>NC_134310.1:24642151-25288806 GCF_949628215.1 Phalacrocorax aristotelis
AACAGCTCACTGCCACTAACAGGGATAGGTTTTACCCCGTACTCTTTTACCACCTAATCATGGCTGTGCAGTTATATTCCCTCCTTTGCACCAGAACTGACTTATCTTTTCTTGAGTATATTCACTTGACTAAGCCAGCAGAAAACAAAAATCAGAAAATAAGTGAATTTTTCTGCCAGAGCTAGCAGGAAGACAAGGGGAAGGAGAGCAAGCAACAAACCATCCCTTTAGGAAAAAAAACCAAAACTGATGAAAAGCTATCTGCTGTTTCATCTCATGGAATGCATGCTATTAAGTAATAAATACTACTGCACAAAGTTATATTGAAGATGGAATGCATGCCCTTTATCAATAACTGGCCACTCATTTTTGTTTGGTTTGCTCTCAGTAAATGTTCTTTGTAAACATATATCCTCCAATGTCAGAAGGAAATTAATTTCACTCAAACGATAACGCCTGAAATAATAATACCCTTAACCGTAACTGTACATTATCATTTTAGGTGTTATTGAACTGATTCATGATAAAGAATGCCTAGCTTACATGAAGCTAACCAGCTCTTACTTAGCAGCTGTGGATATGGCAGATTCTTACTTCAAAAGTTTTTCCACAGCAGCTTGCTATTAGAAGTCACTTTAGTTTATTACTGACACATTTCCTCTTATTCAGAGTCCAACAGACCACTACTTTTCCCTTACAACTGTATCACCTTCTTATGCCAGTTCTAGCAATTGTTTAAATGAAAAAAAAAAATATCTAGAACCCTGTCTTTTAATGCCATTTTAGCACTGAAAGAAAACAGGTTGAATAACCTACTTCCTCACATCACTAGCCACTCATTCGCAAGCTGTAATTTAAAAAAAAAAACCAAACACCTGTACCTACATTTTTGCAGAAAATTAACATCAGTATGGTCTTTAAGCTTTTGTGAATATGTAAATGGAGAGTTAAACTGCACTTCTGCATAGGAGTTACTTGTTCAGAATACATAGCTAACTACAGAAATCCTTCCAGAGCATCTACTATCTTACAGCCCCAGCGTCACAGAAGTCAGTATTTTCATCTAAATCTGAATACATTTTCATATTTATACAGAACTAAAGACTAATAGTGGCTCGTACTTACATAAACAATTATTTCCATCACCAGTGGATTATATTATCTCACATTTACCCAACATAACTGAGCATAGATGGAATAAATCAGATGTGTGAGAGAGGTAATGACAAATGTATATAACTGAGGCTAATAAAATTATGGAAAACAGTTGACTTTTTAATGTAAACACTCAGGCAAGCCCATGAAGAACTCTGAATCAAACACTTGATAGACTATGTGTCTAAGGTTGGGAAAGGACAGAAGCAGCACATGACCTGGGTACCGACAAGTTGACTGTGATGCACAAGTCTACTTCCTAATACAGGCAAAACTTTTGACAAAGACCGAAGTTATGTCCTCTTCTGACAGAGAGCCACATAACTCTGAAGACGTGAATATGTGACTCTGGCTGCTTCTAAAACTTCACCAAAAACCTTTGTAGGTGTATCTGCA
This sequence comes from Phalacrocorax aristotelis, assembly GCF_949628215.1. Taxonomy (NCBI): domain Eukaryota; kingdom Metazoa; phylum Chordata; class Aves; order Suliformes; family Phalacrocoracidae; genus Phalacrocorax; species Phalacrocorax aristotelis. Next base: position 24,643,703 of record NC_134310.1, read on the forward strand.
TGTTGGTCATGCTTTTTTTCTACTCCAATCACCTTCCTTTCCATTAAAAGCCAACGTGCTTAATTTGGCAAACTCACCAGTGACGTTCTAGCACAAACACCATATAGGGACATGCCCAACAACAAAATGTCTAAGTGACTAAAAAATAATCAATCCAAATAATTAGACCTCTATCACCAGAAAACCTAATCTGCATCTAGACAAACACAGAACTACCAGTGCTTTCTGCACTTCCCAACTGCTGTCTTTCGGACTTGTTCATCTCCCCAAGATACCATACATTCTTTTTTATTTTCTTACAAGTGTCACACATAGCCATGCACTTAAAATAAAAGAAGTGTGACCAGCACTATTTAACTCAAGACAGTTGACTCCGCTCTGTGTGGATGTGTGTGCATGATGCTCGAGAGCCACCCCCACATGGATACTGTGTAGTTTATATAATGTCCCTTTGAAAATGCTGCCCTAAAGCTGACTCACTGGCATACGACTCCACCTACATTTCTGGGAGTGGAGCTGGCTCTTTATCAGATGATTCACAACTCAGGCCCAGTAGTGATCCTAAAGAATAGGACCCTTCGCAACAGACATGGTAAGAGAATTGGTAAAAGAATTTCAGCGTGAAACAAAAGGATTAAACTAATGCTGTATTTCAACTGGCTTTGCATAAACAAATGAAGGTTAAAAATAGGCTGCTCCTAATGAGCGCTGAACAGGCTGCATATACAAATTATCCAAGACAATAAAAAATTACAAGTATATATGTTAAAACAAAGGTTTGCAAAGCGTCTTTTGCAGCCTTGAAAAGCAGTATTTTTCATCATAAATAAGCACGGCTTTACATTTAAATACAGATTTTTTTGCATTGTAATGCTTAATGCACATATTCCACCTCTTTTAAATGAAAGGTAACTACCAGCTATAGGTTAGTTCACAAGCCTGCACACAGGCCTCCAGAAACATTCACCAGCTGCACTGGACTGTAAGCCAAACCCTAATCTCTAATAATTTTCTTGTCCACAAGCTACTAAGATTATTCATATGTTGTTTTAATAATTAAGTCATAGTATAAAATCTAAATATTGCAACATGAACTTTCAGTAAATATGTTAATGAAAAATAAATGGTATCATTACACTAAAGACAAAATTACATTGCATTCAAATTATGAAAATTTTAGTAGCAGTAAGATACCAACTACCGTCAGGCTGTTTTTGACACCAAACTCTTGATCCTTTTTTGACCAGTAATAAGAAGGTGCCAATTGATTTCAGCATCCACTAGATTGCTAACAATCGGTACTGTAGTCTTTACATGTCCCAAGTGCTCTTAAAGAAGAAAGCACTCATGACACTGGTCTGTCATACCCTAATTAGGACTCAGTAAACAACAGGTATAGCTTCACTGGAAACAACCTACTACATTCTCACCAAGAAAGCTCACCCGTGCCACTGAACAACACTCAAGAGTACAGCTAACTCAAGATGGCTAACCTTTTGGTTTTGTATCTTTATAAATCCTAACACTCTCCTTAGTTGAGCTTTCCTAAAAAACTAATGCAACAAAAAAAGTTAAATTCTTGTAGGATGCCACAGCCATAGACCAACGTCCGTGGACGCTGGTAGAATTAGAGGGACTGTGGCACAGCCTGTTATGGAAGGAGAATGAAGCCTGGTAAAGAAAAATGACAGTGCAGGAGATAGTTAATTTAGAATAAGCTTTTGACAAACAACAGATGAAAAAATAGTATTAAGTAAACACAGGTTGGTTCTACAAATGAACAAAAGCTACTCTGGGTATTTCAATAAACAGAATTGACCAGGGCAAAAGCCAGTTACATGCGCATTATGAATAATGCCTCTAACACGGGTTTTACTATCAGATACTTCCTACAGTATTTACTCCCAGTTGGCAGAGGTGAAAAAATTTGACCTCTACTTTCAGAGGATAACAGGCATTTCTTTCTGTGCTGGTTTTGGCTGAGAAGGGGTTAATTCTCCTCACTGTGGGGGTCAGCTACCTTTCCAGCTTCCCTCGCTCTGCCGTGTGGCGGGGGGGGGGGGGGGGGGGGGGGGGGGGGGCTGGGAGGGGCAGGGCCATGGTGGGGACGGCTGACCCCGACTGGCCAATGGCAGGTTCATTCCATACCATGTGACACCATGACCAATATATTGAGGGGGGGGCAGTGGCAGCGCGGAGGCAGCGCGGCGTCGGGTCGGCGGACGGCGAGCGGCTGCGGCGCGTGTGGTTTGTTTCGGCGGTTCGTTCCCCCTCTCCCCTCCCTTCCCCCCTCCCCCGGGGCTTTGCGCCTCTCGTTGTTCTCCTTTACATTGCATTTCTACAGTTGTTTCTTTTAATTATTAAACTGTTCTTATCCCAACCCACGAGCGTTACCCTTCTGATTCTCTCCCCCATCTACCGGTGGGGGAGTGAGCGAGCGACTGTGTGGGGCTGAGCTGCCGCTAAACCACAACAGTCATTTTGGCGCCCAACGTGGGGCCCAAGGGTTGGAGATAACAACAGCTGCTGGTCACAGCACCATGTTGTCCTTTTTGCAGTTGGTGTTAAAAATCAGTGTTGGTTTGTTGAGTCTGCTGTGTTCTGCTGTGATTAGTAATGTTTTGCCTACAAGATTTGTTATACAAACACTCGTTTTCAGCTTTATCTGGTATTTGGGGTTTTTGCTGAAACCGTTACTGTACTTCGGATACCACCTTGTTGAGGCAATTAGCAATTATACCTCCTCCTCTGAGAGATTTTATATGGAGAAAATACAGAATAGTACCTTTGCAACTTTGTTCTATGATGTCTGTGCCTTTGTGACAACAACGTTTTTGTATCTTGAACATCCTTGGGTGGTTAAGGTGCACTTATTGTTAGTTTTTGGGCATGTTGTTTTGGTTTTGACTAAGCAAGTAAAGAATATCACCCAGAAATCTGCCCCGAGGCTTGATAGTTAGGAGTGGCAGGGCATGTGGGATAGCATGGGCAAATACCTAGGGCAGTGGGCACCCCCAGCGTTTTGGAGTTTCACCCCCGAACAAGTGCAGAATCCTAAAAAACTAGTAGAATATTTGGAGAAAGTATGTTGTTCTGCTGGGAACTCCAGAGAGACACAGATAACTGCAACATGCTGGGGTCTGGCCCATGCATACCGAGCCCTGCTCAACAGTATTCAGTGCCCCCAGGGGGAAGAGAATGTCTCTGGATTGAAATGCAAAGCGACTGGCACTGTAGACAATCCAGCCCTGACAACAGGCACTGCAGCCACTCAAACCCCCACAACAAGTACCGGAGCTAGCTCAGAAAATAAACCCGTACCAGTATCAGTTGCCCCCATACACAAGATGAAATATTGGAAGCGGACATCAACTCGTTTAGAACGGGATGATGAAGAACCAGGGCCATCGCGGGGAGAGGAGGGAGAAGTAATAAATGAAATAGAGACCACCCGATCCCTGTCCTTAAGCGAGTTGCAAGATATGCGAAAAGATTATAGCCGTCGTTCAGGTGAGCACATTGCCACCTGGCTGCTCCGATGCTGGGATAATGGGGCCAGTAGCCTGGAACTAGAGGGAAAAGAAGCCAAACAATTGGGATCCCTTTCTGGGGAAGGGGGCGTTGACAAAGCAATTGGAAAAAAAACACAAGCCCTCAGCCTCTGGAGGCGACTCCTGTTTGGAGTGAAGGAAAGGTATCCCTTTAAAGAAGATGCTACATATCGCCCAGGAAAATGGACAACCATGGAGAAAGGCATCCAGTATCTAAGGGAATTAGCTGTGTTTGAGGTGATTTATGGTGACCTGGACGATCAACGGTCATCCAAAGATCCAGATGAAGCCGAGTGCACACGACCCATGTGGCGGAAGTTTGTACGAAGCGCACCATCTTCGCATGCGAACTCATTGGCAGTGATGTCCTGGAAAGATGACGAGACACCAACAGTGGCAGAGGTGATACACAGACTCCGGGATTACGACACAAATATCTCTTCCTCGCTTGTCTCTGCTGTGGAGAAACTATCCCAAGAGGTCCAGCAACTCAAAGATGATCTGTCCTACTCCCCACCTCTACAGAGCAGTGTCTCAGCTGTTAGGAATAAGCGTCCTTTGGCTCAAAGAAGGGGATACACACCACGGGCCACCCTATGGTTCTACCTGCGTGACCACGGAGAGGACATGATGAGGTGGGATGGCAAGCCTACTTCGACCCTACAGGCACGAGTACATGAACTGCAAGGAAGAACAGTCACTCAGGGAGGCTCTTCCAGGAAAGCTGCTGCTCCAGTTTCCAGCGAGCAAGTCCCCAGACAGAGGAGTAGAAGCGCAGATTTTATTTCTAAGTGTAATAGAGGGACTCCTGATTCACATTTACAGGAAGTGAGTTGTGACTGCTACGATGAGGACTAGAGGGGCCCTGCCTCCAGCCGGATGGAGGAAAGGGATAACCGGGCTTACTGGACTGTGTGGATCCGATGGCCTGGCACGTCCGACCCACAGGAGTATAAAGCTTTAGGGGACACCGGCGCACAGTGCACCTTAATGCCATCAAACTATATAGGGGCAGAACCCATCAGCATTGCTGGAGTGACAGGGGGATCCCAAGAGCTAACTGTATTGGAGGCCGAAGTGAGCCTAACTGGCAATGAGTGGCAGAAGCACCCCATTGTGACTGGCCCAGAGGCTCCGTGCATCCTTGGCATAGACTACCTCAGGAGAGGGTATTTCAAGGACCCAAAAGGGTACAGGTGGGCTTTTGGTGTAGCTGCCTTGGAGACGGAGGAAACTGAACAGCTGTCTACCTTGCCCGGTCTCTCAAAGGACCCTTCTGTGGTGGGGTTGCTGAAGGTCAAAGAACAACAGGTGCCAGTCGCCACCACAACAGTGCACCGGTGGCAATATCGCACCAACAGAGACTCTCTGATCCCCATCCATAAACTCATTCACCAACTGAGGAGCCAAGGAGTCATCAGTAAGACCCACTCACCCTTTAACAGTCCCATATGGCCAGTGCGGAAGTCTAATGGAGAGTGGAGACTAACAGTAGACTATCGTGGCCTGAATGAAGTCACTCCACCGTTGAGTGCTGCTGTGCCAGACATGCTAGAACTTCAATACGAACTGGAGTCAAAGGCGTCCAAGTGGTATGCCACAATTGATATTGCTAATGCATTCTTCTCAATCCCTCTGGCAGCAGAGTGCAGGCCACAGTTTGCTTTCACATGGAGGGGCGTCCAGTACAGCTGGACTCGACTGCCCCAGGGGTGGAAACACAGTCCTACCATTTGCCATGGACTGATTCAGACTGTACTGGAACAGGGAGAAGCTCCAGAACACCTTCAATACATTGATGACATCATTGTGTGGGGCAACACAGCGGAAGAAGTTTTTGAGAAAGGAGAGAAAATAGTCCAAATCCTCCTGAAAGCTGGTTTTGCCATAAAACAAAGTAAGGTCAAGGGACCTGCACAAGAGATCCAGTTCTTAGGAACCACATGGCAAGATGGTCGTCGTCAGATTCCAATGGATGTGACCAACAAAATAGCAGCCATGTCTCCACCAACTAGCAAAAAGGAAACACAAGCTTTCTTGGGCGTTGTGGGTTTTTGGAGAATGCATATTCCAAATTACAGTCTGATCCTAAGCCCTCTCTATCAAGTGACCCAGAAGAATAATGATTTCAAATGGGGCCCTGAGCAACGACAAGCCTTTGAACAGATTAAATGAGAAATAGTCCATGCAGTAGCTCTTGGGCCAGTCCGGGCAGGACAAGATGTAAAAATGTGCTCTACACTGCAGCCAGGGAGAATGGCCCTACCACCTGGAGCCTCTGGCAGAAAGCACATGGGGAGACCCGGGGTCGACCCCTAGGGTTTTGGAGTCGGGGATACAGAGGGTCCGAAGCCCGCTATACTCCAACTGAAAAAAAAGATACTGGCAGCATATGAAGGGGTTCGAGCTGCTTCAGAAGTGGTTGGTACTGAAGCACAGCTGCTCCTGGCACCCCGACTGCCGGTGCTGGGCCGGATGTTCAAAGGAAACAGCCCCTCTACACACCATGCAACTGATGCTACATGGAGTAAATGGGTTGCACTGATTACCCAGCGGGCTCGAGTAGGAAACCCCAGTCGCCCAGGAATCTTGGAAGTGATTATGGACTGGCCAGAAGGCAAAGATTTTGGAATATCACCAGAGGAGGAGGTGACATGTGCTGAAGAAGCCCCACTGTATAACAAACTGCCAGAAGATGAGAAGCAGTATGCCCTGTTCACTGATGGGTCCTGTCACCTTGTGGGAAAGCACCGGAGATGGAAGGCTGCTGTATGGAGTCCTACACGACAAGTAGCAGAAACTGCTGAAGGAGAAGGTGAATCGAGCCAGTTTGCAGAGGTAAAGCCCATCCAGCTGGCCTTAGACATTGCTGAACGGGAAAAGTGGCCAGTGCTCTATCTCTATACTGACTCCTGGATGGCGGCAAATGCCTTGTGGGGCTGGCTGCAGCAATGGAAGCCAAGCAACTGGCAGCACAGAGGCAAACCCATCTGGGCTGCCACATTGTGGCAAGATATTGCTGCCCGGGTAGAGAACCTGGTTGTAAAGGTATGTCATGTGGATGCTCACGTCCCCAAGTGTCGGGCCACTGAAGAACATCGAAACAACCAGCAGGTAGATCAGGCTGCCAAGATTGAAGTGGCTGAGGTGGATCTGGACTGGCAACATAAGGGTGAACTATTTCTAGCTCGGTGGGCCCATGACACCTCAGGCCATCAAGGGAGAGATGCAACATACAGGTGGGCTCGTGATCGAGGGGTGGACTTGACCATGGACACTATTGCGCAGGTTATCCACAAATGTGACACATGCGCTGCAATCAAGCAAGCGAAGCGGGTAAAGCCTCTGTGGTGTGGGGGACGATGGCTGAAATATAAATATGGGGAGGCCTGGCAGATTGACTATATCACACTCCCACAGACCCGCCAAGGCAAGCGCCATGTGCTTACAATGGTAGAAACAATGACTGGCTGGCTGGAAACATATCCTGTCCCCCACGCCACTGCCCAGAACACTATCCTGGGTCTTGAGAAACAAGTCCTGTGGCGACATGGCACCCCAGAGAGAATTGAGTCAGACAACGGGACTCATTTCCGAAATAGCCTCATAGACACCTGGGCCAAAGAGCACAGCATTGAGTGGGTGTATCACATCCCCTATCACGCACCAGCCTCTGGGAAAATTGAACGGTACAATGGACTGTTAAAAACTACACTGAGAGCAATGGGGGGTGGAACATTCAAGCACTGGGATACACATTTAGCAAAAGCCACGTGGTTAGTCAACACGAGGGGATCTGCCAACCGAGCCGGCCCTGCCCAGTCAGAAATCCTACACACTGTGGAAGGGGATAGAGTCCCTGTAGTGCACATAAACAGTATGCTGGGCAAAACAGTCTGGGTTCTTCCTGCCTCCGGCAAAGGCAAACCCATTCGTGGGATTGCTTTTGCTCGAGGACCTGGGTGCACTTGGTGGGTGATGCGGGAGGATGGAGAAATCCGATGTGTGCCTCAAGGGGATTTGATTTTGGGTGAAAACAGTCAATGAACTGAATGGCACAATGTGAACTGCTATATAATACTGTGTGTCACCTCTGTGTTGTATCAATGATATCAGAGTACAAGCCTCCCAACCCATGGAAGATCAACTATGAAACAAGCCGTGCAGCAGTGATGGAACGATGACTGACTCGGTATGCAGCAACCCAACGCCACACCCCATCTCTCCCACCCTGAAAGACTGATACAACAGATGGAGCCCAGAGTCATGGACTGGGTGAACTCAATGGACATTTTAATGGACATTTTACAGGGAAGGTCCATGAACTAAGGGAATGATGTCTGTGTATTATGTTAAAGGATGGGAAGGGGAGGGGTGGTGGTTGGTACGGTTGTATTGCATCATATGGGACCTGGGCATGGTGTAAATGGTATGGAATAAGGGGTGGAGAATGTGCTGGTTTTGGCTGAGAAGGGGTTAATTCTCCTCACCGCGGGGGGTTGGCTACCTTTCCAGCTTCCTTTGCTCTGACGAATGGCGGGGGGCTGGGTGGGGCAGGGCCATGGTGGGGACGGCTGACCCCGACTGGCCAATGGCAGGTTCATTCCATACCATGTGACACCATGACCAATATATTGAGGGGGGGCAGTGGCAGCGCGGTGGCGGCGCGGCGTCAGGTCAGCGGGCGGCGAGCGGCTGTGGCGCGTGCGGTTTGTTTCGGCGGTTCGTTCCCCCTCTCCCCTCCCTTCCCCCCTCCCCCGGGGCTTTGCGCCTCTCGTTGTTCTCCGTTACATTGCATTTCTACTGTTGTTTCTTTTAATTTTAATTATTAAACTGTTCTTATCCCAACCCACGAGCGTTACCCTTCTGATTCTCTCCCCCATCTCACTGGTGGGGGAGTGAGCGAGCGACTGTGTGGGGCTGAGCTGCCGCTAAACCACAACACCTTCCCACAACATACAGAAAACTTTGCATATATTTGACTACAGAAATTAAACAGCAGCATGTAAGAGGATACCAAGTCACCAGCTATAAAAAGAGCAAAAGAAAATTAAAAGGTAGTTTTCATCAGTACCATGCAAGTACTGATGGGGGGGGAACCCCAAACCCAAAACCCCCAGAAAAACTTACCCCAAAATTATTTGCTGCATTATTGTTCTTGATTTAGGAAAAAGAGGCTCAGCTGGCAGAGCTTAAGAATAAAACTAATGGTTAGCAACAGGAGACTTAATGTATATACCTTCCTCAGCAAAAGGGAAGACAGAAGAAAAAAGAGCATCATAGAATCTAAGAATCGTTACGGTTAGAAAAGACCCTTAAGATCATCGAGTCCAACCGCTAACCTATCACTGCCAAGTCCACCACTAAGCCATATCCTCAAGCACCATGTCTACCCTTCTTTTAAATACCTCCAAGGATGGAGACTCAGCCACCTCCCTGGGCAGCCTGTTCCAATGCCTGACAACCCTTTTGGTGAAGAAGTTTTTCCTAATATTCAAACTAAACTTCCCCGGCGCAGCTTGAAGCCATTTCCTCTTGTCCTATTGCTTGTTACTAGGGAGAAGAGACCGACCCCCGCCTCGCTACAAGTTCCTTTCAGGTAGTTGTAGAGAGCGATAAGGTCTCCCCTCAGTCTCCTCTTCTCCAGACTTGTTAAACAACCCCAGCTCCCTCAGCCGCTCCTCATAAGACTTTTTCTCTAGACCCTTCACCAAATTTGTTGCCCTTCTTTGGACACGCTCCAGCACCTCGATGTCCTTCTTGTAGTGAGGGGCCCAAACCTGCACACAGTACTCGAGATGTGGCCTCACCAGTGCCGAGTACAGGGGCACTATCACTTCCCTGGTCCTGCTGGCCACACTATTCCTGATACAAGCCAGGATGCCATTGGCCACCTGAGCACACTGCTGGCTCATGTTCAGCTGGCTGTCAATCAACACCCCCAGGTCCTTTTCCTCCAGGCAGCTCTCCAGCCACTCCTCCCCAAGCCTGTAGCGTTGCATGGGGTTGTTGTGACCCAAGTGCAGGACCCGGCACTTAGCCTTGTTGAATCTCATACCATTGGCTCCGGCCCAACAATCCAGACTGTCAAGTCTGAAGCATTAATTCAACCCCATTCTGTTCATTCAACACAGTATTATTATTGCCATAGCTTGATGAGTTCCATACAGACAAACAGTAAAACCCACTACAGGTGTTAAAGTGGAAAAACCATTTTGATCTTGTAAAACAAAAAAGGGCACTCAAGTGTTTGTTGTCAAACCAACTTTAAATTGAGGTAAGGTCTATAACTGCATAACCTCTCAATAATTAGCTAACTCTGGCAATATACTCACTAAATTTCCCTAGCTTAGTTTTATGGTATTCAACATTTTCTGTATTTTCTTTATTACAGAGCCTGTGAAGTGCCTTTAAGATGACTTATTAATATCAGTAACTGTAATAATGGACAATAAAGCTTCACCTTAAAGGATTTTTTTAAAACAATATTCAAAGAAATGCTTTTTTTAATAGCTCCTCACAGATTCTACACAGTGCTGACTAAAAGGTATTATCAGATCTGGAGGAACCATACCTATTGGCAACTCAAATTGTATTTTTCAGTAATTCAGCTCATGGGCACTGCTACTCACAAGCCCGTTCTTTCCCACAATGACAACTTCAGTTTCAAAAGATGTCTTATTAAACATGATGAAGCCTCAGGCTACCAGCATTTCATCCAACTTACTTCATGAGGAGACAGCCTCTAAACCCCCCTTACCTTACATTCTATTTCCAACCACAACCACAAGGAATTAGCAGACAGCTTCCTGACCTACTGTTTACCAACCTTTTCCCCAAAAATTTTTATTTTGCCAGATTACTTAGAACTCTCTCTCCAGCAAGAGCTGGCATTCCCAGAGAACAAGAACTGGGACAGTGAGCTGAGGAATCAGGAGATTATCAGCTGATGAGAAAGCCACAGTACAAGACAACAGTACTGTCTTAACCTTACCTGGCTATCACATTAAGTTGCTCCTTTTCACTTCAGAAAGTTTGACAATACTATTGAAGCATACAGTACCAACCTCAAACTGGTATAATGGAAATGTAAAACTCCCAATGAAAAGCAAATTACTGAAATGGTAATAACCGCATTATCAGACAGACAACTGGTATTGTCTGGCTCTTAGTTATTCCCAGCTCTGCTACTGCGAGTCACTTGGTCTCTACCCATTTTGGATGAATGAAAGTGAAGTCTGCCTTCTCTAAAGTAAGTCTTGAAAGACTAATGACCAAGCACTGTGAAACAAGATATTACAGCAGAAACATAGCAGGAACCCCACTTATCCAGTCATGGTCTGGCTCTTCCTGCTCATTTCCAGGAAATTTTGAAGCATCAAAGCAGAAGAGAATTGTGCAAGACACTACAGAAGTCTCACTATAAAGTCAAATCCATGATTCACATAGCTTTTAACAAAAATGCTAGCTTGAAAGAGTCTTAAATACTTGCATTTAACTAAAACTTGACTACCTGTTTTGTTTATGATTAAAAAGCTGTCAGGCATGATATGGCTGAAGCCTGTACACTGTTCTGCTGCTTAAATCAATTTCTGAGCATTCAAGAGACAGACTACATGGTCAAATTTATATAAAACCCGAAATACCTTCTTAAATAAAAAGGGACAGTAGGTCAGATCATTCTGAATCTAAAGCTGACTCACCACACAACCACGGACATGTTACTTGTCCTCCTTGTGCATTCAGTAATACATCTGCAATGCTGTAACAGCAATACCTCAGTGACTGATCCACATCTCATTTTCAGTCCCAAATGAGTAATCGATGTGTGCCCCAACTACAGAAAGTAAGTCATACCTGTGAATAAATCGCTATACTATACAGGCTCTATTCATGCTGATCAGACATGTGAAGAGGAAACACTAACAAGTGGGAATGGGCAACCACAAATTTAAATTCTAACCCTTAGCAGTAACACTGAATAAGTAACATGGTATCAGTCACTCCAGTCTAGCTCAGAGATGTACTCTGTTATGATAAAGCAACTGCAGAGGCTTGTATTTACACTATATGCACATTTTCATTTACAGTCTCTTTCATCCAGTTTTCTTTTTGCTCAAAATTGCATGTTTGTAGATGTTGCATTCTAGACCTCAAGTCACAGACTCAGAACTGCATTATGCATTAAAAACCTAGAACAAAGATGTGACAGAAAGACAACACAAATCACCATGAAAATCATGCTAAGTTCCCTGCAATAATATTTGCTGCCAGAGATTCTGCTGTCATAACATTTCAGCTACTCCTGAGTTACAGTGCTCAAGTTAAAGGCACTAGTGCCGGTCCTCTGCTGAACTTCAATTCACATACTGGAAAACCTAGATAAAAGTGGTTTCCTTGCCACGTAAGCTTCAGGTTCCCTTAGAGCTGTAACTGTGCAGTGACGTACAGTGTACTACACAACTTTATCCCAGAGCTCTTTCCCAGCATTACACCTGTCTCCCACTGCTGCTTCATTTTTGGTTCCCCATTGCTACTGATAATGTTCAAGCCAGCAAAGATTTTCAAGTCTTGGTACTTCTTTTCCAGAGTGCTTGTTCTCTGGTGCAAGTTATACATTTGCAACTATGGTATTTAAATCTTTCACTCTGATCTAGTGTGTTATTAAATCTGCTGCTCAGTTTCTGTCAATGTCTACAGTTTTCTAAGTCATTTAGTCAAGTACAGTTAAAAACACAGAAGCTGAGACTGACCATAGACCCAATTCTGTCAAAAAGTACCTTCAACACACTAACTTTGAAATGTTATAGAAAATAAAATACAGGTTGTTTGAAACTATTTACTCATGTTAAAGCTTTGGAAACTTCAAATATCTAGTGGTGACATTTCAGTCAGAGGGTAACAAGACAGTTGCGAATGCTCAGTCTAAAGTCCCTTTCACGGTGTGGTACGTAGCAACTCCCATCTCATTAACAGATGTTTAAGTGAGATATTGATATACAGGTGGGTCATAGATAACACATACATCCTTGGTGGAGCAGGGAGTTGATGTGATAATATACAAGAGATAGCGAAGAAAGTGAACAAAATCAAGGCAAGGCAAAGAAGCCTGCATTTTAAAGATAAATACACATCAAGAAGATGAGGGGTCAAGACAACCAAGGCAATTATTTCTCATTGCTCTGATCAAGTTACACCAACTTATCTCCCTAATGCTTAGTGTTCAAAACCCTTTGTGATACTCTATATTTACTCTTTGTTCATCCAATCTTATCTTACATCATTAATCCCCACCTCCTCCACACTGCTGCCAGCGTGATCTGCCGATTTGTCAAACTCACACAAACATCCTTCCTACCTCTCTCTCATCAGTTAGATCAGTGCTTGGTTTGTGTGTGTTGTGACTACTCCATATGAACCGTTCTCAACTGCCTTGTGGGTGGTTTCAGGTTCCTTCCCTTTTCCCCACCCTCCCACAGTACCCAGTTTAATGTATCCACTCATTTCCCAACTTGTTTCTGCACTTCAATTTCTACCAGGCAGGCAGCCTTCGTGCACTTATCAAGTGCAAGCATAGATAGCCAGGCTGTACTGCAATACACATCACACGCTTGAATGTGTAAGACCACAGTCCTTTCCTCTTTCTGATTTCTCAGGAATTTCTCATCACACCTCTTCATGATGCCAACTAACAATTAGGCTGAAGAGTAAACAGGAATAGCCGACACATTATAATTAAAAATTCAAGTGTTTAAAAATGAGTCAGAACCACTATCCTCATACTTGAGCATAAATACCAGCTGCCCACCCATATACCACCTTCCCTCCTCCTAATCCCCTAGACAAAACACCAGCATTACTGGTATAACCAGAACCACTGAAAGCAGTATTTTATTAGCTTTCAGTAGCCACATAACCACCCCCTTTGGAGCTTCTTTTGCCAGCACCAGATTCCTCTAGATCCCCAGATGTAAAAAATACTCAGAAAATTATTCTTAATGATTTCTGTTGGACAACTGAGTTCTCCATACTTCATCTCACTGCTTCTGTGTTGTACATATATGAGAGGAACGTTTGGGTTTAGCAAACACATAACAAGTACTGAGAAGAGTAAGTTGCTTATTACAAACCTATTCACTCTGCAAAGGCAATGTTTTCCTCCTCCAGGGCAACAGGAGAAGCTGCACTGTTGCAACTGCCTGACTTTCAGCTCTTATGTCACAGAAACAGCAATTACAGGTGTTAACTAGGGCAGGAGGAGAACCACAAGATGAAAACCTCAGAGCACCATACCCAGTTTCCACCTCAAGGTCAAACATTAAGTTTTTTATTAGACTTAAGCAACATAAGATACTTGAAGAAAAACATTTAAAATGTAACATTTGTTGGCTGTTCTAAGGGGAGAGCTATTACTGTTTGTACTTAAAAATTTTAGCTTGAAAACAGGAAATAGGCTAGTGCTTGCCTATAAGTGAAACTATTATTTGGTCTGATGCTTGACAAGTACCAGAGAAGACTTAAAACCAAATAAAGTCTTTGGGGGTGGAATTAAGAGAAATTTTACAGTTTTAAAGAGATGCTAAAGGGTTCAAAGATTTGCTACTCATTCATTTTTAAAAAGCTAGAATTACTTGCCAGTAAAAAAAACAACCAAAACCAAACAAGATTTACACTTATGACATAGCACCTCTACACACAAGTTTTTTCAGCCTTCGAAGTGCTGTTAGGTGCTTTGTGCTAGTTTAAAGTATGTAACTAGTTACAAACAAGACTTTGTGTAACTAACTTATTGCAGTTATGGATTCATAAAGGTACCTACAAACTTTAATACAAGTAGTCTAGTTCCACTATTAACAACCTAATACAATTAGATGCTACTTAACAAAGGTGGAAACTTTCCCTACCAGCTACACAATGTAAAACAACAACAAACCAAAAAACCCCAAAACACAAACCAAAAAACCCCACTAAGTCTTTCAAAAAGTGACCTTTTAAGTAGTTGTCCAATAACCTCAAGGCAAAGAAAGTACAATGCTGGAATTGAGGAAGTAGTTAAAATATTACAAGTCTGCTCAAACTGCTACTTGTTGTTTTTAAAAAGGAAAAAGGCACAGTTAAATTTTATATTCTCAGATGGCTGTGTCGCTGAAAGCCACATCTGCAACCCATTCAATGTTAGGAGCTCAAGGGGAACTCAGGCTAGATAAGCGTTGAACTTGAACTTTTTTTCCACATAAAATATATATTCCCACATCATCCAAGGTAAACAAAGACGCAAAAAAACCTAGAGAAGCACAAACCCGCAGCAGTTACACGCCTTGTTTTTCAAAGGGTTTTTCTCCAAACAGTTAAGACGATCCCACAACACAGTATAGAAGTCGTAGGAAACACAAGATGTACAGAAGTTGCTTCCAGGAGCTGCGGCAAGGTTTTCATCCGCTAACTCCGTGCAAGGTTAGGACAAAAAACGCGGCGGCAAGGCTGAACTCCTGCGTTTCAGGCACCATGTCGGGCCCCGATAGAGATCACCCCTCACCGAGACGGTCAGCGCTCAGAGCCACCCACCGTTTCCTGAAACTCCTCGGCCGCCGCAGAGGATGGCCGGCGCGGGCAGGGACGCCTCCGCAACCCTGGATGGGACCAGGCCCACCGAGACGCCATAGGACCGTGCCCGCCCGCTCCGGAACATCGCCGGCCCCGGGGGGAGGGGGACGACAGTACCCGTCCCTCCATAGCGCCCCGCCATCTCCCGCCCACGCGCAGCTGGGCTAACGGCAACGGTTCCGCCGCCCGCCCGGCACCCCTGCGGCTACGACGAGGCGGCGCGGCCCAGCCACTCACCTGAAGAACGCAGGGCCCCTCCTGGCCTCCCCGCCGAAGAGCAGCAGCTAGGACACGGGTGGCCGGGAAGAACCAGATCTCAGCCACGCCACCGCCCCCAACACCAGAGAAAACGCCACCGGAAGCCGCAGAGCGGCCGCTGCATGGCGTCACTTCCCCCCTCCACCGCCGCCAGAGCAGCCGAGCGCCGCGCAGAACGGCCCATGCCCGCCAGCGCCACCCCGCGGCGCAGAGCGGCGCCGGGGGCAGGGCCGGGGCCGGCAGGCTCCGCCCCCTTCTTCTCCCTCCGCCCCCGTGGCGCCCTGAGGAGAGCGGCCGGTGGGCGGGCGAGCTGTCACACGCAGCCTGACACCTGCAGGCGTGCTTACCAGTGACACGCACACCTCTCCCCGCCGACACCCACAGGAGAGGCCCCTGAGCAGCCCCAGACCCAGTGAGGCCCCTGCAGGGCATCACCTGAGGGGACACACCTAGCCTCGGTCAGACTGCGGCATGTCAAGGTGCAGGTGCCCATGGCAGCGGGGCGGAGGTGTGGGTGGCCGACACGGCATAAGGGGCACGGTGGTAGGCAGTCGCCACCAGAGCCAGTTCACGCTGGCTGGAGCTGTGGGTCACCCATCACAGAGGAAAGCTGAGGCAGCCAACAGCTGGTAAATCAGCCAGGAGGGAGACCTGTCTGCGGGCTAATGGTACACTGTTTGCTTTGGTTTCCCAGCAGCGAAGCAGAAGCATGCAAACCAAGCACTGCAGTTGGAGCTGACTCACAGGAGGAAAAGAGCAGATGAGGAAGTAGAAGGAAACCAGGAAACGAGAAGAAAGAAATGTGTTTCCCTGGCGCAGGGGCTGGATGACGAGGAGACCCAAGCTTGGGAGAGGCAAAGGCAGCAGGAGCCCAGCACTGCAAGCACCTCTCACCAGTCTCTTGGCCAATGCTCGTTCTCTCTCCAACGCTGATCCTGGTGATCCTGCCTCTGCACTCTCTGAGGTCAGAGACCTGGGGGCTGGGTGGGGGAGGCATGATGTGCAATTAGGGCAACATTATAATGCATACATTAAACATCATTCTGATGTTTCTTAAGCAGAGTATTTAACTTTGCAGCCCTGGGGTATATATGCTGCACAACTGCACAATTCATTGTAGGTAGTGCTCTACAACTTGAAAACATGTGGCAGCAATCATTTCAGTATAGTCCCTAAATCCTGATCAGGGCTTACAAATACCTGGGAAATCCAAGTGTTAAACATGCATCGTACAGCAGAGGCACCCTTGGAGGATCCTGCTCCTCCATAGCCACCGCTCATAGCACAGAATCAGTTATAGGGTTGGTAGTATAGAAACATGTGTATGCATCTACCCCCACCCCCACCCAAATCATGTACATGGACTTGGGAAACAAAGACAGATATCACATACTACCTCAGGAGCATTTATCACATTGAGGAGAAATAAGAATAAGAGAGAGATTCAGGTAGAAGTAGAGCTACATATTCAGGAATTTCTTATTCTCTTTTAAAACAGTACTTTGCAAGATATTTCTCACCAAGCATGTAAAAAACTTCCTTTGCAAGAGCACCAGCCACCTTGGTGCATCCAGTATTGGTGGTGTCAGCATAAGAGGGAACAAGCAGGGCACTAACGAAATCCGTACTTAGGAAAAGATAAAACCTGCCCCGCATGGGGCTGCAGGGGGCTCTAATCCAGAGTCTGCTCTGATTTCCTACACAGTTCTAGCCTTGCCCTGCCAACAACTAAAATCAACCTCCACAACCTGGCCAGCTACTTCTGTGAAAATAATCCAGAATCTGTATTTACAGGGAAGGATGTGCTTTGGAGGTATGACTCCTGAAAGACACCCAGAGGATGGCACACTCTTGCACAGGTGTTAGGACACAGCAGCAAGGAACAGGCAATGCAGTTTTGGATGGCATACAGAAAAGCATAACAACACAGGCAAGGGCAGTGAGCATCTGCCTCACATTTGCAAGAAGAGTGGTAAATAGAAAGGAGCTCAAAGAGCCATGGCTGAAGGAATTGGCAGCCTGGAGGCATTATGAAAGAAAAAAGGAATTCTGACTATCATAGGTACAACGGAATTAGTAAACTAAGCAGGGAGACATTAGTGATCTGTAAATATTTGAATGAAGTGGCATGAAGGGAGAAGACTGGTGATACATTAATGATTTTAATGGGGTGAAATTAAGGAAGGGCATGTTTAAGCTGAGAATCAGGGAGGAAAGCTTTTGAATGGAGAACCATAGGCTGGAAAATTTTCTCCCTAAGGGAAGTGGTGAAAGCTTTATTGCCTGAGATTTTAAATGCCAGATTAGGAGAAATACCAGGGGACTCATTCTGAATTTTCAGGGGGATGGGCTGAAAGATTAGGAAGGGGGGAGGAAAGGCAAGAGGTGGTGCTGGCTACAGGAATTTAGGGAGTACAGCCCAGCACCTCTTCTATGCTCCTTTGGCTCCGTTTTATCCCTCTTCAATCACCTCTGCCAAGAGCGAAATTATTTCAGCGTTAGTTACCTCCATGAGGAAGCAATAAGAGCTCCTCTGCCACGAAGAAATGCTGTTGAGAAATGGGAGTATTGGTGGGACATCTCTAGAAAGGTTCACAGGGGAAGGGAGTGTCAGAGGGTCCTTCAGCTGCGGAGGGGCCCAGAGGTGCAGCCCTGCACCTGGGCTTCCAGGGGACTGTCACCACTACTGCTGCCACTTCTCCTCTGCAGCACTTGCACTTCCCCAAAGACAATGGGAGGAAATTAGCTCAGCGCTGGAGCAGACAGCAGGAATGACTCCAAGCCACACTCCTGTGTCAAAGTAAAAGCTGGCTGAGAGTACTTTGGCTCATGAGGGTTTCCAGACCGGTTTCCCTCTACCCGGCTCTTTGCAGGGGGAGTGGAGCTCCTCTGTCCCTGCTCCCATCTTGCAACCAGCCCCAAGCCAAAAGTTTCCCTCCAGCTCCAGACTGGGAGAATGACTTTTCAAGAGCTTGTCCTCATGCATCCGATGGTGGTATCCATAGGCACATGACTAAAGCATCCTCTGCAGAAGGAATATATAGAAACTTCACCTTCCAAGTAACATTTAAACAATGCCCATTTTCCAAGCTGGGCTGTGGGCTGCCAAGCATCTGAAATCACAAATACCCCACTGAAACCCAGCCAAGTTTTCCCCTCACTGCATTCCTGCTCCTTCTCAAAGTCACCCAGGCTCCTCCTCAGCCACCAGCGGCAGCCAAATGGGGAACACGGGAAAGGTCCTCTGGACACCTAGGGGTTCACCCACCTCAGAGCCACAGCCCACAGCTCCTGGGGAAGGGAGAGAGATAAAATCTTTCATTACTGCTGGGTTTTACCAGCCAATATTGGCTAATTAAGAAGCTGTGCTGCTTAATTAGCATTAAAGGCATCTTTAGCAAGCAGCTAGAGGAAGCATTTATTAGATTAGGTCCTAGTTTTGGAGTTTTTGTGGTTTTTTTTTACCAGAGATTACATGCTTCAGGAAGGGTGGTGTAATGCTGAATGATTTCAAGGCAGATGGAGGCAGTGCTGTATCCTCCCATGTAGTTGGTACCTGGTGAAGAGAGAAGAAACCACAAGTTTTACTTTAAACAGATGCTTATTAGTAAAGCCTCTGCTTACTCGCTGGTGGGGTTTTTATGCAGAAGAAATATTTCTGAATTGGAGAAGCAGAAATCTTTCCAGCCTGGTGCTGAAATTTTAATGAAGTGAGCATATAAGAAAATGAAAAATGTTTCTAAAGCCACTTGAAGTTACTAACAGCAACTGTGTACTCAGAGACAAACCAAAGGATTTCCTGCAGCATGCAAGGCCGCACGGACCAGGATTACTATTGTTTCACTGCTGACCCTGTAATTTAAAAATTCAAATAGCTCAGAAATACAAAATCTTTCCCAGCCCTGTAAGGCCTATTCAGTACTAGATGTAATTAAAAAAATCTTAAGTACACTTACAATTTGACATATCACATTTTTTGCTTATAAGTACCCAAACCAGAATTGAGTATCAAAAGAATATTTGGAGTATTTTACTGGGGACAGTACAAAATGCGAACACCTTACTTCTAAAATAAATCTTGAAACTATTTTAATATTTTAAAATATTTTTAAATTGTATTTAATTACAAAGTCCCATATTAATATTCTATATCTAGTAGAGGATTGATATGAATGAAGAAAAATTTTGAATACTTTCAAAGGAAGATTGAAAAGCAACCACAATGAAATGTTTGCAACAAATAGAGTATTTCTGTAGTACTAGCTGAAATATATAGCCAAAAGAGATTCCACCGTTTGATTCAATGCATTTTGAGTAGATACATGTTTCAGCACAGTAGCCTTAAATTTGCCTCATGTGTTTTGCATTTCTCTAGCATTTTATTGTTATTACTGTTTTAGTACCTAAATGTTTTCTTTTAAATAAAACCCTATCCCCTATCTAATTTGGGGATTAATTATATGTTTTTTTCCTAAAGAAATTATTATTTTGCATATTGGCCTGAAAAGAACAGCATGTCACTTTGTGGTAAAATGTATACAAGTTTACACTTGAGGTTGACCACTGATTTTCATGTCTAGTGCATAATTTTTTTTTTTTTTTCAGGTGGAATTTGCATCCTCACATTTTCCAGGAGGAGGAACTGAGCACACGGTGACAAAGCATGCACATCTTTTGCACTTTGTCTGTAAAACCAAGGGATCCACAGCTCAGTCTGGCTCCAGCTCCAGCCCCGCAGCGTCCCACACTGTGGGCAGCTTTCCTGGAACTGCAGGAGCCCCATGCGAAGCTCCCGACAAGCACAACTGCTCTTGGCTTGCAGGTGTTAATAGACCGGTGTCTCCAAAAATCAGGCTGGGAGTTCAAAGTGGAGCAGCTGATGTAACCTGAAGTGAGGCTGAAGCAGCAGAGGCCTCTCCAGGCATTCGTGTCATTCTCAGTTGGGTGATTATTTCATAACATACAACAGCCAGTCATACAACAGGTCCAGCTGGCAGCCTCCTTCCAGGCTGCCGCACAGCTCCTCACCACCTGCTGTGACCTCCATGGAAACACTCAACAGCTGCCAGAGCAGAGGGTGAAGCCCAAAATCAAACATTTTCTCAGCCAAGCACTCAGGCTGGCCTGCTCCTGTCTTGGCAGGACCTCTGTGAGGCATTCCTGCATCAGCATCCCATCCCCACGCTGGAAAAGCTGGACCGCCCCAAAATACCAACAGCAAGGAAGGACATCTCCGCTTGCCCTGCAAAGCATGCTGCCCATGCAAACGCATAACCAAAGCTGAGAAATCTTACTGACAGTCCATTGGCTGCATAAATCTCATTTATTTGACTTTTCTCATTTATATCAGAAGCTGAACTGTCAGACCTGACAACTGGCTGCTGATTTAATATTGTGTGTGTTGCAGATGGCTCAGGTGTGGCACACAGCTTGAATACAGCTGCTGGGTATTTTTTTTCTCCTTGCATTTCCAATGATAGGAAGCAACACATGGTGATCTTTGGCCAGCCCTTGAGCCAGAGTCTGGCCCTCCTGCTATCTATATTCGGACTCTTTGCCAATGAATGGGACACAGCAGATGGGAGCAGGGCGGCTGCCCTGTGGGCACAGGGGGAAGAACGCCCCCCCAGGTTTCACAACTGGTGCAGTGTTATGTGATGAAGTGGTACTAAGGGAGTGTCACAATCCCAGGAAATCCTCCCAAGCTTTGAGTCATGGTTACACATGTGCAATGATGCCGTGAAAAGCCAAAATCAGGACTCAATAGTCTGAACGACTATTAAGCAGGTATTCTTTATTGCAGCACTGGATGCACAGGGGATCACTCCTCCTAACGTTCATGCCTGCACAGGGTTAGTTGCATAACTTCTACAAGCTTTACATACATATTCATTAATTTTCCAAGAACTCATTATCATATGCAAATGTCCTTTGCACATGCCTGTTGGTGTCTCCGGGTGGTCGTCAGGGGTCTCTGGATGAAGGATATACTCTTCCTCACTGTGTCCGCTAGTTAACTTTTGCTTTTGTGCAAACTCAGTTCTGAGATCACGTATATACTGTCCTTGAGGGATAGTCTGTTCTGGTTTAGTGTTTGCTCTGCAGTTCCTTATCTTTATGGTTCTGTACATCTGCTTTTCTAAGGTCAAATGTTGTCATCATAAATTTTTGTTTAGGCGCTTCTTGTCTTGAAGCCTTTCTGACTCTCCCAAAGCAACATGTTTTAGTCACAACAGCTCTAACTCTATCAGCAATAAAAAGCCTTCATCTGATGTTAGCCAAGTAAGTCTTGAGGCTCTCATTGAAAAGCAGGGCTGGTAGCATCCTCAAGCCCTCATCTAATCTATCTTTCTATCCCAAAGCATGATCAGTGCTCCCTAGAATTATAAACACTTAAGCAAAGCATTTCTGATCTGCCTCTAAGAGCCTCCAGTGATTAAGGTTCCTTAATTGTCAGGCCATGACCTCCAGTGCCTTACAAAGGCTTTCTTGTTAAATCATTATTCTCTGATGTCTACCCAGCTATGTTCTGATGCCTTCCATGATGTTGTGTTTTCACCCCATCCAGCAACCAAGCACCACACAGCCGCTCACCCACTCCCCCGTGGTGGGATGGGGGAGAGAATCAGAAGGGTAAAAGTGAGGAAACTCATGGGTTGAGATAAAGGCAGTTTAATAGGTAAAGCAAAAGCTGCGCATGCAAACAAAGCAAAACAAGAAAATAATTCACTACTTCCCATGGGCAGGCAGGTGTTCAGCCATCTCCAGGAAAGCAGGGCTCCATCATGTGTAACAGTTACTTGGGAAGACAAACGCCATCACTCTGAACACCCCCCCTTCCTTCTTCTTCCCCCAGCTTTATATACTGAGCATGATGTCATATGGTATGGAATATCCCTTTGGCCAGTTTGGGTCAGCTGTCTTGGCTGTGCCCCCTCCCAGCTTCTTGTGCACCTGGCAGAGCATGGGCAGCTGAAAAATTCCTTGACCAGTATAAGCGCTACTTAGCAACAACTAAAACATCTCCACATTATCAACACTGTTTTTTGCACAAATCCAAAACATAGCCCCATACTAGCTACTATGAAGAAAATTAACTCTGTCCCAGCTGAAACCAGGACACATGACTATGACTTCTTTCCCCTTCCACAACAGGAAAGACCAGATTACGTTCTTGATCATTCCAGATTTATAGACTACTCCCTTGCCTTCTTTCGATGGGTTTTTCGGTAAGCAGTAGCTGTACCTGTAGTCATCCCTGCAATACAATGCCTGCTCTAGATTTCACATCAGTTACCTCTGAGGTAATTTCCCCTTAGCCAGTTTAGCCCACGTGTACAAGGGATGGTTTGTCCACTTGTTTCTGCCATCTAGATTTCTAGCCCAGAAGGAATTGAAGATAAATAGCCATGAAACTAAGGCAACTAACCCTTTCCTAACATCTTGATTTAAAAACCTGAAACTAAACAGCAACTCCCTCCAGCATATGGAAGATGAGGCCTAAGACTCCCACGAGCAGTGGTGCTCTCAACGTCCTTCAGTTCTTCCCCATCACAGTGAAAGAAATGAGCCGAAGAAGGTCACAAGGCGAGGAGGCTGTGGCACTTTACCAACACCAGTGTCATTCTGAGCTTGCGGCTGCTTAGAAATGAGAGCTATACCCTAAGCACAATCAGATACAGATCTCATGGTCCTATTGCTTCAAGAAAGGACATGAAACAATAGAAAGAATCTTTCTTCCTGCAGATCAAGGAAATCAATTTCTGTAGCGAAGTAACAGCTCCTGGGGACAGGCACACCATGCTAAATCATTACCATAATCTTTTGCAACTCTAGTTGCAAACAGATGTAGCTACAAATTGCCACTGAGAGCACCACTGCTATTTGTCTGGATGTTGCCCAGCACAAATGGGCCCTAGTCCATGCTTGATGTCCTTAGGTGCTGCCACTATTTCTAGATTTTGATTTTTCCCCATCCAAAGGAGATTTTCAGGTTTTTGGCTTTAATACAAAATAACTTTTAAAAGCTGGGGTGTTTAAGGCTGATGTGGTGGTGGCATGGAAGTAAGAGGAGGGCTCGGGGGACCCTTTTGGAAGATGACATTTGAGGTAGAATTGGAAAGGACAACGTAGCTTCAAAAAGATCACATCCCACAGTGGTTCTGCAAAAATATTAATGTATTTTCAGACCTAGAAAGGTCATACTATAAAGCCCTTTTTTGTTTTTAAAGCTACCACTGCACTATCCATAAAACTATTTATCTACTTCCATTTGCTTAGCTCTATTTATACTATAAGAAGAAACAACAAGTAGTCAATGGTAAACTGGTACCTCCCAAAGCCTTGAATATGAGCAAACCTTACAGGTTAGTGCCATGGGCTCCATTTTCTCAAACAACAATGAAACGGCAGAACCTTAGGAGGTTGAATGCTGCTACACCTCATCTCAGTACAATTTGCTGATCCGTGAAGCCAATACTGTTACCCATGTGAAACAAGTCAGAGCTCAACCTGTTTCCATGAAGGTAGACAGCCATCACACACAAGAAAATTCCCTTTGTGGGCTGTCTCAGATGCTGCAGGGCTTTAGAAGGCAATGGGAACTACTATTCTGAGCCCTAGATCACAATTTCTGTATCGTTCACGTTGATTAACATATCAAATCCCTGCTGAAGATATTAAGGAGAAATTTAACTGTTCACAACTGTTTAAAGAAAATGCTCAAACTAAGCAGCACTCCAGGCATGAGTCTAGAACTCATCTTCACAAACTTAGTAACCATCAGACATGATATGAATGGAAAAAAAAATTATGTGTCACCAACCCTGAAATGACGAAAGAAAACATAACAAGGGAGCAAAAGCCAATGATCTAGTAGATCTAAAGAGAGTCTGTCATCACTGTACTTGCACCACCAAAGACAGGACTCCAGAAAAAAGCACAATCCATACCCTGGAGAGGGAAAAAGGAGAAAACCAGACTCCCTGATCAGTGATTGATCATACTAAAATGTCCTACTGGGAAAACATATCTTAAGTTACTGCTGATGCCCAGAAAAACTTGCACCATCTATTGAAGGCTCCTGAAGCAGATTCTCTCTCTTCTGGCTGCCCCTTATGTGCCAAGATAGAGGTGGCCGATCTAGGGCAGAGATTCTTCAGCTCAAATCATGGACAATTTAACATGCTCTTCAGATCTTTGCAATGGCTCAATGCACTTCACATTCATTCATAAAAGCCTCTCTTTCATGTC
Source organism: Phalacrocorax aristotelis (assembly GCF_949628215.1). Classification (NCBI taxonomy): domain Eukaryota; kingdom Metazoa; phylum Chordata; class Aves; order Suliformes; family Phalacrocoracidae; genus Phalacrocorax; species Phalacrocorax aristotelis. The sequence goes on from NC_134310.1 coordinate 24,668,368, forward strand.
TAATCCTTGTTTTGATCCTGGAGACCTAAAACGCAGGGACCAGCACCAATACAGCACCACCTCATGTACCACCAGCAAATAGCAGCATCTCCCAGCTGTAGGCCCGGCTCTTGTTTCCCTACCTATGACATATCCTCTTCAGCCTCAAATCTGGACCCCTACATTGAGATTCCCCTCATATTCCCACCAGCTGGGTGGGACCCAACAACAGCCTCTTTCAAAGCCACTTACTCCTCTCTGTTCAGAAGCAACTGGGGCCAGGATCTTATGTAGGTAAGCACTTGCACACAAACAGGCAGCAAATACAAAAAGCTGCCTGTCTGGAGATACTCACCCAAGTAAGTGTATCTGTACAATCCAAAGCTGCCATTGCACATCACTTTGAGGTGGTTTGTATCCTATCAGCGTTACTCAGGTAACAGCTGGGTACCCCCTGACTGGATGCCTATGGGCAACTCTCTCCCACTCCTTACTCATGGAAATCTGGTGAGTCAAGTGGCACTTCTTGGTTGGCATCATAAAGTCCCACAAAAGGGAGGAGAGATTTCCTCACCACAGCGGCTAAAAAAAAATTTCAAAAATAAACTCCCATTTAAGCACTATAGGACCCTCGTATAAATGTCAATGGGAATACTGAAGTCTTGGTTTTGAAGGCTTTTTTTAAACACATTTTATGCACATGCTTTTTTTCTCTTTGATATACTGCAGGAAAAATTTAAAATCACAAAACTAGAGACTAAAACATAGATATTAAATTTCCTTTATACCAGTATATATCTGATGGGATGCAAATCTTATTTCTAATTATCAAAAAACCCATTGGGTAACATATCTAGAACAATGTTAGAACAGCTATCATAAGGTTATTTTGAATACAAGTTGTGAACATGTACTGTTAACTAGCTCCTGCCTGAAATGATTAATACTAGGACATATACACTCAGAAAGCAGAAGTGCTTAACAAAACAAGGATGGTTGGAAGGAGATCCATTTCTTATTAAAATCTATTAGAAAAGCAGGAATCAAGCAAACATAAATTATTTCCTTTGGGAGAAGATTTTTTGACAATGCATAAAAATGTAAAGGAAAATAGTTATAATGGAATATTTATGCTAAATGTTGATGTCCCCCCAGTGTGCTTACTTAGTGTACTGGGACATTAAATGATGTAAGAAACAGCAAGACAGAATACTTTATTAAGGTTAAAAGATAGCTATACTTTGAGGATGTGAATCTGGAAAAAGAAGAGGCTGTTAAGGCTTGATTTTGCTACACAGTCTCTATGAACAACATCAAACATAGGCAGATGCATTTCAGGAGCACTTGCCCATAGAAATCTGACTGGAGCTATCCATTAGAGTAGGACCCAAATCCAGTACACAAAGATATCACATTGTCATGGTTTTAGCTGGGATAGAGTTAATTTTCTTCACTGCAGCTGGCATAGTGCTGTGCTTTGGACTTCGTATGAAAACAATGTTGATAACACACAGATGTTTTGGTTGTTGCTGGGTAGTGCTTATACTAGTCAAGGGCTTTTCTAGCTTCCCATGCTCTGCACAAGAAGCCGGGAGGGGAGGGGGCACAGCTAAGAGAGTGGATTCAAACTGGCCAAAGGGATATTCCATATCATGTAGCATCATGCCCACTATGTTAACTGGGAGGAGCTGGCCGGGGGAGGGAGGCAGCAATCGTGGCTCGGGGACAGGCAGCGTCGGTCAGCAGGTGGTGAGTGGTTGTATTGTGTTTCTGGTTTTTTTCCTTTTTCCATTTTCCTTTTTATTATATTTTCATTATTGCTATTATTATCATAATCAATATTATTTTAATTTTATTTTTATTTTAATTATTAAACTGTTCTTATCTCAACCCACAAGTTATTTCTGCTTTTGCTCTTCAGATTCTCTCCTGATCCCACAGGGGTGGGGGGAGTAAGCGAGCGGCTGCATTGTATTTAGTTGGCTGACTGGGGCTGAACCATGACAGTCCATTTTGGCACCCAACATGGGGCTTGAAGGGTTGAGATAATAACAGTTGCTGGTCATAGCATAGACTCTGTTCTCAGTATTAGTTTACCCAATCTGCACCATGCTCTTGTGTTTGCTGTGTCTTTTAAAGATTGGTGTTGGGTTTTGTGGTCTGCTGTGCTCTGCAGTGATTAGTGATATTTTGCCTGGGAGAGTTGTCTTTAAAACATTGGCCTTGAGTTTTATTTGGTATTTGAAGTTTATATTGAAGCCGTTACTGTACATTGGGTACCAACTCATGGATACAATTAGCAATTATACCTCCTCCTCTGAGAGGTTTTTTTATGGAGGAAATACAGAATGGCACCTTAGCTACCATCTTCTATAATGTCTCCTCCTTCATTACAGCAACTTTTCAGTATCTTGAACAACCTTGGGTAGGTAAGATATATCTGTTGATATTGCTTTGGCAGACGGTGTCAGTTCTGTCTAAGGTTAATAAGCAAGTAAAGAATATCATCCAGAGATCTGCCCCAAGGCTTGATAGATATGGGTGGCAGGGTATGTGGGATGGTATGGGCAAATGCCTGAGACGGTGGGTGCCCCCAGTGTTGTGGGCCTTCACCCCTGAACAAGTGCAGAATCCTGAAAAGCTAGTAGAATATTTGGAGGAAATATGTTGTCACCCAGGCAATTCCAGAGAGATACAAATCACTGCAATGTGCTGGGGCCTGGCCCATGCCTATTGAGCCCTGTTTAACACTATTCAGTACCCTCAAGGGGAAGAGAAGGCCTCTGGATCTAAAAAGACAAAGACAAGGAAAGCGACAAGCCCTGCGGCCACTCAAACACCCATGACAGACACTGCAGCTATTGCAACCCCCACGACAAGCATTGCAGCTGAATCAGAGGACCAACCCATGCCAGTATCAGTCACCCCTATACGCAGGAAGAAATCTTGGAATTGAAGGTCAACTCATTTAGAAAGAGATTATGAGGAACCAGGGCCATCACAAGAAGAGGAGGAGGAAGAGGAAGAATGTGTACAAGAAATGGAAAATACCCGATCCCTATCCTTGAGTGAGTAGCGGGATATATGGAAAGATTTCGGGTGTCATTCAGGTGAGCACATTATCACCTGGCTGCTCCGATGCTGGGATAATGGGGCCAGTAGCCTGGAATTAGAGGGGAAGGAAGCCAAACAATTGGGATCCCTTTCTGGGGAAGGGGGTGTTGACAAAGCAATTGGAAAAGGAACACAAGCCCTCAGCCTCTGGAGGCGACTCCTGTCCGCAGTGAGAGAAAGGTATCCCTTCAAGGAAGATATTGTATTTCGCCAAGGAAAATGGATGACCATGGAGAAAGGTATCCAGTACCTGAGGGAATTAGCCATGCTTGAGGTGATTTATGGTGACCTGGACGATCAACAGCCATCCAAAGATCCAGACAAAGCCCAGTGCACACGACCCATGTGGTGGAAGTTTGTACGGAGCGTACTCATCAACGCATGGAAAATCATTGGCAGCAATGTCCTGGAAAGATGACGAGGCACCAACAGTGGCAGAGGTGATTGATTGACAGACTCCAGTATTACAAAGCAAATCTCTCTTCCTCCCTCATCTCGGCTTTTTGAGAAACTGTCCCAAGAGGTCTAGCAACTCAAAGAAGATATGTCCTACTCCCCACCAGTACAGACCAGTATCTCAGCCATTAGGAGTAAGCGTCCCTTTGCTCAAGAGAAGGGATACACACAACAGGGCCCCCTATGGTTTTACCTGCGTGACCACAGAGAGGACATGAGGAAGTGGGATGGAAAACCTACCTCGACCCTAGAGGCACAGGTACGTGAGCTGCAAGGAAGAACAAGAACTCAGGGAGGTTCTTCCAGGAAAGCTGCTGCTCCAGTTTCCAGTAAGCAATTCCCCAGAAAGAAGAGTAGAAGTACTGATTTTGATATAACAGAGACGCTTGTGATTTGTATTTACAAGAAGTGAGTGACGGATACTATGATCAGGACTAGGGGGGACTGGCCTCCATCCAGGTGGAGGAAAGGGATAACCGGGCTTACTGGACTGTGTGGATCCGATGGCCTGGCACATCCGAACCACAGGAGTATAAAGCTTTAGTGGACACTGATGCACAGTGTACCCTAATGCCATCAAACTATATAGGGGCAGAACCCATCAGTACTGCTGGAGTGATAGGGTGTGCTGGTTTTGGCTGAGAAGGGGTTAATTCTCCTCACTGTGGGGGTCGGCTACATTTCCAGCTTCCCTCCCTCTGCCTCGTGGCAGAGGGCTGGGAGGGGCAGGGCCATGGTGGGGGTGGCTGACCCCGACTGGCCAATGGCATGTTCATTCCATACCATGTGACACCATGACCAGTATAATGGGGGGGCAGGTTGCAGCTTGGGAGTGGCGCGGCGTCGGGTCGGCGGGCGGCTGCGGCGCATGAGGCTTGTTCCGGCGGTTCGTTTCCCCTCCCTTCCCCTCTCCCCCGGGCCTTTGCGCCTCTCTTTGTTCTCCTTTACATTGCATTTCTGTTGTTGTTTCTTTTAATTTTAATTATTAAACTGTTCTTATCCCAACCCACGAGCGTTACCCTTCTGATTCTCTCCCCCATCTACCGGTGGGGGAGTGAGCGAGTGACTGTGTGGGGCTGAGCTGCCGGCTAAACCACGACAGTCTTTTTGGTGCCCAACGTGGGGCTCAAGGGTTGGAGATAATAACAGCTGCTGGTCACAGCACCATGTTGTCCTTTTTGCAGTTGGTGTTCAAGATCGGTGTTGGTTTGTTGAGTCTGCTGTGATTAGTAATGTTTTGCCTACAAGATTTGTTATACAAACACTCGTTTTCAGCTTTATCTGGTATTTGGGGTTTTTGCTGAAACCATTACTGTACTTTGGATACCACCTTGTTGAGGCAATTAGCAATTATACCTCCTCCTCTGAGAGATTTTATATGGAGGAAATACAGAATAGTACCTTTGCAACTTTGTTCTATGATGTCTGTGCCTTTGTGACAACAACGTTTTTGTATCTTGAACATCCTTGGGTGGTTAAGGTGCACTTATTGTTAGTTTTTGGGCATGTTGTTTTGGTTTTGACTAAGCAACTAAGAAATCTGCCCCAAGGCTTGATAGTTATGAGTGGCAGGGCATGTGGGATAGCATGGGCAAATACCTAGGGCAGTGGGCACCCCCAGTGTTTTGGAGTTTCACCCCCGAACAAGTGCAGAATCCTGAAAAACTAGTAGAATATTTGGAGGAAGTATGTTGTTACACTGGGAACTCCAGAGAGACACAGATAACTGCAACATGCTGGGGCTTGGCCCATGCATACCGAGCCCTGCTCAACAGTATTCAGTGCCCCCAAGGGGGAAGAGAATGTCTCTGGATTGAAATGCAAAGTGACTGGCACTGTAGACAATCCAGCCCTGACAACAGGCACTGCAGCCACTCAAACCCCCACAACAAGTACCGGAGCTAGCTCAGAAAATAAACCCGTACCAGTATCAGTTGCCCCCATACACAAGATGAAATATTGGAAGCGGACATCAACTCGTTTAGAACGGGATGATGAAGAACCAGGGCCGTCACGGGGAGAGGAGGGAGAAGTAATAAATGAAATAGAGACCACCCGATCCCTGTCCTTAACCGACTTGCGAGATATGTGAAAAGATTATAGCCTATAGCCGTCGTTCAGGTGAGCACATTGCCACCTGGCTGCTCCGATGCTGGGATAATGGGGCCAGTAGCCTGGAACTAGAGGGAAAAGAAGCCAAACAATTGGGATCCCTTTCTGGGGAAGGGGGCGTTGACAAAGCAATTGGAAAAAAACCACAAGCCCTCAGCCTCTGGAGGCGATTCCTGTCCAGAGTGAAGGAAAGGTATCCCTTTAAAGAAGATGTTACATATCGCCCAGGAAAATGGACAACTATGGAGAAAGGCATCCAGTATCTAAGGGAATTAGCTGTGTTTGAGGTGATTGATGGTGACCTGGACGATCAACGGTCATCCAAAGATCCAGATGAAGTCGAGTGCACACGACCCATGTGGCGGAAGTTTGTACAGAGCGCGCCATCTTCCCATGCAAATTCATTGGCAGTAATGTTCTGGAAAGATGACGAGACACCAACGGTGGCAGAGGTGATAGATAGACTCCGGGATTACGAAACAAATAGCTCTTCCTCACTCGTCTCTGCTGTGGAGAAACTATCCCAAGAGGTCCAGCAACTCAAAGAAGATATGTCCTACTCCCCACCTCTACAGAGCAGTGTCTCAGCTGTTAGGAATAAGCGTCCTTTGGCTCAAAGAAGGGGATACACACCACGGGCCACCCTATGGTTCTACCTGCGTGACCACGGAGAGGACATGATGAGGTGGGATGGCAAGCCTACTTCGACCCTAGAGGCACGAGTACATGAACTGCAAGGAAGAACAGTCACTCAGGGAGGCTCTTCCAGGAAAGCTGCTGCTCCAGTTTCCAGTGAGCAAGTCCCCAGACAGAGGAGTAGAAGCGCAGATACTGGTCATGGTGTCACATGGTATGGAATGAACCTGCCATTGGCCAGTCGGGGTCAGCCGCCCCCACCATGGCCCTGCCCCTCCCAGCCCCCCCCCCCCGCCCACACGGCAGAGCGAGGGTAGCTGGAAAGGTCGCTGACCCCCACAGTGAGGAGAATTAACCCCTTCTCAGCCAAAACCAGCACATTCTCCACCCCTTATTCCATACCATTTACATCATGCTCAGGTTCCACACTATCCAGTATTACCTCATTAACCTCCACCCCCTCCTTCCCATCCCATCCTTTGATAAACTACGCAGATATCCTTTAGTTCACGGCTTTGGTCTCCATCTGTTCTTGTGGTCACTCAGAACAGGAGAGGTGGTGTGTTGTGTGGACTTACTGGGCACCAAAGCCAGCTCAGGTCGGGTCACTGCTGCACTTGCACTGCTTCTTGAAAGGCTTGTCCTCCATTGGTTCGGGTGGTTCCTGCTGTAGCAATTCCTATAACATGCAATTCAAATCACAGGTTACAACAATTTAAAGGTATAGCCATTACAATCTCCACCCCTGGCCCCTTTGGGCCAGGTTATAGGTTTTAACATTACGTTGCAATGAACTCCTCCCCTTGCTCCCAGCCTGGCTAGCAACAAGGTGTTTCTGCTATAGTAATTTCCATAATATGTAACTCAAATCCTGGGTTACAACAATTTAAAGGTATTTCCATTACAATCTCCACCCCTGGTCCATTTGGATCAGACCATCAGGTTTAACATTGTAATGAACTCCTCCCCTTGCCCCTGCTCTGGTTTGGACTTATCCACAGACTGTAGTCCTTTAGGGTTGTACCTGCTCCAAGCGGAGCCTTACCCAGGAGCCACAGTCTCTCCAGGGACACACCTGCTGCAGCGTAGACTAATCCAGAGCCACAGTCGCTTCGGGGTGTGCCTGTTCCAGCGTGGCCATCTGCATGGGCCTCAATGTTTTCAGAGCTATACCTTCTCCAGCATGGCCTTACCCACAGCTGCAGTCCCTCCAGAAGTAAACTTTCTCCAACACAGACTTGGCCATGGCTGTAGTTCCTGCAAAGCCTGCTCCAACATGGCTTTGCCCCATGGCTTCAGTCCCTCCAGAAGTAAGCCTGCTCCATTGTGGGTTTATCCGTGGCCACGCACTTTGAGGTGCTCTGGCATGACCTCATGCACAGCCACTGATGCTTCAAGGTGTACCTGCTGCAGCACAGACTTATCTACAGCCACAGACACTTCGAGGTGTACCTCTTCCAAGATGGATATATCCTTGGGCCACAATTGCCTCAGAGGTATACCTGCTGTGGCACAGACATAACCAAGGCCACAGATGCTTTGAGATATATCTGCTCTGGCACAGGCTTATACACAGCCACAGATGCTTTAGGGTGTCCTGCTCCCACATGGACTCATCCACAGGTCACAGTCCCTTTGACTCGAGTTCACACTGCAGTTCCAGCCTGTCCAGTACAGCAGCACAGAAACAGCAGCTGGGCCGTGGCCATCTGCCAGCCCAGGCGCCTGGCCATGGCTGTTATCAGAATGTTCCCAGGCCCAGCATGGTAAGGTGATAAGCGGTACAGCAAGCAGTGAAAGCAAAAAGTACCACTAATGAGCACTAGATTTAAGGCATACAGTAAGTCAGGCAAGCCCCATAGCAAGCACAGAAGCCTGCCAATTAATAGCTAAACAGCAATAACCGCTATAAATTCCATCTAGCACATTCCAATCAAACCTGTCGTTATCTCAAACCTTTCATGCCCCACACTGGGCGCCAAAATGGACTGTCATGGTTTAGCCCCAGTCAGCAACCAAGCACCACACAGCCGCTCGCTCACTCCCCCGTGGTGGGACGGGGAGAGAATCGGAAGAGTAAAAGTGACGTAACTCATGGTTTGAGATAAAGACAGTTTAATGGGTAAAGCAGAAACTGCGAGTGGAAGCAAAGCAAAACAAGGAATTCATTCACTACTTCCCATGGGCAGGCAGGTGTTCAGCCATCTCCAGGAAAGCAGGGCTCCATCACGCATAACAGTTACTTGGGAAGACAAACACCATTACTCCCAATGTCATCCCCCCCTTCCTTCTTCTTCCCCAGCTTTATATACTGAGCATGATGTCATATGGTATGGAGTATCCCGTTGGTCAGTTGGGGTCAGCTGTCCTGGCTGTGTCCCCTCCCAGCTTCTTGTTCACCCGGCAGAGCATGGGCAGCTGAAAAATTCCTTGACCAGTATAAGCGCTACTTAGCAACAACTAAAACATCTCCACATGATCACCGCTGCTTCCAGCAAAACTCCAAAACACAGCCCCATACTAGCTACTACAAAGAAATTTAACTCTATCCCAGCTGAAACCAGGACAGTGTATTTCTTTGTCCCTTTCTTGATGTAAAGATATCTTTCTCTCTCTGCAGTTTTCCTTCCCATATTTGCTTGCTTTTGCTCTTGAGCCGTAGTTAGATGTAAGTAGTCTAATGTAAATCTAATCCAATATAAATATACTGATAGATATCAGCTAAGATTTGAACCAAAAAAAAGAGACTGAAAACCTGCTCAGTAGTTCATGTATTTAAGAATTAAATTCCCTGTTACAACTTAGCTTTATAACAGGACTAGGCAGCTTGAAAAGAAGGAACAGGCAAGATCCAGATCTGGCACAGTTTGGTTGGCTAACTTCATCTCGAGATCTGGTCTTAACCCAGAAATCCTTAAGCTGGGAATGTTCTCATTTGTTTTCAGCATGTGGAAGAGTTTAAATGTTGATTGTGAAAGGTCTGTGGTCAGCAGATGAAAGCTGACCACTCTTCCACTTCTGCCTCTTGCAAATGGAATTTAGATCCTGTGATTGCCTGGTGTTAAGTTTGCAAGAGGGAAGGGCAAGTGTTGAAAGCATGAAGTCCAGGGTAACCTAGTTTTGTTACAGTTCATCCTTAACTGGTAAAGAAAAGGAAATCATATGACTTACCATATGAAATTTCCCAAAGAGCATTAATGGTTAAATCCTTGTTGGAATCTCTAATATTGTAAGCCTGTGTGTGTTAAATGACCTTAGAAGGGAAGATGGAGGGGGAGGGGAGATAGAGGATTATTCCTTCCCCAGACCATTGCACTGACTTGCATACCACTCTGGCAAACATGGACTGAGGTTCCAAGTGTGTCTGCAAATATTTGTTTCACAAGGAGCCAAGAATGACAACACCAAATAAACCAGAGGGATTTCCAGTATCTCACCCACTTGATTAATGCCTGCACTAAGTCACTTTGTGTTTCTAGCGTTTTATCGAGTATGGTAACTATCCTAACTTGGGAACGTCCCTTTTTATTATCCTTTAAATCTAGACACTGGTCTCAACCTAAAAAAAAAATCTTGTTGCTTCTAGAAGAGTTGCCAAACAAGTTCTGCCCCCCGGGTTCTCCTCTCCGTTCAGAGTCCAAAGTCCCCATCACAAACCTGATGAAGAGAAGTTCTTTGAAGGTGTCATGAAAGTGTCTTTGAAAGTACATCCTATGTAAAACACCTAATTTGGACCTGATTTTATAATATAGGTCTGACTAGGGAGTTGTCCATGTATCTAGAGCCCCATTTCCTTGGAAGTAGCTCTGAGGGGTTCCAGAGGCAAATGCTTTGCAGTGCTGAAAAGTGGATTTAATGAAGTCTTTAGACAAAACTGTGAGACAAGCCAGTATGGAAATAAGCCACTGAGCAGCCAGAAATTCGCATTGAAATTTCCTTGACAGTCTGGTATGTTCAGCTGTGAACTCAGGGTCCAGGCTCTCTGTTCTCACAGCATCTCTTAACCTATAATTGCCACGCTATTACAGAGATGCACCGAGTGGGATGTTGCTTTACAAAAGGTGTAGTGTTGGTTCTGCATCTGTGCTGTCCTGGGTGGGCAGAGGGTGCAGTCAGACCTGACCAGACATCTGCAACAACCGAGATTTCTGTACAGACTTGTAGGGGAATAGACAGGGATCGGCGACCGGAAGATCACGGGATGTGACGGAAAGATAGACTCCTCCCCATAGGAGTGGCAGGAACAGGAAGCGCAAGAGCTATATAAACGTGTGACGCAGCTAAATAAACGGACATTTTGTATCCATCATATTGATGTCTGTGCATCACTGTCCCCAGGGTGGGTAGAGCCCTGTGTCCCGGAGATATGCGGCCCAAGATAAGTTCTCCTGTAGAAGCGTACAGCTACACAGACTGTTTAGTCACAGCCTCCTATTACCTATAACCTGAAATGAAAGGAAATGCTATATTCAGCGGTCTCTGAAAAGTAGGGTGCTCAACAGTGCTGTTCCTGGGGATGCAGAGATCTACAAAGTAAGGGGCTTTGTTAAAATGGCTTTCGTTTGCTTATCTTGCAACTAAGCTGTCTAGTCATGTCATCCAAAAAGTGGATTTGTTCCCCAGTGTACAATGAGTCAATAATCACACACTCAGTGGAGACATTGCTAATTTATTTAAGGGTTGCACGAGCCTGGGTGTTGTCATGACCCACTCTTGGGTTGAACTATTTGGCAGAGGTTAAACCCCCTTGCTTTCCATCCAACCTCAGGTAGCTCTGGGTGGTTGGGGGCAGCTGGGCTTAACTTCTGATTAACTCAAATGTTTTATTGTGACTAGGTTTCTTTTACATTCTCAGAAACAGAATTAAGACCCAAAATGGAGTCAAGTGCCAAGTCACTTTATTTGGCCAACAACAAGTATGCAAGAGAAAAGGAGAGAAAGAGAGAAAAGAGGGAGAAAGGGAGAGAGCTGTGATAGCTACCACCACGGATCTGCAGCATCCCATCAGTCTGATGTATCTTTGAATCTGGTGGAAGAGCATTCAGCTTTCTGCTTCATCCTTCCCTTCCTGCTGGTCTCCACTGGTTTCGCCTTTTATAGCTCTGCTTCAGATCCTTCTGCTCATGCCTTCCTCTCTTCTGGGGTCTTTGGTGGTCTTTACAGATGAAGTACCCTAACCCTTTTTACCCATATACGGTCACATGTTACGCAAGGACAATTTAAGGCTATTTTGTCTTGCCAACTTTCCATAATTTTCTTCTAAAAAGAATGCTTGTCCTTGATTAAATGGATAATTGCTGATGGCCAAGATATCCCATCCCTAAGCTTAGGTTAAATATTAAAGGAGTCTAGATTCATGCTAATTAAACATATACAATACCTGTTCTTTCCAAGGAGGGGTTGTTCTCGTACAATCATAAGACTTTAAACCTTCTCTTTGCAAAATTCTGGCTTTAATTGCAACTTGGCCCTTTAAAGGAAAACATGTGGATGCAATTTATGTGTTAAATGACTTCATATTTGAGTTCACCTGCTGCAGCAAGAAACCTCCAGGAGCAGTTATGCCCTTGTTTTTTCCATCAGCCCTTGACATTCTGTAGTGCAGCCTTATTGTCCCTTCTCTCTCCTGCTCACTCCTGCTTCCGTGTCATTGGAGTCACCTTCAAAATGTTTAATAAAGTTAAATTTTCTGCTCTGGGCAGCAGAAGGCATCAAATTAATATCCAGAGATTTGGAGCGCTTTCATATGCTATGCATCCTGAAGTCATCTTTGTTAGTGTTGATTGCTTTATGTATTAATTCAGGAGTGTGTAGAAGTTTACTGATTGTTCACTGGTTTGAATGGTCTGGTGATAATGGCACTTGACCACAGGCTTGATGGTTTGATTTCTTCTAGTTGCAATACCAGCGGTGGAGCTTGGTGATGGAGGATGTTGTGCCATCAGACTGAGGAAATGACACCTGTGCTGTGGAGAACAAATACGGCACTATTAGGCACACATACCACCTTGAAGTATTAGGTGAGATTCACTGGTTTCCCTCAACAGCTGATCTGTGGTGATGTTGAACAGGTGCATGATGGGATATGGGAAGCAGGAGCTTGGTTTCTTTCCCTGTCGTAGTGTTGCATTAATAGTAAGAGTCTGAGGAGTGGCTGGGGGAGATCTTACCATTGAGTCACGAGGTTCAGACAGGACCCCCTTGATTTCTAAACTTCTCTGAGAGGAGTCTAGGTGCAGCTAACTCCAGTCTTAGTCTCAGACTTGGTCAATGGTTTATTTTCTAAGGGTTGTAAAAGTAACCACTCATCAGAGTATTTGTTGGTAGTAACTAATTTGGCAGATGCCCAATTTAACATTATAAGGCTGCTCGTGTTCAATGAGAACTATCATGGCTAGATTAATGAATAGTGCAATTTATTAAAGCAACAGATACACAGGTTCTTTGGATTACCGATGATAAAATTGCTGGTTACAAGACTGTGCTGGTTTTGGCTGAGAAGGGGTTAATTCTCCTCACCGTGGGGGGTTGGCTACCTTTCCAGCTTCCTTTGCTCTGACGAATGGCGGGGGGCTGGGTGGGGCAGGGCCATGGTGGGGGCGGCTGACCCCGACTGGCCAATGGCATGTTCATTCCATACCATGTGACACCATGACCAGTATATTAAGGGGGGGCAGTGTCAGGTCGGTGGGCGGTGAGCAGCTGCGTCGCATGTGGTTTGTTTCGGCAGTTCGTTCCCCCTCTCCCCTCCCTTCCCCCCCCCGGGGTTTTGCGCCTCTCGTTGTTCTCCTTTACATTGCATTTCTGTTGTTGTTTTTTTTAATTTTAATTATTAAACTGTTCTTATCCCAACCCAAGAGTGTTACCCTTCTGATTCTCTCCCCCATCTACCGGTGGGGGAGTGAGCAAGCGACTGTGTGGGGCTGAGCTGCTGGCTAAACCATGACAAAGACACACACAAATACTAAGAAAATTAGTAACACTGCTAGGCTACAAGCGCGTTAAGCAAATATGAAGGAACTGTAATGCATTGGAGGTTTAAAGTGAAGCTATAGAGAGGTTTCTAAGTTTTCCTGGGGAAACACCTGGTATAACCAAGTGTTCAAATCTTACCCAAAGGCATCCCAATGGGGGGGAAGAGAGGCTCAGCCTGTTGACTAGTCCCAGAAGTCAGAGTGGTATGCAATGGTATCTTCCCTAACACCCTCTTTCTCTTCACACATTTTATACTAGTTTTTTATCTTTCAGCTGGAGCTTGAGTGACTCTAGCCATACATACCTTTATGATTGGTGTAAAATTTCCTCGCTTTACTTTTAAAGGTGTAGACTAGAAAAATTCAAAGCGCATGCCCAGTGAGGGGTGGTCACACCTTAGAGGCAGGTAACTTCTGGGATAGAGGTGTGTTTTGGTATTATAATGATATTATAATGAGCAAAGTTCCCAAAAAGGACAGCATTTTGTCAAAAGTATGATGGACTGCTGGCCCAGCCAGGGTGGCAAATATGCAGCATACCAGCTCCATGGTACCTTGAGTTCCCGTTTATCACAGAGCCTGGCCACGATGTCTCCACACCACTCCACCATCTGGACAACTCCTCTTAGAGTCAGTATGCCAAGTTCTCCTGGCATTGCCAACATCTAAGGTTACTAGGGAACTTCCGTGGAATAGATTCCTCACATATCAGCTGCGCTTCACCCTGAAAGCTTCTTCAATGCTGTACCTTTTCTAAAAGCATAAGTTTAATTTCTAAGTCACCTCCAGCGATTATTCCTCATGTGGTTTAGCCCCAGTCCGCAACTAAACACCACGTAGCCACTCGCTTACTCCCCCCACCCCTGTGGGATGGGGAGAGAATCAGAAGAGCAAAAGCAAGAAAACTCGTGAGTTGAGAGAAGAACAGTTTAATAATTAAAATAAAACAGTAATAGCAATAACTTATTTTGATTTTTTGGGGGGCTTTTTTGCCCCTTTGCTGTATAAAAAGTCAAGAAGCACTGTTTGGCCTCAAGGAACTAATCTAGTGCCAAGATGATCTATCATATATGTTGGTGGGGGTTTTGGGGGTTTGTGTGGTTTTTTTTTACTAAGCAGAATGCTGAACCTGCGGGATGCTGACCTCCCAGCCTCTGCACTTGCATTTTGAGTGCCAGAGTAGCCGTTCTGTGCCTGAAATATGAAGAAGAGAAAAAAAACCACCTTCCTTTTGAAAAAAAAACAAAAACAAAAACCATGTAAAGAATGTAGACATTCTTTGCTTATGCAATCTTTACATGAAACATTTTGGTGGAGCTGAAAAGCCACGTTGCCTACAGGGACTCATATATTTATAAAAATATCTTTTTTGTTGTTGTTGTTTTTATAGCTTCATTATCATATTACCCAGCTACATAGGATTCCTTTTCAGAAGAAGAAAAAAAATAAAGTAAAATGCAAATCATCATGGAGAAAGAAAAAAAAATAAAAAGAGACAGTCAAGTCATCTGAAATGGCGGTGCTTTGACCAGGCTCGTCAGCTGTTGGCCCTCGCACTGGGCTGGGAGTGATGGGGCTGTGCCAAGGTGGGAGCAGACCCCAGGGGTGGGCAGAGACCCAGCAGCAGCCACGGGTGTCCCCAGGGAGGAGACCATCACTCATCCAAGAGCGTCAGGGGACCTGGCTCCTGGGTGCCCACACAGCATCTCAAGCTGCTTTCTGACCTTTGGGAACAGCTGTTTTGGGGAGAAAATAAAAAGTCTTGCTTTTGGGGGTTTGTCTGACTGTTACACAAAATGGTATCAGATGTGGCCTATCAGATTGCACCTCTTCAATAAAAGGGGATCTCCTGGGTGCAGTGCCTGAAGGCTGGGCTCTTCCTCCAAAGCTGCTTCCAATAAAATGGCCAAGGAATTGGTCATTTAAAGTTTCTGCTCTCCTTTTGTTCTCAGTGGTTTTGGGGTTAAGCTCATGGTAACGTTGGGTTTCATTGGATCAGAAGTTCTGGTTTTAAAGGCTCTCTTGGTGTCCAATGGCAGTGGAGATGTCCATGAGCTCCCCATTATTTCCTCAGGTTGTTTCATGTATAGACAGGACTGATAGCATATACCAGGCTCTCTGGAAATTAATTTGGAGGGGTGAGGAGAGGATGGGGACTCACCACATGCCCTAGAGCTGGAATGAATGGAGTCTCAGAAGGTGAAACACCCTCCAAGGGGAAGTCCCCCAAAACGAGAGCACTAAATCGATGTATCCATGAAGGACAACTCTGCAGTGCCATGGGAGTGAGTGGGAACCCAACAGGCACAGGGAAGGGATGCTGGAGAGATGCAGGAACTGCCTGAGGACCCCCAGGGCCAGGAACGTGGTGCTTTCCTGGGCAGTGGAGCTGGTGGGAGCAGAGGAGAGGGCAAACTGAGTCAGGGTTGGGGATCTCCTACCATATGAATTCAGGAGATCCAGAAAGTGACTAGCCTCTGTTTCCTCATGGCCTTGGTGTCAGCACCAGCCCTGGGGCTGATGGGGAACCTGAACACCCCTCCCTGCCCCCAGCAGCTGCTGTGCCCTTCAGAGAAGCTGTGGCTGTGGTGTGAGTGCCCAGAGCGCTGCAGCACCCTGCGGTGGACAGTGCCGTGGAGCCAGCCCAGCCTGGGCTGCTCTGATGGGCTAGACTGGGATGGGTTAGGGAGAGGGCAGGAGAGGTGGGGAGAGCTGCGGAGGGGCTGGGCTGGGCTGGAACAAGCCTGGGAGAGAACACCAGTGTAGAGCTAAGCTGTGTGAGTGTGCAGGGCAGGGGCAGCCAGCACTCACAGTGCAGAGCCAGGCATCATGGTGAAGAAAGCAAGGCATCAAAGGTGCAGAAGAGAGGGGCCTCACCTGTGCCATGTCCCCAGGACACCCTGGGGAAACTGCCCCAGGAATCTGTCCTAGACCAGTCCCATACACTGGCTATTTCCACCTCTGGCCATACACCCCGGCTCTGAGAAGGGACCTTTGCTGCATGGTCATCGCCATCCTCCTCTGGGGTTTCATGGCACCCAGCTCCACTGCCATTATTAATGAAAAGGGAACTACTGACACTTATTACACACCAAGTCCCACAGCTCTTGCCAAATCTGGACTCTCAGCCAAGCCTGTTCTCAGACAGCTCCAGCTTAGTCAGGTGCTTGTCTCGACAAATTTTGGAAATCTTTATTGACTGAGATCTCCCCAGCTGGCCTGGGTCCTTGCTCTGGTGTTTGGCTCTGAGGGAGTTCTCAAAAACCCAGCTCTCTTAGTCTCTCCTTGTCCTTAATGTGCTCCAGGCCCCACCGCCCTTCTGGCCTCAGCAGAACTTGCTCCAGTCTGTAAGCATCCCCCTTGTGCCAGTGAGCCCCAGACTGGACACAGCAGTCCTGGTGTGGTGGTCCTGTAGTGCGTTAGCCTGTCCAGGATACAATGACCTTTTCTAAAGTAATCTTTTCAGCAGGCTGTCTACACAAAGGCCCTTTCCATTATTCTCTAGGTTTTTTCCTCCCCTTACTCATTGTTCATTCAGATACCTCTCACTTATGCAACTGTTTTGAGCCCCAGGGAGTTAAAAGTTTTCAGTAGCCCAATTGTCTCTTTAGCCATCTCTTTAATTATGATCATATCTATCTTTTTGTATCTATCTAGCTAAAACATTTCTGATAAGATTATCCCTTGTAGAGAGGCTTGTACTTAGCATATGGTTGCAGAGTGTATTTTCTTGTTTAGGAAAACTGATCATGCTTTAATTTTCTTTCCTTACAAATAGGAAAAACCCTCCTGTGCCTGTGTGCAGCCAGTTCTCTAAGGAGAGCAGGTGGGAGATGGTGCAATGGAGCTGTAACCTCCAGCTGCAGAGATCAGTGGAGAAGTCTGATGTAAGGAAAAGCGATGTAAATGCCAAGTGGCCAATGACAGAAATGGCAGGGTTAGGGAGGTGAGGAGCAGAGTTGTCAATACAGTGTCAGACCTCAGGGGACTGCTTTTCCTACCTGTCCAGACCTCCTGAGGAGACACTCTGGATCAATCTCAGTTGGAGTATGCTTCTATCCCCTCTTCTTTAAACTGGAAATAAATCTGGCAAGGGATGTCAAGGATAACAAGAAGGGCCTCTTTAAATACATCAGCAGCAGAAAAAGGAAGACTGGGAATACAGTGGGCCCACTGCTGGACAGGGTATGGGCCCTGGTGATGCACGATGCAGAGAAGGCGGATTTACTGAATGCTTTCTTTGCTTCAGTCTTCACTGCTAAGGCTGGCCCTCAGGCATCTCAGTCCCCAGAGAGGACAAATTGGGACAAAGGAAGACTTAACATCGGTTGAGAAGAATTGGGTCAGAGATCACCTATGCAAACTGGATCCTCACAAATCCATGGGCCACGATGGGATGCACACACGAGTGCTGAGGGAGCTGGCGGATGTTCTTGCTGAGCCACTCTCCATCATCTTTGAAAGGTCGTGGAGGACAGGTGAGGTGCCCGAGGACTGGAGGAAAGCAAATGTCACTCCAGTCTTCAAAAAGGGCAAGAAGGAGGACCCAGGAAACTATAGGCCAGTCAGCTTCATCTCCATTCCTGGAAAGATGATGGAAGAGTTCATTCTGGAGGTCATATTCAGGCATGTAGAAGACAAGAAGGTTATCAGAAGTAGTCAACATGGATTCACCAAGGGAAGATCATGCTTGACCAGTCTGATAGCCTTCTATGATGGCGCAACTGGCTGGGTCAATGAAGGGAGAGCACTGGATGTTGTTTACCTCGACTTCAGTAAGGCATTCGCCAGGAACGGGCCATGCTGTACTGGCCAAGTGTGGTGGGTGGCCACCCTGTCCTGCTGGGGACCATGGCTCTGAGCCCCTCTCCTTTTATAGAGGTGCCGGGGTGAAGACCTTTGTGAAAGGGATGCATTACAGAGCCAACATCACCAGTGGCATCACAATGTCCCCATGATCCTGTCCAGCCAAGCACGGGCTCCATGGATACCAGCCGGCCCCAGCCTGCAGGAAGAAGGCGCCTGCCCCATGGCAGCACCAGCCCTACGTCACCACCACGTGCCAGCGGGTCCGTTGGTCACCGCCCTGATGCAAAAGATGCAAGAGGAGCCCCCAGGACAGCCAGCACTGCAGGTGGCACAGGGGAATGAGGCAGCACAAGGGCAGAGGTGCCAGTCGTGCTGCCAGTGGCGATGGTGGTGGCAGTGGTGCCGGCTGGCCCCATGGACCGAGGAGCGCCAGCTCTCAGTCTCCATGGCAGGGGTGGGAGCGGTGATGGGCGCAGCCGCTCAGTATCACTTCTCCCGCACGTCTTGAAGCCAGGACCATCTACTACTGCAGGAGGAAGAGGAGGGTCCCATGAGCCTCCCAACAGCTGGAGCCTGGGGACACCCATGGGCACCATTGTCACCTGCCACTGCCATGGTTCCGCAGGCTCCTGGGGACACACCTGTCATTAAAGTCCCTGCATGTCACCCCGCACCATCACCTGCAGCCTTCCTGGCACTGCCAAGCCCCGCGCACTCGGCCTCCAGCTCTGCCCTTGCTCCCCGCACTCCCTGGGCTGAGCCCACTACTCAGCCCTGCCCCAGCCCCTACTGCCTGAGCCCAGCACATGAGAGGGCTCCCTGCCAGCCCCAGCCATGGGGTACTCGTGGCCCCATGGACTGCACAAGGGCTGGCAGAGCTGAGGCTGAGGACTCAGGGATGGGGCGCTGAGCCAGGTCCTGCCCATGCCCTTGCCCACCTCATGGTGACCTGGCAATGGGCTGCCCCACAGGGGGCCCCAGGATGGAGCCTGGAAAGGAGCCCCGGACATGGAGCCCAGGCACACACAGGACTCTGTGATGGGCAGGGACCACTCCCAGCCATGCTCCCAACCTGGGGGCTGCTGCAGCCACCGAACAGGGGGCAGGGGGCAGTGGGGAGCCGGTGGTGGGCGATGATGTGCACCACCATGAGCAGAGGGTGATGCCAAGGTCTCTGGCGCATCAGGCAAAGACACTGCAGTGGGTTGAGCTTGGCTGGGCGCTGGTGCCCACCAAGCCACTCCATCACTGCCCTCCTCAGGACAGGGGAGAGAAAACACAACAAAAGGCTTGGGGTGGAGGTAAGGGCAGGGAGATTGCTCAGCAAGTACCATCAGAGGCAAAACAGGCATGATGTGGGGAAACTAATTTAATGTGTTGTCAATTAACAAGTAAGTAGGATAATGAGAATTATGAACAAATCCAAAAACCCTTCCCCCTGTCCCCCACTTCTTCCCAGGCCCAACATCCTTCCCCAATTCTCCAGCTCGTCTGCCCAAGTAGCACAGGGGGACAGGCAATGGGGGTTGCAGTCAGTTCATCACATGTTGGCTCTGTGTTCTTCACGCTCTTGCCCTGCTCCTGTGTGGGCTCCACGCACAGGAGACAATCCTACACCAAGTGCTCCAGCGTGGGTCCTTCCCTCAGGGAGGGCACAAGTGCCTGGGAGGCATGGAGATGGGCTGGCACATGGAGATGGGTTAGGAATGTGGAGATGGGTTGGGGTCATGGAGATGGGTTGGGGTCATGGAGCTGGGCTGGGACAGAACAGGAGCAGGCAGGCTGGGCCATCTCCATCCCTGGAGATGTCTGCTATCCTTGACGTGGCACACAGAGCCCCAGAAGACATGGATGCCCACCCATGGGACACACCTCAGATAATTCTAGGTGGTTGGGGGTGGCTGGGCTTAACTTCTGATTAACTCAAATGTTTTATCGTGACTAGGTTTCTTTTACATTTTCATAAACAAAATTAAGACTCAAAACAGAGTCAAGTGCCAAGTCACTTTATTTGGCCAACAAGTATGCAAGAGAAAAGGAGAGAAAGAGAGAAAAGAGTGAGAAAGGGAGAGAGAGAATTATGATAGCTACCACCATGGATCTGTCACATCAGTCTGATGTATCTTAGAATCCAGTGGGGTAATGTTCCAGAACACTCCTCGTTGTCTCCACTGGTTTCACCTTTTATAGCATTGTCTTATTGCATAGTCAATAACTGTTTTGCATACCCACGCCTCCCACTCGTAGTGGGGCACATGCCCAGTACCGTCACTAGAGGGTGATCAAAAGTTCTAGAGGGTCCAAGACCCCCCCACGATATGTTGTCAGTTGACCCTGGGCCTGGGCACATGCACAGAGGACTGGGGCCATGTGCTCTGAGACAACAGGACGCGCACATGTTCCTGTTGGGTAGAAGTGACTCATTTGCCGTGGTGATTAAAATGTCCTGCTCAGTTGCCGTGGTGATAAGGCTTCGGTAGTTAAACTGTCCTGCCAACAATGTTGAGACAAGTTTCTAGTCCCTTACACCACCCCGTGGCTCAACATTGGTGGCAGATATAGAGACAGTGATGAGAGAAAGAATAGAAAAAAAAGCAGAAATATTAGATCAATAACAACGATGTTAGCTATGAAGGCCAAAACATTGCATATCAACTCTAAACAAGGCCAATGCCTAACATCAATAGCAATTTATTTCCTAATGAAAACAGGTTGGGGAGACAAACAGTTTATGCAATTTGGAGTGTGGATGACACAGACTGATGTACAGCTCGAATTTGTTTAACTCCATCAGGTGACACAGTGGGTGCAAACTGCATATTTGTGACAACATGTTGGATTAACTGAATGAAACATGGGATGACACATGGCAAAAACAGTAACATAGCTAGAACACACAATAGGTAAAATAAGACTTGTTTAATCCAAGGGCCTTCTGGAAGCCAGGAGAACATAACAACATTCAGGCCTTCCCAGGTTTGGACGGGAACATGGGCTAATTTCCGTATTCCGGTGGTCATTTGTTTAACAACCTTGCCATTGACATCAATTTTTAAACAGCAATTAGAATCATTCAATTTCCCACAAACTCCACCTTCTTCGGCTAGTTAGTAGTCGAGAACCATGCAATGTTGATACATTGCAGTTCGCGTTTGGGTTGCCTGATCTGCCAATAGGTCAAGGGCCTCAGCTGCTTGATTGGTGATAATTTCTAATATGGCTTGCAGCCAGATAATGCAATTTAGGTTATAAACGGGTTCTTGAGCACCACTAACCCATTCACTGGGGTTCCACATTGCAGGTCCATAATGTTGTACGATACGTTGGGTGGTCCACACGTCTTTACCCCAGGACTGGCCACTCCCATCACTAAGGGAGGTATGACTAATTTCGGATTGTTTTTCCCACTTCAAATCATCATATATTTGAATGCCTAAATGGTCTCTGCCTGTTTCTGAGAGCAAGAAAAACAAGGGACGGATCACCCCAACATAACATATTCCTGACCAGTTTGCTGGCAGCGCTGGCAGTCAGACCAGTTACCCCCAGGTTATTCAGCCCCCTGAGCTGGAAGGCAGGGACGAGGAGCGCAATAAACCCCCATAATCCAGAAGGATGTAGATTAAGAGCTGCTGCTACACCTGGACACTCACAAGTCTATGGGGCCAGATGGCATCCACTCAAGAGTAGTGAGTGAGCTGGTGGAGGAGCTTGCCAAGCCACTCTCCATCATTTATCAGCAGTCCTGGGAAATAGGGGAGGTCCCAGATGACTGGAGGCTGGCCCAATGTAACACCCATCTACAAGAAGGGCCGGAAGGAGGATCTGGGGAACTACAGGCCTGTCAGCCTGACCTCGGTACCAGGGAAGGTTATGGAGTAATACATCTTGAGTGAGCTCACCAGACAAGTGCAGGAAAACCAGGGGATCAGGCCCAGCCAGCGTGGCTTCATGAAAGGCAGGTCCTTCCTGACCAACCTGATCTCCTTCTATGCCCAGGTGACCCACCTAGTGGATGAGGGAAAGGCTGTGGATGTTGTCTACCTGGACTTTAGCAAAACCTTTGATACTGTCTCCCACAGTATCCTCCTAGAGAAGCTGGCGTCTCATGGCTTGGATGGGCATACTCTTTGCTGGATAAAAAACTGTCTGGATAGCCGAGCCCAGAGAGTTGTGGTGAATGGAGCTAAATCCAGTTGGCATCCAGTCACAAGTGGTGTACCCCAGGGCTCAGTTTTGGGGCCAGCCTTGTTTAATATCATTATCAATGATCTGGATGAGGGGATCGAGTGCACCCTCAGTAAGTTTGCAGATGACACCAAATTGGGTGGAAGCGTCGATCTGCTGGAGGGTAGGAAGGCTCTACAGAGGGACCTGAACAGGCTGGATCGATGGGCCAAGGACAATTGTATGAGATTCAACAAGGCCAAGTGCCAGGTCCTGCACCTGGCTCACAACAACCCCATGCAACGCTACAGGCCTGGGGAAGAGTGGATGGAAAGCTGCACATTGGAGAAGGACCTGGGGGTGCTAGATGACAGCCAGCTGAACATGAGCCAGCAGTGTGCCCAGGTGGTCCAGAAGGCCAACAGCATCCTGGCTTGTATCAGGAATAGTGCGGCCAGCAGGAGCAGGGAGGTGATAGTGCCCCGTACTTGACCCTGGTGAGGCAACACCTTGAATACTGTGTTCAGTTTTGGGCCCCTCTCTACAGGAGGGCCATTGAGTTGCTGGAGTGTGTCTAGAGAAGGGCAATGAAGCTGGTGAAGGGTCTGGAGAGTAGGTCTTATGAGGAGAGGTTGAGGGAAGTGTGGTTGTTTAGTCTAGGAAGAGGAGGCTGAGGGGACACCTCATCGCTCTCTGCAGCTACCTGAAAGGAGGTTGTAGTGAGGTGGGTGTTGGTCTCTTCTCCCAAGTTACTAGCGATAGAACAAGAGGAAATGGCCTCAAGCTGCATCAGGGGAGGTTTAGATTGGATATTAGGAAAAATGTCTTTACTGAAAGAGTGGTCAGGCATTGGAACAGGCTGCCCAGAGA
Source organism: Phalacrocorax aristotelis (assembly GCF_949628215.1). Taxonomy (NCBI): domain Eukaryota; kingdom Metazoa; phylum Chordata; class Aves; order Suliformes; family Phalacrocoracidae; genus Phalacrocorax; species Phalacrocorax aristotelis. Next base: position 24,691,485 of record NC_134310.1, read on the forward strand.
GGTGGTGGAATCGCCATCCCTAGAGGTGTTCAAAACACATGTATATGTGGCACTTCAGGGCGTGGTTTAGGAGGCATGGTAGTGTTGGGTTAACAGTTGGACTTGATGATCCTAGAGGTCTTCTCCGACCTTAATGATTCTATGATTCTATGAATTGCTGCCTTTAACTAGAACTGTTCCACCAGCTCCAGCAGAGTCATCCCCCATTTGCACTGGCTTTAAGAAGGGGTGTAGTTGTATAAATTTGATATGTGCTTGCAGGCACTATTATCTAAAAACAAAACCCTCTTTCAGTTGTGATGCCTAATGGGTAATTGCACAATAGTGCAAGTCAACAAGGAAGAAAAAAATAGGAAAAATATAATATATCTTTGGGTTTGCACCAATAATACCAAAATGATAGCTAGAAGCATCACTTGCTACTTTGCAAAGACCTCAACAGAATATTAGAATTAGTCAAATTGTAGGAGAAAAATGGGCACCACAGAATGGAACTTCTCTGTTTAAATGAAGTGAAATAGCCAAGAACAAAGCAATTCCCCAAGAAAAAGCACAATATAATGCAAAAGATTTTAATGTTCTTTTGTATGGGACACCTGACTGTCCATAAACCCCCCAGTTGCATGTTGATAATAATTTTGAAAATATCTGGGAGATCAGTAATGATGGTCGTAGCATGAAAAACATTAGAGGACCATAAGTTATTAGGAAGCCATCACACAAACTTTCCCCAGCTTTAGATGAAGGTGATGACATTTTGACATCTGACTTCAAATTTATTTCTTTTTTTATTTAACTAATTGCACAGCAGATCATCAGTAGTGACGCATGTTGCCTTATGCCTTGCATGTTATGACATGAGATAAATTTTGTGTGCTTTTGTTTAATTTCTACAGAAAAGATACTTTGACTTAGGAAAGAAATTAGATGTGTATGCTAATAGTAAATAGCAGCTGACATTAACTATCTTTAAATTATTGCTAAAAATGTATTTAAATTACTATATTATTCATAACTATTGTCATTATGAAATACCGTGAAAAACTGTCTAGGAAAAGAAAACAAAAAAGATATTTTGTAAGAATAAATATTAGAACACCAAAATCAATTTTCTCAGAAACCTGAAGGAAAATTGCCTAAAGCCACAGCTGTTTCCGATCCAGCTGCAGTTTTTAAAATGTTCACTGTCATTCCAGATGTGAAAAATTAATTCTAAAGTACCTGAATGTCCTACAAAAAAAACCCACCTTGAGGCACCACAGACTTAGTCAACACTTGCATGTTTCCTGCCATCTTGTTATCAACTTCAGTCTTGAAATATTAATGAATCTTAAATTAAAACACGTCCTGCCAAGGTTATTCCAACATGCCTGCTGGAAACACACTTTGCTACCAGGAGGAATGGGGATGCTGCTCTTCCCCTAAGGCTCATCATCATAGATGGGTGATCTTGCTGGTCCGCATCAGTGTTACAAATCTCAGTGGGGCAGGACCAGCAGCACACCACAGCACAGGTATGTCCTCTGTGCAAAGCCACTCTGCTAAGCCACACACCATTTCCAAGATACTGCCCTGCTCTTGTGAAATGGACGTCACAGAAGAATGACATTGCAGAGAGGGGGATGGAGACCTCCTTCCTCACCCAATCTTAAAGGCTAGACCTTGAAAACACATGATTGCATGGAAATTTATTTTTTCTTTTTTAAAGCAAGGCAGTCTGAGCAGTTATAGAATACTGCGTGGAACTGTGTGGGAGGAGAGCTGGCTTGTGGGGGGGAACGCTCAGCACAACCAGAGCCCAAAGGCCAGAAGTACCTCAGCAAGGATGAAAGAAAGTACAACTGGGACTTGGAAGCTGCACATAGCCCTGCTTTATTTGCATGGTGCCCCACAGCATGCAGTGGAGCCTGTGAAGTCCTCATCCATTACACACAAAGTAGACCCACTTTGCTCAGACAGATCTTGGGATATGCAGTAACTACCAGGTGGTCATATATGCGCCACTTTATGCAGCTCCTACTCTGGCTTTTTCATTCAGTAACTCCCCAGGCACCCAACCTTGGTCACCCCAGTGCATTGCTCCCAAACCAGAGAAACACTGCAAGTTCAACCAAGTATTGCCCTCCTTTCAAATCTGTCATGGTTCAGCCTCAGTTGGCAACTAAACACTACACAGCTGCTCGCTCACTCCCCCCAACCCTGAGGGACGAGGGAGAGAATCGGAAGAGCAAAAGCACAAAAAAAACCTTGTAGGTTGAGGTAAGACCAGTTTAATAATTACAATAAAATAATAATTATGATAATAATAACAATAATGATAATATACTAAAAAGGAAAAGGGAAAAAGCAAAAAAAAAAGAAACACAAATGATAAAATCGCTCACAACCCACCAACCGATGCTGCCCGTCCCCAAGCCGCGATCACTGCTTCCCTCCCCGGCCAGCTCCTCCCCGTTAACATACTGGCCATGACATTACATGATACGGAATATCCCTTTGGTCAGTTTGAATATGCTGTCTTAGCTGTGCCCCCTCCCTTCCTGGCTTCTTGTGCACCCGGCAGAGCATGGGAAGATAGAAAAGTACTTAACTAGTACAAGCACTACCTATCAGCAACCAAAACGTCGTTGTGTTATCAACGTTGTTTTCATACTAAGTCCAAAGCACAGCACTATACCAGCTACAGTGAAGAAAATAAACTTTATCCCAGCTAAAACCATGACAGCATCTACCCCTTTTTCCATATCATTTATGTCATGCTCAGGTCCCATACTATCCAATACAATTTATATAACCCATACCCATCATCTCATACTTGAATAGAATATACAGATTTCATTTATCATTCCCCTAGTCTATGGACTGCCCCTGTAAAAAGTCCATGAAATGTCTATTGAGTTCATTTAGTCCATGACTTTGGGCTCCATCTATCATACGAGTCTTTCAGAGAGGTGGTGTGTGGTGTTGGATTGTCGCATATTGAAGTGAGTCCTCGTTCCATCACCGCTGCACTTTCCTTGGTTCAATGAAAGTTCATTTTTATTAATTTGGGAGATTCCCACCATGATACCATAGATATGGCATATATCAACCATAGTAGTGACGACATAAAACATTATGTAGCAATTAACAGCATACTATTCAGTTCATTGGCTGTTTTCACCCAAAATCAAATCCCCTTGAGGTACACACCAGAATCCTCCATCCTTCCGCATCACCCACCAAGTGCACCCAGGTCCTCGAGCAAAAGCAATCCAAGAAATGGGTTTGCCTTTGCCTAAGGCAGGAATAACCCAGACTGTTTTCTCCAGCATATTTTTTACATGCATTACAAAGACTCTATCCCCCTCCACAGTACATAAGATTTCTGACTGGGCGGGGTCAGCTCAATTGGCAAATCCCCTAGTGCTGACTAACAAGGTGACTTTTGCTAAATTTGTATCCCAGTGTTTAAATGTTCCACCACCCATTGCTCTCAATGCAGTCTTTAACAGTCCATTGTATCTTTTGATTTTCCCAGAGGCTGGTGCACAATAGGGGATGTGATACACCCACTCAATGCCATGCTCTTTGGCTAGGGTGTCTATGAGGTTCTTGTGAAAATGAGCCCCGTTGTCTGACTCAATTCTCTCTGGGGTGCCATGTCACCACAGGACTTGTTTTTCGACACCCAGGATAGTGTTCTGGGCAGTGGAATGGGGAAAGGGATATTTTTCCAGCCAGCCAGTCATTGTTTCTACCATTTTAAGCACATGGTGCTTGCCTTGGCGGGTTTGTGGGAGTGTAATATAGTCAATCTGCCAGGTCTCACCATATGCGTATTTCAGCCATCGTCCCCCATACCACAGAGGCTTTACCCGCTTTGCTTGTTTGATTGCAGGTCACGTTTCACATCCGTGGATAACCTGCGCAATAGCATCCATGGTCAAGTCCACTCCTCGATCACGAGCCCACCTGTATGTTGCATCTCTCCCTTGATGGCCTGAGGTGTCATGGGCCCACCGAGCTAGAAATAATTCACCCTTATGTTGCCAGTCCAGATCCACCTAGGAAATTTCAGTCTTAGCAGCCTGACCCACCTGCTGGTTGTTTCGATGTTCTTCAGTGGCCCGACTCTTGGGGATGTGAGCATCCACATGACATGCTTTCACAACCAGGTTGTCTACCAGGGCAGCAATATCTTGCCACAATGTGACAGCCCAGATGGGTTTACCTCTATGCAGCCAGTTGCTCTGCTTCCACTGCTGCAGCCAGCCCCACAGGGCATTTGCCACCATCCAGGAGTCAGCACAGAGATAGAGCACTGGCCACTTTTCCCGTTCAGCGACGTCTAAGGCCAGCTGGATGCCCTTTACCTCTGCAAACTGGCTCGATTCACCTTTTCCTTCAGCAGTTTCTGCTACTTGTCGTGTAGGACTCCACACAGCATCCTTCCATCTCCGGTGCTTTCCCACAAGGCGACAGGAACCATCAGTGAACAGGGCCTATTGCTTTTCATCTTCTGGCAGTTTGTTATACAGTGGGGCTTTTTCAGCATGTGTGACCTCCTCCTCTGGTGTTATTCCAAAGTCTTTGCCTTCTGGCCAGTCCATAATCACTTCCAGAATTCCTGGGCAATTGGGGTTTCCTGCTCGAGCCTGCTGGGTGATCAGTGCAACCCATTTACTCCATGTAGCATCAGTTGCATGGTGTGTAGAGGGGACCTTCTCTTTGAACATCCAGCCCAGCACTGGCAGTCGGGGTGCCAGGAGCAACTGTGCTTCAGTACCAACCACTTCTGAAGCAGCTTGAACCCCTTCATATGCTGCCAATATCTCTTTTTCAGTTGGAGTATAGCGGGCTTCGGACCCTCTGTATCCCTGACTCCAAAACCCTAGGGGTCGACCCCGGGTCTCCCCATGTGCTTTCTGCCAGAGGCTCCAGGTAGGGCCATTCTCCCTGGCTGTGGTGTAGAGCACATTTTTTACATCTTGTCCTGCCTGGACTGGCCCAAGAGCTACTGCATGAACCATTTCCTGTTTAATCTGTTCAAAGTCTTGTCGTTGCTCACGGCCCCATTTGAAATCATTCTTCTTCCAGGTCACTGGATAGCGAGGGCTTACAATCAGACTGTAATCTGGAATATGCATTCTCCAAAAACCCACAATGCCCAAGAAAGCTTGTGTTTTCTTTTTGCTAGTTGGTGGAGGCATGGCTGCTATTTTGTTGGTCACATCCATTGGGATCTGACGACGGCCATCTTGCCTTTTGATTCCTAAGAACTGGATCTCTTGTGCAGGTCCCTTGACCTTACTTTGTTTTATGGCAAAACCAGCTTTCAGAAGGATTTGGACTATTTTATCTCATTTATCAAAAACTTCTTCTGCTATATTGCCCCACATGATTATGTCATCCATGTATTGTAGGTGTTCGGGAGCTCCACCTTGTTCCAATGCATTATGGATCAGTCCATGGCAAATGGTAGGACTGTGTTTCCACCCCTGGGGCAGTTGATTCCAGGTGTACTGGACACCCCTCCAAGTAAAAGCAAACTGTGGCCTGCACTCTGCTGCCAGAGGGATTGAGAAGAATGCATTAGCGATATCATTTGTGGCATACCACTTGGCCGCCTTTGACTCCAGTTCGTATTGAAGTTCTAGGATGTCTGGCACAGCAGTGCTCAATGGTGGAGTGACTTCGTTCAGGCCACAGTAGTCTACTGTTAGTCTCCACTCTCCATTAGACTTCTGCACTGGCCATATGGGACTGTTAAAGGATGAGCAGGTCTTACTGATCAACTCCTTGGCTCTCCAGTTGACGAATGACTTCATGGATGGGGATCAGAGAGTCTCGGTTGGTGCGATATTGCCGCCGGTGCACTGTTGTGGTGGGAATCGGCACCTGTTGTTCTTTGACCTTCAGCAACCCCACCACAGAAGGGTCCTTTGAGAGACCGGGCAAGGTAGACAGCTGTTCAGTTTCCTCCGTCTCCAAGGCAGCTACACCAAAAGGCCACTTGTAACCCTTTGGGTCCTTGAAATACCCTCTCCTGAGGTAGTCTATGCCAAGGATGCACGGAGCCTCGGGGCCAGTCACAATGGGGTGCTTTTGCCACTCATTCCCGGTTAGGCTCACTTCGGCCTCCAATACAGTTAGCTCTTGGGATCCCCCTGTCACTCCAGCAATACTGATGGTTCTGTCCCTATATAGTTTGATGGCATTAGGGTGCACTGTGCACCAGTGTCCACTAAAGTTTTATAGTCCTGTGGGTCAGATGTGCCAGGCCATCGGATCCACACAGTCCAATAAACCCTGTTATCCCTTTCCTCCACCTTGCTGGATGCAGGGCTCCTCTATTCCTGATCATAGTATTCGTTACTAACTTCTTATAAATTGAAAATAGAAAAGTCCTTGACTAGTAGAAACACTGCCCAGGCATAACCGAAATATCGGTGTGTTATCAACATTGTTTTCATACTAAGACCAAAGCACAGCAATGTGTCAGCTACACTGAAGAAAATTAACTCTGTCCCAGTAAAACCATGACAAAAACCTACACACCAGTATCAGTCGCCCCTATACACAAGATGAAATCTTGGAAGAGAAAGTGAAGAGATGATGAAGAAGCAGGGCCATCACAAGAAGAGGAGGAGGAAGAGGAAGAACTCATAGAAGAAACAGAAACTACACGATCCCTATCCTTGAGTGAGTTGTGGGATATGCGAAAAGATTTCGGTCATTGTACAGGTGAGCGCATTGTCACCTGGCTGCTCCGATGCTGGGATAATGGGGCCAGTAGTCTGGAATTAGAGGGGAAGGAAGCCAAACAACTGGGATCCCTCTCTAGGGAAGGGGGCATTGACAAAGCAATTGGAAAAGGGACACAAGCCCTCAGCCTCTGGAGGCGACTCCTGTCTCCATTGGTTTCACCTTTTATAGTGCTGTTCTCAGAACTGTTTTGCATGCCCACACCTTCCATTCGGCGATGGTGATGCATGCCCAGTACCATCACTAGAGGGTCTAGAGGGTCCGAGCCCCCCATATGTGGTCAGCTGACCCTGGTCCCGGGCGAATGCGCAGAGGACTAGGGTTCCCAGACAACAGGACACACACATTCCTGTGGGGTAGAACTCACTGGGCTGCCTTGGTGATTAAACTGCCCCACTCAGTTGCCGTGGTGATTAGGCTTCGGTAGTTAAACTGTCCTGCCAACAATGTTGAGACAAGTTTCTAGTCCCTTATAGTGCTATAGAGCTGCTTATAATAGTTTTTCCTCACCTTCACAGGGAGAGGAGAGACAAGATAAGGAAAGCAGGGAATGGTGGTCTCTTATCCCCACACAGCCCTTCCCAGGGGCCATAAGGATGCTAACGCTGCTGCTGAGAACTGGGCAGCAGCATGACACCTTCCCCGGTGGCTGTGGCTGCCAGAGGGCATGAATGAGCCCCGAGCGCATGAACCAGACACAACACTGCTGCACTGTGCATCTACAGCTCTGGTATTTATGTCAAACAGAAAACGCTCTGGGAAGAAATGGAAGATCTCTGCAACACTTTACAAGCATCAATGTGCCTTTTATCATATTTTTGGTATACATGAGTGGCTGCCTGGCACATGCACGCATACACACAGGCAGAGCAGAGTCACCTCCATAAAGTAACCTCATACTGTGGGGGATGAATTTGCAAGTAACTTAGCACTGTTTGACACGTCCTTGAACTGAAGCAACATGGCAGTAAAAAACAGAGACAGGAGCATGGGAATGCCAAGAAAGATTTAAGCAAGCTAAAACAAATGAGATGATAGTGCAAATAGAACAGCCTATTAGAATGTAGCATAAGGCGGTGCTTAGAGCTAGCTGACAAATAACAGAAATTGTTTGTGTGCATGATCGCATTCGCATGACGAATGTGTCAAAAAGAGATATAAGCAGTGAAAAGCTGAAAATAAAGGTCTGGTGCAGAATATCTGTCAGGAGTCCGTGACATTCATCCCTGCATCTTACAAGAAGCAGCATTTGTACGTGAAACTTCTCATCTGTGGGTATGGGACTAATCAGAGGACATCAGTAAAGGGATATGTGTGTGCTCATACTTTGTGTCTATTTCTCCAAAAGCACATCTACTGTCAACTGTTCTGTTTTCAGAATTTTAAAGCTGTTTTAACGATGACAAATGTCACAGATGATGCTTCTCAAATACACAGCTGAAAAATGAAAACTCAGGGTTGGATTCATCTTAATTTGAGAGGCCTCTGACAAAGTCTCCCCCAGAGCTGGTTGCTGAAGAAGTTACTCATTCTGAGGGTAGGATTCATCTACCTAAATATAAACATCTGTGTCCCCCGCACCTGCCACCAACATGCATGTGTCCCCCACACTCCTCTATGAGGCGGGGTGGCACGGCGCCTTCCCCATGGGCAGCAAGCCCTGAGCCGTGGCCACGCGTGTGCCCCATGCCTCCTCTCCCCTCTGCGGCACTCACCTTGTCACTGAAATCGGGAATGAACCTTGTAACACGAACGTAGTGTTAAAAGGCAGGCATTCTTTATTTGCCGCGTGGGATGCACGGGGGAATCGCTCCTTCTAACGTGCATCCCGTCAGATCTCTTTGTGCCAGTTAAGTACATGCTTCATATAAGTAGTCATTAGCTTTCTGATAAAAGATATACATATTCAGACGTCATTTGCGCAGGCCTATTGGTGTCTCCAGGTGGTCGTCAGGGGTCTCTGGATGAAGGCCATACTCTTCCTCCCTGTGTCCGCTAGTTAACCCTTGTCTTTGCGCAAACTCAGTTCTGAGATTACGTATGTACTGCCCTTGAGGGGTGGTCTGTTCTGGGTTAGTGTGTGCTCTGCAGTTCCTTATCTTTATTGCTCTGTACGTCTGCTTTTCTTAAGGCCAAATGTCATCGTGACTTTGTTTAGGTTACTTCAAATCTTGAGGCCTCTTTGACTCCCTAAAGCAACAAGGTTTTGTCATCATGCAGGCTGTTCTTGTTTCAGCTACCTCCTTATCTTGGCTAAGTTTCGGCTCCGGGTCCCAGCCTTACTTGAGCTACACTAGATTGTATTAGTAACTCCCAACCATTTATACCCTGAGTCATTACTACCTAAAAGTGAGGCTTTAATTTAATCCTTAAAACAGAGGTTTGGACCCTAAGCACTAGGAGTGAGGGTTTTGGGATCTAAAAATTAGGCTCCGAGTATGAAAGGAGAGGGGTTCTGACAGAAACGCATTTTCTCTTACATTAAGGATTAACTAATGACTAAAATGCAGATTAACGAATACATTGATTGTTCCCAGACTTAATGTTCAGTTGGATGGTATAGCAGCATCCATGTTTGGTTAAGTTCATCACCCTGGTTACAACCTGAAGCATGGTGTTGAGCTCACCCGTGGACTTCAGGCAGGGGTACCGGGTGGTGATTTTCTTCTCAGAGCAAACCTCCCTGCAGGGCTGAGAGTCAGATTATTAGAAAAAGAGAGAAAAAAGAAAAAGAAGGCGGTGGATGAGGGGAAACCGCAAACAAGAGCATGGGACTCCGCGGCCGGGGAACATCCACCTGTCGCCATCCTGTGGCTCTTCCCGGTAGGTCCAGGCGTGTTCCAGCGCCAGGTGCAGCAGCCGGAGCGGGGCCGGGCCGCCAGTCGGCCGCCCCATCGGGCCGCCTCTCCCCTGCCCGCTGCGCCGGCTCTGCCCATCCTGGCCGGCGGCGCAGCTGCGCCGACCCGCCACTCCCTCCCGCCCCGGCAGAGGGCCGCCCCCCGCGTCCTCCAGATGTTCCCATGGGAACGGGCCGCGCCCGCCCAGATGTGCCAGCAGATGCAGAACCGCGGCGAGGCAAGTCAGGGAGGCGGCCAGATGTGGTGGGGTCGCGGAAGATGTGCGGCGGAGGTGGGGGGACATCAACCCCCCTCCCGGCCCCCACGGCTGCAGGGAGTGCCCGCCCCAGGGTAAGTGGGGCAGAAATTGATGGAAAGGGAAAGGTCCAAAACCGTGGGGTCGATAAGCTGTTCTTGGTGCACTGTCACTGATGCTTTCCAGATTCGGCTTTATCTTAAGTCTCCTTCCCAAAGGAACAGAGCAGTTCAAAGCATCCCTTCTGTGATGGTTGTTTATCCTTGTATACTGCTGCCACTTCCCCACCATTCATAAAAAGGAGATTAGTGACAACAGATTTTGATAAAATAGTGCATCATGTCTGGCTTGTTGTATCATATCCTGTTTTCATGGTTAAACTGCCTGGAACCAGGGAAGCAAACGTGCAAAACTTCCTACAAGTATGAAGGGCTTCAGGGAAATGAGGGTGTGCAAGTCGGCCTTACTAGTACTTTCACCTGTAGTATAAATAATCTCATTTTACAGCCAGAAAAATCAGGGATATGTGAGCAACAGATTGTACTCATATATTATTAGAGCCAGAAATGTCAGGGATATGCAAGTAACAAATTGTAACTCCTAGACTAAACCAGCACAGAAGTAATAAAGGTGTAACCAGTGATGAAATTAATCAACCAGGGATGTTGTTATATTATGGGAACATGGAGTGTACGAATCAGTGTATCTGTTGATCTGTATTTTAGTCCCTAGGTAATCATTACTGTGAACAAAACAATGGACAATGTGCTTCTGTCAAAAAGGATGACAAAATGTGGTTTCGTGTAGTGGACTGAGAAAACTGGCCAGGACAGCCAAGATTAGGAGCCAAGTAGGTAAAAGGTAATTCCGGCAGGGGGAGATCGCAACCACTGACTCACCAACCACCAACTCAAGTAATACCGCCTACTCAAAAGAGAACAATGAGAGCAGACAACTGAGCCTGCACAGTAATTTACATATGGAGTGAGCAAGTTTATACCAATCAGTAGAAAAGACAATTATGAATATGTCAATTTTTGATCTATAAATTGTATGGGAAAAGTGTGTAAGGTATGCACGTTAGGAGGAGTGATCCCCTGTGCATCCAGCGCTGCAATAAAGAACGCCTACTCTTATTATTACTCTTAGTATTAACTAAATTGGTGTTAAAGAGTTGTTTCTGATTTTACCGCATTTTTCGGTAACAAAGGGGCGTAAGAGGACTCAAGCAACCCGCCTTCTATTTTTTGCTCTGCCACAGGCAATGTTTGAACAAGTCACTTCACCACTCTGTGCCTCAGTTTCCTCTGCCTGTAACAGGAAGACCCTAATAGTTAAAAAATAATAATGCAAATAATAATGCAGATCCCCATATACGATTCAGCTATGATTAAACTGTTAATCCCTTTGGTATGTTGTTCGGTACCCAAAAGACGACTAACGATAGACTCTTACTTGGGAAACTCTAGGGCTTGTCCAAAATTCCGCCTGACTTGCGCAGCGTCTGCTGTATGCACTGTGAACTCCCAACTTCAAGGTATTTCTCCACTCTAGGTGCCACTGCGTATTCTCGCTATTCCTGTGCTCACTTAAGCAAAGGAATTCTGCATGGCAGATTTTTCCCCCCCACCTGTTTTTGCTTTTGCTGTTGAGAGGATGTTTTGGATGTTTATTTCTTTGTAATTACTTCTTTTCCTTTATACAAAAAATGACTAAGCAAAGACAGGACTTGCTGTCTTGAAGCCAGAAAAAAACTGTGGGTGTTTCTTGCAGGGCTAAGCCCTCAGTCTCTCTCACACAGCTGCTCCTGATTGGGAGATAACAGGAACAAAAGCAGGACCTGGGTGCTTGGATCAAAGTGCTCAGGAGACACCTGTCTCCACATTCTTTACTCTCCCACCCCAAGTGGAAAGTAGCCAGTGACAAGGTCTGAAACAGAGAAGTTTGCACTGCTGTAACCCCTATGATGTCTGTCTATAGATAACAAAGGATTTAATTTACCACATTCCAGACGTGGTCACAGTACTTCCAAAAAGCTCTATTTTTTTAGAAATTGAATCATACCTGAGCACAGAACCAGAATAATTTGGATGATTTCCAACCCTTACCTAAATGTCATGACTTCAGAAGGACTCTGATTTTGAAAGGATCCCTATATAGGCCTGGGATAAGTATGCCTCCAAAATGTTTTTCCAGAACTTTTGCCATTCAGTGCAGATCTGATTCACTACCTGAACTCTGCCTTTTCTTTAATGCCTGCCACCCACATAGCACTGTACTATCTTTTTAATTAAAAATATAATAGCAACTGACATATGTTTTTAACTCATGCAAACAGTCGTGTTAATTTAAGCAAGGTAACCTGCAGATGAAGCTAATCCTGTACTAAACTCCTTGCTAAAGCAGGCTCAAAAGTTTTATATACAAAAGAATTTAAGTGTGATCAATAGTAGATAGAAAAGGGAGATTAAACACCACCATGCAATAATATCCATACTTTGCAGTTGGTAACCCTATTATTGCTGAATACATTAAAGTTGAGCGTTTCATCATTTTGCTTCATCAGCTTCATCTCAGCATTAATGACCATGCAGCCAGGGCCATCCTGAGAACAAGGATTGCTTCCTGGAAAGTGTTGAAAGGTGGTGGTTAAAGAAACACTTAAATGTTCCTGTTGCCTCAGGGAAGAAATTATCTGGGACTGTTTTCAAATAAGCAGAAAGTAATTTCTTGTGCAAGGGACACTTTTCCTTGTGCAGGTTCATGTTAGTCTAACTTGCCCAACATCATGTTTTGGAGTAGGGGGGTTGTGTTGGGTTTTGGGGTTTTTTCAGTTTTTCAGTTTTTGTTTTTGTTTTGAGGTTGTTTTTTTAAAGATGTAGCACTGTGATTTTTCTTAATTCATTTACAACTGACATTTTCATCAGTGCATTTTCCATCTGATTCAGTTAAAAAGTAACCAGTTATTGTAAATAGTCTTAATCCCGGTACAGCATTGTGTTTGCATCAAGAGCCTCGGTGGCAACCCCACCAGGTCTCCAGCTGTCAGCATTGATGCGTTTGGGGAGATCAGAGCAGGACTGAAGGTGTAAACAAACAGAAGTTTTAAAGAACACCTTGGGCCTAGGATACTTTTTGGATTTGATAGGCCTTGTGTTGGTCATTTGTGAACTAGGTTATTTCCAGGTGAATACCCAGACTGAACCTCTCTAGATCCAGAACTATACTATACAGTCCAAGCTTAGTTGGCTAAACACTCAACCAAGCTTGGGCAATGTGGTGATGTCCTGTGCCATTTCAACTCCAGGAGGCATCTAGAGCAGTGCCCCATCTGAGAAAAAAGCCAGAACCAGACAGTAGAGAGAAAAAAACCCATGCTGGACTTCAGATGAGCTGGACTTGTTCCGAGTCAGAAATTTTTAATAAGTTTTATTCTTATTGCAGTATATCTTGGACATATCTGGGATGTATTATTGTCGTGATTTAGCCGGCAGCTCAGCCCCACAGAGTCACTCGCTCACTCCCCCACCAGTAGATGGGAGAGAATCAGAAGGATAATGCTCATGGGTTGGGATAAGAACAGTTTAATAATGAAAATTAAAAGAAACAAGAACAGAAATGCAATGTAAAGGAGAACAACGAGAGGCGCAAAAACCCGGGGGGGAAGGGGAACGAACCGTCGAAACAAACCATACACAACACAGCTGCCTGCCGAGCTGACGCCATGCCGCTTCCCCCCCCCATACTGGTCATGGTGTCACATGGTATGGAATGAACCTGCCATTGGCCAGTTGGGGTCAGCTGCCCCCACCATGGCCCTGCCCCTCCCAGCCCCCCCCCGCCACGCGGAAGAGCGCGGGAAGCTGGAAAGGTAGCCGACCCCCTACAGTGAGGAGAATTAACCCCTTCTCAGCCAAAACCAGCACAATTATGCACACAAATCCAAGAGGAATTGAAGATTTTTCTGCTGTTAGCTGATTTTTGCCAGCAACTAGTAGCTTGAGCAACCTCTTGCACTGACTGACCCCTTGGTCATTCCAGCTGGAGCTGGCAAAGACTGTCCGAACCCAAAGCTGTTTAATGTATTTTGTCCTCCTAACTTACTGAGCAGAGTTCACTTAAAGCACCCCTAAAATACTAATTATTCTAATTAATCCATAATAGGACCAAGGATAATGAAACAACTCACTTCAAATGCCCTGGAGGTATCTTTGATAAGATACCTGCCAGTATGCAGTAATCCATATTTTGCTCTCAACCTACTGCAGTGAGAAGTACAAAGTGATCATGAGAAGGGAAACTGATCATTAAAGGGAAACTGAAAACCAGCAAGGTAAATAAGGAAACCAGCAGGAAAAAGCTAATATGTACACTAATTATCCATTAGGAGCAAACAACTCCCCTAGAAATAAATAGTGAAAATGTTACATTGTTCTTTTATTTTATATTAAGCTGCTGTTGTAGCAGTTGGAAGAAAATTAAGATCTTCCCATGTGAAACTGGAAGTGTCAGTCTCCTAATAAATTAACTGGGTTATGAATGTTGGAAGCAGTCCGCCTGGGCCTCCCTGGCACCACAAGTGCTAGTGAAGCTGATCGGGGGTAGGATGCTGACAGCAGAAATACAGAGAGCGAGTAACAGCCTGGCACATTTTGATGCAAGATTTCTTCTAATGTTTTTTTCCTGAGCTTCCCCTTTGATTTCCCTAGGAAGCCCACCCAAATCCTACTGTGTCAGCCTTCAGCTCACACACACAGCAGAGGGAGCTAAACCACCAGAAAATAAAAAAACCCTACCCTCCTTGTCACTGAGAAATGGGGTATAACTTGGGTCAGTTTTCTGCCCTAAAGCTCTGATCATTCAGTATTGAAGCTCCCCTGTGGCAAGGTCCGCTCTTCTAGCCCAAACCCCTCCTAAATACACAGCTGATAAGCAGGAACGCATATGCAGCACTTCTGACTGCGTCTTTAGGATTCTTTCATTTTCAGGGATTTTTTTAAAAGGAATTTTTTCTCTACAATTTTCCTTTTACCAGCAGGTTTTGTTCTACATATTGGATATAAATCCTGGTTTTTTAAGGCACTGCAGCAACATTAAAAACTTTTCCTTTCTGTGTTCACGCCAATCCAACGCTAGATTCCCATTATCTTCCAACAAACCATGGGCCTCATCTGTGAACCTGTCCTCAGGTGATGTCAACCCTCATCCTGGCTTAGGCCAACCCTCTCAGAGAAGTGAATTTCACATCATAAAGCCACAGTTTCTCCCCACATGTGCTGGTTTTGGCTGAGAAGGGGTTCATTCTCCTCACCATGGGGGTCGGCTACCTTTCCAGCTTCCCGCGCTCTGCCGCGTGGCGGGGGGGGGCTGGGAGGGGCAGGGCCATGGTGGGGACGGCTGACCCCGACTGGCCAATGGCAGGTTCATTCCATACCATGTGACACCATGACCAATATATTGAGGGGGGGCAGTGGCAGCGCGGAGGCGGCGCGGCGTCTGGTCGGCGGGCGGCGAGCGGCTGCGGCGCGTGCGGTTTGTTTCGGCGGTTCGTTCCCCCTCTCCCCTCCCTTCCCCCCTCCCCCGGGGCTTTGCGCCTCTCGTTGTTCTCCTTTACATTGCATTTCTACTGTTGTTTCTTTTAATTTTCATTATTAAACTGTTCTTATCCCAACCCACGAGCGTTACCCTTCTGATTCTCTCCCCCATCTACCGGTGGGGGAGTGAGCGAGCGACTGTGTGGGGCTGAGCTGCCGCTAAACCACGACAGCCATTTTTGGCGCCCAACGTGGGGCTCAAGGGTTGGAGATAACAACAGCTGCTGGTCACAGCACCATGTTGTCCTTTTTGCAGTTGGTGTTAAAAATCGGTGTTGGTTTGTTGAGTCTGCTGTGTTCTGCTGTGATTAGTAATGTTTTGCCTACAAGATTTGTTATACAAACACTCATTTTCAGCTTTATCTGGTATTTGGGGTTTTTGCTGAAACCATTACTGTACTTTGGATGCCACCTCGTTGAGGCAATTAGCAATTATACCTCCTCCTCTGAGAGATTTTATATGGAGGAAATACAGAATAGTACCTTTGCAACTTTGTTCTATGATGTCTGTGCCTTTGTGACAACAACGTTTTTGTATCTTGAACATCCTTGGGTGGTTAAGGTGCACTTATTGTTAGTTTTTGGGCATGTTGTTTTGGTTTTGACTAAGCAACTTAAGAATATCACCCAGAAATCTGCCCCGAGGCTTGATAGTTAGGAGTGGCAGGGCATGTGGGATAGCATGGGCAAATACCTAGGGCAGTGGGCACCCCCAGTGTTTTGGAGTTTCACCCCCGAACAAGTGCAGAATCCTGAAAAACTAGTAGAATATTTGGAGAAAGTATGTTGTTACGCTGGGAACTCCAGAGAGACACAGATAACTGCAACATGCTGGGGTCTGGCCCATGCATACCGAGCCTTGCTCAACAGTATTCAGTGCCCCCAGGGGGAAGAGAATGTCTCTGGATTGAAATGCAAAGTGACTGGCACTGTAGACAATCCAGCCCTGACAACAGGCACTGCAGCCACTCAAACCCCCACAACAAGTACCGGAGCTAGCTCAGAAAATAAACCCGTACCAGTATCAGTTGCCCCCATACACAAGACTAAATATTGGAAGCGGACATCAACTCGTTTAGAACGGGATGATGAAGAACCAGGGCCATCACGGGGAGAGGAGGGAGAAGTAATAAATGAAATAGAGACCACCCGATCCCTGTCCTTGAGCAAGTTGCGAGATATGCGAAAAGATTATAGCCGTCCTTCAGGTGAGCACATTGTCACCTGGCTGCTCCGATGCTGGGATAATGGGGCCAGTAGCCTGGAACTAGAGGGAAAAGAAGCCAAACAATTGGGATCCCTTTCTGGGGAATGGGGCGTTGACAAAGCAATTGGAAAAAAACCACAAGCCCTCAGCCTCTGGAGGCGACTCCTGTCTGGAGTGAAGGAAAGGTATCCCTTTAAAGAAGATGTTACATATCACCCAGGAAAATGGACAACTATGGAGAAAGGCATCCAGTATCTAAGGGAATTAGCTGTGTTTGAGGTGATTGATGGTGACCTGGACGATCAACGGTCATCCAAAGATCCAGATGAAGCCGAGTGCACACGACCCATGTGGCGGAAGTTTGTACGGAGCGCACCATCTTCGCATGCAAACTCATTGGAGGTAATGTCCTGGAAAGATGACGAGACACCAACGGTGGCAGAGGTGATAGATAGACTCCGGGATTACGACACAAATATCTCTTCCTCGTTTGTCTCTGCTGTGGAGAAACTATCCCAAGAGGTCCAGCAACTCAAAGAAGATCTGTCCTACTCCCCACCTCTACAGAGCAGTGTCTCAGCTGTTAGGAATAAGCGTCCTTTGGCTCAAAGAAGGGGATACACACCACGGGCCACCCTATGGTTCTACCTGCGTGACCACGGAGAGGACATGATGAGGTGGGATGGCAAGCCTACTTCGACCCTACAGGCACGAGTACATGAACTGCAAGGAAGAACAGTCACTCAGGGAGGCTCTTCCAGGAAAGCTGCTGCTCCAGTTTCCAGTGAGCAAGTCCCCAGACAGAGGAGTAGAAGCGCAGATTTTATTTCTGAGCATAATAGAGGGACTCCTGATTCACATTTACAGGAAGTGAGTTGTGACTGCTACGATGAGGACTAGAGGGGCCCTGCCTCCAGCCGGGTGGAGGAAAGGGATAACCGGGCTTACTGGACTGTGTGGATCCGATGGCCTGGCACGTCCGACCCACAGGAGTATAAAGCTTTAGGGGACACCGGCGCACAGTGCACCTTAATGCCATCAAACTATATAGGGGCAGAACCCATCAGCATTGCTGGAGTGACAGGGGGATCCCAAGAGCTAACTGTATTGGAGGCCGAAGTGAGCCTAACTGGCAATGAGTGGCAGAAGCACCCCATTGTGACTGGCCCCGAGGCTCCGTGCATCCTTGGCATAGACTACCTCAGGAGAGGGTATTTCAAGGACCCAAAAGGGTACAAGTGGGCTTTTGGTGTAGCTGCCTTGGAGACGGAGGAAACTGAACAGCTGTCTACCTTGCCCGGTCTCTCAAAGGACCCTTCTGTGGTGGGGTTGCTGAAGGTCAAAGAACAACAGGTGCCAATCGCCACCACAACAGTGCACCGGCGGCATTATCGCACCAACAGAGACTCTCTGATCCCCATCCATAAACTCATTCACCAACTGAGGAGCCAAGGAGTCATCAGTAAGACCCACTCACCCTTTAACAGTCCCATATGGCCAGTGCGGAAGTCTAATGGAGAGTGGAGACTAACAGTAGACTATCGTGGCCTGAATGAAGTCACTCCACCGTTGAGTGCTGCTGTGCCAGACATGCTAGAACTTCAATACGAACTGGAGTCAAAGGCGGCCAAGTGGTATGCCACAAATGATATCGCTAATGCATTCTTCTCAATCCCTCTGTCAGCAGAGTGCAGGCCACAGTTTGCTTTCACATGGAGGGGCGTCCAGTACACCTGGAATCGACTGCCCCAGGGGTGGAAACACAGTCCTACCATTTGCCATGGACTGATTCAGACTGTACTGGAACAGGGAGAAGCTCCAGAACACCTTCAATACATTGATGACATCATTGTGTGGGGCAACACAGCGGAAGAAGTTTTTGAGAAAGGAGAGAAAATAGTCCAAATCCTTCTGAAAGCTGGTTTTGCTATAAAACAAAGTAAGGTGAAGGGACCTGCATGAGAAATCCAGTTCTTAGGAATCAAATGGCAAGATGGTCGTCGTCAGATTCCAATGGATGTGATCAACAAAATAGCAGCCATGTCTCCACCAACTAGCAAAAAGGAAACACAAGCTTTCTTGGGCGTTGTGGGTTTTTGGAGAATGCATATTCCAAATTACAGTCTGATCGTAAGCCCTCTCTATCAAGTGACCCGGAAAAAGAATGATTTCAAATGGGGCCCTGAGCAACGACAAGCCTTTGAACAGATTAAACGAGAAATAGGTCATGCAGTAGCTCCTGGGCCAGTCCGGGCAGGACAAGATGTAAAAAATGTGCTCTACACTGCAGGCGGGGAGAATGGCCCTACCTGGAGCCTCTGGCAGAAAGCGCATGGGGAGACCCGAGGTCGACCCCTAGGGTTTTGGAGTCGGGGATACAGAGGGTCTGAAGCCCGCTATACTCCAACTGAAAAAGAGATATTGGCAGCATATGAAGGGGTTTGAGCTGCTTCAGAAGTGGTTGGTACTGAAGCACAGATGCTCCTGGCACCCCGACTGCCAGTGCTGGGCTGGATGTTCAAAGGAAACAGCCCCTCTACACACCATGCAACTGATGCTACGTGGAGTAAATGGGTTGCACTGATTACCCAGCGGGCTCGAGTAGGAAACCCCAGTCGCCCAGGAATCTTGGAAGTGATTATGGACTGGCCAGAAGGCAAAGATTTTGGATTATCACCAGAGGAGGAGGTGACACGTGCTGAAGAAGCCCCACTGTATAACAAACTGCCAGAAGATGAGAAGCAATATGCCCTGTTCACTGATGGGTCCTGTCACCTTGTGGGAAAGCACCGGAGATGGAAGACTGCTGTATGGAGTCCTACACGACAAGTAGCAGAAACTGCTGAAGGAGAAGGTGAATCGAGCCAGTTTGCAGAGGTAAAGGCCATCCAGCTGGCCTTAGACATTGCTGAACGGGAAAAGTGGCCAGTGCTCTATCTCTATACTGACTCCTGGATGGTGGCAAATGCCTTGTGGGGCTGGCTGCAGCAGTGGAAGCAGAGCAACTGGCAGCACAGAGGCAAACCCATCTGGGCTGCCACATTGTGGCAAGATATTGCTGCCCGGGTAGAGAAACTGGTTGTAAAGGTATGTCATGTGGATGCTCACGTCCCCAAGAGTCGGGCCACTGAAGAACATCGAAACAACCAGCAGGTAGATGAGGCTGCCAAGATTGAAGTGGCTGAGGTGGATCTGGACTGGCAGCATACGGGTGAACTATTTCTAGCTCGGTGGGCCCATGACACCTCAGGCCATCAAGGGAGAGATGCAACATACAGGTGGGCTCGTGATCGAGGAGTGGACTTGACCATGGATATTATTGCGCAGGTTATCCACGAATGTGACACATGCGCTGCAATCAAGCAAGCGAAGTGGGTAAAGCCTCTGTGGTATGGGGGACGATGGCTGAAATATAAATATGGGGAGGCCTGGCAAATTGACTATATCACACTCCCACAGACCCGCCAAGGCAAGCGCCATGTGCTTACAATGGTAGAAACAATGACTGGCTGGCTGGAAACATATCCTGTCCCCCACGCCACTGCCCGGAACACTATCCTGGGTCTTGAGAAACAAGTCCTGTGGCGACATGGCACCCCAGAGAGAATTGAGTCAGACAACGGGGACTCATTTCCGAAATAGCCTCATAGACACCTGGGCGAAATAGCATGGCATTGAGTGGGTGTATCACATCCCCTATCACGCACCAGCCTCTGGGAAAATTGAACGGTACAATGGACTGTTAAAAACTACACTGAGAGCAATGGGGGGTGGAACATTCAAGCACTGGGATACACATTTAGCAAAAGCCACCTGGTTAGTCAACACGAGGGGATCTGCCAGGCGAGCTGGCCCTGCCCAGTCAGAAATCCTACATACTGTGGAAGGGGATAGAGTCCCTGTAGTGCACACAAAAAGTATGCTGGGCAAAACAGTCTGGGTTCTTCCTGCCTCCGGCAAAGGCAAACCCATTCGTGGGATTGCTTTTGCTCGAGGACCTGGGTGCACTTGGTGGGTGATGCGGGAGGAAGGAGAAATCCGATGTGTGCCTCAAGGGGATTTGATTTTGGGTGAAAACAGTCAATGAACTGAATGGCACAATGTGAACTGCTATATAATACTGTGTGTCACCTCTGTGTTGTATCAATGATATCAGAGTACAAGCCTCCCAACCCATGGAAGATCAACTATGAAACAAGCCGTGCAGCAGTGATGGAACGATGACTGACTTGGTATGCAGCAACCTAACACCACACACACCGTCTCTCCCACCCTGACAGACTGATACGACAGGTGGAGCCCAGAGTCATGGACTGGGTGAACTCAATGGACATTTTAATGGACATTTTACAGGGAAGGTCCATGAAGTAAGGGAATGATGTCTGTGTATTATGTTAAAGGATGGGAAGGGGAGGGGTGGTGGTTGGTACGGTTGTATTTTATGATGTGGGACCTGGGCATGGTGTAAATGGTATGGAATAAGGGGTGGAGAATGTGCTGGTTTTGGCTGAGAAGGGGTTAATTCTCCTCACTGTGGGGGTCGGCTACCTTTCCAGCTTCCCGCGCTCTGCCACGTGGCGGGGGCGGGGCTGGGAGGGGCAGGGCCATGGTGGGGGCGGCTGACCCCGACTGGCCAATGGCAGGTTCATTCCATACCATGTGACACCATGACCAATATATTGAGGGGGGGCAGTGGCAGCGCGGAGGCGGTGCGGCGTCGGGTCGGTGGGCGGCGAGCGGCTGTGGCGCGTGCGGTTTGTTTCGGCGGTTCGTTCCCCCTCTCCCCTCCCTTCCCCCCTCCCTCGGGGCTTTGCGCCTCTCGTTGTTCTCCTTTACATTGCATTTCTACTGTTGTTTCTTTTAATTTTAATTATTAAACTGTTCTTATCCCAACCCACGAGCGTTACCCTTCTGATTCTCTCCCCCATCTACCGGTGGGGGAGTGAGCGAGCGACTGTGTGGGGCTGAGCTGCCGGCTAAACCACGACACCACAGTAGCTACATTGCTTGCAATCTCTCCAAAACTGAGAGGACATGGAAACATAACTTTCCTCTATGAGGCACTGGTACTCATGGGGCAGAACAATTTGTAGGACAGCTTTCTCTGCCTTACTACTGTTGCACTGAATTACAAGAAACTGCTGAATAATCTTGCAGCAGTGAAAAACTGGACAATGAAACAGCAGATTAGATTTAAGACAGTAGACATGGGAAAAAAAATACCACCAGTTAAAAATTCAGCATCTATCTTATATGGCCATGCTAACTCAGTGCAGTACTTTCTGGAAGAGTCAGACTCAAATAAAATGGATTCAGTCTAACTGTTTTATGGGAATTATGAAAATACAGAAGGTATAACCCTCTGTTCTCACCATAGTTTCTACCACCATCGAATCCACTGTTGTTCAGCAGGTGAGTGGAGTCATTCATATCTGAGCCTGGCTGAATATCCCCATCAGGAGTCAGCTGTGAAGTCCAAAAAGAGGACTTAAATCCAATCTGAAGAGCCGTGTGCTTTAGTAAAGGGTTATGGATGTACACCTTGCATGCCCCTTCTCACCCTGCATGTCATTGCCCAAGATGGTGCTGGCCTCAGCACATGTATCTGTATGAGGAACCCCAGCCCAAACGCCACCCCACACCGGGACAACACCTTGTGATTTGCTAGTTTTGGCCTCAGCATCAACATTTATCAGGATTAAGAAACAACATCTAGTTAATCTTACCCTTCTATTTCAGACAAAGTTGCTTTTGTATCAGAATAGTTTGGGGATATCAGCTTTTATTTGCCAGTATGAGAATAAACCTGTCTTTTCCACCTCCATCTCTTAAATTTTAATCCACAAAGGATAAGGAGTGTTAATCATGCTTCAGGTGTAACATACCATTCAAGGACTAAACAATGCAGTCCTGATGTAGCAGGGGAAAAAACAGGACTTCCAAAATTTACGACAAGGGAACTGAATCACAGAAATTGTGCAATTTTTTTCCTGAGAAACATTAGTCTTTCCCCTAGACTTCTTGAGTTTGAATGCACTTTGCTATAAATGCCCCACAATCCTATTAGAGGCCAGAAGTATATAGACTTTCAAGCCCCCAAAATAGCCAAGTAACTTTATTCATCAGACGCTTTAGAAGAGCTATATTTTTTGATTTAGAGACATCTGCTAAACAAGGTACCCAGATGTGTCCAGTACATGTCATTTTTGTCCACTCTTGCTTTGTTTACTAAAGGTTAATAAGAGTAGCAAGAAGGCATTTTTCCTTGTGTAGCTGTACGCTTCTATGGGAGAACTTATCTTGGGCCGCATATCTCCGGGACACAGGGCTCTACCCACCCTGGGGACAGTGATGCACAGACATCAATATGATGGATACAAAATGTCCGTTTATTTAGCTGCGTCACACGCTTATATAGCTCTTGCGCTTCCTGTTCCTGCCACTCCTATGGGGAGGAGTCTATCTTTCCGTGACATCCCGTGATCTTCCGGTCGCCGATCCCTGTCTATTCCCCTACATCTCCCCCTCCCCATGCTACTAAAAATTCTACAAAGCTACTTGCGTAAGCGGATACATATTGCGGTCAGGTCTATATTCATGTAACTCTCGCAGGCGCTCTTTGATTTGTCTTATAACACAGCATAACAATGGCAGCCCACAAGTAACCATGGTTACTACACACAACAAGATCCCCCCAATTATTACTATCCAATCCCAGTTCATATCTCTCTTTTGCCGCCCTTTCCCAGTGTCGCTCTCATTGCAATATTGCTTGCGATCTTGTCAAGGAGCTCATTTCTTTTCCCAATGGTACGGCTAGCATGAGGATCCATGTCAGCAGACCCTGCAAAGAGACAACTCAGAAAGGGATTATTCATTGTACATCCTTGCACAGTTCTGCTTTCACACACTTTGCAGGCACCCATTCTATGTGCCCTTCATTCTCAACCGTGGCGTAGCCCCTCCCCAGGCATCTCAGTTTCCATCCTCTCTCCCATTGCTCACTGCCTGGGAACCTTACTCGTACCTGCGGATAGCGCTCGCCTGCTTGAGCTTTGCCAAAGTGCTTCTCCACTGCTGTAACTTGCTCCTGCCCGCGTATAAAATGATTAAGCGAATATAATGCACGCATTAAAATAGTTTGCTGAGCTGCTACGGGTATAGCTCCCTTATACCCCTCCCCCTCCCCAAGCTGTATTATTTTTGCTTTCAAGGTGCGATGAGCGCGTTCTACTATTGCCTGCCCTGTGCTATTGTAAGCAATGCCGTGTTTTAATACAATATTCCAAGCTTTACACCATTCTTCGGTACTTCGAGCCCAAAAGCATGGTCCATTATCTGTTTTTATCTCGGTGGGCTTTCCAAGCCACGCCATTACCGTGGTCCAATGCGCAGCCAACTGCGCTGTGGTCTGCTTCCGATGTTGAGTAGCCATGATGACTCCACTATATGTATCAATTGTAATTGCCAGGTGCCGTCCGGGGGCCAACTGTGGACATTCAGTAAAGTCAGT
The DNA here is from genome assembly GCF_949628215.1 of Phalacrocorax aristotelis. Classification (NCBI taxonomy): domain Eukaryota; kingdom Metazoa; phylum Chordata; class Aves; order Suliformes; family Phalacrocoracidae; genus Phalacrocorax; species Phalacrocorax aristotelis. Next base: position 24,715,639 of record NC_134310.1, read on the forward strand.
CTGCCAGATAGCATTTGCTTCCAGTCCTCGAGGGTTGACTCCTGCCTCCCACAATGGCGAGTGCTGACAGTAAGGACAGGTGGCTACTACTTCTCTTGCTGCTCTTATTGAGATGCCACACTCGTTTGCCAAGGCTTTAGCACCCAGGTGCAGTTGTTCATGCAGTTTCTTAGCCTCTGTCAATGTCCAGACTCCCGCGGCTGCCTCATCAGCCATGCGATTCCCCTCAATCAGTGGTCCAGGCCCCGTCTGATGACTGCGAATGTGAATTACTGTCACAGTTGCTCCTCGCTGCGATAAAGCAACCTCTAGCATCAAGGCAATTTCCGTGTGTGGTACACCCTCTCGTTTCATGGACATGACTAATTTATACACGTATAAGGAGTCCGTGCACACATTTATATGCCGATCTATATCCTTTCACAGGGCCATCTCTAGCACTTTCGCCTCCAGCCACTGCACACTTTTACCCTGCTCCTCATACGTCTGGCGCATCCAACTATTCTCTTCTTTCCACACTACCGCCGCTCTGTTTGTCTTCGAGGAAGCATCTGTGAAATATGTTGGTCCTGGGTGAGGGGGTATCCAAAACTCTACTATCCACACTTAAATCCACCACTTTGGCTGTCTCGGCCCACCTCTGTACCGTGCCTGTGACGATTTTCCCTGGGTATGAGTATACTGCCAATTGTATATCCTCTTCACTCTCTACCACCTTCTGCCATTTCTCCCCATTCCACGGCACTGTCAGCTTATCTGGCTCCTTCCCAAAGATTCCCTTGCTTTCCCTTCGCAGATGCCAAATCATTCCCCCGGCTACCTTGACTTTTGTGGAGAATGCATCCTTGGGAACCTTCTGATATACCCATCGCAGTGGTTTTTCTTCCCCTGCCCGTATTTGATATAGCAATCCTAACCCACCACTGGCGGTCAGAATCCAACCTGCAATTAATTCCTCCTGGGGGTCCCACCGCCATACTCTTTCCTTTTGCATTCGACGTTCTATCATCTGCAACTGCTGGACTGTCTCAGGGTCTAAACTCCTGGGCTCCCATGGGTCGGTCCCTTTCAGCAATGCATAGAAAGGTTGCATCTCCTCACCGGTGACGCGCACGAATGTCCGCAACCACTGTAGTGCTCCTACTAGCTTCTGTACATCGTGTAAATTTTTAACCCTAGGTGTAAGTTTAATAGGCTGAGCTTGTATGCAATCCCCTTGTAATCTAGCACCCAGAAAGCCACACACTGGTCCTCGCTGTACCTTTGCCTCAGCTACCTTGAGGCCCTGTCCCGCAAGGCCCCTTTGGGTGTCTGAAAAGACTTGTTCACACAACGCCTGGGTGGGCGCAGCTATGAGGACGTCATCCATGTAGTGGATCATGTAGATTCTCTCCTGATACTGCTGCCTTACTTGCTGCAATGCAGAAGCCACATACCTCTGGCAGATCGCTGGAGAATTTTTCATCCCCTGCGAAAGTACTGCCCACTGCCATCTACTACCTGGTTCTGCGCAGTTCACCACGGGCAGAGTAAAGGCAAATCTCTTTCTATCATCTGGATGTAGCGGAATGCTGAAGAAGCAGTCTTTGATATCTAAAACAATGACTCGCCATCCTTTCGGGACAGCACTCAGATCTGGTAGGCCAGGTTGGAGAGGCCCCATGTCCTCCATTTGCTGATTTACTGCTCTAAGGTCATGCAGCATCCTCCATTGGTTTTTATCTTTCTTTTTTATAGCAAATATAGGGGTGTTCCAGGGGCTCATCGAGGGCTCTAGGTGCCCTGCTTCATGTTCTCGTTTTACTATAGCTCTTACAGCCTCTGTTTTCTCTGTTGTCAGGGGCCACTGCTCCACCCAGACGGGCTGTTCGGTTTTCCACACTAACTTGTGGTGACGAAACCCCTCTGAGGCAGTGGCCCTTATGCTAAATTTTTCAACCCGATCCCCATCTGGGCAAGGGCGTCTCGCCCTAACAAGGGGCTTGCTACCCCATCTGCTACTAGTATGGTCACTACGGCCGTGAGGAGCTTCCCTGCCTCCTCGTCCATGACTTCGAGTTTCACAGGGCAAGTACTAGTCCTCGTCTGTTGTTCTTCTCCTACCCCTATTATACGCTTTCCCATGGCAAGGGGCCAAGTTGGTGGCCACCGTTCGAGTGGCATCACTGTGACATCTGCCCCGGTATCCACTAACATTCCCAGGCATATCCGTGCCAGGCAACTCGGCTCTTGTGGGGTAATCATCACTGCTGCCACGGGTCTCTCGTCACAGCCTATGACCAAGGCCACGTGGGGGCCGTAACCTGCAAATCTTGCTGTTTCTGCTCCCCTGCCTGAAGGTTCACTCCCCCTTGGCCCGCTATGGTGGGCCAAGCTCCTGGCACTGGCACCATGATGGGGACCATTTGACTCACAGGAGGCGCGAATCCCCCTCGCTTCACCCTCCTTTGGCCGTTTCCTGGCTTTGTGGTTGGACAATCTCTTGCCAGGTGTCCTGGCTTCCCACACACCCAGCACCTCCCTACTGGGCACGCTCTTCCTCCATTACGTCCTCCCCTTTCCGCTAGCGGGCACCCAGCTTTAAAGTGCCCTTGCCGTCCACACAAGTGACATCTCGGCCCCACCCTGGCCGCTTGCACCATCACCCTTTCTTCGCTTCCACAGTCAGGGTTCTGGCAGACGTGCGCTCCCGCACCGCCATGCTGATTCAACGCCTCCTGGCGCAAGACATGCCTGATGGTTTGACCCAACGGCGCCCCCACCGCCAGGGTGCAGAGGATATCTTGTGTTTGCGGATTTGCTTGATTTCAGAGGCAATCTATAAGGACTGCCTCCTTGGCTGCTGGTGGCAATTCTGATTCTATAATAGCCTTCTGCAACCTGTCACAAAACGTTGTAAATGGCTCTGCTAGTCCTTGCTGTATCTTTTGCCAAGGTTCCGCTCTTTTTTCATACCTGCCCACTTCGCTATATGCTTTGCGGGAACTCTCTGTTACTGCTTGCAGCTCCCTGCCCCTTAATTCTGCTGCTTGCAACTGCGGGGTTTCCAGTCCTTGACTTCTGCCAGTGAGCCGGTCAAGGGTGGTCCCTCTCAGCGGGTGGCCCGGAACTGCCGCCACTTGCTGTACGAGGGCATGGCAGGCACTGTGCATTGCCTCCTTCCAAAGTATGTACATTGTGGGAGCCAATATTGCTTTCGCCAACTGCTTAGCATCAGAGGGGGTCAACGGCGCTGCATGCGCAGCGTCCAGCAGCAATCCTACTCCTTCGTCTTTCAGCCCCTTTTCTCTAATTTCTCGCCATAAACTTCGCACTAGCTTGGCATCTATCGGCGTCCACTCCACCCCTCCTCCTGGAGCTAGTCGGACAGGGAATATCCCGGGCATCTCTATCCTTACTCCATCGAGGCTACAATCTCTGGCTATCAGCCGCCAGTTAGGTAACTCGACTGACTGTCGCTGGGGCGCCCCCTTCGTTAAGAGTCCTGTCTGCCGCCGAGTTACTTCCCCTAGTGCGCGCATAACCTGCTGCAGCTGCTGCAGCACGTCCTCCGCGGACCCCTCCGGAGCTGCAGCGCCCCGGACCTCCCCTTCTGGCGGTCCCTCTCCTCCCTCCTTCTGATTGGTCCTCCGAGTCCCTGCTGCCTTATGCCTCTTTTTTGCGCGCTGCAGGCAATCTGCCCCATCTTCCCACATGTGGGCATCAGTTTCTCCCCCAATTTCTGATTCGCTGTGTTATAATTAATTTAGCCTTCAACGGAATTTCAATCAAAGTTTACAATTTATTGAATAGAGACAAGCAAGCAGCACTGGATGCACGGGGGATCCTTCCGCCTAACGTGCATCCCGTCATACAAAATTACAGGGTTTATATTCAGTTACTTAATTAATAACAATTAGTAAAAACACGCCTAAGTTTACACTCATTGGTCAGTGATAAGCATCCCACTTGCCGTTGGTCAGCCGTAGTTAAATTAGCCACGCTTGCCATGTAGATTAGCCCGCATGCTCTTTACGGGTGTGTGGGGGGCAAGTCTTTTTGGTCACTCTCCTTTGTAGCAGGGTGTTTCCACTGTTAGTCCTTGAAGTTCTACTGAATTGTATCTTTTTAGGAGGCTTCTTGTCAATGCAGCATTCATTGCTAACGCCCTCTTGACTGGCCTAAGCATTATTTATTATCTTGTTAAAATTCTCAGGTGTTAGTTTCTACTCCTAACTAAAATTCTTTCTTAACAATTAACTTAAATCGCCAATCAACATTCCAACCATTAAGACAGTTAACAAGTCAATTGAACGGCCCTCGGTTACACAAGCACAAACAGAACGGTCAAATGCTAGAGGGTCACACTTCACCGTGTGACTCTAGCATTGTTCCATATTGACACGAATCAGATGAACACATTTTACAATCCCTCATCTTTTCTTTTTATGACATTGATTCGTGTTTTTGTTTCCAATCTAGTCAATACTTGCTGAATTGGTATCAATTTTGGGTCTTCTTTTGTCTTTATTATCATCAAGGAATGAGTTTTCTTTTCCCTTGTTTCTGGATCAACAGGTATTGCAGTTATCTGCATTCCTTGTATAACCGAGTGTATGAGTCTAGTAAAACAGGGTATTAAACATGGAATTATTAACAGTCCTCCACATATCCCCAGTACAGCTATTCCAATTTTAGTAAGCCAGTTACCGCCCATAAAGTCCTCCCCTAATTCTCCTAGATTGATTCCATTCCAAGTTTGCTTTTCACCTTGGTTTGTTCTACCACAAACATAACAATTGGTTACAAATAGATTTAGCAACTGTGGGAATTTCATATTCTACTCCTGTTTATATTTCATGAACAGTCTATGCTGCCAATTAGTCTTCCTACTTCCGAATTTGTGAGTTCTTTTGGATCATAGCATACGGTCCTGTTACCTTCTCTGCATAAAGCATAATGCAGCTTCCTATTTTCTGGCCTTTACAGTCATATTACACATTGACTGCAGTTGTTTGTCATAGCCAGGGTTAAGGAACTCACCCCAAGTAGGACTAGAAGAGGTCTGGTAAGGGCCATAGTGATTGGCGGTCACGGCCCAAAGGGGTTGCAGCCCTTGGCAGACCTTTTCAAACCATAGCACCGGTTCCCTATCCGGTCTTGCCCTCTTCCTTAATCTTAAGGGGTGTCCTTTCCTGAGTATTTAAATGTATTTAAGGAGTGGCTTTTTCCAATTCATATGCTATGTCTCAAAAAAACAGTGTATACCATGGATAGCCTATTGCTATTTAATTGTCTCCCCTAATAGGTATTCATTTAGGAGCTTCTCCGTTTACAAATTCTACAGGAGTAATCACATCAAAATTCCCACAGCAACTTAGCTTATGTTCTTTGATGATGGCCTCTTCAGGTTCGTCTGATGGTTAGCTTAGTTTCTCCGGGTTCAGATGTGACTCTCCACTCCTTCACTGGACCTTTCACTCGCGACACATGTGTCCGCCCTTTTTCAGCAGTTCTCACAGCTGTTTCTGTAGTTAATAAAACAAGGAAAGGTCCTTCCCAAAGGGGAGATAGGTTTCTTTCTTTCCATGTTTTTATTAGAACCTTATCTCCTGGTTCTAACTGATGAATTGCAAATCCTAAAGGTGGTGTCTGGGCCACCATCCCAATCTCTCTTAACTCTTTTAATCTTTTTCCAATGGTAATTATATATTTTTGGATAGTATGATCTTCAATTACATTATTCCCCAAAGGCATCCCTTGAAAGTAGGGCATGCCATGTAACATCTCATATGGTGATAATCCAGTCTCACCGTATGGTTTAGTTCTTATATTTAACAGTGCCAATGGTAAGCATTTTGTCCAAGGCATTTGTGTCTCAATCATCAGTTTAGCCAATTGTTTTATTGTTTGATTCATTCTTTCTACCTTCCCCGACCTTTGTGGGTGCCATGGAGTGTGGTATTCCCACTGAATGAAGTAAAGTGTGTGCCCTGGTCCGAATCAATGTACTGGATTATCCTATATCTAGGTATCAAATGTTCCAATAAAATTTTTACCACCATCTGTGCTGTAGCCCGTGCTACAGGGTAAGCTTCTACCCATTGTGTTAAATGATCTACTACTACTAATAAATATTTTATTCTCCCTACTTTAGGCAGTTCAGTAAAATCTATTTGTACTTTCTCGAAAGGTCTGTAAGCTGTTTTTCTCCCTCCTATTGCCACTTGTTGAAACACCTTTTTATTTACCTTTTGACAAGTTAAGCATCCTTGTGTAATCTGCTTTGCTATTTCAAAAATGCCAATACAGCCAAATTGTTTAAGGAAATGATCACTTAACGCCTTTGTACCCCAATGTGTTTGCGCATGCAAACGCTCCAATATTTGTCTGGCATAGGCTTTCGGCAGCATTTCTCGCCGGTCGGGCAATGTCCATTTTCCTTGTTCTAACTTAGCCCCTATTTTTTCTAATTTTATCTTTTCTTCAGGGGTAAACTTCTTCTCTTTCTCCTCCTGTGTTTTTTTGCTGAAATCCTCCTGCGTTTGTACTACATTAATTTTAGCGACTTGAGTCCTCAGGGCTGCTTCCTGGGCCTCTTTATCCGCTAAATTATTTCCTCGAGTTCGGTAGTCTAATCCCTTTTGGTGTCCTCTCACATGTACCACTGCTATTTCTTTTGGTTCTCTTAATGCTTTTAAAATTTTTACTATTAATTCTTGATGTATTAGATTTCTCCCTTGAGTATTAATTAAACCTCTTTCTTCCCAAATTTTCCCAAAAGTATGGACCACACCATACGCGTATTTAGAATCCGTAAATATAGTCCCTCTTTTGCCTTTTAATAATTCCAGGGCCCTACAGAGGGCATACAGCTCACAAGCTTGAGCTGACCATGATGGACTCAGAGGTCCTGACTCTACAAGTTCTAGGTCCTCATTAATTATTGCATATCCTGATTTTCTTTTCCCTTCCACCACTCGGGAGGAACCATCTATAAACAGCACCTTCCCATCTTCCAACTCAGTATCCCTTAAATCTGGCGCTGGATTCTGGGCAGAAGTCACTCTCAATTCTAAGTCAGGGGAGTCTATTAGTATTGCTTCATACTTTAGGATCCGGCTGTCTGTTAACCATTTTTCTGCCTTCTGCTGTAAAACATTTCTGACATTGTGTGGGGTATACACCTTTAAAGGAGCACTAAAAGTGATTTTTCGAACTTCCTCTATTAATAAGGCTGTAGCAACCAGAGCTTGGAGGCACGCAGGCCATCCTCTGCTTACTGGATCAAGTAACTTAGAGCAATACCCCACAGGTTTTTCGATTCCTGCCCATTCTTGAGTAAGAACTCCATGTGCTGTCTGGTTGGATGTATTTACAAAAAGATAGAAAGGTTTTTCTAAATCTGGGAGGCTCAATACAGGTGCTTGTATTAATGCCCTTTTTATTTCCTCGAATCTCTGGTCATCTTCTATAAACCACTTGAGTTGGTTATTAGTTAATTTCTCATATAAGAATTTTACCTTTTCAGTATAATTTTCAAGCCACGGTCTACAGTATCCTAATAATCCCAATATTTGTCGAATTTCCTTTTTGGTTTGTGGCGGTCTCAAGGATAGAATCCCAGATATCCTATCAGGATCTAGCTTCTTCCTGCCTTTACTCAACCAATGTCCTAAGTATTTTACTTCCTGTTCTACAAACTGTAGCTTTGATTGGGACACCTTCAATCCCTTCTCCCCCAGAAAATTTAACAATTTAATGGTGGCCTCTCGGGTCCCCTCTTCAGTTTCTCCTGCTATTAATAAATCATCCACATATTGTAATAATTTTACCTCCTTGGGTAATGTAAAATCTTGTAAGATTTTCTCTAAAGCTTGTCCAAATAGATTTGGTGACTCTGTAAACCCCTGTGGTAGTACAGTCCATCTTAATTGTTGTTTTCGCCCTGTTTCAGGGTCCTCCCACTCAAAGGCAAAATAATTTCTGGATTCCTCATCCAGAGGACAGGCCCAAAAAGCATCCTTCAAATCTATTACACTATACCAAGCATATCTAGGAGAAATATGACTCAGTAAAGTGTAAGGATTTGCCACCACAGGGAACTTGGTGATCGTTCGCTGATTTACAGCTCTTAAATCCTGTACCATCCTGTAAGACCCATCCGGTTTCTTTACAGGGAGGATGGGTGTATTATGGGGAGACATACATGGTTCCAAAGTTCCTTTTTCCAAAAGTCTGTCAACTATAGGTTTTAATCCTTTTCGGCCCTCCCTGGGTATAGGATATTGCTTGATTCTAATTGGGCGATAAGGGTCTATCATTTGAACACTTATGGGGTCCATTTCTATTTTTCCAATTTCCCCTTCTTTATACCACACTGAGGGGTTAATAGCTTCTTCGTCTTTTTGTGTTAAAGTGTATAATTTAATCTGCAATTTATCCCCTTTACTCTGAATGTTCAAATTTAACTTCAAAATCAAACCCCTTCCTAATAAATTGTACTCTGCTTCAGGGAGCAAAAGTAAATCATTAAGGCAAATTTTCTTTTCTGTCTCTACTTCTACATCTTTCAAAATAGGTACTTTAAAAGGTTCTCCTTTTGCCCCAACTACAGACATATAGCTCTTCCCTTTTTCTATTCCTTTTGGAAGTTTTTGAATGGTTGATTTCTCAGCTCCTGTATCTACTAAAAATAAAACTTCCTCTTTATGGGGACCAATTAATAATTTTATCAAGGGCTCTGTTGATGTTGAAGTCCCCAGAAGATATAGCCCCTGACACCCCTATTCTTCTTTAAACATTCTCTCATCTTGTTCCCGTTTACGGCAGTTCTTCTGAACATGTCCCCTCTTGTTACAGTAGTAACAGACGGGAGTTGTGAATCTCTCTCGGTGAGGTTGTCCCCGGGGTGTCTGCTCTATTCTTTTTTCTCCTTTCTCTCCAGATGGAGTCTTATTTTTCTGACTTTCTCTTACTGCTGTTACAAAAATTTTTGCTTTTGCTTTCTGCTTTTCTTCATCCCTCCTAACATAGACTTTCTGGGCTTCCCTAAGTAACTCCTCTAATCCTCTTTCTTGCCAGTCTTCCAGTTTTTCTAATTTCCTTCTTATATCCCCCCAAGATTTGGCTACGAATTGTGTTCTAAGGAGTGCGGTCCCAGCCACTGTATTCGGATCAATTCCAGAATACATTTGTAAGCTTTTCCTCAACCTCTCCAACCATTCTGTTGGAGATTCGTCTTTCCCTTGTTGTTCATTAAATGCTTTATTAATGTTTTGCCCTCGGGGAACCGCTTCCCTTATTCCCTGTATGATTAATGTTCTCAAATCCCTCATATTCTGTCTTCCGTGGAGTTGTTGATGATCCCAGTGGGGATCCACATTTGGCCATTTCTGATCTCCCGGGGGTCCTACCTGATTCTGTCTTTCCCAAATCCTTATTCCAGCTTGTCTAATCATTCCCCTTTCTTCAGCAGTAAATAGGATTCCTAAAATGGACTGTATTTCTTCCCAGGTATAAGTATTGGGGCCTAGGAATTGATCTAGTTTTTCAGCTACTCCGAGGGGATCATCCAATAGGGTCCCCATTTCTTTCTTAAAGTTCCTTACATCTGTGGTATTTAATGGTACTGCCACAAACCCGATGCCTCCCTGATTGCCTCCGAGGGGTACTTCTCATAAGGGATATAGAGAAGCCCCCTCAGATATGGCAGTCCTACTTCTCGTACATGCAGCCGGCGGTTGATCCAATTCCGGTGCTGTTGGTGGGGGGGGCAGGGATAACGATGGGACTGGTGGAGGTACTACGGCCACTGGAGGGGAAGCTGCTACCAGAAGTGGATTATTAGGATATGGGGGCGGCAGGTTATCCAGTGGTTCCCATTTATCATCTTTTTCCCTTTCTTTTTCATCTTCATCTCCTTCTTCTTCCTCAAAGTTTTCATCTCTTTTCTTTAATGTAAGTATTGAGGCTGGAAAAGGACGTGAAGTCCTGATCCATAATCCTGCATAATCACTTTCCTCCTGACTAAAAGGTTCCTTTGAATTAACATATATATTCAAGGCCTGGCAAATCCAGTCTTCAAAAGATCCAAAAACAGGCCAAAAGACAAGTGGTCTTAAAGGTTTCTTCGGCCATTCAACCATACAATATTGAACCAATTTTAATTTACTTTTTCCTTTTCTGGGGCCCCTTTCATTCCAATTTCTAATCATTATTCCTAATGGACTTTCTGATGGTATGTCTGGTATTTTGCTCCCTTTCTCCTGGTCCTGGGTCCTCGAATGTCTGACCCATCTAGGAATTTTACTGTGGCAATTCCTACAGCCCTTGGTTACCGGTAAGAGTGTCTTGCAGGGGGTTTAGGACCTATCACCCACCCACCCACGAATCCTATAGGAATCACTTCGGTCCTTCACCGGCCAAGTCCCTCGCGGGAGATTGGAACCGCGGTTAGAAGACCTCCACAATCACTTCAGAACTAGGTTCTGTCTCAGTCACACTCTTACACACACAGGCAACCGAATCCCACCCAACCAAACGGTATACAGCCTAAATACTTACGACTCCGTCGTCTTCGTTTGGATCTTCGCGCGCAGAATTACGGGCAAAACAAACTGCTGCAGCCGGCAAGGGAGCTTATAAAAATTAAATTCCTTGCTTGTCCCTGTTCGGGTTCAGGATGGCGTTAGCCCTGACCCAACCTGACCAGGAGCCACCAAATGGTGGGGCGCCACTCCTAGATCAAGTCAGAATTCAGGAACCAAGACCATCCCGGACGAGCCCCCAGTTGTTATAATTAATTTAGCCTTCAACGGAATTTCAATCAAAGTTTACAAATTATTGAATAGAGACAAGCAAGCAGCGCTGGATGCACGGGGGATCCTTCCGCCTAACGTGCATCCTGTCATACAAAATTACAGGGTTTATATTCAGTTACTTAATTAATAACAATTAGTAAAAACACGCCTAAGTTTACACTCATTGGTCAGTGATAAGCATCCCACTTGCCGTTGGTCAGCCGTAGTTAAATTAGCCATGCTTGCCATGTAGATTAGCCCGCATGCTCTTTATGGGTGTGGGGGGGCAAGTTTTTTTGGTCACTCTCCTTTGTAGCAGGGTGTTTCCACTGTTAGTCCTTGAAGTTCTACTGAATTGTATCTTTTTAGGAGGCTTCTTGTCAATGCAGCATTCATTGCTAACGCCCTCTTGACTGGCCTAAGCATTATTTATTATCTTGTTAAAATTCTCAGGTGTTAGTTTCTACTAAAATTCTTTCTTAACAATTAACTTAAATCGCCAATCAACATTCCAACCATTAAGACAGTTAACAAGTCAATTGAACGGCCCTCGGTTACACAAGCACAAACAGAACGGTCAAATGCTAGAGGGTCACACTTCACCGTGTGACTCTAGCATTGTTCCATATTGACACGAATCAGATGAACACATTTTACAGCTGCTACTCGAGGTTGTTCTATACCCGCCCTGTCCTCCCCTCCAGGCACCCCAATCCCCCTCTTCGTCCGACTCCCATCTCAAGGGTTGCCCCGGGAGCCAGTCTCGAGGGTCGGGCAGAGGGCGGCGCCGCTGCCGGCGCTGCTCATCCTCCTCCTTCCGCTCCGTCACTCCCGCTGCGTCCGCTGCCACGTCCCCCTCCCCGCGCGCAGGTACCCGCGCCTGTGCCAAATCGTCCCAGGGGTATGCAGGGGGCATTCCAAAGGTCCTGCTGGCTCAACAGGGAACACCGCCGCTTCCCGATCCACCTCTTCGGGAGCCTCAGACTGAGTCGCTGGCCAGGCTACTCCGTCCGAACTCTCCCCTTCTTTCCCATCCCCCGCGATGCTTGCCCCTGTCTGCGTCCCCACTGCCCCTCCTGGGTCTATTTCCGGGCTACTGTCGCCTGTAGCACCGTGCAGGCACAGCCGTGCCTGCTGCCACGTCTCCTGATCATCCCGAGCTTTCAATAGTAATCGGTGTATCTTTCCCCAGAGCTGTATGTACTGGGGTTTTCCCATCATAGCCCTTTCGGCTAACTCCTCTTTAATTCTCACCCACTTATCCTTATTAAATATGTCTGCGGGACTTCGTATGAGCCCCTGCGTAATCATCCATTGGATGGCCTTTGAGGTAGGCGCCTTCGAAATCGAAGTTCCATATTCCTTCCCCAATCCCTTCAGTACTTTTACGACTGATTCCATGGCGCGCCCGCCGTCCTGCGGCTCCCCGTCCCACCCCTGCGTGCCTCAAGCTATCTTTTCCCCCCAGCGAACTTGCTAAGCCGCCCCGCCGATCACGTCGGGGTCACCACTTGTAGCTGTACGCTTCTACGGGAGAACTTATCTTGGGCCGCATATCTCCGGGCCACAGGGCTCTACCCACCCTGGGGACAGTGATACACAGGCATCAATATGATGGATACAAAATGTCCATTTATTTAGCTGCGTCACACGCTTATATAGCTCTTGCGCTTCCTGTTCCTGCCACTCCTATGGGGAGGAGTCTATCTTTCCGTCACAGCCCGTGATCTTCCGGTCGCCGATCCCTGTCTATTCCCCTACATCCTTGGAAAGTCAGACGTATCATTGCTTTCTGTGTTGGTTTTGGCTGTGATAGAGTTAATTTTCTTCACTGTAGCTGGTATAGTGCTGATGGCACACTGATGTTTTAGGTGTTATTAAGTAGCGGCTAAGTGTCGCTAAGTAGCACCTATACTACTTAGGGACCTTTCCAGCTTCCCATGCTCTGCCATGTGGGCAAGAAGCTGGGAGAGGAGGGGCAACAGCCAAGGCAGCTGACTCAAACTGGCAATGGGATGTTCCATACCATATGATGCCATGACCAGTATATTAACTGGGGGAGTTGGTGCCGGGGCGGAGTGGTTGCAGCTCAGGAATAGGTGGCATTGGGTTGGCAGGTGGTGAGCGGCTGTATCACATGTTGTTCATTTTGCTTGTTCATTCCCACTTCCCCCTTCCTCCCCGCCCCAGGTTTTGCCTCTCTCTCGTTATTTTCCTTTTCATTGCATCATTATTGTTGTTGTTATTATTGTTTTATTTTAATTATTAAACTGCTCTTATCTCAACCCATGAGCTTTTTCACTTTTACCCTTCTGATTCTCTCCCCTATCCCACTCGTGGGGAAGTGAGCGAGCGACTGTGTGGGGCTAAACCACAACACTTTCATATGGAAATGGATGGTATTTGGGAGAGGAAACTGTGGCATGTGCAGAAATTATGGGTTTGACCAGACATCTCTCCAGGCTGAACTGGAATGCTCAGGAACATTTTGGTGCCTGGGCATTTCTGGACTGAATTAAAGACCTGGGCAGGCAAGTCCAGATTTTGCTCAAAGTCCAATTCTGCAGGGTTTGGCATTCTGAAGTAAGGACTCTCCTCCCATGATCCTGTCCTTTCCACCTCTACATATCCTTGGCCATGTTAAGTCTCAGCAAACCCTCTTGCTTACCTTCCCCTGTACTGCTGGAGATAGATATGAGACACAAAGTCTGCCCACGGGCACTTCTGGTGAACAGTTGCTTACCTCCTCCTGCTACACAGAAACCAGAAAGCACTGAAAGATAAACTTCTTCCACAGAGGGAAGTTAGGCCATGGTTGCTGGAATCAGAGTAAAACCAGTCAGGGACTGTTTCCTATCTGGCAAACATGTCATTTCTGCATTGCACAAACTTCTGGAGCAGGACTGCAAGCAACTACAACACACACCACCCCCCCACCCCCCCAAAATGAGCCAACACTAGGTCGTCAGCCCTGACAAGCAAAATCTGATGTGGCTCACTGTGGCCAAGTGTAAGACACTTTAAACATTTTATAAAATTAATAATAGTTTTTATTAATTGCCCACTTTGTCCCTGTATAGGGAACTTCCACCCCACAGGAGAAGGAGCTGAAGGAAACCTGTGCTTCCCCAGAGATAGTTTAGCGCAAAACCTGGCATCAGTTGCCATCCAAACATTTTAGGCTGAGAGACCGCACCTTGGTTTGAGGTGCTGGAGCTCCAGCCAGACATGAGTTTCCTTTTGCCAGTTTGGCTAATGCAGTGATAACCTTTGCCAGAGAGGCAAGGCAGTGAGCAGAGCAACCCTTGCTCCTCCCTGATCCTGAGCTCAGAGGGCCCTGAGGGAGAAGATACACAGATACTTGCTAAAGGACACCCACACACACAAGAACTTCTCACTGGTTTCCCACAAGTCTCACAGGTGGCATGAAGCTCAGATGCAAAATTAAATCAGTACCAGCAGCAGAGCTGCACCTGGCTATGCAAATGCTAGGGGAGCTGCACCCATTTGCTTCATGTGGGTGGCTAGGGCCAGAGACAGGGGCTTGGCTGTCATGTGGATCCTGCCAATGCACAAGTACCATGGATGGTCCTCCTTGGTTCCTGGCCTGAAAACACAGCACCCTGCTTTAAACAGCAGAGCTATGGAGACTTCACCCTGCTGTTGTTCAAAATGACAAATAAAAGAGCCATTTTGCAGCCATCATCTTTCCTAGCCAGCATTCTGGTGAAGTCAGAAACTTCATCCCTAAGTGAGCGAGCTGCAAACTACAACCACATATCTAAAATGTCCACTCAGGCACCTTCATGGCTTCGAAGCAGAACTTGCACCAGCATTGCTTTCATGCAAAACAGAAACAGCCCCAACAGCTCCTCTACAAAGATATGGCATCAGAAGCAAAAATTTCATTTGATATTCCCAAATAACTGAAATTATTATTGTTATTAAAGACTGACTAAAGTACTCCCTCTTCCATGAACACACATTAGCCATAAGCCATCAGTGCCATCAGTACCAGGCTCCAGAGAGGAATTTGCAAACAACGAATGTGCCGAGCTGCTCCCAGTCCTACCTGCCTGGGACTGCAGACTAGAGACTTGGGGAACAGTCACAAAATATCATTTTTGAGAGGCTTAACTAGTTTCTCTGGCCAAAAACTTTCCCTAAACATATTATATTCTAAAAACTGTTTTTCAACTCCAAATAATGAGAGGCTGTTGTTGCTTCTTTCTTCTCTTGCAGAGATAACTTGCAGCTGTTTGCAAACAGCTCATATTAATTTTTGGTCACCTAATAGCATGGTATTGTGCGTGCCTGCAGACTGGAGGCATTTATGCTACAGTGTGAATTTCTAACACATAATATCAAATTAGCTATTGGGAAATATTTCTGTGCGTGGGTAAGCTGTGTGTGAAGGGCTCACACAGCCATACTGGAACTCAGTTTTCCAGGGTAGGATCTGGCCCCTCAAGTCATATTGCCCAGAGCACTGAGGAAGGCACAGGATCTCACCTTCAGATGATCATTGCTTCTTCAACGATCTGACAATGATAAAGCAAGATAAGAGGCACTTAGTGAAATCCAGGTAAATGCAAGTGCTCCTTTTCAGCAGCTCATTCTGTCAGATAACCTTCCATCAAGCAACACGGATGAAGGTCTTCTTAATCAGACAATACTGATCTTTGATTACACCACATAATAATGATGGAAAGGAACTACTCAGCCCACTTTGCTCAAAGGGATCTGTTACCATAGCTGGTCAGAGAAAATGGCATTATCTTACAGGCAAGTCACCACAATCAGCCAGGGCTGAATTACAAGGTGAAGAAAAACTCAGACATCAACAACCACATTTAAATCAAAAGGATATCCGCAATGAGAAAAACTTCAAGCTAAGGTCTGAGGTTTTTTACAAAATTGTAAATAGAAAAGATTAGTGTACTAGGCTTTGTGGACCTTTCAATATATATAGTTACAGAAGCATGACATAAACAGAGTGACTGATTTCAGTGTGCATTGAAGCAGGGACTTTTTCAGGATTAAGCCTTTCTGAAAACCTGCACTGTCACAGAGTTCAAGAATTTAGATATTTATTTTCTTCCAGCCTTGAAAGAGTTTGAGTTTTTTGGTGGTTTTTGAATCAGTAACTTAGGGTTTGGTTTGTAAAATGGGGGTGACTTGATATGTGACCTGAGAAAAGCTGGATAATGGATAGGAATTTTATCAGGCTGAGGACTGCTTCGGCAGATGACTCATTGCTCTGCTGGGTGACTTCTAGGTGGCAATGTGCATGCTCATGCAGAGTAATAAATTAGCCCTCTGTTGAAATGATGCAATACCCATTTTGTAGAAGGTTTCAGTCTCCCCCTAAATTACCTCCCGCAAAGCCTTCATTTTCACAGGATTTTCTGAATGCTCAGGCTTCGGTTTCCATTAGTTTTCCTCTCTGCAGAACATCTGTTTCCCAGGAAGTAGCCTGGGAAAAGCTTCACTAACAGCTTCCTGCACTGAGCTCCGTGCATCACCCTCACCCACAGGTTTTGCTTTATCAGCAGTAAGACAATGAGAGACCATTCAGGTTTTGAGGTTCCTGTTACAGTTTCCATGGCCACTTGTCCTCAGCACATGGAAATATGTAATATTTTATCCTTTACCATTTCTCCTGTATTTTCCTCTATGTTCCTCTTCCTTTATTCCTTCATACCCAAGCAACTTCAGAGGCTCTAGAAACTTCAAAACTTCCACTCCCCCTACATTGCCCCTTCTTCCATTGCTTCTTTTGCACCTAAGGCCCCAGCACATCTAGATGGGCAGTGTAGCACTGCAGATGCAGCAAGGCATAATCACAGGTTTCTCAGGATTGAACTGAAGAAATTCCTCAGAAAGGACCTGTCCTCCATTTCTCTTGGGGACTGGAAAGGTGTTTGGGGGACTACACTCAAATAAAAGAGACCATGTCTCCCTTCTTCCATTTAGAGACTATATGAAGGTGTCCAAACGAAGACTGTGTTTGGAAACTCACTGCATATCCATCACATCTGTTTGTTCATCAGACACAGCAGTGCGGCTTCCCTTGAAATAGCTCTGTAAATTCTGGGCATCTTCCTCTGAAAATCAAGCTGTTTTCTGTCTCTTGCTCATTCCCCTTTTCTAAAAGAAGAAACCCTTTTATGTAAGCCTGACTAGTCACAGAATGGTAGGGGTTGGAAGGGACCTCTGGAGATCATCGCATCCAACCCCACTGCTTGAGCAGGTACACCTAGAGCAGGGGGCACAGGAACATGTCCAGGCAGGTTTTGAATAGTTCCAGAGAAGGAGACTCCACAACCTCTCTGGGCAGCCTGTTCCACTGCTCTGTCACCCTCACAGTAGTTTTTTCTCATGTTTAGCTGGAACTTCCTGTGTTCCAACTTGTGCCCATTGCCCCTTGTCCTGTCATTGGGCACCACTGAAAAGAGTATGGCCCCATCCTCTTGACACCCACACTTTAGATATTTATTGGTATTGATGAAATCCCCTCAGTCTTCTCTTCTCCAGGCTGAACAAACCCAGGCGTCTCAGCCTTTCCTCCTCCTTGCCCTTTATGAAGACTGGAGCAACACTGGCTACCCTCCAGTCTTCGGGCACCTCTCCTGTCCTCCATGACCTTTCATAGATGATGGAGCGTTGCTTGGCAAGAACATTCACCAGCTTCCTCAGCACTCGTGGGTGCGTCCCATCAGGGCACATGGATTTGCAAGGATTCAGTTTGCCTAAATGATCTCTAACCCAATCCTCACCAACCAAGGGGAAGTCTTCCTTTTCTCCAGGATTTTTCTCTCTCCTCTGGGGACTGGGATGTCTGAGGGCCAGCCTTAGCAGTGAAGACTTGTCCTGGTTTCAGCTGGGATAGAGTTAAATTTCTTCGTAGTAGCTAGTATGGGGCTATGTTTTGGAGTTTTGCTGGAAGCAGCGGTGATAATGTGGAGATGTTTTAGTTGTTGCTAAGTAGCACTTACACTGGTCAAGGACTTTTTCAGCTCCCCGTGCTCTGCCGGGTGCACAAGAAGCTGGGAGGGGACACAGCCGGGACAGCTGCCCCAAACTGACCAATGGGATATTCCATACCATATGACATCATGCGCAGTATATAAAGCTGGGGAAGAAGAAGGAAGGGGGGACATTGGGAGTGATGGCAGTTGTCTTCCCAAGTAACCGTTACGCGTGATGGAGCCCTGCTTTCCTGGAGATGGCTGAACACCTGCCTGCCCATGGGAAGTAGTGAATGAATTCCTTGTTTTGCTTTGCTTCCACTCACAGTTTTTGCTTTACCTATTAAACTGTCTTTATCTCAACCCATGAGTTCCCTCACTTTTACTCTTCCAATTCTCTCCCCCATCCCACCAGGGGGGAGTGAGCGTGTGGCTGCGTGGTGCTTGGTTGCTGACTGGGGCTAAACCACAGCAAGACTGAAGCAAATAAGGTGTTTAGTAACGCCACCTTCTCTGCATCCTGCATCACCAGGACACCCACCTCATTCAGCAGCAGGCCCAGTTTCCCCAGTCTTTCTAGTTTCCCCAGTCTTTCTTTTACTACTGATGTATTTGAAGAAGCCCTTCTTGTTAGCCTTGACATCCCTCACCAGATTTAGTTCCAAGTGGGCCTTGGCCTTCCTTGTCACATCTCTGCATACCCTGACAATGTTCCTATATTCCTCCCAAGTGGCCAGTCCCTTTTTCCACATACTGTAAACCTCCTTCTTCCATTTGAGTTTCTCTAGAAGCTCTTTGGTCGTCCACGCGGGTCTCCTGGCTCCTTTGCTTGACTTCTTCCTCCTAGGGACGCAGCAATCTTGAGCTTGGAGGAAGTGGTCCTTGAATACTGAACAGCTCTCTTGGACCCCCTTACCTTCTAGACCCCTAACCCATGGGATTCCTCCAAGCAGGTCTTTGAAGAGGCCAAAGGTAGTTCTCCTGAAGTCCAGGGTTGTAATTCTACTTGTTGCCTTGCTTCTACCACACAGGATCCTGAACTCGACCATCTCATGGTCACTGCAGCCAAGGCTACACCCAACCCTCACATCCTCAACCAGACCGTCTTTGTTTGTTAGTATAAGGTCCAGCAGCACATCTTGCCTCATTGGCTCCTGCACCACCTGTGTCAAAATGTTATCCTTGATGCTCTGCAGGAACCTCCTGGATTATGCATGCCTCGCTGTGTTGCTTTTCCAGCAAATATCAGGGTGGTTGAAGTCCCCCATGAGAACCAGGACCTGAGAGTGTGAGGCTATTTCCAGCTGTCTGTAGAAGGCCTCATTGATTTCCTATTCCTGATCAGGTGGCCTGTAGCAAACACCCACAACTGTCACCCATATTTGGCTGTCCTTTAATTTTACCCACAAGCTCTCCACTCATTCTTCCTCCACCCCTAGGCAGAGCTCGATACATTCCAGTTGCTCCCTCACATAAAGAGCAACTCCCCCACCTCACCTTGCTGGCCCAAAAGAAGGGCCCATCTCTCGGTGTTGCCACAGAGATATAGGGAGAAGTTACCTTTAAAGATCATCCCCCTTTTGGGTGAGGAAATATTGCTAAGCAGGACAGGATTGAGGTTCATTTGGTTTTGGCCTCACATGAGGAACAGTTATTTAAATAATTTGCCCAAGTATTAGATCTGTCTCTGAATTCACAAAGAACAAGCCCTAAGTCATCCCTGGCTCTGCCTAAATGAGCAAAATAAATGCACAACCTAACACACATGTGCCCAGCAGTGCAAGGGACTGGTGTGTCCCTCTTCCCTGCAGCCTGAGTTTGTGAGCGCTTTCCCTGCATTTGGGACTGCTGAGCACTGAGAGCACCGGGGGCATGCAGGGGTCTCAGTAAGCACCCCAGCCCCCTGCGCCAGTGTCCTGGAGGGGCTGCTGTGATTTACAGCATAGCCATCAGGCTTCACTAAGCCCATGGTATGCCATGATATGCAGCCCTGAGCATCACATGCTTCAGACCACACCACCTCCACCATGAGGGATGACACATCACACAGCCTGACACCCTTGTGAGCTGTTTACCTGCCTTCCTGCCAGCTAAAACCCAACAGAATTATTTTGAAGAAACAGTTTCTTAATGTAACAGGAATGATATGGTCAAAGGGCAGCACTCCCTGAATGGGGCTGGGTTACAAACAAGGGTGTTCACACTGCTGAAAAACAACCCTAAACACATCAAGTCAAGCAAATAAGCCTATATGCCATATAGGTTTTATTCCAAAGGATGAGGGATGAAGGCAATACCTTCTCAAAAAACTCCTCTGTGGTCAACTTAAAGTGCTCTGACACCAGGCACTGGGTCACAAACCAGCAGAGCACACTGAAGGATGCTGCCAGAGCCAGCACCCACTGCAGCCCAGTCACCATCTCAGGAATGGCCATGTAAAAGCCTCATCCAGCTGTAGCCTTCATTTGGACATCTCACCCTGAGAAATGCCCTATCCGTGAACCAGCACCACTGCCTCTCCCACATGCCAGCCCCACAGCACTACTGTGCCTGCTGCCTTCTGCCAGGGGCTGAGGATTCCTACACAGGGGGAGAAATCCCAGCCCTGTTTCAGGTGTGCCATTGCTTCCAGCACATATGCAGGGGAAAGGGTTTCTGAGCTGAGCTGGTGCAAGTTTCCTCTTCTAATAGACTTCAAAGTCATCAGTGTTTCTAGACACTTGACTTCAGAGGCTCTGATCCCACAGAAAGGAGCTTCTTGACAGCCCCTTGTGTTTCTGTATTATACCGCACTGTATTTTCCTGCTTGAAGCTGTGTTTTGATGGGAGAGGTGAGCATTTACTGGCTTTCAGTCACAAATCAGTTCTTTGTTATGTCTGGCCCATCTGTGCTCTCTTTATATCAAACTGTTTTCATTCCCCCCTAAAAACAAAAGTCCATCCTATGTGCCACCACATCAAATATCAACTTTCTGAGAGACAGGAGGCAGATGAGTGACTCGTATATCACTGGCAGCTCTCCCAACACTGTGCAACAATCACAAAGTCAGGAGGGTGACTTTATAATTCCAGCTCTTGTTTCTTGTGAAAAGCATCATCTAAAATTGCAGCAAGCACAGGTAAGTGTGCCCCAGCACGTCAGTGTTGTGTGGGCACTGCGCTGCCACAGAGAGGCTCCAGCAGCAGGAGGCAGGCCCTAAGTTACAAATTGCACATGATATGGACCAGCTCATTTCTCTGAGTTGTTTGAGGCCAAGGTCACCATCACAGCACTATGTCAGGAGCATCTCCTAAGACCAAGCAGACCCATCCATCCATATCTTCTTGCCCACTACAAGCACAATCCATCCCTTGCTTCTGCTTGTCCAAGCACACCCCATCCCTCCACTTCTTCCTCAGCGCAAGCACAATCCTATCCATCTTTACTGAACCACCACAAGCACAGCCCACCCTCCCATTTCTCCTTGCCCAGCACAAGCACACCCCACCCCACCACCTCTTCTTGCCCAGAAAATGCAAACCCCATCCCTCCACCCCTCCTGGCCCACCACAAGCCCATTCCATGCCTCCATCTCCTCTTTCCTAAGCACACCCCATCCCTCCATCTCCTCTTGTTCAAGCACAGCCCATCCCGCCATTCCTTTTCGTCCCGCAGCGGAGGCGCTGTCCCCGGCACCTGCCCCCGCCCCGGCCCCACGCCGCCCGGGGCGCGCTCCGGCATGCCACAGCCAGCTCGGCGGGGGGGGGGGTATTCCCGCGTGGTTTCCCCACGTCACGGCGCGGGGAAAGCCCCGCCGCGCCGCCGCTCTTAGGGCCGCGCTGCGCTCCGCTCCGCCCCGTCCGCCCGCCCGCACTCTCTTGCCGCCGCCAAGCCGTGCCGAACTCAGCCGCCGCGATGATGCCCGGCAGGACCCTGCGCAAGGTCGCGCCTCCCGCCGCTCCCGCAGGTACTGGAGGGTGAAGGAAGCGGTCTGGTGGCGGGGCGCTTCTCTGCCCTGGCCGCTGCCCGCCGGCTCCAGCACCCGGAGCGGGGGCAGCGCTCGTCGCGCCGCGAGCGGCAGGATGCGGCCTCGGCCTCCCGTGTGAATGCGGGGGGGTGTGGGGGTGTTATCATTGAGAAAAACGCTGCCTTATTTACAGTATTGCCAAGATCTCATTAGAATTAAAACCAAATATGGGTGGCTGACAGCCGTGCGTATGCTCTGCAGAACGGGGGGTGGTGGCGGAGTGCGCCCTGCAGCTGCGCAGGATAGGCGACAAGTGGGACCTGCGGCAGAAGATCTTGAACCTCCTAACAAAGCTATTCCGCCCAGAAACGTGAGCTCCCCTCGGACACGGTGCACTGAAAAGCAGGGAAGACCTTGACTTTGTTGGTTTGGAACAAGAGACTTCACTGACGCTGGGAGATGAAGAAAGCTCTTTGTGTTGTATTTTGCTGCCTGTAGCCACTGAAGGATGGCTGTTGCAACATGATTTATTTGAAGAATGTTACAGCAATATTGGTGTATGAATGCCAGGTGGAAAAAAAGATAGCGATGGGCAGAGCCCCTCACCATGCAATGGGGAGACGTGGAGCAAGACAAAACTTGCCCTTCAGCCTGGTCTGAGAAGGCTTCCAGGAGCCTGGTTTCTCCAGTCACCCTCTGGTCCTCTATCCCACAGCTGCATTTCACTGAAGAGCTCAGATCACCTTTAGGAAGCAGCAAAAAAAAGCCAGTGTCTTGGAACATGGGATTATATATCAAAAGGCAAAAGCCAGTTGCTCGGTTTCTGACTGTTCTTGTTTTCTAAAACATGGATTCTGCTGAACAGGAATCTGGTGTTGGGATTATTTAATTTGTTAATTAAACCACTATCTTTATTGAGAAGTTATTTGTTACAGGATGTTGCTTTGTGGATTAAAAATTACAGTTCTATGAATTAACATGATGTTGCATAGTTCTAGTCTATATTATATATGTATATATTTGCATATATATTTTATATATAAAAATATAAATATGTGCACCCCATGTGTATGAAATGAGTATTTCACAGAACTATTAATTGAACGCTACTTGTTTAGGCTCAAAAAGTAGTATGAAAAAAGTGTTCAAAGCATGACATAAAAATACATTATATTAACTAGAAGAAAGCATAATGTTTTCTGATAATAAATACTTCATGCATCACAGAGGGGAGCATACTTTAGTATAGCATTATATAAGACATATATCAATATATCTTATACAAATACAGATATTGAAATATGTGTGTTTGGTGGAAGGATTCTTTCAACATTACAAAGAATTTCTTGAGACCAGTACAATACTGCTGTGAGTCTTTATAAGTAACAAAATAACTCTTCAATAGAAGTAGATCTTAAAGTTGAATCCGAGTTGCATCTCAAGTTTTCCTGAGAATGTTATTTATTCAAAGAAAGCAATTACCTCTCTCTGAAGAAATAATATCAATAGAATTGAATGTTACAGTCAGTACAGGAACATAGTCCTGGATTTCTGAATGTTTAATGATATTTACAAGTGAAAGTTCTTCCCTTGTACTTTATTTCCATTTCATTTCATAGAAACCTCATTTCAGTTCTGGAATGGTAAAGCTGCTATAGCACATCCAGTGGACGGTAATGCATTATGCCTATCTCATAGAGGGGTCATCCTTGGCTGGCTTTGGAGGAGCTGAATTAAGCATACTGATCGCTGTCAAGGCAAACAGTAACTCTGCTTGTCAATTCATGTCAGACATGATCCTAAACAGTATTTTTTCATGGGTGCAATTTAGCAAGAAAATGGCTGAAGCTGATCACGTTTTGTAGCTACCTCTTAAGTCAATGGTCAGAGTTGCTTCTCTTACTAACCTTGTATGTAAGTACATTTGCATTGTATAAGGCTGTATATTTGCACCTTCTGAATTCTGGGTCTGTTCAAATTATGGTTTTTCCTGCTGTGTAGTGAAGTCTTGTTTGTACTGATAATGAATTTTTCAGTTAGCTCTTTTGAATCTGCCTTTGCAAAATTGTCATTGCATAGCTCTGATAACTGTCACATCGACCTGTGTATGGCTGTTACTTGTTGACGCTGATTTCACTAAGCAGAAGCTGACTGACTTTGCCTGCTTTCCGTGTGGAGGGCTTAACCCCGTCCCAGTGGTGTTACTGGGAGCTTTGCCATTGGCTTGAGCCACATGCATGGTTTCCTCCTCCTCTAAACCAGTTAATACCTTTTCAGTGAGAACACAATGTTTCAAGAATACTTGTTATTTGTCTTAGTACTGCAAAGTAACATGTTTTGCTGGCATGTACACAGGTCAGTTTTTCAGGTATTAAAAAGTAAATGCAAAGAGTTTCTGTTAGGCTAAACACCAACTCCCAGGCTAGCGCTGCATGCAACTTGGCAAAGCTGTTCATCAAAGGCAGCCCCAACTTCAACAGAAAGGTTCCCACTGTGTGCCCTGGGCTTGGTGAAGTCCTGGAGTCTTCATCAAGGACACTAAACAATGATTGTGCCTGTCTGGGACTCTCAGGAAAATTCAGCATTACTATTTGCATTAGTAACTGAAATGTATTTGAATAAAAGTGTTCTGCTCAATGTATGCTGCTTTGAAATTCAATAGGAAATGAGGTACAGGCTTCATAGAGCCCGCCCAATTCTTCAGGCCGTAGCACACATGAATGTTATGAAAAAAAGGTATCCCCATAAATGCATTATCACAGGGATATCTGAGTTAAGTACTAGTGCAGTATTTTTCTGTCTAGATTTGCAAAAATTATTTTATTTCTGTGAGATGTTTTTGTTTCTCTGAGGATTGTCAAGAGTGCTAGCATTCACAGTGAGCTCAGGAAAAAGACCTAGATCCAAGCTATCAGTGTCAGTATATGAGCAATGACTTGCTGATGTCCTCCCTAGGACTCCTTTTGTTACGTCTCCAAAAGATCTGCTATATGACTGATATCAACACAAGTTTGGTTTTCTTAAGGCCTATTCTGGATACAGGCCAGATGTTTTGCTGTATGCCCCATGCATGTATGTCTTGAATTCTTGCTGAGATAATAAATACAATGTTAGCAAGAAAAATGAGTAGTTGTTATAACTCAGGGTTTTTTTTGCAGCTTCTGAATGCGTGATTGTATTATACAAATTCCTTCCCTATGTCCAAATCATCAGGCACACACTAAGGCAATAGCAGAGTGCCGGTAGATATACATTGGGAGATTAGGCTTTTACTTCTGCCTTTAAGAGGAACAAGACATAACCATATCCTTGAACTTCAAATGGGAAACAGACACACCTATCTAACATTTTCTAGTAACTACTGCCTGTAGAACACTTTGGTGGTGTCAGGGGCACTGGTACCTCTTCCAGAAGTGTTGCAGCTTTGATGAAGAGTGTCCCTGGGGATCAATGAAGGATAGACATTCAAGTTAAGGTTTTTGTCTGAGATGCAAGCAGAAAGGAATGTGGTGCTTTGCCAAGGTCAGATTTTTACTTTCTTCAGCGTCTGAAGCTGAAGTTTTGGAAAGGGGGTAAATGATACTGCTTACTGCAAGGGAATAGAAAAGTAATAGTACAGAGCTTATTCTTTCTCACTAAAGCTGGGACCCAAAGATGTGCCTGTGGAGAGGAAAGCCCTAGATCCTCAACTGCTATGCTGTGCACATCAGCAGGCTTTCCCCTGACTCATCATGCAGCTTCAACCTGTGGCGATTCACGACACAGACTCTGTATTCATGCACAAGCAAAGCTGAAACAAAAGAGCAGCCTTAATATAGTCTGCCTCCTGAGCTAGTACTTTTCCCTTCTCTCTACCTCTGAATGTGTTCTATCGCACTAGCTCCATGTATGGTATAAACATAGACAGGTGCACTCTCCTGCTTCAGTGCTCCAGCTGTGCCCCTGACCTTCTGTCCCGCATATGAAGGCATCAGTTCTGTGTTTTTGTGGGTTGTTTTTCTATCCCATGGCTTGCATCCAACAAGGGCGATGAGATCTCTGGTGCTGTCATGGGAGGCCACATTTACTTATTCCACAATTCCCCCTTCTTTTTCAACTATCAATATGGTTTTCAGAGATTTATCTATTAAATGTAAGCATTGTAATAAGCATGGGATACAGATAACAATACACAAAAACATTCCAATGCAAAAGATTACATACTTCACAAGGATTTTTACCCATCTGCCCAGGTGTAGCTTACTAACGAGCTGAGCAAGCCAACTCCAATCATTATCTATTTGCAGTTTCTGCAGGTTTTTTTTCCTCTGGCTGCTGAATACTTTTGTGAATAGATTCAGAATGAAAGAGACTTGGTTTATGGCTTTCGCCAGTGTTACCCAAACATTCTTAGACGATGGCAGCTTGGGTAACCCTGGCCAAGAACATACCCAGTTACATGAACAGGTTATAAATACAACCAACAAACAGAGAGTCTTCATTTTCCTTCAGTAGGGTTTGGTTCTTCCGATGCGGAATTTTCTGTTGAGGGTTGATACCGATACGGCCGAACACAATGGGCTGGGATCCAGCGAGGTCCTGACCCTGTGGAGACACAAGCATAACCTCTCCCCCATGTTATTAGGGGGAAGGGACCCTCCATTATCCCAGATTCTAAATTTCGTACGAGGACCTGTGCCTTTCCTTCAATGCTCTGCCGGTCTGTTTGCAGAGAGGGATAGTGTCGGCTAATGGGGGGAATTGTATCGGAAAAATTAAAAAAGTTAAGGACATACAGTGCTTTTGCTAAACACTCTTGTGGAGTTAAGGTTCCAACTCCCCCACTTTGTTGTAACAACATGCATTTTAAGGCATTATGTGCTCTTTCAATGATGGCTTGCCCTGTGGGGGAGTGAGGAATACCCGTGATCTGTATCACCCCCCAATCTTGAAAAAAGGTTAGTAGATGATGTGAGATATAATCTGGGCCATTATTGGTCTTAATTATATGTGGGATACCTAAGGATGCAAAGACACAGGTAAATTGTTTGATTACATCTTGGGCTCTTTCTCCGGCATGACAAGAAGTGAAAATTGCCCCTGATAAGGTATCAACAGAAACGTGAATATATTTCAAGTGACCAGATGTTGGAAAATGGGTAACATCTGTTTGCCATAATTCTAAGGCAGTCAGTCCCCTAGGATTAATGCCCACGCGTGATGTTGTGCTAAAGAAGCATTGGCAGTCTGGACAAGCACTAATAATGTCACAGTCTTGTACAGACATCAAAGAAAACATGTTTTCTAACGCTTTCACATTTTGGTGAAAAAATGCGTGGGAAATATGGGCTTGTTCCATCATATTGGGAAGTACTTGAACAGGCGTGGTCAGAGCATCTGCTCGACGGTTGCCTTTAAACAAAGGGCCGGGGAGAGTTGTATGCGCTCTAATACGCATCATGAAATAAGGTTCTTTTCTGTCATTCAAAAGATGGGACAGCTGGAATAGTGTGCTGGTTTTGGCTGAGAAGGGGTTAATTCTCCTCACTGTGGGGGGTCAGCTACCTTTCCAGCTTCCCTAGCTCTGCCTCGTGGCAGGGGGCTGGGAGGGGCAGGGCCATGGTGGGGACGGCTGACCCCAACTGGCCAATGGCATGTTCATTCCATACCATGTGACACCATGACCATTATATTGAGGGGGTTTAGTTTGTGGCTCGGGAGCGGCTGTGTCGCATGCAGTTTGTTTCAGCGGTTCATTCCCCTTCCCACCACCCCCCCGGGGTTTTGCGCCTCTCGTTGTTCTCCTTTACATTGCATTTCTGTTGTTGTTCCTTTTAATTTTAATTATTAAACTGTTCGTATCTCAACCCACGAGCGTTACCCTTCTGATTCTCTCCCTCATCTACCGGTGGGGGAGTGAGCAAGCGACTGTGTGGGGCTGAGCTGCCGGCTAAACCAGGACAAACTTGCATTTTCTAAACGAGATACTAGCCTGGCTACATAAGCTGAGTCTGTTACAATATTGAGGGGTTCTTGCCAAAGTTGAAAGGCTCAGACTACTGCAGAGAGTTCCACAATTTGTGGAGAACTATCAGCATGGCTGATATCTGACAACGAAGTTTGAGTACATGGATCTTTCCACAAAAGAACTGCCCGGCCGGTTCGACCTGATCCATCAGTAAATACGGTGAGAGCTGATAGGGGTATATGGCTTCTGTTTAGGGTTTCATATAATGTCTTGTTGGATCAACTTGTGGCTCGGGTTATGATTATCTAGCTGATCAGGAAAGTCTACTAAAGCTGTTTGAAAGTCTAGAGAAGTTTGCATCAAATACCGTAACATATGTGACAACACTGGTACAATGATTCTGGCAATATCTTATCCTGCTAATACTCTGAGTCGTTGTGGTCCTTTCAGAATTAGCAGGGCAAACCTTTCAGGACGCATCATGACGGTCTTATGTAACTGATTAGCAAGAACTATCCATTCGATTATCACTAAGGGGTCATTGCGTGTTACATCCCACTGATAAAGCAGTGCATATGGCTGGGTAGATGGATTCAAGATGACTAGTTGAAAGGGTAGTTCAGGACAGACGCGATCTGCTTGACGCAAAGTAATAGTGTCAGAAACCTTTGTAAGTACCACCGTCACTTCAGGGATTAAAACGCGAGGTGATAAAAGCTCAGGGTTGCCTTTCAATAGAGAAAATAAAGGGCTTAATTCATGATTTGTAATACCTAACAGAGGTCGAACCCAATTAATAGTACCTAAGAGTTTTTATAAGTCATGAAGTGTCTTGCCATTAGTTTGGATTTTCACATGTTGTGGCCTGATTTTTTGTTCTGTTATTCTCCACCATAAATACCGCCATGGGCTCGCCTGTTGAATCTTCTCTGGTGCAATTTGCAGACCGGCCTGCTTTATTTGGTGGGATGCAAACGCTAAGGTCATTTGCATATATTCATCAGACTCTGCAGCTATCAGGATACCATCCATATAGTGATAGATAAGTGCTTCAGCAAATTGGTCAAGTATGGGGGATAGGGCTTTCGCTATAAACCACTGACATATCATAGGGCTATTTTTCATGCCTTGTCACAACACTACCCAATGATAGCGTTTTTGGGGCTCCCTAGTATTAATGGAAGGGACTGAAAATGCAAATTTAGGGGCATTGTTAGGATGCTGTTGTGGTTTAGCCGGCAGCTCAGCCCCACACAGTCGCTTGCTCACTCCCCCACCGGTAGATGGGGGAGAGAATCAGAAGGGTAACGCTCGTGGGTTGAAATACGAACAGTTTAATAATTAAAATTAAAAGGAACAACAGTAGAAATGCAATGTAAAGGAGAACAACGAGAGGCGCAAAGCCCCGGGGGGGGCGGGGGGAAGGAAGGGGGGAGGGGAACAAACCGCCAAAACAAACCGCACGCGATGCAGCCGCTCACTGCCCGCCAACCCGACGCCGCGCCACTCCCAAGCCACAAACTAAACCCCCTTAATATACTGGTCATGGTGTCACATGGTATGGAATGAACCTGCCATTGGCCAGTTGGGGTCAGCCGTCCCCACCATGGCCCTGCCCCACCCAGCCCCTGCCACGTGGCAGAGTGAGGGAAGCTGGAAAGGTAGCTGACCCCCCACAGTGAGGAGAATTAACCCCTTCGCAGCCAAAACCAGCACATTCTCCACCCCTTAGTCCATACCATTTACGCCATGCCCAGGTCCCATATGATGCAATACAACCGTACCAACCACCACCCCTCCCCTTCCCATCCTTTAACATAATACACAGACATCATTCCCTTAGTCTATGGACCTTCCCTGTAAAACGTCCATTAAAATGTCCATTGAGTTCACCCAGTCCATGACTCTGGGCTCCACCTGTCGTATCAGTCTGTCAGGATGGGAGAGACGGTGTGTGTGGTGTTAGGTTGCTGCATACCGAGTCAGTCATCATTCCATCACTGCTGCACTTTCCTTGTTTCATCAAAGTTTATCTTCCATGGGTTGGGAGGCTCGTACTCTGATATTATTGATACAACACAGAGGTGACACACAGTATTATATAGCAGTTTGCATTGTGCCATTCAGTTCATTGACTGTTTTCACCCAAAATCAAATCCCCTTGAGGCACACACCAGACTCCTTCATCCTCCCGCATCACCCACCAAGTGCACCCAGGTCCTCGAGCAAAAGCAATCCCACGAATGGGTTTGCCTTTGCCGGAGGCAGGAAGAACCCAGACTGTCTTGCCCAGCATACTTTTTGTGTGCACTACAGGGACTCTATCCCCTTCCACAGTATGTAGGATTTCTGACTGGGCAGGGCCAGCTCGATTGGCAGATCCCCTTGTGTTGACTAACCACATGGCTTTTGCTAAATGTGTATCCCAGTGCTTGAATGTTCCACCCCCATTGCTCTCAGTGTAGATTTTAACAATCCATTGTACCGTTCAATTTTCCCAGAGGCTGGTGCGTGATAGGGGATGTGATACACCCACTCAATACCATGCTCTTTGGCCCAGGTGTCTATGAGGTTGTTTCAGAAATGAGTCTCGTTGTCTGACTCAATTCTCTCTGGGGTGCCATGTCGCCAAAGGACTTGTTTTTCAAGACCCAGGATAGTGTTCCGGGCAGTGGCGTGGGGAACAGGATATGTTGCCAGCCAGCCAGTCGTTGTTTCTACCATTGTAAGCACATGGCGCTTGCCTTGGCGGGTCTGTGGGAGTGTGATATAGTCAATTTGCCAGGCCTCCCCATATTTATATTTCAGCCATCGTCCCCCATACCACAGAGGCTTTACCCGCTTCGCTTGCTTGATTGCAGCGCATTTGTCACATTCGTGGATAACCTGCACAATAACATACACAGTCAAGTCCACCCCTCGATCACGAGCCCACCTGTATGTTGCATCTCTCCCTTGACGGCCTGAGGTGTCATGGGCCCATCAAGCTAGAAATAGTTCACCCTTATGTTGCCAGTTCAGATCCACTTCAGCCACTTCAGTCTCGGCAGCCTGATCCACCTGCTGGTTGTTTTGATGTTCTTAGTGGCCCAACTCTTGGGTTTGTGAGCATCCACATGACATGCTTTCACAACCAGGTTGTCTACCCGGGCAGCAATATCTTGCCACAATGTGACAGCCCAGATGGGTTTACCTCTATGCTGCCAGTTGCTTTGCTTCCACTGCTGTAGCCAGCCCCACAGGGCATTTGGCACCATCCAGGAGTCAGTATAGAGATAGAGCACCGGCCACTTTTCCCGTTCAGCGATATCTAAGGCCAGCTGGATGGCCTTTACCTCTGCAAACTGGCTCGATTCACCTTCTCCTTCAGCAGTTTCTGCTACTTGTCGTGTAGGACTCCATACAGCAGCCTTCCATCTCCGGTGCTTTCCCACGAGGCGACGGGAACCATCAGTGAACAGGGCATATTGCTTCTCATCTTCTGGCAGTTTGTTATACAGTAGGGCTTCTTCAGCACGTGTCACCTCCTCCTCTGGTGATATTCCAAAATCTTTGCCTTCTGGCCAGTCCATAATCACTTCCAAGATTCCTGGGCGACTGGGGTTTCCTACTCAAGCCCGCTGGGTGGTCAGTGCAACCCATTTACTCCACATAGCATCAGTTGCATGGTGTGTAGAGGGGCTGTTTCCTTTGAACATCCAGCCCAGCACTGGCAGTCGGGGTGCCAGGAGCAACTGTGCTTCAGTACCAACCACTTCTGAAGCAGCTCGAACCCCTTCATATGCTGCCAATATCTCTTTTTCAGTTGGAGTATAGCGGGCTGCGGACCCTCTGTATCCCCGACTCCAAAACCCTAGGGGTCGACCCCGGGTCTCCCCATGTGCTTTCTGCCAGAGGCTCCAGGTAGGGCCATTCTCCCCGGCTGCAGTGTAGAGCACATTTTTTATATCTTGTCCTGCCCGGACTGGCCCAAGAGCTACTGCATGGACTATTTCTCGTTTAATCTGTTCAAAGGCTTGTCGTTGCTCAGGGCCCCATTTGAAATGACTCTTTTTCCGGGTCACTTGATACAGAGGGCTTACGATCAGACTGTAATTTGGAATATGCATTCTCCAAAAACCCACAACGCCCAAGAAAGCTTGTGTTTCCTTTTTGCTAGTTGGTGGAGACATGGCTGCTATTTTGTTGATCACATCCGTTGGAATCTGACGACGACCATCTTGCCATTTGATTCTTAAGAACTGGATTTCTCGTGCAGGTCCCTTCACCTTACTTTGTTTTATGGCAAAACCAGCTTTCAGAAGGATTTGGACTATTTTCTCTCCTTTCTCAAAAACTTCTTCCGCTGTGTTGCCCCACACAATGATGTCATCAATGTATTGAAGGTGTTCTGGAGCTTCTCCCTGTTCCAGTACAGTCTGAATCAGTCCATGGCAAATGGTAGGACTGTGTTTCCACCCCTGGGGCAGTCGATTCCAGGTGTACTGGACGCCCCTCCATGTGAAAGCAAACTGTGGCCTGCACTCTGCTGACAGAGGGATTGAGAAGAATGCATTAGCAATATCAATTGTGGCATACCACTTGGCCACCTTTGACTCCAGTTCGTACTGAAGTTCTAGCATGTCTGGCACAGCAGCACTCAACGGTGGAGTGACTTCATTCAGGCCACGATAGCCTACTGTTAGTCTCCACTCTCCATTAGACTTCCGGACTGGCCATATGGGACTGTTAAAGGGTGAGTGGGTCTTACTGATGACTCCTTGGCTCCTCAGTTGGTGAATGAGTTTATGGATGGGGATCAGAGAGTCTCTGTTGGTGCGATAATGCCGCCGGTGCACTGTTGTGGTGGCGATTGGCACCTGTTGTTCTTTGACCTTCAGCAACCCCACCACAGAAGGGTCCTTTGAGAGACCGGGCAAGGTAGACAGCTGTTCAGTTTCCTCCGTCTCCAAGGCAGCTACACCAAAAGCCCACTTGTACCCTTTTGGGTCCTTGAAATACCCTCTCCTGAGGTAGTCTATGCCAAGGATGCACGGAGCCTCGGGGCCAGTCACAATGGGGTGCTTCTGCCACTCATTGCCAGTTAGTCTCACTTCGGCCTCCAATACAGTTAGCTCTTGGGATCCCCCTGTCACTCCAGCAATGCTGATGGGTTCTGCCCCTATATAGTTTGATGGCATTAAGGTGCACTGTGCGCCGGTGTCCCCTAAAGCTTTATACTCCTGTGGGTCGGACGTGCCAGGCCATCGGATCCACACAGTCCAGTAAGCCCGGTTATCCCTTTCCTCCATCCGGCTGGAGGCAGGGCCCCTCTAGTCCTCATCGTAGCAGTCACAACTCACTTCCTGTAAATGTGAATCAGGAGTCCCTCTATTACACTTAGAAATAAAATCTGCGCTTCTACTCCTCTGTCTGGGGACTTGCTCACTGGAAACTGGAGCAGCAGCTTTCCTGGAAGAGCCTCCCTGAGTGACTGTTCTTCCTTGCAGTTCATGTACTCGTGCCTGTAGGGTCGAAGTAGGCTTGCCATCCCACCTCATCATGTCCTCTCCATGGTCACGCAGGTAGAACCATAGGGTGGCCCGTGGTGTGTATCCCCTTCTTTGAGCCAAAGGACGCTTATTCCTAACAGCTGAGACACTGCTCTGTAGAGGTGGGGAGTAGGACAGATCTTCTTTGAGTTGCTGGACCTCTTGGGATAGTTTCTCCACAGCAGAGACAAACGAGGAAGAGATATTTGTGTCGTAATCCCGGAGTCTATCTATCACCTCTGCCACCGTTGGTGTCTCGTCATCTTTCCAGGACATTACCTCCAATGAGTTTGCATGCGAAGATGGTGCGCTCCGTACAAACTTCCGCCACATGGGTCGTGTGCACTCGGCTTCATCTGGATCTTTGGATGACCGTTGATCGTCCAGGTCACCATCAATCACCTCAAACACAGCTAATTCCCTTAGATACTGGATGCCTTTCTCCATAGTTGTCCATTTTCCTGGGTGATATGTAACATCTTCTTTAAAGGGATACCTTTCCTTCACTCCAGACAGGAGTCGCCTCCAGAGGCTGAGGGCTTGTGGTTTTTTTCCAATTGCTTTGTCAACGCCCCCTTCCCCAGAAAGGGATCCCAATTGTTTGGTTTCTTTTCCCTCTAGTTCCAGGCTACTGGCCCCATTATCCCAGCATCGGAGCAGCCAGGTGACAATGTGCTCACCTGAACGACGGCTATAATCTTTTCGCATATCTCGCAACTCGGTTAAGGACAGGGATCGGGTGGTCTCTATTTCATTTATTACTTCTCCCTCCTCTCCCCGTGACGGCCCTGGTTCTTCATCATCCCGTTCTAAACGAGTTGATGTCCGCTTCCAATATTTCATCTTGTGTATGGGGGCAACTGATACTGGTACGGGTTTATTTTCTGAGCTAGCTCCGGTACTTGTTGTGGGGGTTTGAGTGGCTGCAGTGCCTGTTGTCAGGGCTGGATTGTCTACAGTGCCAGTCACTTTGCATTTCAATCCAGAGACATTCTCTTCCCCCTGGGGGCACTGAATACTGTTGAGCAGGGCTCGGTATGCATGGGCCAGACCCCAGCATGTTGCAGTGTTCTGTGTCTCTCTGGAGTTCCCAGCGTAACAACATACTTTCTCCAAATATTCTACTAGTTTTTTAGGATTCTGCACTTGTTCGGGGGTGAAACTCCAAAACACTGGGGGTGCCTACTGCCCTAGGTACTTGCCCATGCTATCCCACATGCCCTGCCACTCCTAACTATCAAGCCTCGGGGCAGATTTCTGGGTGATATTCTTCAGTTGCTTAGTCAAAACCAAAACAACATGCCCAAAACCTAACAATAAGTGCACCTTAACCACCCAAGGATGTTCAAGATACAAAAAGGTTGTTCTATTAGAGGCACAGACATCATAGAACAAAGTTGCAAAGGTACTATTCTGTATTTCCTCCATATAAAGTCTCTCAGCGGAAGAGGTATAATTGCTAATTGCCTCAACAAGGTGGTATCCAAAGTACAGTAATGGTTTCAGCAAAAACCCCAAATACCAGATAAAGCTGAAAACGAGTGTTTGTATAACAAATCTTGTAGGCAAAACATTACTAATCACAGCAGAACACAGCAGACTCAACAAACCAACACCGATTTTTAACACCAACTGCAAAAAGGACAACATGGTGCTGTGACCAGCAGCTGTTGTTATCTCCAACCCTTGGGCCCCACGTTGGGCGCCAAAATGACTGTTGTGGTTTAGCGGCAGCTCAGCCCCACACAGTCGCTCGCTCACTCCCCCACCGGTAGATGGGGGAGAGAATCAGAAGGGTAACGCTCGTGGGTTGGGATAAGAACAGTTTAATAATGAAAATTAAAAGAAACAACAGTAGAAATGCAATGTAAAGGAGAACAACGAGAGGCGCAAAGCCCGGGGAGAGGGGGAAAGGAGGGGAGAGGGGGAAAGGAGGGGAGAGGGGGAAAGGAGGGGAGAGGGGGAACGAACCGCCGAAACAAACTGCACGCACCGCAGCCGCTCGCCGCCCGCCGACCCGACGCCGCGCCGCCTCTGCCCCCCCTCAATATATTGGTCATGGTGTCACATGGTATGGAATGAACATGCCATTGGCCAGTCGGGGTCAGCCGCCCCCACCATGGCCCTGCCCCTCCCAGCACCCCACCACATTGCAGATCGAGGGAAGCTGGAAAGGTAGCCGACCCCCCACGGTGAGGAGAATTAACCCCTTCTCAGCCAAAACCAGCACAGATGCAAAGGAACTGTAAAGAAACAGTCTTTTAAATCAGTAATAGTAAGATGCCAATTGCGGGGGATCATAGCAGGTGACAGCATGCCTGGTTGTAGCACACCCATATCCTCCATTACAGCATTAATTTTCCTTAGGTCATGTAAGAGACACCATTTACCATTTTTCTTCTGAATTACAAACACAGGTGAATTCCATGGACTAGTGGTAAGTGCTATGTGTCCTGCATATAATTGTTTGTCAACTAATTCGTGTAACTGGCTCAACTTGACAACAGGCCCTGTTCCACCCATACCGGAGTTTGTGTTGTCCATGTCAGTTCTAAGGTGGCTTGCACTGCAGTGGCCCTCAGGATAAATTTGACCCAATTTGCACTCCCCGCTGACTCATGCAGTCCTGTCCCCATAATGTAATTGGTGTTGCTAATACAAACGGGCGCACCGACGCTACATGTTTGTCAGGCCCTTCAATTAGTATCCTGTTTTTACTCTGCAAAGGTAAAGCATTCCCACCAATTCCAGTTAAAGCTTCCCCAAGTTGCACCAGAGGCCAGTCTTTGGGCCACAGTTCTTTAGAGATGACGGTGACATCAACACCAGTGTCAATAATATCGGCTAATCGGATAGATTTCTTGCCTTTCGTCGTCAGGGTACAGTGCAGCATGGGGCGCATGGCACTCACTGTTTGGGCCCACAAAATATGTGGGGCTCCTTGTTGATCCAAAGCCTCGACACCCTCACACTGTGTTAGTGGTTTGTGGGGGGTGGGCATTGAAGTAGACTAACTGGGTTATTCGTGAGGCTTGCACAATAGTGCAAGGTTGGTTGGGAGTCCAGGCCATAATTTTGATTTCCCCAGAGTAATCTGAATCAATAACGCTGGGTGAAACAAATAGCCATTGCAGGGTTGTAGATGAGTGCCCCAATAGGAGAGCACTTCGTTGTTGACCAAGGGGTCCAAAGACTATAGTAGTGATTAAATGGACTGCAGATGTTTCTAAGGTTATTGATCTGGGGGCTGCCAGGTCCACTCCAGTGCTCCCCCGGGTACTGGCGCATAGGTGGGTAGCGCTTGTGAGGAGGCTGGTCCCAGACTTAATTGTGTCTTTGTGCGGTGCCGGGGCAGTCGGTTTCCCGAGATTGGCTTCCCATCTTTATCATATTTAGATTGGCATTGATTCGCGTAATGTCGTTCCTTTCTACACCTCAGACACACATTAGGAGATGGCATTCGATTTGTATTCGGACAATTTTTCTTCAGGTGGCCAGACTGGCCACACACAAAACAATTCTGAGATCCTAGGTTGACTGCTGCAAAAGCAGCTGCCATGGCTTCATATTTGTATTCTGTTGACCCAACTCTGTTACATGCCTCAATCATTTTATAAGGCTGGGATTTTGTAATGTATTTAGCACGCGGTGGCAATTGGCATTAGCATTTTCTACCGCCAACTTCATCAAGAGGATTTCCCTGGCTTCCTCATGCTGGACCTGTTTATCAAGACATTCACAGGGGCAACTGATAAGAGACATGTATGGTTCTTTAGCCTCCTGTTTGATTTCTGTAAATGATCGTTGGGGCTTCCCTACATCTGGGATTGTTAAAAAGGCTTTGTAGGCATCATCTTTAATATTGTTTAAAACAGGAAGGGAAATCTC
The DNA here is from genome assembly GCF_949628215.1 of Phalacrocorax aristotelis. Taxonomy (NCBI): domain Eukaryota; kingdom Metazoa; phylum Chordata; class Aves; order Suliformes; family Phalacrocoracidae; genus Phalacrocorax; species Phalacrocorax aristotelis. The sequence goes on from NC_134310.1 coordinate 24,752,704, forward strand.
CTGAACTTGGCGATGAGGAGGTTGATACAGCCCTGTCCCCATGAGATGATTGAGGGTCATAACTCTAGCAGGATCCGCTACTGGACGGCCCATATAATCTAACTGACGCTGTTCTAATGCTTGCCTCCACGCGGCTTCCCATAATGTGAACTGTGTGGGAGTCAGAAGCAGCTGCACCAGTGTTTCACAATCATGGGGCACCAGGGTAAAAGATTTCATGATTGACCCCAACATGTTCCTTGAATATGGGGATCCCAGTCCATATTCTATCACTCCTCATCGCATTTCCTTAATAATAGAAAAGTTAAGTCCTTCCCATCTCGGTTATTGATTGGGATCATAGATGACAGGGGCTACGATCTTTGTGGGCAGCTCATGATCCCCAATGGCTAATGCCTCTCTATGGATTGCTTGCCATTGATCATGTGGGTCAGGGGGGACAAATCAGGTTCTTTCTCTGGGTCAATGGGTCCAGGATCTAATGGGTAATCAGGGTCATCATCGCTGTTCGAGGACCCTAGGTAAACTTGAGTCTTACATCGGGTGCCTTTCCTTTTTCCTGGGACCTCGGATTTAGCTGGCATTGGGCAGGCAGTGGGTAGGGTGGTGTCACAGGCAGCGGTGGACTCACACTCGCCGGCATCTCGGTAACTAGCTTCCTGCTTGCGCATAAGTGCTAATATTTGTCTCCAGGGAGATAAGAGCTCTGCCGCAATTTTATCCGATCTTGTTGCTCTATCCCACAATTTAACTCCTGCTTCATCCCAAGTTTCAGAGTTAAAAATGTTAACTGCGTCGACCCCCTCACAGTTTATCAATACCCACTTCAAAATTCTCTTTAATGACTGCGGGTCGATATCAGCCTTGTGTTTTCATAGGAGTCCCTCCATTAGGCTCAGTACTGACTTCTCCTTGGATGATATATTACTCCCCATAGTTCCCCACAGCTCACCTCAGCTGATGAGGGATTGCAGCCGGCTCCTGCTTCCTTTCAGCAGCATTTCAGTCCTGTGGGGCTCGCCACTGGTTCACCTTCTTAGGTCGATTTGTTGCTCCTCACATGGGGCACCATTTGTGGTGATTCACAACACGGCCTCCGTATTCATGCACTGAAGCTGAAACTATTTATTAGCAAGAGATCAGCCTTAATATAGTCTGCTTCCTGAGCTAGTATTTTTCCCTTCTCTCCACCTCTGAATGTGTTCTACCACACTAGCTCCACATATGGTGTATAGATAAGCACGCTCTCCTGCTTCAGTGCTCCAGCTGTGCCCTGACCTTCTGTCCCGCATATCAAGGCCTCAGTTCTGTGTTTATGTATGTGGGTTGTTTATCTATCCCACAGCTTGCATCCAATAAGGGCTATGAGATCTCTGGTGCTGTCATGGGAGGCCACATTCACTTACTCCACACTCCCCAGATTCACAACCAGGGAGCACCACACCTAGGGCATAGCTTCCTGGCCAAATGCTCTGGTTTCTAGTAAACTACAAAGAAAAAAATCAAAGGGAAGCAAATTGCTATCCTTTCTCAGTTAGCCACCAGTGGCTTGGAAGTGCTTTACTTCGGGGTGTCATGGTTATACCCCCAGTCACTAACTAAGCACCACACAGCAGTTCACTCACTCCCCTCACCCCAGTGGGATGGGGGAAACAATCACAAGCGCCAAAGTAAGAAAAATCGTCGGTTGAGATAAGAACAGTTTAATAATTAAAATAAATCAGTAATAGTAATAGTAGCAATAGTAATAATAACAATATAATGGAAAGGAAAATAATGAGAGATGAAACCAGGGGAGGAGGAAAAAACCCAAACAATAAGTGATGCAACCACTCACCACCTGCCAAACAATGCTGCCAGTCCCCGAGCCATGATCATTGCTTCCCCCAGCCAACTCCCCCCAGTTAATATACTGAGCATGACGTCATATGATATGGAATACCCCTTTGGCCAGTTTAGGTCAGCTGTCTTGGCTGTGCCCCCTCCCCTCCTGGCTTCTTGTGCACCTGGCAGAGCATGGGAAGCTGGAAAAGTCCATGACTAGCGTAAGCACTACTTCGCAACAACTAAACCATCAGTGTGTTATCAATATTATTTTCATACTAAGTCCAAAGCACAGCACTATGCCAGCCACAGTGAGGAGAAATAACTCTATCCCAGCTAAAACCATGACAAGGGGGTATCAGCAAAGTGGTCCTGAGAAGGTTGATCAGCCTGGTGCCAAGTGCAACTGCAGGCACTGTATATTTAAATTTTGCACAGCTCCACCACAAAAAAAATCACACTTTTAAGACTCATCAGCCTTGTGAAAACATCCAGACACCCTCACCCACTGCCAGCTGGAGGCTCATCCCTCTCCAACCAGTTCACTGCCAGAGTGTGATGCTTGCCACAGAATCACAGAATGATAGGGGTTGGAAGAGACCTCTGGAGACTATCTCGTCCAACTCTACTTGAGCAGGCACACCTAGAGCAGGGTGCAAAGGCTTGCATCCAGACGGGTTTTAATATCCACAGGGGAGGAGACTCGACAACCTCTCTGGGCAGCCTGTTCCACTGCTCTGTCAACCTCACAGTAAAGAAGTTTTTCCTCATATTCAGGTGGAACTTCCTGTGTTCCCATTTGTGCCCATTGCCCTTTGTCCTGTTGTTGGGCACCACTGAAAAGAGTCTGGTGCCATTCTCTTGAAACCCACCCTTTAGATATTTATAGGTATTGATGAAATCCCCCCTCAGTCTTCTCTTCTCCAGGATGAACAAACCCAAGGCTCTCAGCCTTTCCTCATAAGAGAGATGCTCCAGCCCCCAATCATCTTTGAGGTCGCTGCTGGACTTGCTCAAGCAGTTCCACATCCTTCTTAAACTGGGGGGCCAAGAACTGGACGCAGTGCTCCAAACATGGTCTCACTAGGGCAGAGTAGAGGGGGAGGATAACCTCCCTCGACCTGTGTGCCACACTCCTTTTAATGTACCCCAGGACACTGTTGGCCTTCTTGGCCACAAGGGCACATTGCTGGCTCAGGGTCAACTTGTTGTCCACCAGCACTCCAAGGTCCTTCTCAACAGAACCGCTTTCCAGCAGGTCAGCCCCCAAGATGTATCGGTGCATGAGGTTGTTCCTCCCCAGGTGCAGGACCTTGCACTTGCTTTTGTTGAATTTCGTGAGGTTCCCCTCATCCTAGCTCTCCAGCCTGTCCAGGTCTCGCTGGATGGCAGCACAGCCTTCTGGTGTGTCAGCCACTCCTCCCAGCTTGGTATCATCAGCAAACTTGCTGAGGTTACACTCTATCCCATCATCCAGGTCATTGATGAATATATTGAACAGAACTGGACCCAGCACAGATGCCTGGCGAACACCACTAGTTACACGCCTCCAACCAGACTCTGCCCCATTGATCACAACCCTCTGAGTTCTGTTGTTGAGCCAGTTCTCAATCCACCTCACTGTCCTCGCATCTAACCCACACTTCCTAAGCTTGTCTATGAGGATGTTATGGGAGACAGTGCCGAATGCCTTACTGAAGTCGAGATAGACAACATCCACTGCTCTCCCTTCATTGACCCAACCAGTCACACCATCATAGAAGGCTATCAGGTTGGTCAAGCATGATCTCCCCTTGGTGCATTCATGTTGACTACTTCTGATAACCTTCTTGTCCTCTACATGCCTGAATATGACCTCCAGAATGAACTCTTCCATCACCTTTCCAGGGACGGATGTGAGGCTGACTGGCCTATAGTTTCCTGGGTCCTCCTTCTTGCCCTTTATGAAGACTGGAGAGACATTTGCTTTCCTCCAGTCCTCGGGCACCTCTCCTGTCCTCCATGACTTTTCAAAGATGATGGAGAGTGGCTCAGCAAGAACATCCGCCAGCTCCCTCAGCACTCGTGTGTGCATCCCATCGTGGCCCATGGATTTGTGAGGATCCAGTTTGCATAGGTGTTCTCTGACCCAATCCTTCTCAACCGATGTTAAGTCTTCCTTTGTCCCAATTTGTCCTCTCTTCTCTGGGGACTGAGATGCCTGAGGGCCAGCCTTAGCAGTGAAGACTGAAGCAAAGAAAGCATTCAGTAAATCCGCCTTCTCTGCATCCTGCATCACCAGGGCCCCTTCCTTGTTCAGCAGCAGGCCCACTGTGTCCGCAGTCTTCCTTTTACTGCTGATGTATTTGAAGAAGCCCTTCTTGTTATCTTTGACATCCCTTGCCAGATTTAGTTCCAAGTGGGCCTTGGCCTTCCTTGTTGCATCTCCGCATACCTTGTGACCTGCTCCTTCCAATAGGGTAAGTTAAAAAAAAAAGAATCTCATCACTGGGGAATGGCATTTCTATCTGAAGGTGTCTGACTCACCCCCAAGCACCTGATATCAAAAAAACAAAACAAACCCGCCTGCCAAAGCAAACTTCAGAAGTTGCCGCCCCTAGCACTCTCCATTAACCACAGCCCGTGGGCACCTTGCATACTAACATGTGCAGCCCCAGGCCTTGTTTGCCCTATGCTCATCCAGGTGAATACCACCCTGGTGCCCTCAGCCAGTTCACACTCTCTACACCTGAGACTGGATGCACAAGCAGTATTTCCTAAACAAATTGCTAGACAACAGGTAACACCTCTCTTCTCCCCTCTCCCCCCATGGGATGTTTAAGTCATCTGAAAAGAATGTCTCATATGCTGTTGATTATTTTTAGCATATGCTCATGGAAAAGACTAATTTTCTCATTTTTCTGTCATTGACATGAGACAGTCCAAGGGCATGACATGCATCCGTTGAGGTGCAAGGAGGCTGGACAGGAAGGGCTTGGGATATGGTCTTTCAGTCTGGCAGGGTTTCCATGACTGATGGTGGGACTGCCAGTGAGCAACAGTCCCAAAAGCTCTTACAGCTGTAAACAAGGGTCTTTACTCAAGTGCATCATTATATTGTCTGGATGATGGCGTAAGAAACCAGCCACACCAAGGCTGCCCTCCCTTCTCATGTATGGTCTCTTTGCAATGCAAATCTCACCAGTCTACAAGCCCTCTTAAAGTGCAGAGGCAGGCATCACTAACTCCTTTAGCAACAGGAGATATGTCATGAAATGGCAGTGATCTCAAATAAAACTGTTTCTGCTATTTCATATTATGGGGACTTTGGCATCATTCCCTCCTTCACGGGAAAGGACAGTGGGAGCCCACCTGGCTCGGCTCCTCCATGCTGCTGCCACCACTTGAAGGGCCAAGGCACCTTCCTGCAGGGGACAGGCTAGCTTGCAAACCTCAAAAGACACCAGTTACCTTCAACAACACTGAGTAAGGCCAGCAGACATGCCTTGGAGCTGCTGTCAGGATGCTGGACCCCTGTGTTACCCACCGTGACACTGCTGCAGTGCCCACCTGGGGGGCTCAGAGCAGAGGACAGCCCCAGGATGGTGCCCATCACCAGGCTTTTGTGCCTTTGGGATTTTGCCTACATTATCATGCTCTGCCCAAGTCAAGGTATCATGTTTGCACCTCCTCCTTCAGCTCTGGGATCCGAGCTGGGATCGCAGCCACCTTTGCCACCTGCTCCAAGGCAGTGATTAAGGGTGGATTTCTGCTTGCACCTTCCCCTTTGTGCTCTTGAAAGGGATGTGACCAAGCCATGACAAAGGCACAAGGCCTCATCCAGGTCTCTCCTGCCCAGGATCAGGAATTAAGGAGATAATTTTTGATTACAGCAGCTGTGTTTTCCCCAGTGCCACTGTGGCATCGGCAGCACATCAAGAAAATGGCTTTGCTAGGTAGGGAAAAATCCAAGCTTCAGGTAACTTGTTTGCTCAGCGCAATGGTATCAGACTGATTCAGCCACACAGTGAGGTGAGGCCAGTGCAGGTCTCTTGTCTTCCTTTCCTGATTTCTTCCACATGGGGATCTAGAGCTCTTGCAATCTATGGAAAGTGTCCTTAAAGATCTGCCAGCTCTTTTCTGCTCTCTTTTCTCTGAGGGTAGTTTCCCAGGGGGTCCTATTGACTAACTCCTTGAAGAGCTGGAAGTTTGCTTTCCTAAAATTCAGGATCCTGACTTTACTCTTGGCCTGACCCCTATCCCTCAGGACTGCGAACTTCACCAGTGCATGTTCACTGCAGCCCAGGCTGCCACCAATCTTGATGCCACAGGTTAGCTCACTTGTGTTGGTGACCAACAGGTCCAGTAATGCATCCCTTCTGGTAGGGCTATTACCTGGCTTAAGCAGTTATCTTCAATGCATTCCAGGAGTCTTCTGGATTGCCTACAGCTTGCCGTGCTACTTTTCCAGCAGATGACAGGGTGGTTTAAGTCCTCCAGTGGGACAAGAGCCTTTGAGCTGTCCCTTTATCTTGTGCAATTATTGATGAGAGCAACCCTCAGGAAGGGGTTCATCTGGGCAATTCTCTGTGGATTTCCCAGAGCTTTCCCAGAGCTGCCCTTTACAAGAAGGGCATGGCCATTTGGGCTGCTGAGAGGCTGATTCACATTTTGTGTACATCTGTGTTATCTCACAGCCTCCCCCTTTCAGCAGCACGGACACTGACTGCTACTCATAAGAGCCTCCTGACTCTGGAGCAACAGAATGAGGAAGGGGGAACTCTTTGGAGGTTTTTGCATTAGAAGATGTGTTTCTTCCCCATCCCATGGTTCAAGATCAGAACAACATGAGCAGGTGCCCTGGATATTAGAGCCATTAGGCTATTCCCAAAAATTCCCCTAAGAAGCAGGGATTTATTCTCCAAGCCCATTTCAATGGACCCTCACCTTTATTGAGCATCACATCCATCAGATCCTGTGATGTAATCAGATACAAAAAAAATGAAGCCAGCAACACAGAGACTATAGAGATGTAAAAAAACCCCTTCCTGTATATAAGGCAACCTGCTATTATGTGAATTCCAGCTATCTGCTCAGTAAAAAGCCTTTTACTATTCTCAGCTTATTTTCACTTCTCCTAATGCCTTTACAAGTTATATAGTGATGAATTAGCAGAGTAAAGACTGTTCTTCAGCAGAGATTCTTAAATTGGCATTCTCATACTAACAGGCTGAAAACACTACATATTTTAACTGAAGTCTGAAAATAAATGCTCATAACATGAAGTCCAAAGGGACTATAAAACTCCCTTTCTTTTGTGAGCATCAACAGGAGAAACAAGAATCTAAGTGAAATGCTACAGCACATCACTTCAAAGCCTGTTCAGAGAAAACTGACCTTGCATCCACATGCAGAAAGCAAACGTCTTCCTCTTACTAAGTGCTCATGGAGAGAGAAGCGAGTGGCTCACACTGCGATAGCAAATACCCTTCTCACCCCAACAAACATGTCCTATCACATTTCTACCTGCTTCCAGGTTCTGGGCCTTACTGCTTAGACCCAGCTGTGTTGATTTACCTTCATTTTATTAAAAGGAGGGTGTCAAACAGGACTTCCCACCACTGATGTTCTCCATCCCTTTTAACTCTTTCCAATACTCGATGTATTTCTTCCCCATCATGATGGACTGTAAGAAGAGCTTTTTGTCCCATTTTCTGTGCTTGTTGATGTGAAGATGCCGGTATCTATTATAATAGTTGTTCTCATGGTGTCATTAGTATGGTTCATCATTTCTTGTAAAAGAAAGAAAGGAAGAGTCTTGGTGGGGAAGGCCGAATGGGTTACCCCTTTTATGATACAGGATAAATACATCCTAAAAATTAGCAGCTGAAATTCCATCTTTGGCAGCAGCTGATACTGGGGAATATTAGTGAGACTGGAGTCGGGGAGTGCAGGCACCACTCACAAAAGGCGGATGTTGGCAGATTCCACCCCAAAACTTCCAGATCCAAATGACCATATACTACCATTTGGTAGCTGTCAGGTTCATCCCATCAAAACATCAAACCCCAATATGTTTTCATAGTAATTTTTTACTGCAAAGCGAACTGAGGTTATTTGTTTTTCACCAGGAAGCCAAATTTTTACTTTATCAGTGGGTCATAGTTCACTGCCACCATTAATGTCAGTTAATTTAACTTTAGGTCGGCCTGGTTGTAATCCTAAGGTGATTGCATCAGTTTGGGTAAGACTAGATATTTGTGCTCCTGTATCTATTAGGAATTTAGTTGGTTTTTGCTGAGGACCTACAGGAAGCATAATATAAGGGCCATCATCACTTATCCATTGATGAATATTGATTTTCCAGACAGGCAGGCCCAATAGCCATCTGGGGTTTACTTGTTTTTTGATTCCTGTTTCTGTGATTCCTTTAACTCCCTTTCCCGGGGAAAAAAGGATTAGGAGGTCCTGTAGAAGCTGGTTGGGGGGGGCAGTAGCAGGTAGCAGTGCTATGCCTCACTTTTGAAAAGCTATCAAGCTTAGAATAACTCTAGCCAGTTATTTATGAATGGCAACTCTGGGAATACCCAGTGACAGGATTTGTTTCCATAATTCATTTCTCTCTTCTTGGGCCCTTGATTGTTGATTAGTGGGTCCCAGTTCTTGAGAGTCACTCTGTGATGTTTGCTTAACCCATCTAACATTTCAACCTATATTTTTTGTTCCACTGGACACATCATTCCATCCACCCATGATTTATGATGTCATCCATTAGTCCTGCCCAAGTGGGGAGTTTTCTTTGAAGCAAGGTTGCTTCCTGGTCATCTTCATCACTGACAACATCCCTTATGGATAACAAAGCATTAAAATCTGTGTCCCTTTTGATCTCATCTCATTTTGCAATAAGGTAAGGTTTGAGCACGGCAGGGGCTCCCTTTATTAACGGCTTTAGCATAGCATAGTCTACAGTTGCCAAGATGGGAACATCAAGGGAACTTCGCTCATGCATGGCCTGAATACAGGCAGCTTTTGTAATAGCTGTGGAGAGCTCATCCAAAGATCTAATGGGCATTAACAAAGGATCTCCTCTCTCCAATATATCTATTCTACCAGCCCAGTATGCCACCCTACTTGTTATTGAATGGGGATCATTTGGGGGATTGGGACCAGCATTCAAAATGACTCCAGGGCCCCAATAGCCAGTAAAATATGGAAGCAAGAAGATTCAAGGGGGTTCTGGAGGTGGCTTGTTTTTCTTTTAATGGTTGGTGTTTTAAGGACTTTTCAGAGCATTCTGTCGGGGCTGGAGGAAATGAAGGTAGCATATCCGCTCTCTCTTCATGTCCAGCCAAGCTTCTTCTGCTTCATCGATGAAAGCTTCTCATCACGCCAGTAAGACTTGAATCGGTTCACATCACCTTTGAAAATTGCACTCCTACCCCTCACACTTGGAACTCTGATCCTCACAACCCTCACAGTCCTACCTCTGATCCCTGCCCCGTGCCAGTTGTATCTGGCTACTTCTCAGCACTCCTTAGGGGCTGAACAGCTAAAAGGAAGTGGTCCACAGCTCTTCCAAAAACACCATGATAGAGAAACTGAGAACAAAACTGATGGATTCTGTCATAATAAACACAGTGAAACCACAAAATTGGTATATTGTGAGGAAACCTCACAGTTTCCTTTATCGTCTCCCAGCTGACTCCAGCAGCCCCCCCCCGGGCTTTATAATTACCAGTCCACAAAACACTGCCCTTTCTCAGGCCGCCAAATAAAAGAAGTAAACTTTGATTTCTGTTTTTAAGCTTCCAGATCTTCCCAGGATGTGACGGATCATTACTCCATCTCAGAGATTGCCTGGACTTAAATCACTGCCCACGACTCCTGCTGCAGTCAGCCTGGGTCCTCTCCAAGGTCAGATCTGGTTTCCAGGCCTCCAAGATCTTCCTGCCAGGCAGATACAGCCTTGCTGCTTTGAATCCCCACATTTTAAGGGGCATTAAGTTCATTCTAAAAATATTGCAGCATAATGTAACCACCTGTAAACACTGCCTGCTAATTGACAGGTACAATATTTACTGAGGGTTACATACTAGCAAGCAGGCTAGCAGATTTGCTTATACATAGCAATAGCAATGCCAAGTACACAGGAGAGACAGACCAAGATCTGGGACATGAAAGTAAGCCTGAAGGGGACTGATACATGCATACAAACCAGTCACACAGGACTCTCCTGGCAGGTTCATTTAACATCTCGCCTCTCGTTTCACGATTCAGCATTGCTGTTATTAGCATCACGCATTGAGAAAATGGGAGAACAACCCCAAGCTCGTGGGAGAGGAGGTACACTGAAAACAAATGACACCTAAGACACATGGCTGCCTCAAAAGCACTCCTGGTACATCTCCAAGGCATCGGCTGCGAGCTGGCCACTGGGTTCAGTGCAGCAATGGCTGAAGACAACATGTAGCTTTGACCCAACCTCTTCTTCCCTGTTTTGGTAACAACAACTTCAAACAAACTTTCTACAGGGAGAAAAAAGATTTGCCTGGACTAAATATTCCAGATTCAGTAATTCTTCAATTTGCGTCCTGGGGCAGGGGAGGGGATGGTGGGGAAGACCAGGAGGTCCTCCTGCAGCTGCACAGGTTACAGAGCAGCTTCCAGAAGCCTTTCCTCCCACCTGCAGCTGACCTCCAGCCCACTGCAAGCTGGCTCTCACCCTCTCAGAGTGAATGTAGTGCTCCCCGAAGGTGCAGGGCTGACAGCCCTGGATATTCAATTAGTCAATGCATGGAGGAGATGGCAAGCGCAGCATGGGCAGCAAGAATGGAGCAGCTTTCCCTGTGGAGGTGTCCTACCAATGTACCCTGGCCCGCATGGGAGGAGATAACTCATCCCATAGCTATGAAACATTTGGCTCGCACTTTGAAGCCTGGAAGGAGGCTGCAACTTCTGACACTATGCTCTGGATGCTGTTTTCAAAAGGGTCCTGACATGACTGGATCTCACATGCCTGAGTGCCAGGTCATGCTTTGAAAAGAGAGCTAGAAGTGAGATTTGAGGGTCCCAAGTGTCTTTATTTCTTGCCCTTGTTATTATTATTTTTAAACAGGACTCAAATAATTTTAAAAATTTTATTTTCTGTCACTATGCAATACTTACTAAGAAACTGAATTAAGCCACTCATTACTCTGATAGCAGCTACCCCCCACGGATGTTAAAGTGATGGGCTTTTATAAGGTCCCCTCATCTTTAAAAAGCAAAGGATGAGCAAGGCATGCTATTCAGGCTCCAGTTAGTCACATTTCTCCACATTCAGATATCAGGAAAATGTAATTAATACTGACACATAAAGAGATCACATCTCTAAGCAAAATATCAAGGGAGGGGAAAAAATTAAAAGAAAGAGAGAAGCAATTTTACTAAATGACTGCCTCCAAACAGGCTCCAAGACAGATAAACTACAACTGAACAAATTATAGCTCTTAAATCCCCAGCGACTCAACTATGTTTTTACATTTTACAAAGCCAACTTGTATGTGCTTTTCATTAAAAATATGTGAGCAATAAATATATGTTCTGAATTGAACAATTTACTTCTCAGACCAAAATGACTCAAAACACCAAGGTAGCACTTGCATGAGATGGCTCTGAATCAAGATATTTTTTTTTTTAATATATATCTATTTTGGCTTTCCACTTCATCAAAACAAACTCCGATCATCTTCATTTATGTGCTGTTTTGGCTGAGAAGGGGTTAATTCTCCTCACCGTGGGGGTCGGCTACCTTTCCAGCTTCCCTCCCTCTGCCTCGTGGCAGAGGGCTGGGAGGGGCAGGCCATGGTGGGGGCAGCTGACCTCGACTGGCCAATGGCATGTTCATTCCATACCATATGCCACCATGACCAGTATATTAAGGGGAGCAGTTTGCGGCTAAGGGGCAGCGCGGCATTGGGTTGGCGGGCGGCTGCATCACATGCGGTTTGTTTCGGCAGTAATTCCCTTGCCCCCCTCCCCCCTTTCCCCCCCTCCCCCCTTCCTCACCCCCCGGGGTTTTGCATCTCTCATTGTTCTCCTTTACATTGCATTTCTGTTGTTGTTTCTTTTAATTTTCATTATTAAACTGTTCTTATCCCAACACACGAGCATTACCCTTCTGATTCCCACCCCCCTCTACTGGTGGGGGAGTGAGCGAGCGACTGTGTGGGGCTGAGCTGCCAGCTAAACCACGACAGTCTTTTTGGCGCCCAACGTGGGGCTCAAGGGTTGGAGATAACAACAGCTGCTGGTCACAGCACCATGTTGTCCCTTTTGCAGTTGGTGTTCAAGATTGGTGTTGGTTTGTTGAGTCTGCTGTGTTCTGCTGTGATTAGTAATGTTTTGCCTACAAGATTTGTTATACAAACACTCGTTTTCAGCTTTATCTGGTATTTGGGGTTTTTGCTGAAACCGTTACTGTACTTTGGATACCACCTTGTTGAGGCAATTAGCAATTATACCTCCTCCTCTGAGAGATTTTATATGGAGGAAATACAGAATAGTACCTTTGCAACTTTGTTCTATGATGTCTGTGCCTCTAATACAACAACCTTTTTGTATCTTGAACATCCTTGGGTGGTTAAGGTGCACTTATTGTTAGTTTTTGGGCATGTTGTTTTGGTTTTGACTAAGCAACATAGGAATATTACCCAGAAATCTGCCCCAAGGCTTGATAGTTACGAGTGGCAGGGCATGTGGGATAGCATGGGCAAATACCTAGGGCAGTGGGCACCCCTAGTGTTTTGGAGTTTCACCCCCGAACAAGTGCAGAATCCTGAAAAACTAGTAGAATATTTGGAGGAAGTATGTTGTTCTGCTGGGAACTCCAGAGAGACACAGAACACTGCAATGTGCTGGGGCCTGGCCCATGCACACCGAGCCCTGCTCAACAGTATTCAGTGTTCCCAAAGGGAAGAGAATGTCTCTGGATTGAAAGGCAAAGTGACAGGCGCTGTGGCCACTCAAACCCCCACGACAAGTACTGGAGCTGACTCAGAGAATCAACCCGTACCAGTATCAGTTGCCCCCATACACGAGATGAAATATTGGAAGCGGACATCAACTCATTTAAAAAGGGATGATGAAAAAGCAGGACCATCACGAGGAGAGGAGGAAGAAATCATAAATGAAACAGAGACCAGCTGATCCCTGTCCTTGAGTGAGTTGCGAGATATGCGAAAAGATTTCAGCCGTTGTTCAGGTGAGCACATTGTCACCTGGCTGCTCCGATGCTGGGATAATGGGGCCAGTAGCCTGGAATTAGAGGGGAAGGAAGCCAAACAACTGGGATACTTTTGTGGGGAAGGGGGCGTTGACAAAGGAATTGGGAAAAAAACACAAGCCCTCAGCCTCTGGAGGCGACTCTTGCCTGGAATGAAAGAAAGGTATCCCTTTAAAGAAGATGTTACATATCGCCCAGGAAAATGGACAACCATGGAGAAAGGCATCCAGTATTTAAGGGAATGAGCTGTGTTTGAGGTGATTTTATGGTGACCTGGACGATCAACGGTCATCCAAAGATCCAGATGAAGCCCAGTGTACACGACCCATGTGGCGGAAGTTTGTACGGAGCGCACCATCTTCACATGCAAACTCATTGGAGGTAATGTCCTGGAAAGAGGACGAGGCACCAACAGTGGCGGAAGTGATAGATAGACTCCAGGATTACGAAGCAAATATCTCTTCCTTGCTCGTCTCTGCTGTGGAGAAACTATCCCAAGAGGTCCAGCAACTCAAAGAAGATATGTCCTGCTCCCCACCTCTACAGAGTAGTGTCTCAGCTGTTAGGAATAAGCGTCCTTTGGCTCAAAGGAGAGGATACACACCACAGGCCACCCGATGGTTCTACCTGCGTGACCACGGAGAGGACATGATGAGGTGGGATGGCAAGCCTACTTCGACCCTACAGGCACGAGTACATGAACTGCAAGGAAGAACAGTCACTCAGGGAGGCTCTTCCGGGAAAGCTGCTGCTCCAGTTTCCAGCGAGCAAGTCCCCAGACAGAGGAGTAGAAGCACAGATTTTATTTCTGAGCATAATAGAGGGACTCCTGATTCACATTTACAGGAAGTGAGTTGTGACTGCTACGATGAGGACTAGAGGGGCCCTGCCTCCAGCCGGGTGGAGGAAAGGGATAACCGGGCTTACCGGACTTTGTGGATCCGATGGCCTGGCACGTCCAACCCACAGGAGTGTAAAGCTTTAGTGGACACTGGTGCACAGTGCACCTTTATGCCATCAAGCTATATAGGGGCAGAACCCATCAGTATTGCTAGAGCGACAGGGGGATCCCAAGAGCTAACTGTATTGGAGGCCGAAGTGAGACTAACTGGCAATGAGTGGCAGAAGCACCCCATTGTGACTGGCCCCGAGGCTCCGTGCATCCTTGGCATAGACTACCTCAGGAGAGGGTATTTCAAGGACCCAAAAGGGTACAAGTGGGCTTTTGGTGTAGCTGCCTTGGAGACGGAGGAATTAAACAGCTCTCTACCTTGCCTGGCCTCTCGAAGGACCCTTCTGTTGTGGGGTTGCTGAAGGTCGAAGAACAACAGGAGCCAATTGCCACCACAACAGTGCACCGGCGGCAATATCGCACCAACAGAGACTCTCTGATCCCCATCCATAAACTCATTCACCAACTGAGGAGCCAAGGAGTGATCAGGAAGACCAACTCACCCTTTAACAGTCCCATATGGCCATTGCGGAAGTCTAATGGAGAGTGGAGGCTAACAGTAGACTATCGTGGCCTGAATGAAGTCACGCCGCCACTGAGTGCTGCTGTGCCAGACATGCTAGAACCTCAATATGAACTGCAGTCAAAGGCAGCCAAGTGGTATGCCGCAACTAATATCGCTAATGCATTCTTCTCAATCCCTCTGGCAGCAGAGTGCAGGCCACAGTTTGCTTTCACATGGAGGGGCATCCAGTACACCTGGAACCAACTCCCCCAGGGGTGGAAACACAGTCCTACCATTTGCCATGGACTGATTCAGACTGTACTGGAACAGGGAGAAGCCCCACACGATGATGTCATCAATGTATTGAAGGTGTTCGAGAAGAACACAGCGGAAGAAGTTTTTGAGAAAGGAGAGAAAATAGTCCAAATCCTTCCAAAGGCCGGTTTTGCCATATAACAAAGTAAGGTGAAGGGACCCGCACAAGAGATCCAGTTCTTACGAATCAAATGGCAAGATGGACGTCATCAGATCCCAATGGATGTGATCAACAAAATAGCAGCCATGTCTCCACCAACTAGCAAAAAGGAAACACAAGCTTTCTTGGGTGTTGTGGGTTTCTGGAGAATGCATATTCCAGATTACAGTCTGATTTTAAGCCCTCTCTATCAGGTGACCTGGAAGAAGAATGATTTCAAATTGGGCCCTGAGCAACGACAAGCCTTTGAACAGATTAAACAGGAGATAGTTCATGCAGTAGCCCTTGGGCCAGTCTGGGCAGGACAAGATGTAAAAAATGTGCTCTACACCACAGCCGGGGAGAATGGCCCTACCTAGAGCCTCTGGCAGAAAGCACGTGGGGAGACCTGAGGGCAACCCCTAGGGTTTTGGAGTCGGGGATACAGAGGGTCCGAAGCCCACTATACTCCAACTGAAAAAGAGATATTGGCAGCATATGAAGGTGTTCGAGCTGCTTCAGAAGTGGTTGGTACTGAGGCACAGTTGCTCCTGGCACCCCGACTGCCAGTGCTGGGCTGGATGAAAAGCAGAATGCCATGTTCACTGATGGGTCCTGTCGCCTTGTGGGGAAGCACCAGAGATGGAAGGCTGCTGTATGGAGTCCTACACGACAAGTAGCAGAAACTGCTGAAGGAGAAGGTGAATCAAGGCAGTTTGCAGAGGCAAAGGCCATCCAGCTGGCCTTAGACATTGCTGAATGGGAAAAGTGGCCAGTGCTCTCTTTATACTGACTCCTGGATGGTGGCAAATGCCCTGTGGGGCTGGCTACAGCAGTGGAAGCAAAGCAACTGGCAGCGTAGAGGCAAACCCATCTGGGCTGCCACATTGTGGCAAGATATTGCTGCCCGGGTAGAGAACCTGGTTGTAAAGGTATGTCATGTGGATGCTCACGTCCCCAAGAGTCGGGCCACTGAAGAACATCGAAACAACCAGCAGGTAGATCAGGCTGCCAAGATTGAAGTGGCTGAGGTGGATCTGGACTGGCAACATAAGGGTGAACTATTTCTAGCTCGGTGGGCCCATGACACCTCAGGCCATCAAGGGAGAGATGCAACATACAGGTGGGCTCGTGATCGAGGGGTGGACTTGACCATGGATGTTATTGCACAGGTTATCCATGAATGTGAAATGTGTGCTGCAATCAAGCAAGCGAAGCAGGTAAAGCCTATGTGGTACGAGGGACAACGGCTGAAATAGAAATATGGGCAGGCTTCGCAGATTGACTATATCACACTGCCACAAACCCATCAAGGCAAGCACCATGTGCTTACAATGGTAGAAATAATGACTGGCTGGCTGGAAACATATCCTGTCCCCCACGCCACTGCCCGGAACACTATCCTGGGTCTTGAAAAACAAGTCCTGTTGCGACACAGCACCCCAGAGACAATTGAGTCAGACAACGAGACTCCTTTCCGAAATAACCTCATAGACACCTGGGCCAAAGAGCATGGTATTGAGTGGGTGTATCACATCCCCTATCACGCACCAGCCTCTGGGAAAATTGAAAGATACAATGGACTGTTAAAATCTACACTTGAGAGCAATGGGGGTGGAACATTTAAACACTGGGATACACATTTAGCAAAAGCCACGTGGTTAGTCAACACGAGGGGATCTACCAATCGAGCTGGCCCTGCCCAGTCAGTAATCCTACATACTGTGGAAGGGGATAGAATCTTTGTAATGCATGTACAGAATATGCTGGAAAAGACTGGGTTCTTCCTGTCTTAGGGAAAGGCAAACCCATTCCTGTGACTGCTTTTGCTCGAGGACCTGGGTGTACTTGGTGGATGATGCTGGAGGATGGAGGAGTCCGATGTGTGCCTCAAGGGGATTTGATTTTGGGTGATAACAGCCAATGAACTGAACGGCACAATGCTGTTAATTGCTGTCTAATGTTGTATGTCATCACTACTATGGTTGCTATATGCCATATCAGTGGTATCATGGTGAGATTCTCCCAAATTAATAAAAAAATGAACTTTCATTGAAACAAGCAAAGTGCAGCAGTGATAGAACAAGGACTAACAGTGCTGCGGTGATGGAACGAAGACTGACTCGGTATGCAGCAACCCAACACCACACACACCATCTCTCCCACCCTGAAAGACTTTTATGACAGATGGAGTCCGGAGTCATGGGCTGGGTGAACTCAATGGACATTTTTATGGACATTTTATGGGGAAGGGCCATAGACTAAGGGACTGATGTCTGTGTATTATGTCAAAGGATGGGAAGGGTAGGGGTGGTGTTTGGTAAGGTTGTATTGGATGGTATGGGACCTGGGCATGGTGTAAATGGTATGGAATAAGGGGTGGAGAATGTGCTGGTTTTGGCACTCTTCACTGTAGTGCCTGTGGTGGTCAGGGACCTTTCCAGCTTCCCATGCTCTGTCATGTGGGCAAGAAGCCAAATCCCATACAGCTGACCCCGACTGGCCAATGGGTATTCATTCCATACCATATGACACCATGACCAGTACATTAACTAACTCAGGCAGTTGGTGCCCAGGGCCGCGGTTGTGGCTCGGGGGCTGGTGGTGTTGGGTTGGTGGGCTGTGAGTGGCTGCATCACGTGCTGTTTGTTTCGGTTTTTAGTTCCCTATTTCCCCCCCCCCCCCGGCCCAGGTTTCACGCCTCATTGTTTTCCTTTTCACTGCATTACTGTTGTTGTTTTATTTTAATTATTAAACTGTTCTTATCTCAACCCATGAACTTTACCCTTCTGATTCTCTCCCCCATCCCGCCGGTAGGGGAGTGAACGAGCAGCTGCGTGGGGCTGAGTCGCCGGCTAAACCACAGCAGCCTCTGAATTTGGAACCCCCCTTCCACATAGAAAAATTGATAGATACAATAGGGGAAACTAGGATGTAACAGGCTTTGACTATGCAATGTGCCTGAAGCCCAGTTTAGGCAGTACTGAGGCTTTGATCTTGAAGTTCCTTTTCCCAAACTGGTGAAGACCAGAGCCTCAGGAAAAACTGGAAATTACTTAAAAACTTAAAAAAATTCCTTTAAGTATTGCATGCATGTGATACACAGTAACCATTTGCAGCTCATAGCTTGAAAGAGTGCTTTATTTTGTTTTGGTACAGATTCAGTCCAGTTCACAGAGAACATATTAGTTAATACATATCTTCACTTTGTAGGAGTAATGGGCATCAACACATGAACAGTCACCAGCCTTTTATAGCTAATTTATGCAACTTTTGCCTCTAAAGCATCATGTATGGCACACAGGTTTCACTTAAATCCCATATAGGAGTATCATAACATCATCTCTAGAAACACAGGAGGATGTAAATCTCAGGGACTGTAAAATTACATATATATACTGCTTGTGGATTTATTTTTCAGAATTATTTTTTTGACATTTTTTTGGAAGCTTGTTTTAAAAGAATGAGTCCCTGAATAATATTTGTTCTCCCTTGAGGCACAGATTCAAGTTCAGGCTATAATAGCAATATTCCCTTTAAGCAGCCATTGAGAGCTGAGGACTTGGAGCAGCCAAAACTGTCTTAAAACCAGGTTCTCTGTGAGCTGCAGTAGCAGTTAGTAGGAAGAAGGGTACCTGAATCTCAGGAGAACAAAGCAGTCTCCCATGTTTAATCATTCTATTAGAACCTGAAATAGCAACGAAGGCAGGGATGTTTGCTAAATCAGTCCCTGTTAACCTACCAAACTTACCTTCATTGTTAGGTATCAGGTCTAGTAGTACTCATGAGGCTTTGAGTTTTTTAAAGCACAACATAGGACTCCAAAAGCTCATCTATTTCCCCTGCACATCCAGGCTTATGCCAGGTGGTCTAGCAAAAGATACTGTCACTCTTCACAAACCCTTCGCTACTTACAACAAAGTTTTTTGATACACCCAATACAAACTCTCCCCATCACAGAGGTTCTATCTTTAAGCAAAATAAAGCTGATAAATACTGTAGGCAGTTATCTTCTATGTAAAAGCAAAACAAAACAAGCCCTCTCTCTGGAAGGGATTAAAGAAGGATGATTTTTTTTTTAAACCATGTTGGCTGTAAGGGTGACAGAAACCCAATATCCTCCACAATGTAACATGAAACCAGCAGGAACATGAAAAATACTGACAGAATGAAGATGAGAGGACAGAAAAGGGACTATAAGATATTTTCAGTCTGAAGCATGTTTCAAGTAGCTTAGATTTTCAAAGCCATTTTAAAAGTTTTGTGCACTCAACATGCTCCTGAATACTCCACTATTTTTTCTGACTTTTTCACCTAATTACTTTTCTCTCCTCTCAAAGAGCAACAGAAAATGAGAAAACAGATCACAGGAGAGACGACGAAAGCAGTGAGTTAGCATATACTGTATATACTGTCAAGTACAGAAAGCATTCTGTAAGCTGCCAAATATAAGAGCAAAACAGCAACTTTCATTTTTCCTCCACTTTTAAAATGTTTAAAAGAAAAATGTCCAAAGTTCATGCCCAAGCTCCTCAAAGTTTTAAATGCAGCATCTTACAACTGGGAGAACACCATTTATCCTTTTATTTGTAAACCAAAGTTTGAAATACCTTACAATATTTTTTAAATTTTTCTAAAGAAACATAATTTAATAACTGAAAGAACAGTGTGCCACTAAATGTTAAGGACCATATTTTTAAAACTTTTATTTAAAAAGGTTATATAGGTATGATGAATTTAAGTTGTATTTTGAAGTCAACCACTTAAGCATCTAAACAATTTAAAATGAATTGCAAAATTGGAAGTCCCGTCACAGATGAGGCTGTAGAGTTGTGCTCAAGACAGAAGAGGTCTACCCATGGCAGGCACAGCTGCTCACTCATAAGCTAACTCAGTCTGTCTCAACCATGAATCCTGCAGATCTGAGCAACTCCGCTGATTAGGTCAGTTTGGTCTACTTAATATATACTCTCCCTTTCTAATAAGAAGGATGTTAACTAAAGCTTTCTGTTTAGCAATAAAACCTTGCTAATTAGCAACAAAAATAAAAATTACATGCTTGCTCTGTTTCAGGCACTTTTAAGATCATAGTTTATTTACTGTAGGTAAAAAGCTAGTATACAGATTAAGGGATTCCTTGAATTTCAACTCTATAGTTATATACCACCTAGTATTCCTACTCTGAATATTAACAAAAAAAAAGTTTCTAAACACCTGTAAGCCCCACTATAAATCTTAATTGTTATGGGGGGGAGAAATCAATGCTTAATTCATTCAACGCACAATATTTACACAGTGAAACCAATGGGAGATAACAAGCAGTGGCAGAGAGGCAACAATTTTTAAAGAGCCAAAGTTGTTGGTTTTTTTTTTTTTTTTTTTTTTTTTTTTTACAATAGTGTGCTAATCAGCATAACTGTATATAAAAAATTAAAGTATAGCAGAGCATCCCATTATAGAGATTTTAATCGTCTGAACTGCAGTCATTACTTGCTAACTGTTTACATGCAACACCTGCTAGGACTGACTTTTTGTTTTTATAATGTAAAATAGATTACTAGGTTTAAGAGAGAAACATTATTTTGTGTACAAACAAAATTAAAAACTGCACTCAAGAACTGTACTGGTTGCAAGCCTCTTCCATACAGAAGGAAAAAAAAAAACCCTGATGATAAAAAGTGGTCTCTCTCTCTATACACTAATTAGGCAAAGGCAGTGCATAGACTGAGAATACCTGGATGGCAAACTCTGTAGACACTGGAAACAACAGCTTTCACATACATGCTCTTTATAGGAGGCCTTTCTTTCCATCAAATAGCAATGGCTGATAGCAAATAAGGGGCACCAGATGTACAGCTAAGTAGATCTTGCAAAATACTAAGATGGGGTAGTTAATATACAATTTGAACTATATATACAATATAATGTATCCCGTCCCAAAACTGGTTTATGAAACAATCGGACCTTTTTACACTAGCCTTACGACTCAGCTATCATTCTAATGAAAACATAAGTACACAAGAGACTTGCATGAAAAGTAAAATTTATGGGGCATTTTACAGGAACTATCGACAAAGCTGCTTAACGGCATTTCTGCTTTTAAAGTCATTTTGTTAGATATAATTGAAACAACATTTGTGTATAAAATGTCCTGACAGACACTTCAACATGGAGTTTTGGTGATTTTAAAAGGCCTTTTGTCATTCTGTTGTGAATTGTACTGCAGAAGTATTAATGCATACACACATCTGTGTCAGCTGAGACTAGTGATCCAACTGCATGCACATTTCCTCCTTGAGGTACTTTCCATGTTAAACCACTTCAATAACAGTAAGATGAAAAGTAGATTAAACGAAGTATTTCAGATAACTCAAACTGAATAGGAAATAGAATGCCAATATGGCAGTAAAACCTTTTTCTGTTGTTTTTAAACAGGAAGGTCTCTTGTACCAGCAGAATCCTGTATACAGATACAGAGAAGGAGGGAACACACCACTTATAATTCCCATTAAACAAGAGTTGATTCATCATGTGAGAAGGTACAAATTACAGAAAACATGAATAGTCAACAGAAGAAAAACAACTGGTTTACATGAAATTAGAGCGAACACTTCAGTCTGAACGCAGTTACTTTGTGAAAGCTGCTACAACAGCCCACAGAACCTCATTTGTGTTGGCTTTCATACATTCAACCTCAGGGTCTAAATCCAGAAGCTGCCGCACTCTCTTTGTGGCTAAATCATACTGCTCATCCAAAAGGGGAGCAAAAGCGTTCTCCAGAACATCTGAAGCATGGGCTAAATAAACAAGAGCCAGCAAGCGCTTGTCCATGCGGTGAGGGTCATTCACCCATTTGTCAAGAACTGCTTCTTGAACCTTCTTGATGAGGCGCTGTTTGATATTGTTGTTGGTGAGAGGGTGCGTAGTCATGTCAAAAAGAAGGAAGTTCTGTTTCTCTGTTGTTAGTACACCTTTTTCCACTAGATTCTTAGCTAACCGTTCACGGACATTTCGCAATTGGTAGTGCAACTTCAATGGGTTCCATGTTTCACCTAAAAAAAAAACAAGTAAAAAAGCCAGGAGTCAGGCAAAGTTTAAGCTGTACTATTAGTGATTCGCTCCCCTACTGCAGAATGAGCTGTCAAATTCATATAGCTGACTATTACACTAAGATATTGTGCTCATGTCAGCATTTCTCTGATCTCTGACCTACCCAAATATATGCATAGAGACAGAGACCACAAGAGCCTCTTTAAGGAGCTTTGGTGTACATTTAAAGTTTGGACAAAATACTAGCTAAGCCATGTCTTGATTAGGGACATGACAAATAAGCGCTCTTGTACTGAAGGAGGGAAGAAAAAAAAAAAACCACAAACCCCACAAAAGAAAAAAACACCCCAACCCCCCCCCCCAAAAAAAAACCCCACCACACAGTCATGAAGAAAGAGTTAATAAAAATAAAAAAAGCATCTCCTCCAATCTTGTCTGTCTACTTCCAGCCTTTTATCAATTCAGAAGCTGGAAGAAGTGTCATTGCCATTTTTTCTGCCACAGAGACAAGCTAATGCCCCCTTCATTTCTCTATTTCTTCAGGTTTACATTCTTCTCTCCCTTCCTGCCCCCTTCCAGATGAAACAGTGACACCCAGGCACGTGTAGGGCAAGGGCTTTGATGTTTCTATAAAAATTATTTCTAATTTTTTTTTGTTAAGGCAGGAGAACTGGGCACTTCAGAGTGTGTGTGTGCACGCGCGTGCTTAGAGGAGGGAATTTTAAAAGAGCAAAATCAGCATCAAGAACTACTGAGAAAGCCAAACTTGCTAAGCACTGAGAAATCCATCTTTGCTTAAGAGTTTACTTAATAAGCTAAAATTTTAGGTCCTAAGTATTTATCACAAGTATTAAAATCTCCTCCTGATATAAAAGAACCTATGCATTTTAAGAGGCAAGGGAAGAAACAGCATAAAGTATTTCTTACACAGATGGGGTTTTTCCCATAAATGATGAGAGAATTTGTATATCAGAAAGCTTTTTAAAAAAATCATTGGTTAATGAATAATAATAATAATACACAGATTACTTTAAGGTTTCTCCCATTGTGATGGAAGGTGACGTACACTGTATCCAAGTAACAGACAAGTAAACAAATGAGGTAACACCAACTGCATAGTGAAAGGTAGAAAACCCACCCAGGCCTGAACTCCACAAGTCCCTGTAGGAATCACATTTTCATTGAATGTGATTCCCCAGCTTGACCATGAATGAAGCTATAACACACACACATATAAAGTAATTTCCTAGATGTTTCTAAATTTGTTAGGTGGATATGGCTATATGATAATAAAAATCAGTACTGTGGTGACACCTTGTGACCAATCTCCTCAATTACACAGGCACTTGCTTGTTCACACACAGACAGATGTTTGTTACATCTACAGGAAGACCTGACATTTTGATCTAAACTTCTGTATTCCCTATACTTGCTTCCCTTAGAAGCTATCTTATAAACAAGATCAGCCTGGCAAACATTGCCTTAAGTGTACATATAAATATTTCTATGATAGCTTTGAACACTAACTTCAAGCAGCATTCTTTGCATCACTGATAATTATGGATATAGTAGCTATTTTCCAGGACCAGGCCCTAAAGAAAAATTCCAAAAGAGTTTATCAAAAACCCAAAACAAAACACCAAACTATTTTTCTTCAAAGGGCAGTTCTCCAAACCATGGGAAATGCAAAGAACCCTAATACCATCCAAGAACTAGTAATTAAATACCCATGTGTAAGTAAAAATGATTGATTTAAGTCTCAGTCACAATGACGATAACGATCTTCCCAGAGCCAAAGCTTATCAGGGTCAGGAAAACCTTAGCTTAGCTCAAGGAAAATCTACATTGTTCATTCATTAGTTGGCCTTTTTTGAATCAGTACTAACTTGATGTGCTCCACACTGAGAGAGAAAATAAAATGTCAGCACAAATTATGTATTCGGGACAAAAAAAATTGAACTGTTTTTGCAGGATGCAAAAGTGAAGGGGAGCTGAGCAAGAACTGAACTGCAAGGCTACCCAGCAGCCATGCCCCCTACTGACAAGGGCTGCTTTGTTCTCCTCTCTCCCCCCTCTGCCTGACAGTCAAGGAGCAACAGGGGAGGGACAGCAAGGGCACCTATGAACTGTATGTGAGTATGCAAGGAAGGCTGCTTCAGGTGGTGCGGGATGAACAGGAAGAACATAACAAAAACAAGGAGGCAGAGAAAGCTAGAGAGATTTTGCTCATTTTTGTAACTCTTACTTGTCTGTTGTTACAAGTAAAAAATAGATTTAGATAGTCAACTTCAAGTCTCATTACCTGCTACCTCCCAAGGTCATATTGTTGACAGAACAGTAGGGGTTTTTTCCTGCACTGTTTGCACAACTAAGTACACTTCTGATCTACTCCAGGGAAGCTGCATTTTGTGTGTTTTTTTTTATAAAAACAGACAAACATTAGTGATTAATTTTGGCTACAGAAAAAAGGAAAAAAAACCCAAAGAAACAAAAAAAGCCAATAAAAGCACTACATTTTAAAAGATGGTCACTGTTAATTTCCGTTTAATTTATGCAGCTGGAGAAAACAAACATTGGCAGGTATATGAAAAGTGTTAAATGCAATTGTAAAGATGAAATCTAACTGACTTTTTTTTTTTTTTTGCAACAATATATTACCTTTACAGGAAGAGATGTGTGCAAAGGACTCATCTTGAAGACTTTGTTTTGAACAACTAGAACTATCTAATATTTGAAAAATATTTGTTAAACTTCTCCAGTGAATGAAAATATTGAAAGAACTCCTGACTCTATTATTTCTTTATGATTAATGGCCAAATCACCGTCAATTTTTACATCTGAACAGTGAGCTCCTATGCTGGTTTTGGCTGGGATAGAGTTAATATTCTTCACAGTAGTTAGTAAGGGGCTATGTTTTAGATTTGTGCTGAAAACAGTGGTGATAACACAGGGGTGTTTTCGTTACTGCTGAGCAGGGCTTACACAGAGTCATGGCCTTTTCTGCTTCTCACCCCACTCCACCAGCAAGTAGACTCTGCCAGGTGCACAAGGATGTGGGAGGGGACACAGCCAGGACGCCTGACCCCAACTGACCAAAGGGATATTCCATACCATATGACATCATGCTCAGCATATAAAGCTGGGGGAAGAAGAAATAGTAAGAAGGGGATGTTTGGAGTGATGGTGTTTGTCTTCCCAAGTAACCGTTACGCGTGATGGAGCCCTGCTTTCCTGGAGATGGCTGAACACCTGCCTGCCCATGGGAAGTAGTGAATGAATTCCTCGGTTTGCTTTGCTTCCGCGCACAGCTTTTGCTTTACCTATTAAACTGTATCAAGCCACGAGTTTTCTCTCTTTTACCCTTATGATTCTCTCTCCCATCCCACTGTGGGGGGAGCGAGCGAGTGGCTGTGTGGGGCTTAGCTGGCAGCTGGGGTTAAACCATGACAGGTCCTTATCTCCTTTCTGTATCAAAAGATCTGAATACTGAATCCATATGGCTAGACTCCAAACTTCCACTAACCCTCATTTCCAATTACAGAGAAAGGCAGTCCTGGTTAACAGGGGAGGTCCCAGACAAATGGAGGCTTGCCAATGTGATGCCCATCTACAAGAAGGGCCAGAAGGAAGATCCTGGGAACTACAGGCCTTTCAGCCTGACCTCAGTACCGGGGAAGATTATGGAGCGATACATCTTGAGCGAGCTCACTAGGCAAGTGCAGGACAACCAGGGGATCAGGCCCAGCCAGCATAGCTTTGTGAAAGGCAGGTCCTGCCTGACCAACCTGACCTCCTTCTATGCCCAGGTGACCCGCCTGGTGGATGAGGGAAAGGCTGTGGCTGTTATCTAAACCTGGACTTTAGCAAAGCCTTTGCCACTGTCTCCCACAGCATCCTCCTAGAGAAGCTGGCAGCTCATGGCTTGGAGGGGTGTACTCTTCGCTGGGTAAAAAACTGTCTGAATGGCCAAGCCCAGAGAGCTGTGGTGAACGGAGCTAAATCCAGCTGGTGGCCAGTCACAAGCAGTGTCCCCCAGGGCTCAGTTTTGGGGCCAGTCTTGTTTAATATCTTTATTAATGATCTGGATGAATAACCAGCACCCTCAGTAAATTTGCAGATGACACCAAGTTGGGTGGGAGTGTTGATCTGCTCAAGGATAGGAAGGCTCTACAGAGGGGCCTGGACAGGCTGGATCAATGGGCCAAGGCCAATTGTATGAGGTTCAACAAGGCCAAGTGCCAGGTCCTGCACTTGGGTCATAACAACCCCATGCAATGCTACAGGCTTGGGGAAGAGTGGCTGGAAAGCTGCCCAGTGCAGAAGGACCTGGGGGTGCTGGTTGACAGCCAGCTGAACATGAGCCAGCAGTGTGCCCAGGTGGTCCAGAAGGCCAACAGCATCCTGGCTTGTATCAGGAATAATGTGGCCAGCAGAAGCAGGGAAGTGATTGTGCCCCTGTACTCACCACTGGTGAGGCCGCACCTCGAGTACTATGTTCAGTTTTGGGCCCCTCACTACAAGGAGGACATTGGGTTGCTGGAGTGTGTCCAGAGAAGGGCAATGAAGCTGGTGAAGGGTCTGGAGAGCAGGTCTTATGAGGAGAGGTTGAGGGAGCTGGGGTTGTTTAGTCTGGAGAAGAGGAGGCTGAGGAGAGACCTCATCGCTCTCTACAACTACCTGAAAGGAGGGTGTAGTGAGGTGGGTGTTGGTCTCTTCTCCCAAGTTACTAGCGATAGGATGAGAGGAAATGGCTTCAAGCTGCATCAGGGGAGGTTTAGATTGGATATTAGGAAAAATGTCTTTACTGAAAGAGTGGTCAGGCATTGGAACAGGCTGCCCAGAGAGGTGGTGGAGTCACCATCCCTGGAGGTGTTCAAAAAACATGTAGATGTGGCACTTCAGGGCGTGGTTTAGGAGGCATGGTAGTTTGGGGTTGACGGTTAGACTTGATGATCTTAGAATTATTAAGGTTGGAAAAGACCTCTATCTAAAGATTCTATGATATTCTATGTAAAGTTATCCCTCCAGGGCACAGTCCTGATCAACTTCAGAGCCAGTGGAAGACCCCTCTTCCAAAGAGTAGAGATGTCCTCTGACACTTCGATCTAGATCCTTTCTGTACCAAGTTAAGTCAAAAGCAACAGTTAGTTATATTTGATTAAAGGCTACAATCAACAGGAGACTACTCTAGAGGACAGACTAATTATACTGTAAGATTTTTTTGGGGAGAAAGTATGCAAAAAAGTTTATCTCTAGTGATGCCAGATAATTAGCTTTATTTGGGGGGAAGCAAATACATTATGTTCAAGGCTTACCACTAAGCAGTTCAATCCAATTTTGTACTGTTTCAGGAGGTTGGGTCTCTTTTATGTGTTTCAGAGCTTCATCAAGCAGAACATCCCCTGTAGGAGCATCTGACTTGAAAATCACCTAGGACAGAATAAAGTGCAGTCAGTATTTTGACTTAATTCATATATCATAAACATCCAACAATAAAACCTGGAAAAATCTACCTGTTATCAGAACCAAGGAAAATTTTAAGGAGTGAGGAATCTTCTCTAAGAATATGCAAGTTTAAAAAATACCTAGTTGTTAAAAAAAAAAAACAAACCTATCTAGGGTTTTAATTACAAAGCTACATTAAGACTTAAGTTCTCTATAACCTAAATTAACCTTAATTGACTAAAACTATAGTTTTAGTAACAGGCTTAATACCTAATTTTTTAAGGGATTAATCCACTAACCTAGCCAGGTCCTTTGCTTCCTCCCCAAAATAAAGTATACTACAGTGTTAAATTGCTCTCTGATGGCAGTCAATTTTACTGCTTCAAGTCAATTTATTCAGAATACTGCATTAAACAACTAGGTCATGTGAAACTGAGAAATCAATTAGAAAGTGAAAAAGCAGGAAAACTGGTTTTCTTCTTCCATATACTGATGGATAAAAGTAGGTTCAAAACAACATCTATAAGTTTTACAGCTCTGAAGAACATGTTGACCAGCAACACACTGTTCCATTCACTAACAGTTAAAATACACATATTAGGCAAAATATGTACATACCAATAAAAACCTTAATATACAATAATAAATGCAATATCACATAAGTTTGTTATTTAATAACTTCTAAAATTATTTGAGTTCTTCTCCCAAGAGAGAACAGGAGAAAAAAAAAAAACAAACCACAAAACCAAAAACCAACCAAAAGCATTCACAGTAACATACTCAAATTCTTAAATTTTATTAACTGCTTGTTTACCAGTATAAGTAGTTATATAAGCCATATAAATACCTTTTTTCCTAGTTGGAAAAACAAGAGCACCAAACTAAAACATACAGATTTAACTAGCCCAAATCATTATGTTTGAATAAAAACAAAACAACAACAAAATTCTATCTTTCTTTAGAAAAAGAATTACTACTGTTTCAAAGCTATTTATGAAAATAATTATTAAATCTGGCAATTTAAATAATTTTACAAGTTAGCACTTTAGAAGCAGCAGGTAACAAGATAACATGCAATTGACAGAAAAACTAACACATCAAAACAATCCCACATGTACAAGAGAAGCAGCAGGAGAAAGATCTTATTTTTAGTAAAGCTTCATGGTAGTCAGAAAGGTGTCCTGGAAAAGCTTTAAGTGTCCTATTGAAATATATCCCAAGTTCAGTTCTGTTCCATAGTTCTAATAATCCTTACTACAAACCATAGAGGAGTACAATACATTTTCATAGGGTCCTGTAGATGACACTGAAATGAGTTGCAATGGTAAGACAGCTTCAATACTGGCAAGATGATCCCAAACTGGAGATGTGTACAAAGTCAATGAGATGAAATTTAAAAAAAATGCAAATTAATATAGTCAGGATGAGAAAACAGACAACATATAAGATATAATAAATTAATATATAGTTCAGAATGGTAGAAAAACCATCTAGTAATTCTAGTTGTGTTTTTAAGCTGCTAGATTATGGCTATTAATATCCACCCTTCATATATTCCTTTAATAATTAGCCTAAACCCACCCAATTTATTGATCTTTACTTCTTATTAAAAATGATGTTCCAGCGGTATTTTAGGTTCTTTGATGTGTCCCATATGATTTGTTCCACAGTAACCTTAGTTACACTGGATCACTCCAGCCTGCTGCAGTTGGTAACCATCTCTAACTCACTCATACGCACTAACTACTCATAACTACTCACCATCTCACTTTAACAGGTAAGATGTGAAGTCATCTTTTTGACCTAGTTTATTAAAACAAACACCTCCCTGAAGAGATATATCCCACGCTTAAAGGCATTTTTTAAGTAAGATTTTTTTTAAAAAAAAGTTTAGAAAACTGTTCTTGCTTATTTAGGGTTAAGATACCTTTTTCTACCACTGCAAAGAAGTTTAAGAAGCTAGTCTGAATATAATCCACCATGACAGTATGAGCCATAGCATAGACTCTCCCATTCAACTCAGTCAGGGCTCCATAAGCTCATGGGAAGCCACAATACACAGCGATTTTGTTTCCAAGTTTACTGTTCTTTGCAGCCAGGCATGCAGCACTGTTTCTTCACTGTTTCACAACCAAGGACGACTATAAAGCCCTGGGGGAGCAACTGAAAAATATCGGTGCCCAAATCATCTCCTCTTCTATTTTACCAGTTAGAGAAAAATGGGCAGCCGATAACAGACGAAAAATGCAAATCAACTCTTGGCTATGTGGCTGGTGCCATCACAAGGGTTTTGGCTTTTATGACAATGGGACTTTCCCCAGGAACCATAGCCTGTTAGGGAGGGATAGAATCCCCCTGTCTAGAAGGGGCAAGGGAATCTTTGGCAGCAAGCTGGCCAACTTGATGAGGCGGATTACAAACTGAAGGACTCAGGGGGTGGGGTTCAAAGTGGCAATGCTAATGCCATCACATCCAACAGGGGAATAAGCCAGGCCAACTGGAGCAGCAACAAAGTTGCCATAGCTGCCTCACAAGATGACAATCAGGAGATCAACCACCTCAAGGGCTCGCATGGCTATAGTGGGTCCTCGTACACCCCTCCAGGGAAACCTGCATGCTCAAGTACCTCTCTGAAATGCCTGTACACCAATGCATGCAGCATGGGGGAACTAAAGGTCTGTGTGCGGTCACAGGGCCACGATCTCATTGCAATTACAGAGACATGGCAGGATAGCTCACATGACTGGAATGTGGTCATGGATGGCTACAGGCTTTTTAGGAAACACAGGCCAGCAAGGTGAGGTGGGGGAGTTGCTCTTTGTGTGAGGGAGCAACTGGAATGCATTGAGCTCTGCCTTGGAGCAGAGGAAGGACAAGTTGAAAGCTTGTGGGTAAAAATTAAGGGGCAAGCAAATATGGGTGACACCGTCGTGGGTGTTTGCTACAGGCCACCTGATCAGGAAGAGGAAGTTGATGAGGCCTTCTACAGACAGCTGGAAGTAGCCTCACAATCGCAGGTCCTGGTTCTCATGGGGGACTTCAACCACCCTGATATTTGCTGGAAAAGCAACACAGTGAGGCGTGCGCAATCCAGGAGGTTCCTGCAGAGCATTGAGGATAACTTTTTGACACAGGTGGTGCAGGAGCCAACGAGGCGAGATGTGCTGCTGGACCTTATACTAACAAACAAAGAAGGTCTGGTTGAGGATGTGAGGGTTGGGTGTAGCCTTGGCTGCAGTGACCATGAAATAGTCGAGTTCATGATCCTGTGTGGTAGAAGCAAGGCAACAAGTAGGATTACAACCCTGGACTTCAGGAGAACTACCTTTGGCTTCTTCAAAGACCTGCTTGGAGGAATCCCATGGGTTAGGGCTCTAGAAGGTAAGGGGGTTCGAGAGAGCTCAATGACAGGACAAGGGGCAATGGGCACAAGTTGGAACACAGGAAGTGAATATGAGGAAAAACTTCTTTACTGTGAGGGTGACAGAGCAGTGGAACAGGCTGCCCAGAGAGGTTGTGGAGTCTCCTTCCCTGGAAACATTCAAAACCCACCTGGACGCAGTCCTGTGTCCCCTGCTCTAGGTGTGCCTGCTCAAGAAGAGGGGTTGGCCAAGATGATCTCCAGAGGTCCCTTCCAACCCCTACCATTCTGTGATACTGAGAAGTCCTTGTCTGCCGGTTTCTCAATCTCATTTTTATCTCTGTGGCACTCAAGCATGGATTTAATGCGTTTTGATCACTTCTGAAGCTGTGTCTTAGAAACTGCAAAAAGCAATCAGCAAAGATCCACCTGATTTAACATTTGAAGTGGAAATCGTTGTAGCTAGCATTCTTTTAAGTCAGCTGTGCGACCAAGGCCACTGTTAGCTGGTTATAAATCCATACTACTGTCCAAAGAACTAGTTCTATCCTCTTCCTGTTCTCACCTTATTGCTTGTGCCAGTAGTCTCACTTGTGCCCCACCTGATGACAAGATCAATGAAGTGATTCAAATAAAAACTGAACTGATCAAAGAAGTGAATTACTTTTCAGCCAGAGTGGTTACCTGACAAGGCTGCACAAACACTAGTAACAACCCAAGAGAGACTCCAATAATAAGCCTCTTTGCAAAGAGGACTACCCTTCTCAGCTACAGCACAGGCTGAAGTGACTGAAGCCTAAACTCCTCCCTTCAGACCACAGCTTGAAGATACAGGGTTTTGAGTCGCAAATCAAAGCTTTAGTTTTAATGAGATTTTACCTTTCCACAGAGTCCCAGAATGGAGCAGGGGCAGGGAGGGAGAAGGGCTAGCCTGAGGGGCAGAAATTATATAAAAATGGAACTGCCACTGAAACTCCACCTCACTGAATCACAACCTTGGATGCAACTAGACAGCTCATTCCACTCACTAAGCATAGTACTTAATTCACAGAGAAAGCTGAGGGCAAGGGGAGCAAAGCCTGCAAAAGGGAGACAAGGGGGACACTTGGTAGAGTTGAGACAATTAAATCTAGCAAACATAGAAATGAGACTGAAATTTAGTGTTAATGCAAGACTTCAAACAA
The DNA here is from genome assembly GCF_949628215.1 of Phalacrocorax aristotelis. NCBI lineage: Eukaryota > Metazoa > Chordata > Aves > Suliformes > Phalacrocoracidae > Phalacrocorax > Phalacrocorax aristotelis. Next base: position 24,784,721 of record NC_134310.1, read on the forward strand.
GGTATAAAACAACACAAGTCATTCATGAGAAGGATTTCTAAATTGAGAGGTAGGGCAAGTGGAGAAGAAACATCATATATATCAGTAGTTAGGGATTTTATTTGCAAGAAATTCCTTAAGCAGAAATCAATCTTCATTTGAATTTTATATTAAGCCTTTTTCATAGAACCCTCCCCCGCCTGCAAAAAGAAATCTCTCAATTGCCTTACAACAGCAGAAAGAACAAAGCATTTAATATTGGGTAGCTCTTAGCTCTCCTTAAACAATGGGGAAAAAATAAAAATTGAAACAAACACACCAACCCACCCCCAAAAATCATGTGATAAAAAAAGGAAAACAATAATTTTGCTTGTATTCTTTATTGAAGATATGCACAGGTTATTTTTCCATTTTCCTAAAAAGACACAGTTAAAATTTCAGTTAGATAGAGCTGACAAGGTTTGCGTAGAATGAAAATAACTGCTAAAGAACATTCCTGAATGCCTAAGGAGCCAAAAGCTTTGAAGGAAAAAAAGAATTGTGCAAACTAATCAATACTGAATATGCTTAAATGAAGCTAGAAGTAGTAGGAGCTGTTTGTCTGAACAGAGGTTTGATTCTTCAGAAGAGGAGGAAGCTAGAAGATTGGGGAATTTGTAAGCTTTCCTTTAAAAAAATTTAGCAAGGGATAATATTGACAGGTAAATGTGCCATAAAAGAGAACTTATTTGTGATGGATAGACAACATTTGACCGTGTTTTCAATAAGCTTATTTTACAAGTATCCTCTAATGCTGATGAAGTAAAAATTCTTCAGTGTGACTTTGCACATTTTGTACTAAGGAAAAAAATCCAGTGGCAAAAGTAATAAATTAAGGCACCTCAAATCTTCAGCCTAATTCAATAAAAAACCTTAAAAATTTGCCCATGTTAAAGATCAGCGAGAACAACAAATTTAATGCACCAGTCACATGCTTAAACTAGATACAGCTTTGTGTTCAGGGGCCCAAGGTACAAGGATTATTTCCTTCCCATGCGTTGCAAGCACTAACTGCAACACTCTGTACACCAGAATTAAACTGGTGACTTGCAGGATACATCCGGTAGGCTGTCAGTTAGCCATCCCTCTCAGCCCCAGCCCACATCTCACCAACACTGCAAAATCCAGTTCCTTCAGCAGATTACAACTGGTGCTACTGGCTCTCAGCAGCGACTGCTGCCACTGCACCCTGGCCTGAGCCACTGCCAACTGTTTGTGCAAGGTTCCCAGCAGCAGCAGGAACACATCAAGAGAACAAACAGGAGCAGAGAACAAGTACAGAAGATTTTACAAGGCACTTCAGCTCACTATTTAAACTCTTTAGGTAATAACTCTCTGTATCTAACTTAAGTCACTACTCAGAATCCCTATCCCTGTATAAAGAAAAAAAAGGTCTTTTTCTTACAACCAGTTGTAATTTATAGCTACTGTATTGTCTGAAGCATGATACAAAAGTAAATGGGACCATTTTCCTCCACTTACCTTTCTTGTTAATAGACTTTTGCGTCTCATTCCACAAGCCTCTAACTGAAGACGCCCTCGCAATGCCAATTCGATTAACATACAGCCACGCAATCCTGAGGAGATGCAATCATTCCAGAATGATGTATAGCCCTGTGAAGAATGAAAGACAGTAAGGTATTTCCATCTCCACTCGAAAGCAAATAGAAAAAGAGGCTTACTGCATTCTCTAAGCAGTTCTCTGGCCCTCATATACTTCTGAAGTAGTATCACTAGTCAACTACCATTCCTGTATTGAAAACATGAAAGAGAAGATAGACTCATCCCCTATTAGTTTTGACACTTAGTCTCTGCTCTTTGAAAAGCAGGGAAACTTCAGGAAAGTGATACAAAACAAAACAGCAAGATATCAAGAAATGCGAGATATAAAGTGTAGTTTATATATAGTCAAAATAAACTTAAAAATGTACTAAGACATCAAACATTTGGCATTACCAACAGGCTTATTTGAGTTTCCTGAGAAATATGAACATGATTTTACATCCATAAACAATATGGCACTGATGAAGTAATAATAACCTGAAAAAAAAATCAATATTACGTAAATATGGAGTATACTGGAAATTAAAGTCCAAACACAAATGTGGCAATCGGCACAAACCACAGAACAGATTTTTCAGCTTGAATATAGCAAACCAAAAGACAAAAGTTTTCAAATATTTGGATCAGCTATTATTTTGCCATTTAAATCCTTTGAAAACATATATTTCTAAAACTTGTTGCATATTGTTCTTATACAGACTGCAAAACTGCAAGCCACATTTATTCTATGAACTACACCACATCTACCATGCTTTTTCATCTATATTTCTACATTGACTGTCTGCTTAAATGGCAGAACAGAATATTTGACCCAAATAATTTACTCAATATCTAGAAATACATGTATTGACTTTGGTACTCCATTGCTCAACAATTATGACACCTGCCCCCCCCAAAAACAACTCTTATAAAAAGGATTCTATTTTAATTACAGAGTAACCAACAGTTAAATATTAAAAAAACATGCAAGAACAGTATCTAAGACAAAACAAAATAATTCTGAGAAATTATTTGTCTTTTGAGAAATGACTGAGGAAACACTTGCTATGATCCAGAAAGACCCTACAGAACTGCTCTAGTGACGCATCTCAAAACATTCACTTTGGGATTCTTTAGAGAAAAGTACAGGAAACAAGAAAAAAAAAAAAGAGAACGCCCCCTTTCATAAAATTTATCCTAACCAGCAACAAAGATTAGCTTAAAGCAAGAGCAATACAATTTTATTCTATTTGCAAATAAAAGCTGCCAATGTATAGAGATATCAGATGCATACATCTGAAGTCTGCTAAACACACAAACCAGTCACTAACACATGTCATTAAATACAGATTTCTAGGAACATGAAAATATTTCTTTCCATTTAGCACCTAGCTATTTTCAAGAGCTGTATTATATAGGTGAACAATACTTCCAAAAAGTCTACAAAAGCTCTGAATCTCTAGAAAGTAATTACTGAAATATGTCACAGACATTTATTTTAAAGTCCATAAATATAAGGTCGGAAAGGCGTGAGAAGTTATCTAATCAGCCTTCTACTCGGAGCTGATACTTTGCGAGTATCAGCTACTCTCATAAGTCAGCCATTCTGTAAATTAAGATTTTGGTTGGCACCAGACATTTCTTTGCCAAAAAACATGCAGGATAAGGTGCAGTATTTACTTGATGAAAAACAAACAATCAAACAAAAACATAACCAAAAAACACCCCCCAAAAAAACCAACAAAAAAGATGACTCCTACATTCTACTATTTTTAGTCAAATAGCCTCTTTACATAAAATTAATTTTTGAAATCAGACAACACATGCAAACTAAAAATCTATTGGACAAACTTACAGCTGTGGCATGATAAATATACACTTCTTTCTACTTACAAAAAGTGTTATATTATGATGCAAACAATTCAAGCACTAGAAATTTCTTCACTTGTTTAGTAATGAAAACTGAATTTATTTTTAAAGTGAGTCTTTTTCAATGAAGTGACATTAACTACAACACTCCCAGCAGCAATTACCAGATGTAAACTCCTCTGCTCCAGCAGTTTTTCAACATATATGGCCTCAGGTTGTGGGTTGTAGAGAAATACAGGATCATAGCATAATTCAGGTTGGAAGGGACCACAGGAGATATCTAGTGCAACCTCCTGCTCAAAGCAGGTTCAGCTATGAAGTCAGATGAAGTTGCTCAGGGTTCTATCCAGTCAAGTCCTGAAAACCTCCAAGGATAGAGACTGCACAACCATCTAAGAGTTTTTAATCAAGTGATCCTGAAAGTCAGTCCAAAAAGATTATGGTCTTCATAAATGGAACTGATTGCTCTAGTGGGCTAGATGACATTAAAGTCATAGAACATATACTGCTTCACCTTCTGGTTTGGGTCTTTTGGTGAATTTTTTTCCCAGGCTCAGGAGTTTGCAGGTGATCCATAAGAGAAGGAACACCATATTTCAATATACAGGGATTATACTGCTATTAAACAGTGAGGAAAAAGATATTTTATAAGAGCGTCATCCTGAACATTTTTCAATCCATTAAATTGATCTTTCCAGATAGTTCAGGCAGATAGACTGATCGTTTTTGGCACTTACTGCAAAGACCTCAGGCAACTGAAGAAACCTTCACAGAAGGTCAGTTTAGCACACAACAGTCTAACTAAATCATCCTTTAAATTAACTCAAGCTTCCTGGTGTACCTGAAACTGAGTAGACGCAGACATTTATCTTCAACATTGCAAACAGCTCCTTGGCACCTACTTTAAATGGCATACAGCATAACTAGAAAAAGGTGCACAAAAGAGAAACAATAATGCTCAGCATTATAGAACTACTGCCTATTAAAGAGGCCATAGATGGACAGTGAAGAAAAGGGATAGAGAGAACAACAACATACATAGAGGGAGAATAGCAATATAGAATAATGTATTATTTGCACAGGAAACAATTATTTTTTTCTTTTTCCACAGAGAAGAACTAGAAGGTGGTAAATAAAGCTAGCTCACAGGTTGGAAAAGTCAAAGGCCAACTTCTTTTCTGTTTCTATTCAACTGTTTTTATAGGAAGGCAAAAGTTTTAAAAAAACCAAACACACACCACAAACACCTCTTTTTTTTTTAAAAAAAAAAAAAAAAGACTTAAATTCATAGGAGATTGATAATGAAGTCTGACAGACAGCAGTGGATCTGTAAGCCACACATGGCCTGGGAAGCCCCCAACCAGTTGAAGTCAGTGTACGCTGGAGGAATAGTCAATTCCATGTTCCCTGAACATGGCCTGACCATCGCTGGTTACAGAACAAGGATTTGGTTTGAACTTTTATCACTGTTCTCATTATATTCCAAATAGCTAACAGTCTAAAACACTTAGATTGAAGATCAAAGATTACTATTTATAGATGCAAGTCATTCTACTATTTAATGCTCTTAAATAGCACTAGCTTTCTCACAAACACACCACCAAATATTTTTGCTTTATCTGTCCTCCTACAAGTCTTTTATAATTTTATAAACATCCTAACTCAATGAAATACTTATTTCATTAGAGTTGCTAAGCAGCGGGGGGGGAAGGAAAAAACCAGTTTTACAAGGCAGGGAATTATTTTTATCTGACAGCAATCACACTAGAATAGCACTTTAAGCTATGAATAGCTGACAAGACAAAATTTTAAATCTACATTGATTCAAAGATCAAAAGAATGTTTACAACTGTCATGTTTATTTACAAAGACAGCACAAAAGCATTTTTTGTCAGAGCTGACCTAGAAATTTTAAAGTAAAAACTAGTTTTGCTAGACAAGCATAAAGGGAGATGAAAATAAAGTTTATAGCAGAAACTTGTTACCATATTAACTTTGAAAGCTCAGACTTTCCACTCAGGTATGACAAAGCACAGAGCTAAGACTAAGATCCTCTTTCTACTTAAAGAATAAGTTATCCAAAACCCCTGTTCATTAGACCATTTCTCTCCCACCACCTCTTGTAGCATTTATTCACTTTCTCTTCTTTGCATGCCCCTTACCCAATTCCCAAGCTCTCACATCTTCCTGTTCAGTTATCCATTAATCACTTGAAACTCTCACTTATTAAATATTGTCCATCTCCTAACAATGGCCCTGTGCCTCAGTGTTACCCAACCTACCTTATCTTCCACTCCCTGCTTTTACCTTGCCTCTTCAGCTGCACTTCCCCACAATCAATCTGTGACACACTCTCTCCTACTGCAGCCTCCTTCCCCACCTCATCTTACCATGATATGTAATACAAACTTTTCACTTCCAGGTTCATAAAGATCTGAATTTCTGTGACCGTCATGGATTTCCTTAGACTTGTTCACAAAATGGTGCGGACAAGATAACAAAGTATGTACACTATATATGGTGAACAGCCATCTTATTCTTGTCTCTGCTCCAAGGCCGGGGGGGAAGGCCACATGATTATATTAGCATACAAACAAGCAAGCCTTACTGATATGCTGGGTCTAGTTTTGCCCAGCAAAGTGCAAGTTCTTGCAGCTTCGTCCTACTTACTGTAGGAATACCCCAGCTCAGATCTACATACAAAACAGCATAAACATATACCAGGACCCAGCCTCCTACAGATGCTGGCATGCAGAGTGCAACAGGAGGCAGGGTTCATACACATAGCCCGCAGGAAAGGAAGGGACAGGGAAGAGACTCCGAGTGGAAGTGCCCTACCAATGTCCCTTAAAACTTCAATTTACATTGTTCCCTAACAACATCATTTCCCAGTTTGCCTCCAAGATCCCTGACTCTCAAACTTCACAAAGCTGTACTTAAAATGGAATAGGGTCCCAGGACTCCCCTTTTCCTGACAAGGGGAGGAGGAGGGGCAGGCACTGATCTCTTTTTTCTGGTGACCAATGACAGGACCCAAGGGAATGGCAGGAAGATGTGCCGGGGAGGTTTAGGTTGGATATTAGGAAAAGGTTCTTCACCCAGAGGGTGGTGGAGCACTGGAACAGGCTCCCCAGGGAGGTAGTCACGGCACCAAGCCTGACGCTATTCAAGAAGCACCTGGACAATGCCCTCAGAGATATGGTGTAAATTTGGGCTTGTCCTGTGCAGGGACAGGAGTTGGACTTGATGATCTTTGTGGGTCCCTTCCAACACAGGACATTCTATGATTCTATGACTTGCAAAAAAGTGTTTTAAAGATTGCCAGAAATTATGAGAACTCCTGCATAGACAAAGAACTGATGTCACTCAACAGCTCAAACACTATCACACCAGCTGTGAAAAATCTAGTGAGATCATCTGTTTATGCTATAATAAAGCCACAGCAAACTATAGAGGGAAAACACGTACACGTTAGCTCTGACAACACCATAGCATTCTGAATTTGCTGGCTATTCAAATATTTTGTTGAATCACTCAGTACTAAGTACTACAGAATAAGAGCTATTGCAAAAGTATTAAAGTACACTTCTACAGATCACATTGATTTCCAGTTTTTCAAAACACTCAAAATTTAAAATTTTGGATATTTAAAATTCATAAGTTAATGAAGAGTTTTCATAAGTCAAAGATCATTCGTAAAAATTTTTTTTTTTAAAGACAGATAAGACACCACTTTCTCCACCTCTAATCCCAAAAGGTACTGCAGTAATGACCACTATAATTTACTAAGTACGTAAACAATCAGAATGAGAATATTCTAACATGACCAGACTACGTGAAGGTATTTGGCAAGGATCAGAGCCAAGTATGTTAGCAATTTCTACACAGTCGATGCTGCTTTAAGAACTTGCATGAAACTTCAAAATCATCTCACTTAAGCATAAAACAGCCAACCTTCATGGAGCAGTAATTCAGCTACCTCTTACATTGTTCTACTCGGCTTCCAGGCAATTGTCAAGCCAGTTCTATTTAAAAAAAAAAAGTTTAGTATTTTCTTCTTGTGGTTCAGCCCCAGCCAGCAACTAAACACCACACAGCCGCTCGCTCACTCCCCCCACCCCTGTGGGATGGGGGAGAGAATCAGAAGGGCCAAAGTAAGAAAACTCATGGATTGAGAAAAGAACAGCTTAAAATAAAACAACAATAACAATAATAATAGTAGTAATATAATGAAAAAGAAAATAACAAGAGAGAGATATGAAACTTCGGGAGGAGGGAAAAAAAAACCCAAACAACAAGTGATGCAACTGCTCACCACCCACCGACCGATGCCACTGGTCCCCAAGCCGCAACTGTCGCCCTCCCCCGGCCAGCTCCTCCCAGTTAACATACTGGGCATGATGTCACATAATATGGACTATCCCTTTGGCCAGTTTTAATCTGCTCTTTTAGCTGTGCCCCCTCCCCTCCTGGCTTCTTGTGTACCCGGCAGAGCATGGGAAGTTGGAAAAGTCCTTGACTAGTATAAGCACTACCTAGCAACAACCAAAACCTCGGTGTGTTATCAACATTGTTTTCATACTAAGTCCAAAGCACAGCACTATGCTAGCTGCAGTGAAGAAAAGTAACTCTGTCCCAGCTAAAACCCTGACATTTCTCTATCCCAAGTACAAATTAAAGCCACCCAGCAGTAGCAGTGCAAAAACTAACATTAAATTGCAGATGCCATTTCACATTTATAGTCATTACACACTTCAAAATCTTGAGAAAGTCTCTTTAATGGATTACAGAGCAAAGGTTAAAAAAAAATTTCTTCCTTCATAAAAATGAGGACAAAACTCTCACTTATGAGGCCATGTAATGTTTTACTTCAGAATACTTACTTTGTTTTACCCATAAGAATCATAGAAAGGTTTGGGTTGGAAAGGACCTTTAGAGGCGATCTAGTCCAATCCCCCTGCAGTGAGCAGGGATATCTTCAACTAGATCAGGTTGCTCAGAGCATCATCCAACCTGACCTTGAATATTTCCAGGGACTGGGCATGTACCACGTCTCTGGGCAACCTGTTCCAGTGTTTCACCACTCTCATTGTAAAAAAATTTTTCATTATATCCAGTCTAAATCTGCCCTCCTTTAGTTTAAAGCCATTACCCCTTGTCCTGTCACAAGGACTGCTTGCTGACCTAAAGAGGTTGTCCCCATCCTTCCTATAAACCCCCTTTAAGTACCGGAAGGCCACAATAAAGTCTCCCCGCAGCCTTCTCTTCTCCAGCCTGAACAACCCCAACTCTCTCAGCCTTTCTTCACAGGAGAGGTGCTCCAGCACGTGGATCATTTTTGTGGCCCTCCTCTGGACCCACTCCAACAGGTCCATGTCCTTCTTGTACTGAGGACCCCAGAGCTGAACACAGTACTCCAGGTGGGGTCTCACCAGAGCAGAGTAGAGGGGCAGAATCACCTCCCTCGATCTGCTGGCCATGCTTATTTTGATGCGGGCCAGGATATGGTTGGCCTTCTGGGCTGCAAGCGCACATTGTTGGCTCATGTCCAGCTTTTCATCCACCAGTAGCCCCAAGTCCTTCTCTGCAGGGCTGCTCTCAATCCCTTCATCCCCCAGCCTGTATTGATACTGGGGGTTGCCCCAACCCAGGTGCAGGTGCACTTGGCCTTGTTGAGTTTCATGAGGTTAACATTAGTCTACTTCTTGAGGTTATCTAGGTCCCTCTGGATGACATCCTGCCCTTCTGGTGTGTCAACTGCATCACTTCGCTTGGTGTTATCTGCAAACTTGCTATGGGTGCGCTCAATCCCACTATGTCATTGATGAAGATATTAAACAGTAATGGTCACAGTACAGACCCCTGAGGGACACCACTCCAGTTACTAAAAATCTCTTCCCACTACAGAAATATACATTCTCTCTCTAATTTTCAGTTAACTCCTGTTAGGAGAGTAGAAGTTCTACTATACCTAGCACGGACCAGAAAAGGGTGGGAAAGAGTGAACAATCCATGAAAATATCTGTTTCAAAAGAAAGGAAAAGAAACACTTTCAGAGTTCCAGCACTGAGGCTTCAATATACACACATGGTAATAAAAAAAATGATGTGTTTAACTTACTTTGTTAAGGCCATCTGTTTACAGAACCTTCTACAGTATGCCATAATAGACTGTGGCTGTCAATGCATTTCCTGATCTAACCCAGTGAGTCTCAAGCTATTATAGATTACTTTACCGACCACAGAACCATGGCAAATAGAAATCAGCTTTGTAAGTCTTTCAAAAAAGCATCATAAAGCCATGTAATAGTATGTGAAGATAACTGAGGTTTACAATAGCCTGCTCAACATAAAAGAAAATTAAATATTTATTTATTTTAGCAACAGCAGGCCCCTCAGGCCCATCCTCAGATCCACACAGACTCATATTCAGAATTAGAGGTCAGTGTTAGGTCAAAGTCTTGGCCCTCAGACTCAATTTACATTTATGAAGAACCACAACAGCAGAGGTCCTCTGAGATAACGCATGTAACACTGCCCAGTCTATACTTCTCTTTCTAAATGCCTTTTCATTTTACATTCAGACTTAATAGTACTTAAACCCTCACCTAGCACCCTCTGCTTAAAAGCAAAACAAAAGATCTATTGTAACCAAACTGAAATAAACCAAAGGGGAACCTTCTGAAGGAGAAACATCACCAGAGTTAACCAAAACCCTGAATTCCTGGTTCTCAGGAAAATCCAAATTCTTCTTTTATGAAAGACACTGTCCTGGTTTCAGCTGGGATAGAGTTAATTTTCTTCATATTACCTAGTATGGGGCTATGTTTTGGATTTGTTCTGGAGACAGTGGTGATAATGCAGAGATGTCTTAGTTGTTGCTAAGTAGTGCTTACACTAGTCAAGGACTTCCCATGCTCTGCCAGGTGCACAAGCAGCTGGGAGGGGGCACAGCCAGGACAGCTTACCCAAACTGACCAACGGGATATTCCATACCATATGACATCATGCTCAGTATATAAAGCTGGGGGAAGAAGGAGGGGACGTTCGGAGTTATGGTGTTTGTCTTCCCAAGTAACCGTTACGCATGATGGAGCCCTGCTTTCCTGGAGACAGCTGAACAGGTACCTGCCTGACGATGGGAAGTAGTGAATGAATTCCTTGTTTTGCTTTTGCTTTGCTTCCACTCGCAGCTTTTGCTTTACCTATTAAACTGTCTTTATCTCAACCCATGAGTTTCCTCACTTTTACCCTTCTGATTCTCTCCCCCATCCCACCAGGGGGGAGTGAGCGAGCAGCTGCATGGTGTTTAGTTGCTGACTGGTGCTACACCATGACAGACGCAAACAAAAATACTTCAAAACTTCGTAAAGAATGCAATTTCTGAAACTTCATTTAGAGACAGTAGAAATAAGATGTTGTTTTAACCCTTCTTAGCCATGGTAGCCCTATCAGAAGGGGAGCTGGCCAACCTTGAAAGTAACAGAAAGCCAAGACAGACAACAATTACAGCTCCTGAGGAGTCTGAAAGTCCTAGCTCTGAGTCAATATATCTGACAGTCTATCAAGAAGACATGAAACCCCTAACTTCAGGGTTTCTCAGCTAGGAAGTACAACCTAGGTTAGAGAAAGCTTTCACTTCAGCAAACAGTAAATTCTCAATTTACAGGTAGCCTGTTCTCCATTAGAAGAATATTTCAGAAGAAAAATTTCAGCCAGCTCTACTTGGATGCTGAAAGACAGGAAAAACTAGACTTCTTGAACTCTGCTGGAGTTTGCTATTACTCCTGCATGGATCACATTCAAATACTGTGTCAGTGGTAGCAATATAAAAGCTCTGAGACATAAAACTATTGTTTTGTTTATACATAACTATCTAGCTTTCCCAAACAATGGTTTCTTCCTTGCCATCTATTCTTTCTGATATATGGCAGACTATTTCTATGGTATGTTCTCAGAAAACACAGATGACAAACATACTGGAAAATATTCTGTGCCTGCTGGCATCATGGTAAACTACTGAGGGCAATTATCTCCAGGTCTCATTAATCACCCTCACAAAATTTACATGCCAGCATAATAAAAATACAACTTAGAGACCTGTAAAACATACAAGGTTCAGTTCTACTTTTAAGATGAAAATGACAAGAAAGAGTTGTCAACAGATGTATAGCCTGAGATGGACTAACGCACGCAAATATGGAATTCGGAAGAACTTTGAAAGTCAGTTTAAGTCATTTGTAGAGTTAGGTGAAGCAAACTGAGTAGTCTGCTGGTATAAGTGATATGTGTGAGGCTGATTTTCATGTTGCATAGCACAATTGGCAAAGAGCCTGCTTACTTCTGACATTTACATAGCATATGTCATGAAGTGAGAATACCTGAATGCTTGCTTTGAGTAGTTATCTCAATACTGAGAAAACGACTCATGTTTTATATATAAATAAATTCAGGTATCTTTTCTTAGAGGTACTTAAAGTGGCAGAGAGAAACACCGGGGGGGAAAGCAGGAAAAGAAAATGAAGACAAAATGACATCCCAGTGTTTAATTACTTTCACAGCATAAGCATCTCTCTTGAACCACTGCTTTCTGCATACCACTTCAACTATTCTTCCTTCAAGAGGCTAATTTCAGTTTTACTGACCTTTCAAATCAATGCCACAGCATATCATTTTAATCATGCAAAAAATCATGTATCTTGAGAAGGTACGTCCTCCCCCATGTCTTCATTTTTAGCCATTTGAGGGCTAAAACCGAGAATGCAGTCCAACAAAGCATGAACTGCTGCTGAAAACAAAGTATTTATTTTTTCACCCCATCGCAGCACGTTGCTGCTATCTCTCTTGATGTCACAGTAGCATTTGTGCAGTCAACTAGATGAGAACATGGCCTGTCTGAAAACTAATGATCAGTCTCTTCACCTGATTCACTGAGAAGATGAACAAATAGCAGAGGCAGCATGGAAAAGGGAGGTAACATGGCTGGGACAGATAGCAAAAGGCAAGAGCATCAGCATCCCCTTCAGTGATAACCCACACTTCAATGGAAAAAACTTATTTCAAAACTTGAATAGTTTTCACAACCTGAATAGTTACAGTTAGAACTATTCAGTTAGTCTTTGGGATAAAAAGCTCAAAAACCAAATTTTAAAAAAATCATACGTTATTGGGCTACCTATGCTGAAGCCATTCATGAGCACAATCTGCTCAGAAAACACAAAGGACATAATGCTTAAGGTATCATTAGAGGGGGAGGGGGATATAGCCAGGCCCACTAGAAAGAACCCTAGGGGTGGTGTGCCAGGGTTGGGGGTGAAACCAATAGCCCAGCTCAAGTGCATCTACACCAATGCACACAGCATGGGTAAAAACAGGAGGAGCTGGAAGCCATCGTGCAGAGGGATATCTATGATTTAGTTGCCATCACAGAGACATGGTGAGATGACTCTTATGACTGGAGTGCTGCAGTGGATGTCTATAAGCTCTTCAGAAGGGATAGGCAAGGAAGGAGAGGCAGTGTGACCCTGTATATTAGGGAGTGCTTCGACTGCATAGAGCTTAGCAATTGTGATGATATGGTTGAGTGCTTATGGGTAAGGATGAGGGGGAAGACCAACAAGGCAGATATCCTGCTGGGAATCTGTTATAGACCACCCAACCAGGATGAAGAGGTAGATGAAGTGTTCTACAAGCAGCTGGAGGAAGTATCACAATTGGTTGCCCTTGTTCTAGTGGGGGACTTCAATTTACCAGATGTCTGCTGGAAATACAACACAGCAGAGAAGAAACAGTCTAGGACATTCCTGGAGTGTGTGGAAGACAACTTCCTCACAGAGCCTACCAGGGGAGGTGCCTCGCTTGACCGCTTGTTCACAAACAGAGAAGGACTGGTGGGAGATGTGGTGGTCGGAGGCTGTCTTGGGCTTAGCGACCAGGATATGATTGAGTTCTCAATCCTTGGTGAAGTAAGAAGGCGGGGGGGGTGGGGGGTGGGGGTGGGGTGGTGTGTGTCAGCAGAACCACTACCACAGACTTGCGGAGGGCAGACTTTGGCCTGTTCAGGGCACTGGTTGGGAGAGTCCCTTGGGAGGAAGTCCTGAAGGGCAAAGGAGTCCAGGAAGACTGGGCTTTCTTCAAGAAGGAAGTCTTAAAGGCACAGTAGCAGGCTGTCCTCAAGTTCCACAAGACAAACCGGCGGGGAAGACAACCGGCCTGGCTGAACAGGGAGCTTTTGCTGGCACTCAGGAAAAAAAAGGAGTGTTTACCACAATTGGAAGAAGGGGCAGGCAACTCAGGAAGAGTAGAGAGACCTTGTTAGGTCTTCCAGACAGAAAATTAGGCAAGCAAAAGCCCAGCTAGAACTCAATGTGGCCACTGTTGTAAGGGATAACAAAAATGTTTTTACAAATACGTTAACAACAAAAAGAGAAGCAAAGAGAATCTCCATCCTCTACTGGACACGGAGGGAAACATTGCCACCAAGGATGAGGAGAAAGCTGGATCAATGGGCCAAGGCCAATTGTATGAGGTTCAACAAGGCCAAGTGCCAGGTCCTGCACTTTGGTCACAACAAATCCATGCAACACTACAGGCTTGGGGAAGAGTGGCTGGAAAGCTGCCCAGTGCAGAAGGACCTGGGGGTGCTGGTTGACAGCCAGCTGAACATGAGCCAGCAGTGTGCCCAGGTGGCCAAGGCAGCCAACGACATCCTGGCTTGTATCAGGAATATTGTGGCCAGCAGGAGTAGGGAAGTGATCATGCCCCTATACTCACCACTGGTGAGGCCACACCTCAAATACTGTGTTCAGTTTTGGGCCCCTCGCTACAAGGAGGACATTGGGTTGCTGGAGCGTGTCCAAAGAAGGGCAACAAAGCTGGTGAAGGGTCTGGCGTGCAGGTCTTATGAGGAGAGGTTGAGGGAGCTGGGGTGGTTTAGTCTGGAGAAGAGGAGGCTGAGGGGAGACCTTATCACTCTACAACTACCTGAAAGGAGATTGTAGTGAGGTGGGTGTTGGCCTCTTTTCCCAAGGTACTAGTGATAGAACAAGAGGAAATGGCTTCAAGCTGCATCAGGGGAGGTTTAGATTGGATATTAGGAAAAATGCCTTTACTGAAAGAGTGGTCTGGCATTGGAACAGGCTGTTTAGAGAGGTGGTGGAGTCACCATCCCTGGAGGTGTTAAACATGTAGACGCAGCACTTCAGGGCATGGCTTAGGAGGCATGGTGCTGTTGGGTTAACTGTTGGACTGGATTATCCTAGACATCTTTTCCAACCTTAACGATTCTATACAGCTGACTGGCATCTAGTAATATAGAGAAATGTAAAATTAACAATCTGTCATGGTTTTAGCTGGCATAGAGTTAATTTTCTTCACTGTAGCTGGCCTAGTGCTGTGCACTTTGGACTTAGTATGAAAACAATGTTGATAGCAACAACTAAAACATCTGTGTGTTAGGTAGTGCTTACATTACTTAAGGACTTCTCCAGCTTCCCATGCTCTGCCAGGTACACAAGAAGCCAGGAGGGGAGAGGGCACAGCCCAGAGAGCTGATCCAAACTGGCCAAAGGGATAGTCCATAACATATGATGTCATGCTCAGTATATTAACTGGGGGGAGTTGGCTGGGGGAAGTAGAGATCACGGCTCAGGGACCGGCAGCATCAGTCAGCCAGTAGTTGGCAGTTGCAACA
Source organism: Phalacrocorax aristotelis (assembly GCF_949628215.1). Classification (NCBI taxonomy): domain Eukaryota; kingdom Metazoa; phylum Chordata; class Aves; order Suliformes; family Phalacrocoracidae; genus Phalacrocorax; species Phalacrocorax aristotelis. The sequence goes on from NC_134310.1 coordinate 24,799,841, forward strand.
CTTGTTGTTTGGGTTTCTTCCCTTTTCCCAAGGTTTCACCTCTCTCTCGTTATTTTCTTTTTCATTATATTATTATTACTGTTTTATTTTAGTTATTAAACTGTTCTTCTCTCAACCCACAAGTTTTTTTTACTTTGGCCCTTCCGATTTTCTCCCCCAACCCACAGGGGTGGGGGGAGTGAGCGAGCCGCTGTGTGGTGTTTAGTTGCTGACTGGGGCTAAACCACAACAGCCCTTTTTGTTGCCCAATGTGGGGCACAAAGGGTTTGAGATAATAACAGTTGCTGGTCACAGCACTGATTCATCTGTTTCTCCATATTAGTTTATCAGATCTACACCATGCTCCTGTTTTTGCTGTGCCTGTTAAAGATAGCTGTTGGTTTTTGTAGTTTGCTGTGCCCTGCAGTGATTAGAGATGTTTTGCCTAGGAGATTTGTTACTAAAACACTGGCCTTGACCATTATCGGTTATTTAGGTCTTGCATGGAAGCCATTACTGTGCTTTGGGTACCACCTCATGGAGGCAATTAGCAATTATACCTCCTCCCCTGAGAGGTTTTATATGAAAGAAATACAGAATGGCACCTTAGCTACCATCTTGTATAATGTCTCCTCCTTCATTAGAACAACTTTTCAGTATCTTGAGAGCATCCTTGGGTAGTTAAGATACATCTGTTATTTCTTGGGCAGACTGTTTCAGTTTTGTCTAAGGTTAATAAGCAATTTAAGAATATCATCCAGAGATCTGCCCCAAGGGTCGATAGCTATGGGTGGCAGCGCATGTGGGACAGTACAGGCAAATACCTAGGATGGTGGGCACCCCCAGTGTATTGGGACTTCGCCCCTGAACAAGTGCAGAATCCTGAATAATTAGTAGAACATTTGGAGGAAGTATGTTGTCACCCAGGCAATTCCAGAGAGATATAAATCACTGCAATGTGCTGGGGCCTGGTCCATGCCTACCAAGCTCTGTTTAACACAGGGAAGGGGGGAAGTAATACTTAACTGTGGCACTGTAACTGTAACACTTAGCCTGGTCAATTTAGCATTGCAAAGAAGGTCCATTACCATAGCTTAACTAATTGAGATAAGCGCTGCAGTACTTGAGCCACTTTAGTATCAAAGAACACCTGCAATAATATAACTTTGTCCTACACTAGGCAGCTTGACATGAAAGAAGGGACTACGCTACACTAGAAGCAATCAATGAATAAATAATATAGATTACCAATTAGCCATGCTGTAAGAGTAGGGATAACCACACTAGCTGCATGCAGAACCATGAAATATAAACGCTATTTCAACACAAAGTCAACTTGTATCCAAAGTGCTGCTTCCAAATCAGCATGTTGTCCTCCAAAGAGCCCAAAAGCAGGTTTTACTCAGCAGCACAGTAAAGAGGCACTTTACTGCATCTTGTAGCACACAGAAGTTTGGTACTCCTCCTCCCACACCGCCTATCTTCTGCTAGCCTGTAGTTTATATATGGACATGAAATAAAAAGAGACCAAAAAGGTAGACAACTATGAAAGAATTTTTCATCACAGACATTACATACTTTGTTGTTATTAGGCCCTGAACATTTTACCCAGGGAAGCAGTTGAGCCACCATCCCTGGATGTATTTAAAAGACTGTAGACAGGGTGCTTCGGGACATGGTTTAGTGGTGGGCTTGGCAGTGTTAGGTTTACAGTTGGATTCGATGATCTTAAAGGTCTTTTCCAACCTAAACGATTCTATGATTTGAGAAAAAGCACACCTTTGTCAAGGACAGTAGATGCCTCTTCATGTTTTACTCATTTGTCTCAGAAGTTTTCCAGCAACATTTGGGAGCTTTTGAGTTGACATTCAGGCTGTTGCTGAAACTTTGGGGGGAGGAAAAAAAGAAAAAAAAAAGAGATACTAAAAAGATACAAAGATGACTAACTCGGTAATTTGTTACACAGGCAAAAAATCCCAGACTTCTGCATCATAATATGAATTTCACAAAGCTAAATCTTAAGATCACGGAAAATGCCACCTGTATTTTGAATGTTTTCAAAATTCCTATTTCACCTTTCAGAAAAATCTCTTTAGGATTAAAATATAAAATTCAGTAACAAATCCAGCTACTCAGATTTGTAAGAAAAATAAAGAAACTACATTTTAGCACTAATCTGATCAACACAAAACAGCACATCTGAAGCAGGCAAACTGGCTCCCTAATAATTTATTTCAATACAACAAAAAGTATCATAAGCTGGAAACCTTCACATGAACTATTCAGACAAAAAGCTACGCCATAACACTAAACCTAAAGCAATAAGTAAAGTTTCTGAAAGCCCAACATGAGTAAGCAAAGATCCAAGAGAATTTCTGTACCTCACAAAGTGATTTATCATTACTTCACTCTCAAAAAATGACATTTTAGTTTTCACCAGCAAAAGCATAAACAAACCCAGAAATATTTACTGTTGCAGCAGACTGCAGTACATGACAATTATTTTGGCATACTTTACGTGAGTTTTCTTTCAGCAAATAAGGAATTAGTTACAGATCAAATAAGTATTTTATCTTACTAAATATAATTATCTGAACTACAAAAGTAGGTGCCATGTCTCTATAGCTGCTTCAATTTGTTTAGTCATGGCACATTGTACAGAGGACAGGAACAGCTGTGTGCACTGCTGCATTTTAATAGATTCCCAACTTGTACCGGGAGAACTCCAAAAAGGAGGAGAAAAAAAAACACAGAAAAGAAAAACACACAAACAAAAAACCCAACCCCAACCATAAAAACCCATACAGGTAAAAAAAAACTTAAATGGAGCATCAGTTATAGAGCACAGCCACCTAGCAACCTTTCACTTTTCTATGGGACTGAGTTATAAGACGTCTATAAGAGCTGTAATGAACAAACCAACCTGTACTCATCTCTTAGCTGTCAATTTTAAATAAGCTAGCTTAAGATTTATCACTCCCTTCTTTTGGAAGCGATGACCTCAGATGCATCAGTACTTCTACAGAATATCCTCCCTATTGCTGTGGCTTTGACCTATCCTACTGCAATACTACTTTTAACCTAATACAGCAAAGTATTTTATTTTGGTGTTTTTTACTCCTATAGCAACAGGCTATTGCACTCTCAGGTAGTTAATATACATCTGTTGGTATTCAGTATCTTGAACATCCTTGGGTAGTTAAGATACATTTGGTGGTATTGCTTTGACAGACAGTGTCAGTTCTGTCTAAGGTTAATAAGCAATTTAAGAATATCAAACAGAGATCTGCCCCAAGGCTCGACAGCTATGCATGGCAGGGTATGTGGGATAGTATGGGCAAATGCCTAAGACGGTGGGCACCCCCAGTGTCTTGAGATTTCACTCCTGAAAAATTAGTAGACTATTTGGAGAAACTATGTTGTCACCCTGGCAATTCCAGAGAGTTACAAATCACTGCAATGTGCTGGGGCCTGGCTCATGCCTACTGAGCCCTGTTTAACACACCTCAGTACCCCCAAGGGGAAGAGAAGGCCTCTGGATGTAAAAAGAAAAAGACAAGGAAAGTGAGAAGCACAATGGCCACTCAAGCCCCCACGACAGATACTGCAGCTACTCCAACCCCAGTGACAAGCATTGCAGCTAAATCAAAGGACCAACCCATGCCAGTATCAGTCGCCCCTATACTCAAGAAGAAATCTTGGAAGAGAAAGTCAACTCGTTTAGAAAGAGATTATGAAGAACCAGGGCCATCACAAGAAGAGGAGGATGAACAGGAAGCATCACAGCATCACAGGTTGGAAGGGACCTCAGGGATCATCTAGTCCAACCTTTCTAGGAAGAGCAGTCTAAACAAGATGGCCCAGCACCCTGTCCAGACAACTGTTGAAGGTGTCCAACGTGACCAAGTCAACCACTTCCCTGGGGAGATTATTCCAATGGTTGACTGGCCTCACTGTGAAAAATTTTCCTCTCGTGTCCAATCAGAATCTCCCCAAGAGCAATTTGTGTCCATTCCCCCTTGTCCTCTCCATGTGACTCTGTGTAAAAAGGGAGTCTCCATCTTCTTTGTAGCTGCCCTTTAAGTACTGGTACATGGTGATGAGATCCCCTCTAAGCCTCCTTTTCTCAAGGCTGAACAAACCCAGCTCTCCCAGTCTATCCTCATATGGCAGGCTTCCCAGTCCTTTGATCACCTTGGTGGCCCTTCTCTGGACCCCTTCCAGCCTGTCCACATCCTTTTTGTACAGTGGGGACCAGAACTGTACACAGTACTCCAGGTGTGGCCTGACAGGCGCTGAGTAGAGTGGGATAATGACTTCTTTCTCTCTGCTGGCAATGCCCTTTTTGATGCAACCAAGCATCTTGTTGGCCGCCTTGGCTGCAGCAGCACACTGTTTGCTCATGTTGAGCTTTCTGTCCACCAGGACCCCCAGGTCCCTTTCCACAGAGCTGCTCTCCAGCCAGGTGGATCCCAGTCTGTGCTGCAATCCCGGATTATGTTTTCCCAGGTGCAGGACCTTACACTTGTCCGTGTTGAGCTTCATAAGGTTCTTGCTGGCCTACTCCTCCAGCCTATCCAGATCTCCCTGCAGAGCAGCTCTCCCTTCCGGAGTGTCTACTCCCCCACTCAACTTGGTGTCACCTGCAAACTTCATCAGGCTACACTTGATGCCGGTATCCAGATCACTTATAAAGATGTTGAATAACATTGGGCCCAATATCAATCCCTGGGGGACTCCACTAGTGACAGGTTGCCAGTTTGAGAAAGAGCTATTTATCACCACCCTTTGGGTGTGCCCTGTCAGCCAGTTCCCCACCCACTGCACAGACCACTTGTCTAGGCCATAACACATCAATTTCTCCAGGAGGAGACTGTGGGGGACCGTATCAAAGGCCTTGGAGCAGTCCAGGTAGACAACGTCCACTGCCCGCCCCATGTCAGCCAGGCAAGTCACTTTGTCATAGAAGGCCACCAGGTACAAGAAACTCGTACAAGAAATGGAAACTACCCGATCCCTATCCTTGAGTGAGTTGCGGGATATACGCAAAGGTTTTGGCCGTCGTTCAGGTGAGCGCATTGTCACCTGGCTGCTCCGATGCTTGGATAATGGGGCCAGTAGTCTGGAATTAGAGGGGAAGGATGCCAAACAACTGGGATCCCTCTCTAGGGAAGGGGGCGTTGACAAACCAATTGGAAAAGGAACACAAGCCCTCAGCCTCTGGAGGCAACTCCTGTCAGGTGTGAGAGAAAGGTACCCCTTCAAAGAAGATACTGTATTTCGCCTAGGAAAATGGATGGCCATGGAGAAAGGTATCCAGTACCTGAGGGAATTAGCCGTGCTTGAGGTGATTTATAGTGACCTGGACGATCAACAGTCATCCAAAGATCCAGATGAAGCCCAGTGCACACAACCCATGTGGTGGAAGTTTGTACAGAGTGCACCATCAACACATGGGTACTCATTGGCAATAATGTCCTGGAAAGACATCGAGGCACCAACAGTGGCGGAGTTGATTAATAGACTCTGGGATTACAAAGCAAATCTCTCTTCCTCCCTCATCTCAGCTGTGGAGACACTGTCCCAGAAGGTGCACCAGCTCGAAGAGGATGTTCTACTCCCCACCAGTATGGACCAGTATCTCAGCCATTAGGAATAAGTGTCCCTTTGCTCAAAAGAGAGGATACACACCACAGGGCCCCCTATGGTTTTACCTGAGTGACCACGGAGAGGACATGAAGTGCGATGGAAAACCTACCTCGACCCTAGAGGCACGGTGTAAGGGACTAGAAACTTGTCTCAACATTGTCGGCAGAATGGCTTGACTACCAAGGCTTCACCACGACGGCAACTGAGGAGGTTCTACCCAACAGGAACATAGGTATATACCTATACCTTGTTGTCTCAGAGCACATAGGCCCACTCCTCTGCACATGCGCCTGGCCCCAGGGTCATCTTACAACATATGGGAGGGGGGCTTGGACCCCCTGGAACCCTCTGGAACCGTCAAGCACCCTCTAGTGATGATACTGCGCGTGCGCCCCACTGCCGAGTGGGAGGTGTGGCTATGCAAAACAGCTCATTGACTATGCAACAGGACAATGCTATAAAAGGCAGAACCAGCAGAGACCAGTTGGAAAGTTCCCCCACCGGACTGAAGATATATCGGACTGATGGGACGCCGCAGATCCATGGTGGTAGAAAGAGTAAGAGTTACAATAGCTCTCTTTTTCCTTTTTTTCATCTTTCTCTCCTTTTCTCTTGCATACTTGTTGACGGCCAAATAAAGTGACTAGGCACTTGACTCCGTTTTGAGTCTTAATTCTGTTCCCGAGAATACAACAAACCTGGTCACGAAAACACATCCAATTGAACATCGCTCAGAAGTTAAGCCCAGCCGCCCCTAGCCACCTAGAATTATCTGAGGTTGGTTAGAAAGCAAGGGGGCTCAACTTCTGCCAAATTGTGCAACCCAACAGTGGATCATGACACACGGGTACGTGAGCTGCAAGGGAAAACAATCAGGGGGGTTTCTCCAGGAAAGCTGCTGCTCCAGTTTCCAGTAAGCAATTCCCCAGACAGAGGAGCAGAAGCGCTGGTTTTCTGTCTGACCTTAATAGAGACACTAGCGATTCATATTTACAGGAAGTGAGTGACGAATACTACGATCAAGAATAAAGTGGCCCTGCCTCCAGCCAGGTGGAGGAAAGGGATAACCAGGTTTACTGGACTGTGCAGATCCGATGGCCTGGCACATCTGACCCAGAGAAGTATAAAGCTTTAGTGGACACCGGTGCACAGTGCACCTTAATGCCATCAAACTATATAGGGGCAGAACCCATAAGTATTGCTGGAGTGACAGGGGGAACCCAGGAGCTAACTGTATTGGAGGCCGAAGTGAGCTGCCTTGGAGACAGATGAAATTAAACATCTGTCTACCTTACCTAGCCTCTCAAAGGACCCTTCTGTTGCAGGTTGCTGAAGGTCAAAGAACAACAGGTGCCGATCACTACAGCAACAGTGCACCGGCAGCAATATCGCACCAACCGAGACTCCCTGATTCCCATCCATGAGCTCATTCACCGACTGAGGAGCCAAGGAGTCATCAGTAAGACCCACTCACCCTTTAACAGTCCCATATGGGCAGTGCAGAAGTCTAATGGTGAGTGGAGACCAACAGTAGACTATTGTGGCCTGAGCAAAGTCACGCCGCCACTGAGTGCTGCCGTACTGGATATGCTAGAACTTCAATACGAACTGGAGTCAAAGGCAGCCAAGTGGTATGCCACAAATGATATCGCTAATGCATTCTTCTCAATCCCACTGGCAGCAGAGTGCAGGCCACAGTTTGCTTTTACTTGGGGGGGTGTCCAGTACACCTGGAACCGACTGCCCCAGGGGTGGAAACACAGTCCTACCATTTGCCATGGACTGATCCATAATGCATTGGAACAAGGTGGAGCTCCCGAACACCTACAATACATGGATGACATCATCGTATGGGGCAATACAGCTGAAGTTTTTGAGAAAGGAAGAAGATAGTCCAAATCCTTCTGAAGGCTGGCTTTGCCGTAAAACAAAGTAAAGGGACCCGCACAAGAGATCCAGTTCTTAGGAATCAAATGGCAAGATGGTCGTCATCAGATTCCAATGGATGTGATCAACAAAACAGCAGCCATGTCTCCACCAACTAGCAAAAAGGAAACACAAGGTTTCTTGGGCGCAGTGGGTTTTTGGAGAAAGCATATTCCAGATTACAGTCTGATTGTAAGCCCTCTCTATCAAGTGACCCGGAAAAAGAACTATTTCAAATGGGGCCGTGAGGGACAACAGACCTTTGAACAGATTAAACAGGAAATATTTCTATGCCATTTTTATTAAACAAGATGTTGCTCTCCACAAACAGATTAAACAGGAGACAGTCCATGCAGTAGCCCTTGGGCCAGTCTGGGCAGGACAAGATATAAAAAACGTGCTCTACACTGCAGCCGGGGAGAATGGCCCTACCTGGGGACTCTGGCAGAAAGCACTAGGGGGAGACCCAAGGTCAACCCCTAGGGTTCTGGAGTCAGGGATACAGAGGGTCCAAAGCCCGCTACACTCCAACTGAAAAAGAGATATTGGCAGCATATGAAGGGGTCCGAGCTGCTTCAGAAGTGGTTGGTACTGAAGCACAGCTGCTCCTGGCACCCCGACTGCCGGTGCTGGGCTGGATGTTCAAAGGAAACGTCCCCTCTACACACCATGCAACTGATGCTACGTGGAGTAAATGGGTTGCACTGATCACCCAGCGGGCTCGAGTAGGAAACCCCAGTCGCCCAGGAATCTCAGAAGTGATCATGGACTGGCCAGGAGGCAAAGACTCTGGAATATCACCAGAGGAGGAGGAGGTCACACGTGCTGAAGAAGCCCCACTCTATAACAAACTGCCAGAACATGAAAAGCAGTATGCCCTGTTCACTGATGGGTCCTGTCGCCTTGTGGGAAAGCACCGGAGATGGAAGGCTGCTGTATGGAGTCCTACACGACAAGTAGCAGAAACTGCTGAAGGAAAAGGTGAAACGAACCAGTTTGCAGAGCTAAAGGCCATCCAGCTGGCCTTTGACATTGCCGAAAAGGAAAAGTGGCCAGTGCTCTATCTCTATACTGACTCCTGGATGGTGGCAAATGCCCTGTGGGGCTGGTTACAGCAGTGGAAGCAGAGCAACTGGCAGCACAGAGGCAAACCCATTTGGGTTGCCACACTGTGGCAAGATATTGCTGCCCGGGTAGAGAATCTGGCTGTGAAAGTATATCACGTGGATGCTCACGTCCCTAAGAGTCGTGGCACTGAAGAACATTGGAACAACCAGCAGGTGGATCAGGCTGCCAAGATTGAAGTGGCTGAGGTGGATCTGGACTGGCAACATAAGGGTGAACTATTTCTAGCTCAGTGGGCCCATGACACCTCAGGCCATCAAGGGAGAGATGCAACATACAGGTAGGCTCGTGATCGAGGGGTGGACTTGACCATGGACGCTACTGCACAGGTTATCCACAAATGTGAAACATGTGCTGCAATCAAGCAAGCGAAGCAGGTAAAGCCTATGTGGTACGAGGGACAACGGCTGAAATATAAATATGGGGAGGCTTGGCAGATTGACTATATCACACTCCCACAAACCCATCAAGGCAAGCACCATGCACTTACAATGGTAGAAACAATGACTGGCTGGCTGGAAACATATCCTGTCCCCCACGCCACTGCCCGGAACACTATCCTGGGTCTCAAAAAACAAGTCCTGTGGAGACATGGCACCCCAGAGAGAACCAAGTCAGACAACGAGATTCATTTCCGAAACAACCTCATAGACACCTGGGCCAAAGAGCACAGTATTGAGTGGGTGTATCACATCCCCTATCATGCACCAGCCTCTGGAAAAATTGAACAGTACAACGGACTGTTAAAAACTACACTGAGAGCAATGGGGTTGGAACATTCAGGCACTGGGATAGACATTTAGCAAAAGCCACCTGGTTAGTCAACACAAGGGGGTCTGCCAATCGAGCTGGCCCTGCCCAATCACAACCCATACGTACTATGGAAGGGGACAGAGTCCCTGTAATGCACACAAAAAGTATGCTGGGCAAAACAGTCTGGGTTCTTCCTGCCTCAGGCAAAGGCAAACCCATTCGTGGGATTGCTTTTGCTCAAGGACCTGAGTGCACTTGGTGGGTGATGCAGGAGGATGGTGGAGTCCAGTGTGTACCTCAAGGAGATTTAATTTTGGGTGAAAACAGCCAATGAATAGAATGGTATGCTGTTAATTGCTATCTAATGTTGTATGTCATCACTACTATGGTTGCTATATGCCATATCAACAGTATCATGGTGGGAATCTCCCAAATTAATAAAAAATGAACTTTCACTGAACCAAGCAAAGTGCAGTGGTGATGGAACGAGGACTGACTTCAGCATGCAACAATCCAGCACTACACACCCCACATCTCTGAAAGAATCGTACAATAGATGGAACCAAAATCATAGACTAAATTAACTCAATGGATATTTTACGGACATTTTACAGGGGTGGTCCATAGACTAGGGGAATGATAAATGAAATCTGTATATTCTATTAAAGGATGAGAAGGCAGGTAGGGGTTACTGAAATTGTATAGTATGGGACCTGAGCATGATGTACATGATATGGAATAAGGGGTGGATACTGTCATGGTTTTAGCTGGGATAGAGTTAATTTTGTTCACTCTAGCTGGCATAGTGCTGTGCTTTGGACTTCGTATGAAAACAATGTTGATAACACACAGATGTTTTGGTTGCTGCTGGGTAGTGCTTATACTAGTCAAGGACTTTTCTAGCTTCCCATGCTCTGCCAGGTGCACAAGAAGCTGGGAAGGGAGGGGGCACAGCTAAGAGAGCAGATTCAAACTGACCAAAGTGATACTCCGTATCATGTAACATCATGCCCAGTATGTTAACTGGGAGGAGCTTGCCAGGGGAGGGAGGCAGCAATCACAGCTCGGGGACAGGCAGCGTCGATCGGTGGGTGGTGAGCGGCTGTGTCATTTGCGTTTCTGGTTTTTCCCTTTTTTTTCCTTTTCCTTTTCCATTGTATTTTATTATTGTTGTTATTATTATCATAATCATAATTATTATAATTATTATTTTTATTGTATTTATTAAACTGTGCTTATCTCAACCCACAAGTTCTTTTGCTCTTCCGATTCTCTTTCCCATCCCACAGGGGTGGGGGGAGTGTGCGAGCGGCTGCCTGGTGTTTAGTTGCCGACTGAGGCTGAACCACAACTGTATAATTTATATCTGAAATAAACTCCTATCTAAAAGCATATTGTGCTTTGCCAAACACCATATCAAACTAAAGTGACAGGACTGACTCTCTAGTGTAAGTTCTTTTTATATTGATTACCTCTTTCAAATGAAACAAAAAATCCAGCACACTGGTAGAAGTATACCTTTCTCAGTGACTGTTATTCAGAGTATCATGACACCCAATTAAGCTATAAATTCAGTAAAAACACAGAATTACATAATCATGCCATTTCCTCATTTTTACACAGTTCTCATTATTCAAGGCCCATTTTCGTCAAACATATCTCCCAAAAAAGTTTAAGGCATTTTTAACATGTGTTAGTCTTATTAAAAACAGCTGCTGAGCATCTTAAAGCACCTGAGAATCCCTAAGTACCATACATTTGTGTCTGACAAAATACATAGAAGTAGACAAGGCTCCCACATTAGAGCTATGGGTGAGTATAGATATCACAGGTCTGACCAGGGCCTCCAAATCAACCACCGATACTGTCAGAGACTCCAGGTCCTCATCTTCCCCCAAGCCTTACATTGCCTTCTTTAATGTTTGTAGCATCTCAAAGCCCCTCTGCGAGCCCTACATCCAAAGGGTGATCCAAAATCTCCACCAGGTTCCCTCTCATCCAACAACCAAGCACCTTCCCCACCTCCTCCAAAATCCCGAGCCTGTTCCAGCATGCGCTCCTACCCCTAGCAACATCAGTCCCCGACCCCAGCAACGCCTCTGCCCCAACCCCACAGAAACATTCACCAAGCAGCGTCCTTGCCCCCATCCCACCCGCACTCTAGCGCCACTGAGGCTCCCTTTCCCCATCAACAACCTCTATAAACCCCCGAAGAACCGGTGTCCCTTCGTGCACACCCTCCCCAGGGTCCCCCCAGCACCACTGGGACTCCTCAGCCACTCCCTTCCCAGCGCCCCTCACCTCGGCCCGCCCCAGCCTCACCGCCACGGCCCCATCCGCACCTCACGGTCCTTGAGGCCCAGGAGCAGCACCTCTTCCATGAGGGTGAGTCGCGTTTCCTTGGAGTCGCCCTTCTCATCGTCGCCGGGCTCGTCCCGGCGGCCTTCATCCTCTGGGCCTCCCCCCACTCCCCGCTCCTTATCGGCGGCAGCGCCGCGGGAGGCCTCAGTCCTACGCTGCACCAGGCCGGAACTGCGCTGGGTCAGAGAAGTCATGGCTGGAGGCGGCGGGAGAGCAAAGGCCAAACGTGAGGAGGAGAGCTTGACGACAGTTCAGGAGGGGAGAAGAAGGGACGGGAGCCGCTCCTGCCTCTGCCGTATCCGCACCGGGGCAGCAGCCAGCCGGAAGGAGCCTTGGAGAGTAGAGCTCGGCCGCAGCAAGGGAGGCGGAAGCAGAGACAGTAAAAGCCGACGTCCCCCTCTCTTCCCGTCCCCCTCTCTTCCCCTCTTCCCTTCCCCTCCCCCCCTCCCCCCGCAATAGCCACGCTTGGCGGAGGCAGCTTCTCCTCTAATATGGCGGCACGAGCTGATGTCAGCGGAGGATGTAGCCGCAGTTAGGCGGGGGCGAGAGGCCGGAAAAGGCCGCGGGCGGGAGGAGCCTTTTGTGGGACAGGAGGTGGGGATGGGGCGCTCCGGGAATGCGGTCCCCTCGGCCGCAGGGAGTACGGGCGGTGCTGGCCGTTGTTGGTTTGTTATTAACTGTTACCCGGGGCTGTGGAGGACGGTTAATCCAACACTCAGGGCAGAGCGGAGGGAGGGGGGCCGGCCGGTGCATGCCATGGCATAACCCAGGGGTTGGGTAGTGCACTCTTAAATTAATATTTTTTTTTTATTTAAAAGTGCCTTATTTACACCCTTAAGTCTGCTTCATTTCATTTTTAGCCCCAACACCATGTCTGTTTCCTCGTGCAGCCTCCGCAGGAATATATCTTCATATTTATTTATTTATATGCTCAGGTGAGCACATGGAGCTCTTAACAGTCTTTACTTTAAACTGAATAAATGGAGTCCTTCAGCTCTGCTGTCGATGAGGCATTGTAACTAAAGTGATGAAATTAATCAACCAGGGATGTTGTTATATTATGGGAACATGGAGTGTACAAATCAGTGTATCTGTTGATCTGTATTTTAGTCCCTAGGTAATCATTACTGTGAACGAAACAATAGACAATGTGCTTCTGTCAGAAAAGGATGACAAAGTGTGGTTTTGTGTAGTGGACTGAGAAAACTGACCAGGACTGCCAAGATTAAGAACCAAGTAGGTAAAAGGTAATTCCGGCAGGGGGAGATTGTGACCATCGACTCACGGACCACTGACCCAAGTAATACCACCTACTCAAAAGAGAACAATGGGAAAGGACAACTGAGCCTGTGCAATAATTTACATGTGAAGCGAGCAAGTTTGTGCCAATCACCGAAGATAATAATATCGAATATGTATGGATAAGATTAATATGTATATTTTTGGTCTATATAAATCACAAGGGAAAAGTGTGTAAGGTATGCACGTTAGGAGGAGCGATCCCCCGTGCATCCGGCGCCGTGAATAAAGAAAGCCTGCCTTTTAACACTACATTGGTGTTACGAGGTTTATTCCCGATTTCGGTGACAGCATCTTTTCAAACCTTTAGCCCTTTTGAGCATGGCACACCAAAAACTCAAAACTACGTATCAAGGCTAAATCCTATATATGTTTCCAGGTAGTGTATTGTATTGCAGAATAATGGTGCTGAAGATGCAAGGATGGCCTATACTTTTCAGTCCATAATTAGGATATTGCATTTGGCCATATGGAGATATACATAGATATTTAAAATATATATATATATTTAACATGTATCTAAGATATCAATAATTATATAAATATTTTTTTTTAGGTGCACCAGGTTTACCAAGAACTACAAGTCACTTTGTAAGTCACTCCATTATTTCCCACAGCCCCAATTCTTGCATAATCTGCTAATGTGACTTGGTGATAATTCAGTATAGCCTCTTCAAGATCATTGATAAAAAAGAATAGCAGACAGACAAAACTGATCCCTGGGGGATCTGAATCACACAAGTGTTTGCAGATTGTTCCTCCTCTGTTTTGAGGCCTGCTAGTTATTCACAGTCTACTTACTGTGTGACATTCTGATTTTTTTATCTTTCTAATTTCTTTAATTAAAATGTTTTGCTGTACCAGGTCAAATACCAAACCAAAGCTTAAGGATATAACATCACTGTTACTTTTATCAAATAAGCATTTGCATGAAGAAGAGATACCACTGTTACCAAAATCGTTAATAAACCTTGTAACACCAATGCAGTGTTAAAAGGCAGGCATTCTTTATTCACGGCACCGGATGCACAGGGGATCTCTCCTCCTAACGTGCATACCTCAAAACTCATTGGCAGGACTTAAATACACATACAAATACATAATTATGAAGGGGATATACATATGTAAAGTAAAAGGTGGAGACTTCGAGAACTTATTAACATACAGTCCTTCCTCTTTGCGCAGACTGTTGATCCTGGGGGTCTTCTCTGGTGGTCGAGGGGAGGAAGGCCAATAGTCCTCCTCACTTCAATTTTTCACCTTTTTCTTCTTCTATATCTGCCAAACCATAGTACTGGTCTTATCTAGTTTGGTTGTTGTTTGCTTTCCGGCCTTTCATATGTCGGATAATCTTTGGCCTTAGAAATGCTAATTTAGTGGTAACAAGCCTCTTCTTATCTCTTTGTCTTTATCCTTAGTTCCTTTTCATCCTTGAGCCCATATGTCTGTTCTTTATGTCACATTCCTTGTAGGTCACCTTGCTCCGACCTAAGATACATACTTATCTTGCTAAGATACATTTCAATGCTACCAATTATTCTAAACTACAAATGAAATATTATACCCAAAGTCATCATTAATAATGTACAGGATAATACTGGGTAAAAATAAAAGCATATATCACCACAATACCATTACAAGATCTATTTTCTGGAAATGTCTTTTCTGAGTAGTAATTATATGCAAATCTTTATTAATTTAGTCCTATATGAGCCACTTGGATCTTTTGCTGAGGATTACAATCAAGATCACGGACATGTAATTAACCCGGTGTTGCAGTTTAACCCCAGCTGTCAGCTAAGCACCACACAGCCGCTCACTCCTGCTCCAGTGTGAGGGAGAGCATCAGAAGAGCAGAAGTGAGAAAACTCATGGGTTGAGATAGACAGCTTAATAAGTAAAGCAAAAGCCACACATGCAAGCCAAGCAAAACAAGGAATTCATTCACCGCTTCCCATGGGCAGGCAGGGGTTCAGCCATCCCCAGAAAAGCAGGGCTCCATCAAGCAGTGCTACTGCCACAGCATCATGACCAGATACTGCTGGGCAGATTTTTCTCCTTGAAGGACGATTAATAGCACGTGCACATTTTGAAATTGATAGCAAGAACAAAGAAGTTGTTTTCTAGAAGAATCGGAATCTGGAAGGAGGCTGCTGACTCTGGTAGAGCTTCACCATCCAGTGGTGAAGCTGCCAGAGTGATGGAGAAAAATGCATTAGCAATATCAATTGTGGCATACCACTTGGCTGCCTTTGACTGCAGTTCATATTGAAGTTCTAGCATGTCTGGCACAGCTGCACTCAGTGGTGGCGTGACTTCGTTCAGGCCACAATAGTCTACTGTTAGCCTCCACTCTCCATTAGACTTCCGCACTGGCCATATGGGACTGTTAAAGGGTGAGTGGGTCTTAATGATGACTCCTTGGCTCCTCAGTTGGTGAATGAGCTCATGGATGGGAATCAGGGAGTCTCGGTTGGTGCGATATTGCCGCCGGTGCACTGTTGTGGCGGCAATCGGCACCTGTTGTTCTTTGAACCCCAGCAACCCCACAACAGAAGGGTCCTTCGAGAAGCCAGGCAAGGTACACAACTTTTTAATTCTCTCTGTCTCCAAGGCAGCTACACCAAAAGCCCACTTGTACCCTTTTGGGTCCTTGAAATACCCTCTCCTGAGGTAGTCTATGCCAAGGATGCACGGAGCCTCGGGGCCAGTCACAATGGGGTGCTTTTGCCACTCATTCCCGGTTAGGCTCACTTCGGCCTCCAATACAGTTAGCTCTTGGGATCCCCCTGTCACTCCAGCAATACTTATGGGTCCTGCCCCTATATAGTTTGATGACATTAAGGTGCACTGTGCACCGGTGTCCACTAAAGCTTTGTACTCCTCTGGGTCAGATGTGCCAGGCCATCGGATCCACACAGTCCAGTAAACCCGGTTATCCCTTTCCTCCACCTGGCTGGAGGCAAGGCCACTTTATTCTTGATCGTAGTATTCGTCACTCACTTCCTGTAAATATGAATCGCTAGTGTCTCTATTAAGATCAGAAAGGAAATCAGCACTTCTGCTCCTCTGTCTGGGGAATTGCTTACTGGAAACAGGATCAGCAGCTTTCGTGGAAGAACCCCCCTAAGTGATTGTTTTCCCTTGCAGCTCACGTACCCGTGCCTCTAGGGTCGAGGTAGGTTTTCCGTCTCACTTCTTCATGTCCTTTCCGTGGTCACGCAGGTAAAACCATAGGGGGCCCTGTCATGTGTATCCCTTCTCTTGAGCAAAGGGACACTTGCTCCTAATGGCTGAGATACTGGTCCGTACTGGTGGGGAGTAGGACATATCTTCTCTGAGTTGCTGGACCTCCCAGGACATTTTCTGCACAGCTGAGACGAGGGAGGAAGAGAGATTTGCCTTGTACTCCTGGAGTCTATCAATCACGTCCGCCACTGTTGGTGCCTCGATGTGTTTCCAGGACATTGCTGCCAATGAGTTCCCATGTGTCGATGGTGCACTCTGTACAAACTTCCGCCACATGGGTTGTGTGCACTGGGCTTCATCTGGATCTTTAGATGGCTGTTGATCGTCCAGGTCACTATAAATCACCTCAAGCACGGCTAATTCCCTCAGGTACTGGATACCTTTCTCCATGGCCATCCATTTTCCTAGGCGAAATACAGTATCTTCTTTGAAGGGGTACCTTTCTCTCACACCTGACAGGAGTTGCCTCCAGAGGCTGAGGGCTTGTGTTCCTTTTCCAATTGCTTTGTCAATGCCCCCTTCCCTAGAGAGGGATCCCAGTTGTTTGGCATCCTTCCTCTCTAATTCCAGACTACTGGCCCCATTATCCGAGCATCGGAGCAGCCAGGTGATAATGTGCTCACCTGAACAACGGCCGAAATCTTTCCATATATCCCGCAACTCACTCAAGGATAGGGATCGGGTAGTTTCCATTTCTTGTACAAGTTCTTCCTCTTCCTCCTCCTCTTCTGGGATGGACCTGGTTCTTCATGATCTCTTTCTAAACGAGTTGACTTTCTCTTCCAAGATTTCTTCTTGTGTATATGGGCGACTGATACTGGCACGGGTTGGTCCTTTTATTTAGCTGCAATGCTTTTTACCAGAGTTAGAGTAGCTGCAGTGTCTGTCGTGGGGGTTTGAGTGGCCGCAGTGCTTGTCGCTTTCCTTGTCTTTGTCTTTTTAGATCCTTCTAAAAAGAAGCCTTCTCTTCTCCTTGGGGGTACTGAATAGTGATAATTAGGGCTCAATAGGCATGGGCCAGGCCCCAGCACATTGCAGTGATTTGTATCTCTTTGAAGATGCCAGGGTGACAATATACAATATACAATACACTTCCTCCAAATATTCTACTAATTTTTCCAGATTCTGCACTTATTCAGGAGCGAAGTCCCAAGACACTGGGGGTGCCCACCGTCTTAGGCATTTGCCCATACTATACCACATACCCTGCCACGCATAGCTATCGACCCTTGGGGCAGATCTCTGGATGATGTTCTTAAATTGCTTATTAACCTTAGACAGAGCTGAAATAGTCTGCCAAAGCAATACCAACAGACATATCTTAACTACCCAAGGATGTTCAAGATACTGAAAAGTTGTTGTAATGAAGGAGGAGACATTATATAAGATGGTATCTAAGATGCCATTCTGTATTTCCTCCATAAAAAGCCTCTCAGAGGAGGAAGTATAATTGCTAATTGTCTCCATGAGGTGGTAGCCGAAGTACAGTAACGGCTTCCATGCAAGACCTAAATAAACAATAACGCTCAGGGCCAGTGTTTTAATAACAAATCTCCTAGGCAAAACATCTCTAATCACTGCAGAGCACAGCAGACTACAAAACCCAACAGCAATTTTTAACATGTACTTTACAATTGGCATGGTATAGACTGGACAAACTAATATTGAGAACAGATGAATCAATGCTGTGACCAGCAACTATTATCTCAAACCCTTCATGCCCCACATTGGGCACCAAAATGGACTGTCGTGGTTCAGCCTCAGTCGGCAACTAAACACCAGGCAGCCGCTCGCTCACTCCCCCCACCCCTGTGGGACAGGAAAGAGAATCGGAAGAGCAAAAGAACTTGTGGGTTGAGATAAGCACAGTTTAATAAATACAATAAAAATAATAATTATAATAATTATGATTATGATAATAATAACAATAATAATAAAATACAATGGAAAAGGAAAAAAAAAAAGGGAAAAAACAGAAACGCAAACGACACAGCCGCTCACCACCCACCGACCGACGCTGCCTGTCCCCGAGCCATGATTGCTGCCTCCCTCCCCCCCAGCCAGCTCCTCCCAGTTAACATACTGAGCATGATGTTACATGATATGGAATATCCCTTTGGCCAGTTTGAATCTGCTCTCTTAGCTGTGCCCCCTCCCCTCCCGGCTTCTTGTGCACCCAGCAGAGCATGGGAAGTTAGAAAAGTCCTTGACTAGTATAAGCACTAACCAGCAACAACCAAAACATCTGTGTGTTATCAACATTGTTTTCATACGAAGTCCAAAGCACGGCACTATGCAGTGAAGAAAAGTAACTCTCTCCCAACTAAAACCATGACAGCACCCAATGAAACCGCTGCATAAGTCGATCATTATTAATCACAGGAACTGAAAAGGCAAAACGAACACAATCATCAGGATCTAAATGAATTTTAAAAAAGCAGTCTTTCAACTCAATAACCTTCAAATGCTAATTATCCAGAATCATAGTTGGATTTGGAGTTCCTAGTTGTAGAGCCCCCATCACTGCATTAATAGCTCGGAGGTCTAGCAACAGTCTCCATTTACTAGACTTTTTAGGAATAACAAATACAGGGGTATTCCAAGGGCTCATGGAAGGGACAATATGACCTAATTTCAATTGCTCTTGGACTAAGTCATGAGCCCTTTCTAGCTGCTCACCTTTCAAAAGCCACTGGTCTACCCATACTGGCTTGTCTGTCAGCCAAGTCAGCTTGAGTCGCGGCTGAATGTCAGTGGCCCGTGTTAAAAATGTGTCATTATTGCTATGTTCCACTGTTGCAGGAGATCACAACCCCATAGAGTACATGGCACAGTCAAAACACAAGGTTTTAAAACCGCTTGTTTGTTTTCAGGACCTTCTACTATCAAGGAATGCATACTTTGCCAAGGTACTTGTGTTCCTCCAATTCCAATAACAGCAGCAAACAGCTGTACTAATGGCCATTCCTGCGGCCAATCTGACCGTTGAATTATATAAATGTCCGCTCCAGTGTCCACTAGACCCATGAACACCCGACCGTTTATTCTACAAGCCAACAGCGGTTGTCCCATGGTAATTTTCTGTGTCCAAAAAATGCGAGGCAAACCTGTGCTTCCAAACCCAGCAGATCCCCTTTTGCCAGCATGGGCAGGGTTTCCAGCTTGTATCTGTGTGTTGGGCAGCAGGAGCAACTGTGCAATTCACTCCCCTGCAGGTACAGTGCAAGGTGGTGTAGGTGTCCAAACCATAATTTTTCTCTCTCCTGTATAATCAGAATCTACAACCCCAGGCAAAACAAATAGGCCTACTCTGGAAGTAGAGGAACGACCAAGCAATAAGGCACATAAACCCTTAGGTAAAGGACCATACACTCCCGTTGCTAAGAAATGTACAGATTGATCTCGAATTACTGTGGATTGACTGGTGGCCAGGTCCAACCCGGCACTGCCTGCTGTGGCTGGTTTGAGAGACCCGACTGTTGTAGATTGCCCATGCTCGGCTCGCTTACATGCGCCAGCCATGTCAAGGACTGTGCCAGTGGAGGCTGGGTCCTGTTGTCCATTCTCGGGGTGCCAGACCTCGTGCCCCTCCTCCCGTTTCCCGATGCGCTTCCAGAGAGGGGATTGCCCTGTTTGTCAAACTTAGAACAACATTGATTAGCCCAATGGTATCCTTTTTGACAACAAGGACATAGCTGAGTAGGTTGCTGTCCCTGCTCTCCTTGACCTCGTCCTCCTCTTTTTGCTTTCAGGCAATCCTTCTTTACATGTCCCTCCTGACCACAGGAGAAACAGTTAGTAGCAGCTCTTGCAACCACCAACTGTCGAGCTAAGGCAGCAGCTAACATATCTGCCTTATGTCGCTCAGAACCTACGTTTTGGCATGCTTTAATAAGATCATTCAAGGTTTTTGCTCGATTGCAAATAGGATCAATAGCCCATTTACAGTCGGTGGTCGCATTCTCAATGGTGAGCTGAAACAATAATAATTCTACTGCTTCAGAAGAGTATAGCAGTCTGTAAATGATCTAGAAATTGTACATATGATTCCTGAGGTCCCTGACGAATGGCAGCAAATGATGATTCTCATTTTCCAAAATCTGGCACCCATCGGAGTGCCCTCAAGGCTAACCCTGCCGCTTGAGTAAAAACATTTTGTAGCATACCAGCTTGTGCTGTCCCCGTAACATAATTACCTTCCCCCATCAACTCGTTAAGACCAATAGTGGTTCCAGCCGTTAAATTGTCCATTACCTGGACCTGAACTAGCTCACGGTATTCAGAAACCCACACAGAATATTGTGCTGCAGACAAGCTAAGGCGTAAAATGAATTTCCAGTCCATGGGTGTCATTACATAGGATTCTGCTATAGCTTGTAGCAAATTCATTGTAAATGATGCCTGTAAACCATATTCCTTTATTGACTTACACAGCTCCTTTATCACTTCATATGGTATATGAGTATACTCCGGTGGCCTATGTGGTCGACAACACAGGCATGGCTTGAAGAAGTGATATATTCCCTCTTTTTAATGCTTCTGTCTGACATTCATCAGGCAGCCCGTCCGGAGGTGTAGGTTGAACAGCTCCTTGCAATTGATAAATGGGAGGCAGCAGTGAGAGCGGCAGTGGCAGGGTGGAGGTTGCATGGGGTCTGGGGGGGAGGCAGGAGGATGTGTCAAAGATAAGTGTGAGAGAGTTTTTTGTCATTGTTGTTGCAAAATCTCATCTGCCGTAGGGGCAGAAGCACCCATCATTTTTACAGGAGTGAGCGGGGAGGGGTACAAAGCCGGCTCCCATTCAGGATCAGCAGGACCAGGATCAAAAGGATTCTCAGGGTTATCTACCTCCTCCAATAACGGAAGTTCAGCTGCCATTTTGGAACAGTCTGGTTCTGGCTCAGGATCTATTAATTCAAATGAACAGGGTTCTTTTCTGTTGTTTGACTCGGTGGGCAGCGGTGCAGGATCCTTTACTTTCTGCAGTACCTGTTCAGCAGGTAGCAGAGTTCTGAGAGCAGTATAAACCACATGCCAGGTAATCAATATACCATCAGGGAGCTCCAACTGCAAAAGTTGCTTAGTCTGCATCTCCTCACCAACTTTCTGCCATAGGGCGAGATCATATGAACCCTCGTTAGGAAACCATGGACAATGATCCTGAATACATACAAGCAACCTCATCAACTGCAGCAGAGTGACCTTAAATCATTGCTCTTGCAAAATGCGTTGCAAAATTTCAGAATGTAACTTCTGTCCCCTAGTTGCTGACTGCCCCATAATGTAAAATGACAGTATATAAGACTTCCCCATGGATGCTCACCTTTGCCATTCAACAACTGGTGATGAATGTGTATGAGCACTCAATGCAATATCCTCCGTCCAGCTGCGCAGGAGTACACCACCAGTAGGTATCATTGTGCTTTCTTTTTTTTTATTTTTCAAGTCCCTTTGTTATTTTTCATGTCCCTGTTCGGGCACCATTTGTGGTGTATGACGGACACGGACTGTGGAGGGTGTAGGCACAGAATCACTTTATTATAAAATTCTCTAATTTCAATAAAAGGGGAGGCCCCTTTACTCCCCAGTCACCACCTGATTCATGTTCCCAGTATAGCTCAATGCTTATATTTTCTGTTCCCCCTGGCAGGCGCTCGACTGTTGTTTCTCAGCTCCACATCTCTGGAATTTAGCCAGCCACCTGTTGTTTGCAAACTGCTGGAACATGCAGAGCTTGCTTTGTACATGCACTTTCTTTGATCCATCGTCCTTGGTTGTTTCAGCAAACAGGCCGAAGCTGCATATTTCTATGCCGTTTTTATTAAACAAGATGTTGCTCTCCACAAACAGATTAAACAGGAGACAGTCCATGCAGTAGCCCTTGGGCCAGTCTGGGCAGGACAAGATATAAAAAATGTGCTCTACACTGCAGCCGGGGAGAATGGCCCTACCTGGGGACTCTGGCAGAAAGCGCATGGGGAGACCAGAGGTTGACCCCTAGGGTTTTGGAGTCGGGGATACAGAGGGTCCGAAGCCCGATGTACTCCAACTGAAAAAGAGATATTGGCAGCATATGAAGGGGTTCAAGCTGCTTCAGAAGTGGTTGGTACTGAAGCACAGCTGCTCCTGGCACCCCAACTGCCAGTGCTGGGCTGGATGTTCAAAGGAAACGTCCCCTCTACACACCATGCAACTGATGCTATGTGGAGTAAATGGGTTGCACTGATCACCCAGCGGGCTTGAGTAGGAAACCCCAGTCGCCCAGGAATCTTGGAAGTGATCATGGACTGGCCAGGAGGCAAAGACTTTGGAATACCACCAGAGGAGGAGTTGACATGTGCTGAAGAAGCCCCACTATATAACAAACCGCCAGAAAATGAGAAGCAGTATGCCCTGTTCCCTGATGGGTCCTGTCGCCTTGTGGGAAAGCATTGGAGATGGAAGGCTGCTGTATGGAGTCCTATACGACAAGTCGCAGAAACTGCTGAAGGAGAAGGTGAATCGAGCCAGTTTGCAGAGGTAAAGGCCATCCAGCTGGCCTTAGACATCGCTGAATGGGAAAAGTGTCCAGTGCTCTATCTTTATACTGACTCATGGATGGTGACAAATGCCCTGTGGGGGTGGTTACAGCAGTGGAAGCAGAACAACTGGCAGCTCAGAGTCAAAGCCATCTGGGCTGCCACATTGTGGCAAGATATTGCTGCCCGGGTAGAAACCGGGAGGGGAGGGGGCACAGCTAAGAGAGCAGATTCAAACTGGCCAAAGGGATATTCCATATAATGTAACGTCATGCCCAGTATGTTAACTGGGAGGAGCTGGCCATAGGATGGAGGCAGCAATTGCGGCTTGGGGACGGGCAGTGTCGGTCGTCAGGTGGTGAGCAGTTGTTTGGTTTGTGTTTCTGTTTTTTTTCTTTTTTTTCACTTTTCCATTTTATTATATTATCATTATTATTATTATCAAATCATTATTATAATAATTATTATTTTACTCTAATTATTAAACTGTGCTTATCTCAACCCACAAGTTCTTTTGCTCTTCCTATTCTCTCCCCTGTCCCACAGGGGTTGGGGGAGTGGCAGCGGCTGCCTGGTGGTCAGTTGCCGACTGAGGCTGAACCATGACAATGGTATGGAATAAGGGGTGGAGAATGTGCTGGTTTGGGCTGAGAAAGAGTTAATTCTCTTCACTCTAGTGCCTGTAGTAGTCAGGGACCTTTCCAGCTTCCCATGCTCTACCACGTGGGCAAGGGGCCGGGAGGGGCGGGGCCACAGCCAAGACAACTGACCCCAACTGGCCAATGGGATATTCATTCCATACCATGTGACACCATGACCAGTATATTAACCGGGGCAGTTGGCATGTGGGGGGTGGCTGTTGTGCCTTGGGGACTGGTACTGTTGGATTGGTGGGCGGTGAGTGTCTGTGTCATGTGCTGTTTGTTTTGGTTGTTGATTCCCCCTTCCCCCGGCCCTATATTTCGCACCCCTCATTGTTTTCCTTTTCACTGTGTTATTGTTGCTGTTGTTGTTGTTTTATTTTAATTATTAAACTGTTCTTATCTCAACCCACAAGCTTTACCCTTCTGATTCTCCCCCCATTCCACTGGCAGGGGAGTGAGCAAGCAGCTGTGTGGGGCTGAGTTGCCGGCTAAACCACAAATTTCCAGCTGAAGACTAGAATGAAGGTAATGTCTGGTGACAGAAGTAACTTGTCATAAGACATCCACTATAGAAAGTATAGTACTACCTGCTAAAGAAGTTATGCTTTCATGCTTTGAGCATAAATAGAAAAAGCTTTAAATGGAGCAAGAGATCAGTTGGCTGTAAGTATCTTTATTAAAAGTATACATTTGCATTCCAGTATCGTATACATCAATGGCTGAACATTTTCCCTACAGTGAATGCAGTCTTAAATCAAAGCCAAGCAGTCAAAGTGCACTCACTAGTCTTTGGAAGATGTGGATGAGGCAGAAGCACACCTTTTGTTACAGCATGACCTGGCACTTTACAGCTGCTGCATAAACTATTACTGTATGAGACTTCAAGAACAAGTCTGTAACAGTCTCTTTAGAAAATATCCAAAGTGGTGTCATTTGTGCTAGTGCTGTTTTCATGCAGAAGCTAGTAACTTGTTATCGCTGGAAAAAAAATTAGATGTTTTTCGTTTGTACTCTACAGTTTACTGTGATGATCTCCCAATCCATTCTCAATATGCATTTGGTTTGAGAATTACTCTGCTGTAGTAATTTCAAGAAGTTGCTTAGTTTAATACTGTAAGAACAATGTTTCCCCTTGAAATGGGGGAAAGTAAAGTACATTGCTAAGACTGAAATAAACGGTGTTTAATAAACCCCCAAATACTGACATTCAGCAGACTTTCTAGACCACCTTAGTAACTTCCAGTAGTCATCCTACTACATCGCACTGAACTTTCTCCCTTTCCTGAACTGACAGCACCTCTCCAATAAGCATAGACAGGTCAAAACTGCACAGCTTCCCCCCCCATTACAGTCTGTAAATAACCAGTGTATAACTAGAAAAGCCTTGTCACTGCAGATTATCAAGTTTGCTATGATTTAAAATATCATTTCATAGAATGTCCTGAGTTGGAATGGGCCCACAAGGATCATCAAGTCCAACTCCTGTCCCTGCACAGGACAATCCCAAAATTCACACCATGTGTCTGAGGGCATCATCCAAGTGCTTCTTGACTATTGCCAGGCTTGGCGCCATGACTACCTCCCTGGTGAGCCTGTTCCAGTGCTCCACCACCCTCTGGGTGAAGAACTTTTTCCTAATATCCAACCTAAACCTCCCCGGCACATCTTCTTGCCATTCCCTTGGGTCCTATCATTGGTCACCAGAGAAAAGAGATCAGCGCCTGCCCCTCCTCCTCCCCTTGTGAGGAAGCTGCAGACTGTGATAAGGTCTCCCCTCAGTCTCCTCTTCTCTAGGCTGAAGAAACCAAGTGACCTCAGCTGCACCTCATATGGTTCATCCTCTAAACCTTTCACCAACTTCATGGCCCTTCTCTGGACACTTTCTAGTAGCTTTATATCCTTAATGTACTGTGGCACCCAAAACTGAACACAGTACTTGAGGTGAGGCCGCACCAGTGCAGAGTAGAGTGGGACAATCACCTCCCTTGACCAGCTAGCAATACAGCAATGCTTGATGCACCCCAGGACATGGTTGGCCCTCTTGGCTGCCAGGGCATGCTGTTGGCTCACATTCAACTTGCCGTCGACCACAACCCCCAGGTCCCTCTCTGTGGGGCTGCTCTCCAGCCTCTTGTTCCCCAGTCTGTATGTACATCCAGGATTGCCGTGCTCCAGGTATAGTGGGGTTGGCCAAGATGATCTCCAGAGGTTCCTTCCAATCCCTACCATTCTGTGATTCTGTGAATCACGCAGTTTTCTGGTGACTTTTATATGTTTTCGGCTTCTCTGCATAGAGGGTTGTTCAGGCAATCCTGGGCCTTTGGGTCAAACTGCACAGACCAGTTCCACACAGTAAGAAAGCTGAAAGGACCGCTTTGTGTCTTGAGTCTTTCACCAGTCTGCCAAAACAAACAGGTCACAATTAAGGCTGCTAGAAAGGAATTCTGACCAAGTTAAGGTGAAATTAAGAAACTGGCTTTTCATAGAAAAGGCCAGAGTTGCAATGACACTCATGATTCCTATGTATTCATTAGCTGAACAACAGTATTAGATGCAAGTACAGACATGAAGGCTATCTATATAGAAGTCTCTAACTTCAGACAGTTTAATTTCAACAGTGCAATTACACAGCACCAAGAATGCCTTTCACAGTTGAAAATGAGATTATTTAATCTGAGGAAAAAACCCCAAAGTTTTGAAAATTGGGCAGTAAATAGACACTTGAATTCTTCAAACAGGGGGCAGGATTTTGGAATAAACATCTCCAAACTTAAAAAGTTAACTGCAGTTATGCAGCGCTACCAGTTTAAATTTTATGATCAGCACTTTATTTATATAGAAGACTCTGATCATCGCTATATTTTTTTAGTCTCTGTGTAGCCTTGCAGATGATACTCCCATTGCTTCCAGCTTCTTAGGCTAGAGAAAAGCATGAACCAAATGTAAATCAACATTAAGGAAATATTGGTTTTTGGAATAAAGAGAATATACATTAATTTTGTAGATAACATTATGTAGGACAGCAGGATATTCTTAAGTTAAGGAGTTCCATTTTCATTGAAGAGCAATAAACATGAACCTATAGCTACACATTAGAAGTAATATATTCCTGAGTTATTTTCCTTTTGTCATCATAAACTCTGAAGGCCTGAACTTGACTCCTTATACCCGAAGTTACACTCATTCACCCTTCAAGGCATCACCTTTCAAAATACGCATGGAAAAACACGCTGCTAGGGCTATTAGTTTTTTAGTGTTCCTTGCTTGTTGGTCAAACCTGTTCTCCAACACATTGCATCTACAACATAACAAACCCTTACTGTATTAATGTCTTTCTGATGTTGTGAGTTGAAGAAGAATGTGTTGAAGAAGAATTGCCCAAACACCTCTCCTGACGAAAAGGTAAGTACCTGCACGAGGTGTGCACAGGTTGATGACCCTGTTACGTCAGGTGGCTGAACTGCAGGAAACGGTTAAGAGGCTGCGCAGTATTAGAGGAGCTGAGGCAGAGATAGACAGGTGGCTTCAGAATCATGTTCCTGTGGCAGACACCACTGAGAATGAGGCACTGTGGACCCTGGTGACTCACAGGAGCAGGATTCCACATCAGCCTGCACCCTCCACTACCACAATCAGAAACAGATATGAAGCCTTAATGACTGAGGACACCCATGAGCAAGGTCTGCAAAGTCTCCTGCAAGGGGAAACTGTACCAGCAACACACAGTGGACATCGTAAAAAGAAATGATGAGTGCTCGTGGTGGGTGACTCTCTGTTGAAGGGTACCGAGGCACCCATCTGCTGACCTGACAGGGAGTCACGAGAGGTATGCTGCCTCCCAGGAGCCAAGGTCCGAGACGTTGCTGAGAGGGTGCCACAACTCATCAGGAAAACAGACTACTATCCACTATTACTATTTCATGTAGGCAAGAATGACACTGAGAGCCATAACCTGGGTAAAATCAAGGAAAACTTTCGAGCCCTGGGGGAGTAAGTGAAAAACTTTGGTGCCCAGGTGATCATCATCTCTTCCATTTTGCCAGTTCAAGGGAAGGGAGCAGCCAGAAACAGGTGCATAATGTATATCAACTCCTGGCTATGTGGCTGGTGCCACCATGAGGGGTTTAGCTTTTATGACAATAGGGTGTTCTTCAGTGACGACAACATGCTAGGGAGGGATGGAATCCATCTGTCTAAAAGGGGTAAGGGAATCTTCAGCAGTAGGCTGGCTAATTTGGTGAGGCAGGCTTTAAACTGAAGGACTTGGGGGTGGGATCTGTTGTGAAAACGCTCACACCAGCACGTCCAACAGGGGAGTAAGTTGGGTCAAGCAGTGTGGTGATAAAGGTTCCTTAGCTGTCGCCCAAGAGGTGAAACAGAAGAGTAATCACCTTAAGTGTATGTATACAAATGCACGCAGTCTAGGAAACAAACAGGAGGCACTGGCGCTCCGTGCCCACTCAGAACTCAGAAGGGTATGACATCATAGGAGTAACTGAAACATGGTGGGACAACTCAAATGACTGGGGAATCACAATGGACGGTTACAGGCTCTTTCGTAAGGACAGGCAGGGTAGAAGAGGTGGAGGAGTTGCACTCTACATTAAGGAAAACCTTGAATGTATCGAAGTCAACTATGGTGATTGCGACTGCTCTATCGAATGTCTCTGGGTTAAAGTCAAAGGGGTCATCTCCAAGCAGGACCTCACAGTGGGCATCTGCTATTGACCTCCTAACCACGATGACGAAGCTGACGAAGCGATATTTGGGGCACTAAAGCAAGATTCTGGCCAACATAACCTGGTCCTGATGGGTGACTTCAACTACCCAGACATCTGGTGGAAGAACAATATGGCAGCTCGCATGTCATCCACCAAGTTCCTGGAATGTATAGAGGACTGTTTCTTGATACAAATGTTAGATGTGCCAACCAGGAAGGAGGCGCTGCTGGACTTGCTATTCACAAACGGAGAAAGCCTGCTTTGTAATATCTCGGTTAGTGATAGCCTTGACTGCAGTGACCACAATATTGTGGAGTTCGGGATCCTGCTGAGTGTGCTGAAGGTCACCTCTAAGAGAAGGTTTCTGGATTTTAGAAGACCAAACTTCAGTTCACTCAAGGCTCGGTTGGGAGGGATTCGATGGGAAGCTTCCATGGAAGACAAAGGAGCTAGTGAGTGCTGGGAGTTCTTCAAGAACTCCCTATTGGAAGCACAAAGCCAATTTATCCTCTACAAAGGAAAGGGAAGTAAGCAGAGCAAGAGGCCCCTATGGCTCAACCATGACCTCCTGGGTCTACTCAAATCCAAAAGGGAAGCACACCAGAAATGGAGAAGTAGAGGATTATCTGTCGAGAACTACAAGGGCATTGCCAGAGCGTGCAGAGACGCAGTCAGAAAAGCAAAATCCCAATTTGAATTGAAACTGGCTGTAGACATGAAGAATAACAAGAAAGGGCTCTTCAGACATGTCAACCATAAGGAGAAAAAGAAGGAAAACATAGGCCCACTGTTAAACGGAAAAGGAGAATCAATCACCAATGATGCAGAAAAGGCAGAGGTCCTCAACACCTTCTTCACCTTGGTCTTTACCAGCACTGTAGGGTTGCAGGCTTCGGGAAGAAAATTGCCAATTGATCTAAACACCGACCCACCATCAGTGAAGGAAGAGTTAGCACATGAATTATTACAGGAGCTTGACCCCTACAAATCAATGGGCCCTGACGACATCCACCCGAGGGTGTTGAGAGAGCTGGCTGACATCATTGCGAGGCCACCCTGCATAATCTTCAAAACATCGTGGAGAATGGGGGATGTCCCAGAGGACTGGAAGAAGGCAAATGTTACCCCTAGCTACAAGAAGGGCTCGAGGGAGGATCTGGGTAACTATAGGCCCATCAGCCTTACTTCAATCCCTGGGAAATTTATGGAACGAATCCTCCTGAGGGCCATCACAAGTCAAAAGAAGCATGTGATTGGGAAAAGCCAACATGGCTTCACTAAGGGCAGATCATGCTTGACAGATCTGGTGGCCTTCTATGACAAAGTGACTTGCCTGGTTGACATGGGGCGGGTGGTGGACACTGTCTACCTGGACTGCTCCAAGGCCTTTGATACGGTCCCCCCCAGCCTCCTCCTGGAAAAATTAATGCGTTATGGCCTAGACAAGTGGTCTGTACAGTGGGTGGGGAATTGGCTGACAGGGCACACCCAAAGGGTGGTGATAAATAGCTCCTTTTCCAAGTGGCAACCTGTCACAAGTGGGGTCCTCCAGGGATCGATATTGGGCCCAATGTTATTCAATATCTTTATAAGTGATCTGGATAACAGGATCAAGTGTAGCCTGATGAAGTTTGCAGATGACACCAAGTTGAGTGGGGAAGTAGACACTCCAGAAGGGAGAGCTGCTCTGCAGGAAGATCTGGATAGGCTGGAAGGGTGGGCCAGCAAGAACCTTATGAAGCTCAGCAAGGACAAGTGTAAGATCATGCACCTGGGAAAACATAATCCAGGAGTGCAGTACAGACTGGGATCCACCTGGCTGGAGAGCAGCTCTGTGGAAAGGGACCTGGGGGTCCTGGTGGACAGGAAGCTCAACATGAGCAAACAGTGTGCTGCTGCGGCCAAGGCGGCCAACAAGATGCTTGGTTACATCAAAAAGGGCATCGCCAGCAGAGAGAAAGAAGTCATTATCCCACTCTACTCAGCGCCTGTCAGGCCACACCTGGAGTACTGTGTACAGTTCTGGTCCCCACTGTACAAAAAGGATGTGGACAGGCTGGAAGGGGTCCAGAGAAGGGCCACCAAGGTGATCAAAGGACTGGGAAGCCTGCCATATGAGGATAGGCTGGGAGAACTGGGTTTGTTCAGCCTTGAGAAAAGGAGGCTTAGAAGGGATCTCATCACCATGTACCAGTACTTAAGGGGCAGCTACAAAGAAGATGGAGACTCCCTTTTTACACAGAGTCACATGGAGAGGACAAGGGGGAATGGATACAAATTGCTCTTGGGGAGATTCTGATTGGACACGAGAGGAAAATTTTTCACAGTGAGGACAGTCAACCATTGGAATAATCTCCCCAGGGAAGTGGTTGGCTCGGCCACATTGGACACTTTTAAGATTTGGCTGGACAGGGTGCTGGGCCATCTTGTCTAGACTGTGCTCTTCCTAGAAAGGTTGGACTAGATGATCCCTGAGGTCCCTTCCAACCTGTGATTCTGTGAATCTGTGTGATTCTGTGAATGTGCTAAAGACAGGCACATAGAGGCTGTCTGACAAGACAGTTAAGTAGGTTCCTGTGAACTCAAATGCTGGAGGATACTGTTGTACCAACTGCCAAACACAGTTTAGCGAGAGCAGAAAAACGGGATCCTAAATAACAAAAATATTGCATCAGTTTCAGAAAAAATATGTTCCATGATGACGACTATTTATTTTATAGTATTTAGCATCTCCAAATACAAATCTTAAGGACAGCAAACCTGGTGAACTACAGAATTGTTGCATATAACTTTGGCTGAACTCTGAATTATCATCTGAGCTACTGTCCTGGTTTTGGCTACCCTTGGCCAATTGTTGACAGAAGAGATGAACACTTTCTAACCTGAATTTGCACACATTAACTTGCTACAAAAGTTGCTCCTATGCAGCCTTTTAAAGTTGGCAAAGCAAAACTAGTTTATAGCAATTCTTGATCAGAACCAATTAGTTTACACTTATGATTTCCATTCTTTATAGCAATGTGATCTAGTCCCAAAATACAAACAAAAATGGAGACGTGAGACTGCAACATTTAGCAAGACAGTATGAAGTTAAACTCTAGATGTGACAAGAATATGCAGTTCACTTTAATTATTTCTATGGACACTACCATTTAACACAGTTTAAAAGAATACAAGATACACATCTTTCTAAAGAGTCCAAGATCGAATGGGAATTTTTACATTTATTTTTTAGTTATAAAGACATTGCTGAACTCTAAACAGCAAAAATAGTGACACTGTACAAAACATCAACCCATAAAACAAAAAAAATTAAAAGATCCTCAGAGTAATTAGAACTTCTGGACTGACATCTAAATGCCTCCTTATGCCAAGTAAGCTTTTAAATAGTATGTAAGGAAAATAATAAAAAATAAATCATACTTCTTCTTTGTCACTTTTATGTAAGTGGTTACAATGATCCAAAAAGCCATGTCCGCCAACTACCCACTCCTTCTGAATAAGGCTCTGAAACCCTGACTTTGTTCTGCTGTATGAATCCATCATCACTTGAACAAGACTGGAGATTACATCAGTGGACAAGGGAAGAGCTATGGATGTCATATATCTGGACTTCTGTAAGGCCTTTGACACAGTCCCCCACAGCATCCTTCTCTCTAAACTGGGGAGATACAGTTTTGATGGATGGACTGTTCTGTGGATAAGGAATTGGTTGGCTAGTCACATCCAGAGGGTAGTAGTCAATGGCTCAGTGTCCAGATGGAGACTGGTGATGAGTGATGTCCCTCAGGGGTCCGTACTGGGACCAGTACTGTTTAATATCTTAATCAATGACATAGACAGTGGGATCAAGTTCACCCTCAGCAAGTGTTCAGATGACACCAAGCTGAGCAGTGCAGTTGTCACACCAGAAGGATGGGATGTCATCCAGAGAGACCGAGACAAGCTGGAGATGTGGGCCTGTAAGAACCTCATGAGGTTCAACAAGGCCAAGTGCAAGGTCCTGCACCTGGGTCAGGGCAACCCCCAGTATCAATACAGGCTGGGGGATGAAGAGATTGAGAGCAGCCCTGCAGAGGAGGACTTGGGGCTACTGGTGGATGAAAAGCTGGACATGAGCCAACAATGTGCGCTTGCAGCCCAGAAGGCCAACTGTATCCTGGGCTGCATCAAAAGGAGCATGGCCAGCAGGTCAAGGGAGGGCATTCTGCCCCTCTATTCCACTATGGTGAGACCCCACCTGGAGTTCTGTGTCCAGCTCTGGGGTCCTCAGCACAAGAAGGACATGGACCTGTTGGAGTGGGTTCAGAGGAGGGCCACAAAAATGATCCACGTGCTGGAGCACCTCTCCTGTGAAGAAAGGCTGAGAGAGTTGGGGTTGTTCAGGCTGGAGAAGAGAAGGCTGCGGGGAGACTTTATTGTGGCCTTCCAGTACTTAAATGGGACTATAGGAAAGATGGGGGCAACCTCTTTAACAAGGCCTGTTGTGACAGGACAAGGAGTAATGGTTTTAAAATAAAGGAGGGTAGATTTAGACAAGATATAAGGAAGAAATTTTTTTATGATGAGAGTGGTGAAACACTGGAACAGGTTGCCCAGAGAGGTGGTAGATGCCCCATCCCTGGAACTATTCAAGGTCAGGTTGGCTGGGCTTTGAGCAACCTGATCTAGTTGAAGATGTCCCTGCTCACTGCAGGGGGGTTGGACTAGATGACCTCTAAAGCTCCCTTCCAACCTAAACCATTCTATGATTCTATGATTCCACAGCACAGATCAGTAGCACTCTCTTCTACAGAAGAGAGCAGAAACCACATCGTCTACTAAGCCATTCCTAAAACTTTGGGTAAGAAAGCAATGTATTTCTAGCTTCACAAGCAAAACTGTATTTCAAGCTCAGAGAAGCTCACCATTTCTTAAAAGTGTTATACCATCAAAGAGAAGTTAATCCATGTTTCCAATACTCCTTTTTGTGAAAACTTAAGGTTTCTTGTATGCTTATACTAGGATAATACTTTGACAATAAAATCGCAAAAAGCAATCTTTTATGACAACCACCTTGATGTCTACACCCTTCAGTCTCCCCCACAGTCTGCCCCTCCTGCCCCATGCTATCAGGCCAGTTATCCACCCTTACCCTTCCTATCCTGTATGTGTCTTTTCACAAGGTGTGAAATTGCATCCTCATGCAACATGAATTCTTCACCCTTTCAGGTGCCTCCTAGAAACATCTCCTCCCCATGCTAGGTTTCTCAAATGGCAGTGTTTGTGTTGGGGGGAAAAAAGGAAAAAAAACACAAACCTAAATCACTAATTAAAAAAATTGCTTAATGGTTAACATTAAGTTTGGTTTTCCATGTGATTATTTAATCTAGGAAAATAAACTGCTCTGTATACAATAAGCATATTCTTTCATGTGTTTTTAATAAAGAGACTTTATGGTATTCAGTGTATATCTAGAACATAAAAATATCCTTTCAGAAAGTTTTCATGCTCCATATTATGCAGCTTAAGCTACATCTAAAGAAGCTAAAAAGAAAAGATTCTTACATTAGTGTCCCCTAAAAGGGGTTAGAACTTCAGACTACTAAAACTTGCCTAGTCCTTTAAAACAACAAAAATCACACTCAACTTCTGTAAATTAAGAACTTTAGCTTCAAGAGCAAACTTTCAAGAGGTATCTTTACTTGGCCATTAGTCATGCATTTCCAGTTATCATCTTTGTACCTTTGTAGTACAATACTGTATTCTGGATCAATATCAGCCACCACACACACTAAAGTATTACAATTGCTAAGAGCCAGAACTTTAACCTGGAAAGAGTCAACATCGCCACACTTATGTTCTAATCTACTACATGGTATATTTCTCCCATAATCTGGTTTTAAGAGGCAGAGGGAAGGATCAGCAATCAGATCTTGTAAACATGCAAAGTTTATTCAGAGATTATCATTACACAAGGAAACACAGAGTGGAATTAAAGATCAAACACCCAGACGTAACGCTGCTGGTTTCTGTCATGGTTTAGCCGGCAGCCCAGCCCCACACAGTCGCTCGCTCACTCCCCCACCAGTAGATGGGGGAGAGAATCAGAAGGGTAACGCTCGTGGGTTGGGATAAGAACAGTTTAATAATTAAAATTAAAAGAAACAACAGTAGAAACGCAATGTAAAGGAGAACAACGAGAGGCGCAAAGCCCCGGGGGAGGGGGGAAGGGAGGGGAGAGGGGGAACGAACCGCCGAAACAAACTGCATGCGCCGCAGCCACTCGCCACCCACCGACCAGGCGCCTCCGCGCTGCCACTGCCCCCCCCCCTTCAATATATTGGTCATGGTGTCACGTGGTATGGAATGAACCTGCCATTGGCCAGTCGGGGTCAGCCGCCCCCACCATGGCCCTGCCCCTCCCAGCCCCGCCCCCGCCACGCGGCAGAGCGCGGGAAGCTGGAAAGGTAGCCGACCCCCACAGTGAGGAGAATTAACCCCTTCTCAGCCAAAACCAGCACATTCTCCACCCCTTATTCCATACCATTTACACCATGCCCAGGTCCCATATGATGCAATACAACCGTACCAACCACCTCCCCTCCCCTTCCCATCCTTTAACATAATACACCGGCATCATTCCCTTAGTTCATGGACCTTCCCTGTAAAATGTCCATTAAAATGCCCATTGAGTTCACCCAGTCCATGACTCTGGGCTCCATCTGTTGTATCAGTCTTTCAGGGTGGGAGAGATGGTGTGTGGCGTTGGGTTGCTGCATACCGAGTCAGTCATCGTTCCATCACTGCTGCACGGCTTGTTTCATAGTTGATCTTCCATGGGTTGGGAGGCTCGTACTCTGATATCATTGATACAACACAGAGGTGACACACAGTATTATATAGCAGTTCACATTGTGCCATTCAGTTCATTGACTGTTTTCGCCCAAAATCAAATCCCCTTGAGGCACACATCAGATTTCTCCATCCTCCCGCATCACGCACCAAGTGCACCCAGGTACTCGAGCAAAAGCAATCCCACGAATGGGTTTGCCTTTGCTGGAGGCAGGAAGAACCCAGACTGTTTTGCCCAGCATACTTTTTGTGTGCACTGCAGGGACTCTGTCCCCTTCCACAGTATGTAGGATTTCTGACTGGGCAGGGCCAGCTCGGTTGGCAGATCCCCTCGTGTTGACTAACCACGTGGCTTTTGCTAAATGTGTATCCCAGTGCTTGAATGTTCCACCCCCCATTGCTCTCAGTGTAGTTTTTAACAGTCCATTGTACCGTTCAATTTTCCCAGAGGCTGGTGCGTGATAGGGGATGTGATACACCCACTCAATGCCATGCTCTTTGGCCCAGGTGTCTATGAGGCTATTTCGGAAATGAGTCCCGTTGTCTGACTCAATTCTCTCTGGGGTGCCATGTCGCCACAGGACTTGTTTCTCAAGACCCAGGATAGTGTTCCGGGCAGTGGCGTGGGGGACAGGATATGTTGCCAGCCAGCCAGTCGTTGTTTCTACCATTGTAAGCACATGGCGCTTGCCTTGGCGGGTCTGTGGGAGTGTGATATAGTCAATTTGCCAGGCCTCCCCATATTTATATTTCAGCCATCGTCCCCCATACCATGGAGGCTTTACCCGCTTCGCTTGCTTGATTGCAGTGCATGTGTCACATTCGTGGATAACCTGTGCAATAATATCCATGGTCAAGTCCACCCCTCGATCACGAGCCCACCTGTATGTTGCATCTCTCCCTTGATGGCCTGAGGTGTCATGGGCCCACTGAGCTAGAAATAGTTCACCCTTATGCTGCCAGTCCAGATCCACCTCAGCCACTTCAATCTTGGCAGCCTGATCCACCTGCTGGTTGTTTTGATGTTCTTAGTGGCCCAACTCTTGCGTTTGTGAGCATCCACGACATACTTTCACAACCAGATTTCTACCCGGGCAGCAATATCTTGCCACAATGTGACAGCCCAGATGGGTTTACCTCTATGCTGCCAGTTGCTTTGCTTCCACTGCTGTAGCCAGCCCCACAGGGCATTTGCCACCATCCAGGAGTCAGTATAGAGGCAGAGCACTGGCCACTTTTCCCGTTCAGCGATATCTAAGGCCAGCTGGATGGCCTTTACCTCTGCAAACTGGCTCGATTCACCTTCTCCTTCAGCAGTTTCTGCTACTTGTCGTGTAGGACTCCATACAGCAGCCTTCCATCTCCGGTGCTTTCCCACAAGGCGACAGGACCCATCAGTGAACAGGGCATATTGCTTCTCATCTTCTGGCAGTTTGTTATACAGTGGGGCTTCTTCAGCACGTGTGACCTCCTCCTCCTCTGGTGATATTCCAAAATCTTTGCCTTCTGGCCAGTCCATAATCACTTCCAAGATTCCTGGGCGACTGGGGTTTCCTACTCAAGCCTGCTGGGTGGTCAGTGCAACCCATTTACTCCACATAGCATCAGTTGCATGGTGTGTAGAGGGGCTGTTTCCTTTGAACATCCAGCCCAGCACTGGCAGTCAGGGTGCCAGGAGCAACTGTGCTTCAGTACCAACCACTTCTGAAGCAGCTCGAACCCCTTCATATGCTGCCAATATCTCTTTTTCAGTTGGAGTATAGCGGGCTGCGGACCCTCTGTATCCCCGACTCCAAAACCCTAGGGGTCGACCCCGGGTCTCCCCATGTGCTTTCTGCCAGAGGCTCCAGGTAGGGCCATTCTCCCCGGCTGCAGTGTAGAGCACATTTTTTACATCTTGTCCTGCCTGGACTGGCCCAAGAGCTACTGCATGAACTATTTCTCGTTTAATCTGTTCAAAGGCTTGTCGTTGCTCAGGGCCCCATTTGAAATCATTCTTTTTCCGGGTCACTTGATACAGAGGGCTTACAATCATACTGTAATTTGGAATATGCATTCTCCAAAAACCCACAATGCCCAAGAAAGCTTGTGTTTCCTTTTTGCTAGTTGGTGGAGACATGGCTGCTATTTTGTTGATCACATCCATTGGAATCTGACGACGGCCATCTTGCCTATTAATTCCTAAGAACTGGATTTCTCATGCAGGTCCCTTCACCTTACTTTGTTTTATGGCAAAACCAGCTTTCAGGAGGATTTGGACTATTTTCTCTCCTTTCTCAAAAACTTCTTCCGCTGTGTTGCCCCACACAATGATGTCATCAATGTATTGAAGGTGTTCTGGAGCTTCTCCCTGTTCCAGTACAGTCTGAATCAGTCCATGGCAAATGGTAGTACTGTGTTTCCACCCCTGGGGCAGTCGAGTCCAGGTGTACTGGACGCCCCTCCAAGTAAAAGCAAACTGTGGCCTGCACTCTGCTGCCAGAGGGATTGAGAAGAATGCATTAGCAATATCAATTGTGGCATACCACTTGGCCGCCTTTGACTCCAGTTCGTATTGAAGTTCTAGCATGTCTGGCACAGCAGCACTCAACGGTGGAGTGACTTCATTCAGGCCACGATAGTCTACTGTTAGTCTCCACTCTCCATTAGACTTCCGGACTGGCCATATGGGACTGTTAAAGGGTGAGTGGGTCTTACTGATGACTCCTTGGCTCCTCAGTTGGTGAATGA
Source organism: Phalacrocorax aristotelis (assembly GCF_949628215.1). Lineage (NCBI taxonomy): Eukaryota > Metazoa > Chordata > Aves > Suliformes > Phalacrocoracidae > Phalacrocorax > Phalacrocorax aristotelis. The sequence goes on from NC_134310.1 coordinate 24,837,629, forward strand.
GTTTATGGATGGGGATCAGAGAGTCTCTGTTGGTGCGATAATGCCGCCGGTGCACTGTTGTGGTGGCGATTGGCACCTGTTGTTCTTTGACCCTCAGCAACCCCACCACAGAAGGGTCCTTTGAGAGACCGGGCAAGGTAGACAGCTGTTCAGTTTCCTCCGTCTCCAAGGCAGCTACACCAAAAGCCCACTTGTACCCTTTTGGGTCCTTGAAATACCCTCTCCTGAGGAAGTATATGCCAAGGATGCACGGAGCCTCGGGGCCAGTCACAATGGGGTGCTTCTGCCACTCATTGCCAGTTAGGCTCACTTCAGCCTCCAATACAGTTAGCTCTTGGGATCCCCCTGTCACTCCAGCAATGCTGATGGGTTCTGCCCCTATATAGTTTGATGGCATTAAGGTGCACTGTGCGCCGGTGTCCCCTAAAGCTTTATACTCCTGTGGGTCGGACGTGCCAGGCCATCGGATCCACACAGTCCAGTAAGCCCGGTTATCCCTTTCCTCCACCCGGCTGGAGGCAGGGCCCCTCTAGTCCTCATCGTAGCAGTCACAACTCACTTCCTGTAAATGTGAATCAGGAGTCCCTCTATTATGCTTAGAAATAAAATCTGCGCTTCTACTCCTCTGTCTGGGGACTTGCTCGCTGGAAACTGGAGCAGCAGCTTTCCTGGAAGAGCCTCCCTGAGTGACTGTTCTTCCTTGCAGTTCATGTACTCGTGCCTCTAGGGTCGAGGTAGGCTTGCCATCCCACCTCATCATGTCCTCTCCGTGGTCACGCAGGTAGAACCATAGGGTGGCCCGTGGTGTGTATCCCCTTCTTTGAGCCAAAGGACGCTTATTCCTAACAGCTGAGACACTGCTCTGTCAAGGTGGGGAGTAGGACAGATCTTCTTTGAGTTGCTGGACCTCTTGGGATAGTTTCTCCACAGCAGAGACAAGCGACGAAGAGATATTTGTGTCATAATCCCGGAGTCTATCTATCACCTCTGCCACCGTTGGTGTCTCGTCATCTTTCCAGGACATCACTGCCAATGAGTTTGCATGCGAAGATGGTGCGCTCCGTACAAACTTCCGCCACATGGGTCGTGTGCACTTGGCTTCATCTGGATCTTTGGATGACCGTTGATCGTCCAGGTCACCATAAATCACCTCAAGCACAGCTAATTCCCTTAGATACTGGATGCCTTTCTCCATAGTTGTCCATTTCCCTGGGCGATATGTAACATCTTCTTTAAAGGGATACCTTTCCTTCACTCCAGACAGGAGTCGCCTCCAGAGGCTGAGGGCTTGTGGTTTTTTTCCAATTGCTTTGTCAACGCCCCCTTCCCCAGAAAGGGATCCCAATTGTTTGGCTTCTTTTCCCTCTAGTTCCAGGCTACTGGCCCCATTATCCCAGCATCGGAGCAGCCAGGTGACAATGTGCTCACCTGAACGACGGCTATAATCTTTTCGCATATCTCGCAACTCGCTTAAGGACAGGGATCGGGTGGTCTCTATTTCATTTATTACTTCTCCCTCCTCTCCCCGCGATGGCCCTGGTTCTTCATCATCCCGTTCTAAACGAGTTGATGTCTGCTTCCAATATTTCGTCTTGTGTATGGGGGCAACTGATACTGGTACGGGTTTATTTTCTGAGCTAGCTCTGGTACTTGTTGTGGGGGTTTGAGTGGCTGCAGTGCCTGTTGTCATGGCTGGAGTGTCTACTGTGCCAGTCACTTTGCATTTCAATCCAGAGACATTCTCTTCCCCCTGGGGGCACTGAATACTGTTGAGCAGGGCTCGGTATGCATGGGCCAGACCCCAGCATGTTGCAGTTATCTGTGTCTCTCTGGAGTTCCCAGCGTAACAACATACTTTCTCCAAATATTCTACTAGTTTTTTAGGATTCTGCACTTGTTCGGGGGTGAAACTCCAAAACACTGGGGATGCCCACTGCCCTAGGTATTTGCCCATGCTATCCCACATGCCCTGCCACTCCTAACTATCAAGCCTCGGGGCAGATTTCTGGGTGATATTCTTAAGTTGCTTAGTCAAAACCAAAACAACATGCCCAAAAACTAACAATAAGTGCACCTTAACCACCCAAGGATGGTCAAGATACAAAAAGGTTGTTGTCACAAAGGCACAGACATCATAGAACAAAGTTGCAAAGGTACTATTCTGTATTTCCTCCATATAAAGTCTCTCAGAGGAGGAGGTATAATTGCTAATTGCCTCAACAAGGTGGTATCCAAAGTACAGTAACGGTTTCAGCAAAAACCCCAAATACCAGATAAAGCTGAAAACGAGTGTTTGTATAACAAATCTTGTAGGCAAAACATTACTAATCACAGCAGAACACAGCAGACTCAACAAACCAACACTGATTTTTAACACCAACTGCAAAAAGGACAACATGGTGCTGTGACCAGCAGCTGTTGTTATCTCCAACCCTTGAGCCCCACATTGGGCGCCAAAATGACTGTCGTGGTTTAGCGGCAGCTCAGCCCCACACAGTCGCTCGCTCACTCCCCCACCGGTAGATGGGGGAGAGAATCAGAAGGGTAACGCTCGTGGGTTGGGATAAGAACAGTTTAATAATTAAAATTAAAAGAAACAACAGTAGAAATGCAATGTAAAGGAGAACAACGAGAGGCGCAAAGCCCCGGGGGAGAGGGGGAACGAACCGCCGGAACAAACTGCATGCGCCGCAGCCGCTCGCCGCCCGCCGACCAGACGCCGCGCCGCCTACCGCGCTGCCACTACCCCCCCCCCCCAATATACTGGTCATGGTGTCACATGGTATGGAATGAACCTGCCATTGGCCAGTCGGGGTCAGCCGTCCCCACCATGGCCCTGCCCCTCCCAGCCCCCCCACCCCGCCACGCGGCAGAGCGCGGGAAGCTGGAAAGGTAGCCCACCCCCACGGTGAGGAGAATTAACCCTTTCTCAGCCAAAACCAGCACAGTTTCCAGACCTAACTCTTCATAAAGTTTTTATTTTCAGCAAAAGTTTACACACAAACTAGAATTCTTGCAGCTGCTTAGGCCACTAATGGAAGCTGACAGTTTATTTCATAAGTGTGAAGTTGTCAGATTCTTTCTTCCACCATCTAGAATAGCTGAGAAGGCACTCCTGACTGCAAGAGCCAAAAACAGGCTGATCCAGGAAGCAACTGGATCCAAGCATAGGAATGACCAGTCTCAAAACAATGTAAGGCTAGGAACTTCGGCTGGCATTTACTTTAAACTACTTGTAACCTCTGTTTAGTCAATGCATTTCTCAACACATGATCTTTGCTAGAACCTCTCATTCAACATACATGTAAATTCTGGAATAAGGAATGAATAGCTATCAATATTTATTGATTGTTATTCAGACTAGAAAGAATTGAAGCTGACTGCAGAAAAGTGCAGCAGCACTTCATGGTAACAAGCTGATAACAGAATAAACTTGCAGACAGAGCTAGCACAAAGTAACACTGAAAACAAATAAACCCCCTCAACATTTCACTATAACTAGCCTTACGTTAGCCAACAACATTCCAACACTTACTCACTGTGGACTGCTGAGATAAGAAAAAAGAACTTGAGGAACAATCAGGAGAGAAAGGGGACAAAACTGAGAACAACTGTCATTTTCTAAATCTTTAGTAGGCTAACATCTCGAATACTGCAGTTCATCCCACCCTGAAGAATATTGCAGAAATAGAGAGTACAGAGAAGAACAGCAAGGTGAGTCAGAGACACGGAACAGGTTTCATGCAAGAAACAAATTATATTCTTCAGTTTGGAAAGAAGGTGACTAAGTGCAGAAGGGAAATTACTGGATCTATAGTTATAAGAGGTTTGCTGGAAGAGTTGTAGTTGGAATCATCTGCTGCTTCTCGCATCCTTTAATGCAGGAGGCTTAACACAATTCTGCACTGTAAAAATACTGTCTCAAGTTGTAGAAATAAAAGATATAAATGGGACCATAAGCCTGTCAATTTTATTTCCTACTGGAGGTGAAGAATGTCTTCATATTTCAAGAAACTAGCTAGAAAAACCACTACAAATGCATTAAACAGCAATTTGAAACCCAGAAAATTACAGATATAGAAAACCTGATTATCTCTAGCCAGTTCGTGCTCTCCAATAATGAAAACCATTTCACATCAGTTGCCCAGAAGCATATAAAAAAAACCCAAAAACCCACAACCAACCAAACCCCAAAATTGGCTTACTCACATATACGTAGTGCTAATTAACAGTCATCCATTGTATTACCCTTCAGTTATGAAGGGTAATACAACAGCCAATATCAAGGAGTCAGTAAATCCTAATCACTGTTAAAGTCAACACCCTATAACTAAATGAGGAAGTAAAGTAGTCCTACAAACACCAGTAAAGTTTTGTAGCACCATAGACTTTTAGAAAAAGTATGCTATAGGTTCATAGCAACCAAACCAAGTAAATAAATCTGCTGACAAAATGGAAAAGGAAAAGGTTTAATCAGAAGAGATTGAATTCTTACTTCCACATTCCAGTCGCCTTGACTCTAAAGCATGATCTAACGCTTAACATAAGGAGGCTGGATTTTGGAAGTGATTACTATTAGAGCCAGAAACACAAAAGGGGTTTAGAAGGTGGTTACACAAATTTATGAGATGTAAGATTACCTGGAAAAGTTTTAAACAGTTTTCACTGCAACTGAAGAGAAGCGTTAAAATACATCAAAAAGGGAATAACTAAGATAAATCAGGAGGCCAGTGCAACATTACACTCTCATAAATTTCACTAGGACTTTTTGTAGCTGATTAAATGCAACCTAAATCTCTACTGCTTTTATTTCTATCAAAGGCAGTATTCAGAAACTGAAAAGCTCTCACAAGCGAATATGCTCAATTAAAACCAGAACAGATCACCTTTCCTGCATAAGGCATAAACCTTGAAGCCCAAGGTCTACAACAGCTCTAGTACTAAGAAACGATTGAGATATACCACACTACCTCCCTTACCTACCCTACAGCTTGCAACTATGATCAAGTGCACAAGGATATATCTATTGATTTTGTTCCTGTAGCTGTTCTGCCTCCATGTCTGCTTGTGCCCCTCATTCTGTTCATTACACACTTTAAAAAAAACCCACCAAACTATCTTTCCCTGGCCACAGAAACAAGTTCTCCACAACTTAATAATTAGAATTCATCTTCAAAGTTCCCTAGTCAGTTCTGTTTACATTAGATGTTGTTTTCTCCAATCTTTTCACAGAATGGTAGGGGTTGGAAGGGACCTCTGGAGATCATCTAAAAATAGATATCTAAAAATATTTACAAGTATTGATGAAATCCCCTCAGTCTTCTCTTCTCCAGGATGAACAAACCCAAGTCTCTCAGCCTTTCCTCATAAGGGAGATGCTCCAGTCCCATGTTCATCTTCGTAGCTCTCCACTGGACTTGCTCGAGCAGTTCCCTGTCCTTCTTAAACTGGGGGGTTCCAAAACTGGACACAGTACTCCAAATGTGGTCTCACTAGGGCAGAGTAGAGGGGTAGGATAACCTCCCTTGACCTGCTGGCCACGCTCCTTTTAATGCAGACCAGGCTACCATTGGCTGTCTTGGCCACAAGGGCACATTGCTGGGTCAGGGTCAGCTTGCTGTCCACCAGCACTCCCAGGTCCCTCTCAACAGAGCTACTTTCCAGTAGGTCAACCCCCAACATGTGCTGGTGCATGGGGTTGTTCCTCCCCAGGTGTAGGACCTTATACTTGCTCTTGTTGAATTTCATCAGGTTCCCCTCTGCCCAGCTCTCCAGCCTATCCAGGTCTTGTTGGATGGCAGCACAGCCTTCTGGTGTATCAGCCACTCCTCCCACCTTGGTATCATCAGCAAACTTGCTGAGGGTACACTCTGATGCCGTGAAAAGCCGAAATCAGTACTCAGTAGTCTGAACGACTATTAAGCAGGTATTCTTTACTGCAGCGCTGGACACACAGGGGAAATCAGTACTCCTAATGTGCATGCCTGCACAGGGTTACTTGCATAACTTATACAAGCTTTACATACATATTCATTAGTTTTCCGAGAAAACATATACATATTCATTATTTTCCAATAACTCATTATCATACACAAATGTCCTTTGCACGTGCCTGTTGGTGTCTCCAGGTGGTCATCAGGGGTCTCTGGATGAAGGATATACTCTTCCTCACTGTGGCCACTACTTAACTTTTGCTTTTGCACAAAGTTCTGAGATCATGTATATACTGTCCTTGAGGGATAGTCTGTTCTGGTTTAGTGTTTGCTCTGCAGTTCCTTATCTTTATGGTTCTGTACATCTGCTTTTCTAAGGTCAAATGTTGTCGTTGTAATTTTCTGTTTAGGTGCTTCTTGTCTTGAAGCCTTTCTGACTCCCCCAAAACAACAAGTCTTAGTCACAACAGTTCTAACTCTATCAATACATACATGAAAGACAACAAGTGGCGTTGAAAGTGCTGACACAGAAGCTGGGTAGCTGGAAGGGACCAGTGGGATACTCTTCCAAATGATTAGATGAGGTTAGTAAAGGCTGACCTGCCTGCTTCAGGGCAGTAGGGACAACTGTAGCCTTAATTGAGGAATCTCAAAAACTGACACTGGGTCAACCGATTACTGTGTTTGTACCTCATGCTGTATCGTCTCTCCTTGAAAACAAGGGACACCACTGGATTTCCCCGAATAGGTTAGTGAGATATCAAGCCGTATTACTAGAACAAGATGATGTCACACTTTCCCTAACTTCTACCTTAAATCCTGCCGCTTTACTCCCAATTTCTGAGTCTGATGAATTACAGCATGATTGTCTAACCACCTTTGAACAAGTGTATTCCAGCAGGCCAGATTTACAGGACGAGCCTCTGCCTGACGCAGAGTGGAGCTCTTCACCGATGGTAGCAGCTACCTGTTGGAAGGAAAATGCAGAGCTGGATACGTGGTGGTAACAAATACCCAAATATTAGAAACTGGAGCATTACCTGGTAATACATCTGCTCAAAAGGCAGAGTTGATAGCACTGACTCAAGCTTTAGAACTGAGTCAAGGGAAAAGAGTTAATATATACACTGATTCCAAATATGCATTTGGAGTGGTACATGCACACGGGGCAATGTGGAAAGAAAGAGGACTGTTAAACTCACAAGGGGCTCCAATAAAATATGGAACAGAAATTATGAGACTTCTGCAAGCAGGTCTCCAACCAAAGGAGGTTGCAGAATTACGTAAATGTAATCAGTATAAATATTTATTGGTATTAGTAGATACTTTCATTGGTTGGCCAGAGGCTTTTCCTTGTCACACCACAAAGCTAGAGAAGTGATTAGGATTTTATTCAAAGAAGTTATTCCTAGTTTTGGTATTCTAGAAGGTATCTCCTCTGACAATGGGCCTCATGTTATACAGAAGTAGTACAGGGAATTTCCAAGTTTTTACAGATTAAGTGGGAATTACACACCTCTGGGAGGCCTCAATCTAGTGGAAAAGTAGAAAGGCTGAATCAGACCCTCAAGAGGCAAGTCTATAAACTTTACCAGGAAGCACACCTTAAGTGGATAGAAGCCTTACCTTTAGTTCTCTTGCGAATTCAAATAACCCCTAGGGTTAAGGAGGGAGTAAGCCCTTTGAGATTGTATATGGGAAGGCATGTCCCACAAACCTCTTAAACAACAAGGGAAACCAAATGCGTATAAGAGGACAGGCTGCCGTCAAGGAATATTTGATTTCTCTCTCGCAGACTTTGTCTTCACTATACAAGGACCTAAATCAAAGGACTTCTCTTCCCTTGGACACACCAGTCCACCCATTCCAGCCAGGAGACACTGCCTACATACGAACTTGGAACTCTTGACCAGAGACCCTCAATGAACTATGCTTAAGAAACAGGACTTGTCTACCTAGAGATTAAGTGCCTATTTTCCATAAGGATAGTTATAAAACTCAGAAAATGTTGTTAATCTAATTATGCCAAGATGATAGTTATATATTTATTAGTGGTCTGTAAAGGAAATTTACTCTTACAGTTTAGCCAGTCATTCGTGAGAATCCACAATAGCAGCAGTTTAATTGCACTACTAAAATTTGTTACAAACCCCAGATTGGGGAACCTTAGTTCTAGATTTAAATCTAACCTTTAAATATGTAATAAGTAAAGTATATACTGGGTAAAGTAATTTCATTTGGAGGGTATTACATGACTGTGCAGTTTGTGCATATACAAATTTAGAGTGGTACGGATGATTGTGTCCACATCTGTCATGGTTTTAGCTGGGATAGAGTTCATTTTCTTCACTGCAGCTGGCATAGTGCTGTGCTTTGGATTCAGTATGAAAATAATGTGGATAACACACAGATGTTTTGGTTGTTGCTGGGTAGTGCTTGTCAAGAGTCAAGGACTCTTCTAGCTTCCCATGCTCTGCCGGGTGCACAAGAAGCCGGGAGGGGAGGGGGCACAGCTAAGAGAGCAGATTCAAACTGGCCAAAGGGACATTCCATATCATATGACATCACGCCCGGTATATTAATTGGGGGGAGCTGGCTGGGGTGGGGGGCAATCGTGTCTTGGAGACCAACAGCATTGGTTGGAGGGTGGTGAGTGGTTGCATCACTTGTTGTTTGGATTTTTTTGTTTTTTACTCCTCCCAAGGGTTCACCTCTCTCTTTCTCTCATTATTTTCTTTTTCATTATATTACTATTATTAATATTGTTCTAACTTTTTTATTTTAATTATTAAACTGTTCTTAGCTAAACCCACGAGTTTTCTTACTTTGGCTCTTCTGATTCTCTCCCCCAGCCCACAGGGGTGGGGGAAGTGTGCGAGCAGCTGTGTGGTGTTTAGTTTCTGACTGGGGCTAAACCACAACACCAGGAAACAGGAAACAGAAGCTTTGGCATTGTGGGTTTTTGCAGAATGCATATTTGTCCTGGTTTCAGCTGGGATAGTTAATTTTCTTCATAGTAGCTAGTATGAGGTTACGTTTTGGATTTGTGCTGGAAACAGTGGTGATAATGTGGTGTGGGAAACTATAGGCTTGAATCCACATGCGGGTCCCCTGATAAGTTGTTTGAGATAGAAAGCGGGCTGGAGGATTATAGGTACGCGATGGAATTAGCTTGACTACAGACCCAGTGTCAGACCCGCTGATGGAAAATTACAGAGATCAGACCCGATGATGGGAAATTACAGAGAATCTGCAAGTCACCAGGAGGCGGAAGAAAGGCGAGAGATATCTCGGCCTTGAGAGCAAAGAAAGGCAGGGATATCTCTCGGCCTTGAGAGCATCCGACAAACAACAAGGAGTTTAGGCACGAAGTACAGAAATAGACTGTTCGTTAAGGAGGTGTCGCAATCCGTATGAAGTAATTGTTGAAGCTTGTTTACAAGAGCATATAAAAGCGCTGTGACTTAAAAATAAAACTGAAGCTTGCTCTATCACTCACGTTGAGTTGGCTGCTTGCTTTCCTCGCTCGCCGCAACTGGCGCCCGAACAGGGACCTGAAAAGGACTATTTCTGATACGGCAGCGAGAGACGGAGACGCACTGGCAGACGGCGGCCAGGGGGCAAAAGAGGAGTCGATTTATGCATCATTTCTGATACGTTCCGACCCTCCGGCCTGGATCCAACCTCGGAATTCAAGAGGGGATCCGCTTTCCGCAGTTGAAGCTAACCCGGGAGCGAGAGCCGTACAAACGACGCTGATTTATCCTCACATCGGGCGATGGAGGTCGAGGTAGCTTTTGAATTATTAAAGTGCTTTTTAGAAAAGCGGGGAGTAAGTCAGTTAAAAGACTTGTCAAGGCTAGTTACAGTGGGCAAAGTGAAAGAGTTCTTTAAAGAACCGGAGTCGATTTTTGAAGTAGAAGAGTGGAGAGCTTATGGTGATTGTTTGTGGGACTTGGTGATAGATGACGATAAGACAGCGAAAAAGCTAATGAAACCTTGGCGGGAAGTGATTAACTGTATGAAAAAATATAAAACTGAAAAAAGATTAGCAACAGCCGCCTCTGATCGGCTAGACAATTGTGACCCCAATGCTGGAAAAATTGGAATTGGCTTAGGCAATCCTTCGCCTCCCTTCTCGGGGATCCCAGTTATCGTACCTCGAAGGCCCCTTATTCCTCCTTCTCCCCCTCCTCCTCCTCCTGGTGGATCTGTAGAAACTAGCGGAGAAGGAATAAGCTTGGGAAAGGGAGGTGAAGATATTGAAAATTTATGTGATGTAGTTTCTCCGGTGGAGGAAAATAAGCCGAGCACCCCGTCTAGTCACCGTTCTGTGCCTAGTGTGCGCAGCCGAGTTGACTGGCGGAAAATCGGGTTAGAGGCATTACAAAATGGGGACCTAGAGACCGCCGACTTGTTGGCTCAGGCTTTCCCTGTCATCTATCAACCGGACCCTGCTAACAATCAAAATTTATTCGCACACCATACTCCTCTTGATTGGAAAATCTTGAACCAGCTGAGAAGTACAGTCAGCGAATCGGGTGTACACAGTGAGCTGACCAGACAGATGCTAAATTACATTTGGGGAAGCGGGCTGCTTTGTCCCGAGGATATTAAAAACATTATGAAGTTCATACTGACACAGTCGCAGCAGCTTTTATGGCAGGCTCACTGGCACGCCCTATGCGATAGATCGGCAAACACCCAACGCCAGCAAAACGATCCGCTAGCAGGAGTAATAGTAGAGCAACTCATGGGAACAGGACCCTTCTCGTCCCTAGACATGCAAATGCAGACAGGCCCTGATGTATTAAGAGAATCAATGAGGCTAGCAAGGGACGCCTTACAGCGCGTCAAAACAGCACCAATCACCCCTTCTTACATGTCGATTAAGCAAGGGAGGGAAGAGCTTTTTGCCACGTTTGTGGATCGAGTTACAGAAGCGTTAGATCGTACCGACTTACCTGAGTTTATGAAGGGCCCATTGCTGCGTCAATGTGTTATGGAAAACTCCAACCAAGCTACTAAAAGTATTTTAATTACACTTCCCCTAGACGCAGGCATTGAGGTGATGCTTGAACGCATGAGTCGAGTACCTACTGGCCCTCAAGCTATGTTAGTTGAGGCACTGAGGGAAGTTGGGCAGGGAATGGTACAGGTTCAACAACAAGTTTGTGCCGCTCTCGCCCCATTGGGTCCAGCTAAAAACCCTAACAGAGGGCCAGCTACTTTTAGATGCTTCCGCTGCGGAAAAGCAGAACACATGAAGAGACAGTGCAGCGAAGCTAACTTATGGTGCAAACACTGCCAGGCTCAAGGCCACAATACAACTGCCTGCCAGCATTCGGGAAACGGGAAGCTGAGCGCCCAGAGTCGCAGCGCGCAGGCACCAATTGCGGCTCCAGTGACTTCTCAGCACTCCGTCACCACGCCACCAGTCGTGCCGAGCAGCTCCGGCCAGCTTCCAATTTGCAACCCGCCACCAGCGGAAGCCTCGGCTTGGACTTGGCAACAGCAGTAGATGTCACTTTGATGGACACTCGTCCACAGAAGATCAGCATGGCTCACAGAAGAGCCAGTATGGGTCGGGCAGTGGCCGCTCAAACGGGAAAGTCTACAGCAAGCCCACATATTAATAAAAGAACAATTAGATCAAGGACATCTCCGACCGTCGACAAGCCCCTGGAACACCCCTATTTTTGTTATCAAGAAAAAGTCAGGGAAATACAGGCTGTTACATGATTTACGGGCAGTAAATCAGCAAATGCAAGCGATGGGGGCTTTACAGCCTGGCCTTCCAAATCCAGCCATGTTACCAGCTGGTTGGCATTTGCTAATTATTGACTTAAAGGACTGCTTCTTTAATATAAAGCTGCATCCTCAGGATACCCAGCGATTTGCATTTACGTTACCAGCAATCAACAGAGAGGGTCCTGACTTACGTTTCGAATGGACAGTATTGCCACAAGGCATGAAGAATAGCCCTACTCTGTGTCAACTTTTCGTAGATGCTGCATTAAAAAATGTGCGGCAGCAATGGCCGGACACTATAATTTACCATTACATGGATGACATCTTGTTTGCGCAACAACAACCCTTCTCGGCACAGCAAGAATTATATTTACAGCAACAGCTCCAGCTACACGACCTAGTAATAGCAGCAGAGAAAGCTCAACGTTCGCCAGTATGGAAATGCCTCGGATGGCGCATCAGTGACTCTCAAGTCAGTCCACAGAAACTTATGTTACACACAGCAATCAAAACCCTTAATGATGCTCGACGGCTGTTAGGAGACCTACAATGGCTACGGCCAGTAGCCGGAATCACTAATGATGACTTGGAGGTTCTTCGCCCTATGTTAAAGGGCACTGACCCTGCCGCGCCGGTCCGACCGACTGCCGAACAAACCTCGATGATACAACGCCTCAGCTCCGAGATCGTTCAGAGAGCAGTAGACCGGCTGGACCCCGATCTCCCCATCGATCTCACCATACTCCATGGTTCTACTCACATTTTGGGTGCACTTACTCAGCGCAAAAAGAAAAAGGGGGAGAAGATAAGGGTGTTGGAATGGATATTTACAAGCCTACAGCCGAAGACAAGCCTGCCCTACCTGCAGCCATCACGGACCAGGCATAGGGCTAGGAGTTAATCCCAGAGGCCTTCAGGACAGGGAAATATGGCAAATGGACGTTACGCATGTGTCAGAATTTGGGAAACTAAAATATGTTCACGTTACTATCGATACTTATAGCAAGTTTTTATGACCAACAGCACAGTCAGGGGAAAAGGCCGTCCATGTTATATGTCATTTAACAGTCTGTTTTGCTGTAATGGGAACTCCAACACAGATTAAGACAGACAATGGGTCAGCATACTGTAGTCAGAAGGTTAGGAAATTTTTACAGGCATGGGGGGTACGCCATCTCACGGGCATTCCACATTCACCCACAGGGCAAGCAATAATTGAGAGGGCGCACCAGACTCTAAAACAATATCTAAACAAATTTCGAGACGTAAAAGATGTACAAGAACGGCTCGCAAAAGTTTTGTTTGTATTAAATCACTTGTGCATATTTGCAGAACACGATAACCCTCCTGCGTGGGCGCATGGGAATGACGGTAGGAAGGAGTCAAGACAGGCAGTAATGGTAAAGTATCGAGACCCTTCCACTGGTCTATGGCAAGGGCCCGTAGAAGTCAAATATTTTGGTCGAGGTTACATGTGTGTGCTTACCCCCACAGGTCCAAGGTGGATACCCAGTAGATGGGTAAAGGCTATGCCTAATGAACAGAAGAACGAAATCTGCGAAGTGACAGGAGACAGTGAAGACGTATGACTGCACCGGTAGAGGTAGCCAGGATACGGATAGAATGTCCCCAATGTAATAAGTGCCGACCCTGGGTACTAAGAGTGTCATAGCTGTCAACAGCGCGGGTGGGTAAGAACCCATCGAGCTAGGGGGTGGTGTGACAGTTGCTACTATCACCCATTACAGACACATAAAGTTTTAATCATCACAGGCCACGAAATAGAGGGTTCTAGACGATATGAATTGCACACCCTTGACTGGATTAGACAAATCAATAGTACTCCCGTTAGTCATCGTAAGTATCGTGATAAGAATCACCGAGGGCATGTACATACCGCCCCAGCCAAAACAGAATGTATGGGTTACCCTGGCAAATCTAACAGGCCAAGATTCCATCTGCCTATCATTGTCATCGCCAGGAAATCCCCTCTCCACCTGTTTGGTTGGAGTGCCGGTTGATAATTGGACGCTAGTGATACCACAAAATACACCACACTTAGGGAGCCTTTGTGATACTCCCCAGAATTGTGTGAATAATTGGGACGGTTGGGCAGTCCATCGCCCTCAAACTAATCTCGAGCCACAAGAGCTTGAGCTATTGGGTTCTTTGTCAATGGATGCTTGCTTATACTTTAATTATACGGAACGAAACCAGTCTCTTTCTTGGCCTGTGAATGCCACCCTAAGTGTATATAAAAATGCCACTGCTTGGTGTAACTATACCTCTGCAAATATATCCCGCTCTAGCAATATGCCTATTGCTCTACCTGCAGGTTTGTTTTTAATTTGTGGAGACCGGGCTTGGCCTGGCATCCCGTCACATATAAAGGGAGGGCCTTGCTCTATAGGTCGCCTAACACTTCTTACTCCTAACACTTCAATGATTTATCAACATTATAGAAAGATGAGAAGCAAAAGGAGCACTCATAAGTTTGAGAACAGCTGTGACTCTACAGCTGAGTTTTGGAATCCGGCAAAGATCATAGCTGCTTCCTTCTTGGCTCCTGGAGTTGGTGTTGCTCAAAGCCTCACGACATTAAACAAGCTAGGGTGTTGGCTAGCTAAGCAAACAAATGCCACATCAAAGGCGTTATCTGACTTATTACTAGATGTAGGCTCTGTAAGACACGCTACGCTGCAAAACCGCGCAGCCATAGATTTTTTGCTTTTAGCCCAAGGACATGGGTGTGCTGAATTTGAAGGGATGTGTTGCATGAATCTATCAGATCATTCGGAATCAATACATGCAAGTATTGAGAGCTTAAGAAGGAGGGTCTCAGAACTTAGGGAGGATGATCCATGGCATTGTTTTAACAGCTTGTTTAATGGATGGGGCATTGGCAATTGGATTAAGAGTATTTTGCAGATGGGACTAATGATATTTATACTGTTTATCATTGTATTAATGTGTGTTCCTTGTATATCGCAATGTATGCGACGAATGATGGAAAGAAGTATGAGTGCCGTGTTCCTTTCTCAAGGAACAAAAGAAAAAGGGGGAAATGTGGGAAACTATAGGCTTGAATCCACATGCGGGTCCCCTGATAAGTTGTTTGAGATAGAAAGCGGGCTGGAGGATTATAGGTACGCGATGGAATTAGCTTGACTACAGACCCAGTGTCAGACCCGCTGATGGAAAATTACAGAGATCAGACCCGATGATGGGAAATTACAGAGAATCTGCAAGTCACCAGGAGGAGGAAGAAAGGCGAGAGATATCTCGGCCTTGAGAGCAAAGAAGAAAGGCAGGGATATCTCTCGGCCTTGAGAGCATCCGACAAACAACAAGGAGTTTAGGCACGAAGTACAGAAATAGACTGTTCGTTAAGGAGGTGTCGCAATCCGTATGAAGTAATTGTTGAAGCTTGTTTACAAGAGCATATAAAAGCGCTGTGACTTAAAAATAAAACTGAAGCTTGCTCTATCACTCACGTTGAGTTGGCTGCTTGCTTTCCTCGCTCGCCGCAATGTGGAGATGTTTTAGTTGTTGCTAAGTAGTGCTCACACTAGTCAAGGACTTTTTCAGCTTCCCTTGCTCTGCTGGGTGCACAAGGATGTGGGATTGGACACAGCCAGGACAGCTGACCCAAACTGACCAAAGGGATATTCCACACCATATGCTATCATGCTGTCTTTATCTCAACCCATGAGTTGCCTCACTTTTACTCTTCTGATTCTAAGTCAAGGACTTTTCAGCTTCCCATTCTCTGTGAACTGAGAAGGCCTTAGATGCACAGGAAGCTGGGAGGTGGCAGAGCCAGGACAGCTGACCCCAGCTGGCCAAAGGGGTATTCCATACCATATGATGTCATGCCCAGTATATATAAGCTAGGGGAAAGCTGGCCAGGGGGGCCACTGCGCAGTAACTGGATGGGCATCGGTCAGCAGGTGGTGACCAATTGCATTGTGCATCACTGATTTTATATATTATTTTTATTATTTATTATTTTCCCTTCCTTTTCTGTCCTATTAAACTGGTTTTATCTCAAACCACAAATCTTACTTTTTTCCCCCGATTCTCTCTCCCATCCCACTGGGGTGGGGTGGGGAGTGAGCAAATGCCTCTGTGGTGTTTAGCTGCCTGCCAGGTTAAACCACAACACCTAGGCTGGGTATCCTAGGCATTATCCTATCTGGAGCACAGTTGGCAAAGATCACTGAATACAGCTTTATACCATCTTTCAGCTTTTCTGAGCCTGGGGCCACTCATGAACTGAGCCAATCTGCAGACTGAGTAGCCTCTGGGTTGTTAAAACTGGTGTTGTGGCAACACTTCTGCTAGTGAGACACAGACTCTCTTGGGAAGGATCTCAATGTTTGTCTCCTGCCAAATGGTATCTGAAGTCAAAGATCTGTTAATTCAATTGCTTGTGATGGCAGAAATACCTTCTTGTAACTGTTCAGGACTCCAAGGAAGGAGGTTCAGAGAAGAGCCTGATCTGATATTGTTTAATGCTCAGCCCTACTTGGGATCAGCTCTTCACACATGTTCAAAGAGACACAGATTTCCTTTCTGCTCAGGTACACTTCCCTTAGACTTTTTAAACCTTGGTGCCTTTGAGAGTCGTTTGGATCGAGCGCCAAGGGTGCTTGGATGGGCGGGGGTGCAGGTCACTGTGAGTTGTGGGCACTTTGGTGTAGGTTGGGCAGGTGTAACAAAGTAAGTGTTAAAAACCATTCCTGAGAGTTGAGGAAACTTGAATGACTACATCTGAATTTCTACTCCATATTTCCTGATTTTGAGGAAAATAACAGGAGACTTTGCCCCACCATAGACCTACAAAGGCACAGATGCATGCAGAGCTTCTATTCCAGGGTGGTAAATAACCAGCAGTGATACCATAAGTCAGCAAATATAAGAACTCTCTAAAACTCTATTTGTAGTTTTAGAAAACAGACATTCTTTACTGCGGTGCCGGGCACACAGGGGATTGCTCCACCTAGTGTGTGCACCGAGTTGCTCTACTACAGGGGTTATATGCAATCAAAATATACATATTCATTAAATTTCTAGGAAACAATTACCATATTCATGCTATACCTGGAACTCATTAACATATGCAAATGCCCGTAACACATGCACATTCATGTTCCTTGGTGGTCTTCCAGAGTCCTCTAGTGGTCGTCGATAGCCTTCCTCACTGTGACTGCTGGTTAAACTCAGTCTTTGGGTATGCTCAGTTCATTTTTGGCTTGGTTACACAATTCTTACTGATACTAAACTAGCTTATTCTAGTACATTTTCCTTATATATTCTACTCAAGGATACAGTGCCTCCAGACTCCCTTCTATCTAATCACATATAGCAAGTTCTAAGACTATCTTATTCATAAAGTATTCCAAGTATTTCAAACTTAGCTATGTTGCACCAATTAGAGGGGGCTGTATGTTCTTTTGAAGCTGGCATCAGGTATCAGCAGGACTCAGCAGTACTCTGAGGCTGTGCTCCCCTTTTGACCTCTCATCGTGGCTGGATCCAGGTCCGGAGACTGCTTTTAGTAAGTGCACTTCTAATGGTGACACAGGTAAAGATTTTGAAGTAGTGGCTGGAAAGAGGATCCCACAAGGTCAAGGTTTCCTGATTGTCATGGTTTTAGCTGGGATAGAGTTCATTTTCTTCACTGCAGCTGGACTAGTGCTGTGCTTTGGACTTAGTATGGAATGAAAATAATGTTGATAACACACTGATGTTTTGGTTGTTGCTGGGTAGTGCTGGTACTAGTCAAGAACTTCTCTAGCTTCCCATGCTCTGCCAGGTGCACAAGAAGCTGGGAAGGGAGGGGCCACAGCTAAGAGAGCAGATTCAAACTGGCCAAAGGGATATTCCATATCACGTAACGTCATGCCCAATATTTAACTGGGAGGAGCTGGCCAGGGGAGGCAAGCAGCAATTGCGGCTCGGGGACGGGCAGCATTGGTAGGCGGGTGGTGAGCGGTTGTATCATTTGTGTTTCTGGTTTTTTCCCTTAAGCCTACACTATGGCTGGAGGTAGAATTAAATCAGGGCTCACCTCTCACACTCAGTTCTTCTCATCCTGCAGTCCAAAGGGAGGTGCTAAGGATCATGAGTTCTTAGAAAACAAGATAAATGGATATATGGTCCTCCAGACATCAAAGAGCTTGAATTGACTCTTCTGTCTTGGAATGAACCCAGGAAAGAAAAGAGCATCATTCAGCTCCCAATTTGGATGCCAGTCCCTGAGCTGGGTGGTAGAAAAAGCTGCCAAGGGGTCCTTGCTGTTGTTACTGGGTGACCCTGATTCTTTCTGCCCAAGTAACTTCTCCAAACATAATCGGGGTGGAAAGTCCTTGGGGAAGATTTCCAGCTATCCATCACCAGCTGGGAATCTGGTCCATCTAGCTAAATAGCTGTTCCTTGTAGGACTCTCCTTACTGGCCATGAGGACTCCTGCTCTGGGAGGAGAGAAGCCAGTGAGAACTGTCCAGCATGAGTCACACAGTACAGGACAGGCAGGTTCCAGTGTATACGTAGGGAGAACTATTTGGTATTAGGCCTAGACAATAGACTCTTCTCTTTGTAAAGTACATATAGAGACTTGAAGCTTTCACAGAATCATAGAATTATTAAGGTTGGAAAAGACTTCTAGGATCATCAAGTCCAACCATTAACCCAACACTACCACGCTTCCTAAAACATGCCCTGAAGTGCCAAATCTACATGTTTTTTAAATACTTCCAGGGATAGTGACTCCACCACCTCTCTAAACAGCCTGTTCCAATGCCTGACCACCCTTTCAGTAAAGAAATTTTTCATAATATCCAATCTAAACCTCCCCGATGCAGCTTGAGGCCATTGCCTCTCATCCTATCACTAGTGCCTTGGGAGAAGAGCCCAACACCCACCTCACTCCAACCTCCATTCAGGTAGTTGTAGAGAGCGATGAGGTCTCCCCTCAGCCTCCTCTTCTCCAGACTAAACAACCCCAGTTCCCTCAGCTGCTCCTCATAAGACCTGCACGCCAGACCCTTCACCAACTTCGTTGCCCTTCTTTGGACACACTCTAGCACCTCAATGTCCTTCTTGTGAAGGGCCCAACACTGAACACAGTATTCAAGGTGTGGCCTCACCAGTGTCAAGTACAGGGGCAAGTACAGTACAAGTACTTCTGTCCCCAATGATTTGCCAGATATACTCTTCTGACACATTTTCTCAAGCCTTCCTTTATAACCTCTTTCTCAGGTTGCCTTCCTCAGCAGGAACCATTACCTGAAAGAACTTCTATAGCTCATTTCTTCTTTGCAGCCCCCAGTGACTCTGGACAAATTGAATCTCTCTTCTCCTTTCTCCTATACCTACTCTCTGAAATGTTTCATTTCTTTACCCCCAAAATTATTTACTTCTAATTTATTCATAAAATAATCCTAATTGTGTTTCTAACCACTGCTCTCTTCTTATGCAGTAGCAGAGATTTTATATTGGACCTTGCCACCATGGCAACTTTATTGCATCAGGTGCTTTTTTTTTTGTGTTGTTCATTTGTTTTTGTTTTTAAGTGCATCCTCTGGCAATAGAAAGTAACACTGGAGTAGCTGAAACATCACCATTTTTGCTTCATGTTTGTCATGGCAATGTGAAAATTAACTCTGCCTTTCCAGATGGAAGCTGCTGTTACTGACACAGCACTCTGCTGCTGGAAGAAGACAGATTAGTTTAAAATATTAGCCCAGCTGAGCCTGTGGATTTGCTGCATAAAACTGCACTTCTTTTTTTCAGCTGTGCAGCATTTTGATTTCCAAGTGTTTGGAGATGTGTGCTCACAGACTCTCCAACATTGTCTTCTTTCAAATATAACAGAGCAAGGCACGAACACTAGATGTATAGTTTTCTTTTAAGTAGGATAGACGCATTAAAGGTCAGTCCCTTCTCTTAATCTTTCACTTCACCTTTCCTTCCAGCTCATTTGCAGTGACATTTCATGTAACATTTGTTAGCACCACATTTATTAGCTGGCCTAAACCATTTCAGTCTCAACCTCCTAAGTCACCCAGCACTTCTTTTTTCTTTTATGTTTTTGTGGAACACTGCAGTTGCTACATGTGGCAAATCACATACTGCATTGGGTCTTCTCTCTGCACAAAATAGAGCCTTTATCTTCATTTCCCCCATGCTATTTGTTTTTGTAGTTTGTAGTTGACTGTTTTAGTACTTGACATAACTTTTCTTCCATTTTTAATTTAGCTTTGTAGTTCTCTAAGAGCCTTCCTCATTTTATTTCATTTTGACCCATTTAATCAGTTGTTCTTTCTGATACCATTTTTCTTGGGTTCACCCTCCCCACTTCCTCTCTCTTAAAGTTATAATTCACTCAACAACTCCTTTTCATTGGAAAACCGCAGCTATTGAGGTGATTGACCATCAGATGAAAAAAGGCTGAGAAGAACAGACATTTTCCTGCTAAAATCTGTGCACCCTTGGTTCTGCAAGAGCACCAAAATTATAATGAACTTGAAACAGGATACATTATATGAAACAATACATCTGGGAATGAAAATGTGTTGTTCTTGACACGTGTGGCCATAAAAAACTGGTTACTCCATATGAGAAATAAGTGGAAACTCATGTACACATTTGAATGTGTTAAATATTTATAGCAGTGATAAATGTGTTTTGTAAATTATTAGAAATAATTAGTCTTCACATGTGGGCTGAGCAGATTTCTTATACCATTTCAGCAGTAAGGACATAATCTGACCAAGGCAGCCATTGTGTATTTAATAAAAAGAAGTTACTAAAACTGTTTGGAAGAGAAATACATTAAGCAAATTCCTCCTACTTCTTATTCTCAAAACCTTGGACAGGTACAAATCACTTACAAAACAGACACTAAAAAAATTATTGAAGTTACTGGGAGAAATTAGGATGGCATTTAGTTATCGTAGGCACTGAGCTTCTCCTCCTACTGTGACAAGCACAATCCTTTGCCAACACCACAATGCTTCCTTCATGATTATCCCACCTTCCTGTAGCTATAGTTTTACGTTTAAATTGGCAACACTCTGGACCACATTGGCTGCAATTCATAAAAGTTAAAAACACCTGCACTTTTCTCTCACACATGTAAATACATGGTAGTTACCTAAACAATGCCATTTAGATGTCCTAAGGCATACTGAGGTATCCATAAGGGCATATTGGGTCTGGCTGGGATGGAGTTAACTTTCCCCATAACAGCCCTCATAGTGCTGTACTTTGTATTGGTAGCTAGAAAAGTGTTCTGGCTACTGCTGAGCAGTGCTCCCATGGCATCAAGGCTGTCGCTCCAACATTTCCTCCTCACCCAGTAGGCTGGGGGCACGCAAGATCTTGGGGGGGGGACATAGCCAGGACAGCTGACATCATGAAGTGGGTGGACATTCATTATTACGACGTTTGTCTTCTGGAGCAACCATTTCTCATACTGAAGCCTTACTTCCCAGGAAGTGGCTGGACAGCACCTGCTGATGGGAATTAGAGAATAAATCTTTTTGTTTTCCTTTGCTTCTGCACACAGTCTTTGCTTTATTAAACTGCATTTATCTTGACCCATGAGGTGGGGGTTTTCCATCTCATTTTCTCCCCCTGCCCTGTCCTGCCGAGGAGGAGAGTGATAGAGCAGCTTAGTGGACACTTGGCAGCCAGCCAAGGTCAATTCACCACAGTCTTTTTTGGCACCCAACATGAGTAGTGAAATAGATCTAAAAATAGAAGCAGCAAATGAACCCATCACATTCAATAGCTCTATAAGATTAACAGTTCATATAGAATTTTATAATAGGGCAAGAAGTTGTATCTCTACCAATGCCTCTAATACAGGAAACCACACTGCTCACAGACAGGACATACTTAAAAACTAAGCAGACAAGTCAAAGCTTGAAAAAGCTTCAAAACAGAACAGCTCATTTTACCAAATTGTTCCTCTAAAGTGAACACTGAGGGGAAAATTCTTGCTGTGTACATTTCTGTTCTGTGTATTATGATTATAGTGTCTGGCACTGAGATTTAACACACAGCATTGGACAAACACTGCTTATTAGTAAACTGCTAGCATTATCAAAACATAGGATATTAAAATGATTACTTGTTTGTAAATTGATTAGTTCATCTTAGTTTTGTCTTCCTAAGCACACAATGTAATATTTAAAATCAAAGCTAGCTCTGTACTTTTTAAAACCTTGTTTTTCCATCCTTCTTAGCTTAACAAGAGTCAGAAGTTATTTAGTTAAAATAGCCCATTAAAACAGGCAGGAAAACCAGAAACAAACTGCAAATTTACTCTTCATCACACAGCATAAAAATCATGGTCACAGCTTCATATTTAATGTGAAATCACTTTAAGTATACAATGGTTCAAAAGATCCAGAAGCTGGTTAAGAGTTAAAAGCCAGTAGAACTAAAATTCAGGAAATCCAGAATACATCTTTGACCTTTTTAATCCTAAATTTTAGGGTCACATGCCTGAATAGACAAGTTTACTTTATGAGGAAAGAAACTTTGGTATGTAGTTGAACTAGCCACAAGAATAGCACCTGTAGCTTTCAAAATAAATAGTAATGGCTAACTAGACACCATGACAGCAAGATATCCTCTTAAAAAAAGACTGAACAAGCACATGCTTGGAGCCACGCATCAAGGCTGGGCAACAGAAATTAGTGTAATATTTTTTAAAAGTAATTTTAAAACACATTAATTATTGTATTTCTGATGTTGAAGTTGGTAAGAAATCTTTCTTACAATGAGCTTTCATTTTATTTGCTAACCACTAATAACTACTCCTTTAAAAATTGCACTGATGCTTAAAGAACACCACTGACATTTTTTTAGACTCCCTCTATTTTTCTAAAATATTGTATTTTTATTCCAGAGGCCCATGCTGTTAGCAGTAGGTGTTGCAAACAAAACCAACCCCCTACTCCAAGAGCTATTTATTAAGAAGATCAAAGATATAGTCAACCTCAAAATGGAACAAAAGGGTTTTTTAATAAATTGTACCAGAAATAAATTATCTTTGTAATGTGTGATACTCTCCTGCAGCCATCAATAAAGTAGTTACCAGAATGTTAGTCTATGTTAATCTGTGCATTTTATGGGTTTGCAACAAAGCATAATACACATTGAACAGAATGACTGAAACTTCAGTTTCCAGTGTATAATGAATTTCCACTGTAGTGCTGTGACAACAAAATCACACCCATGTACCAGGGCATACATCAACAGTATGATGTAATTTTACTACACCACTGCTATATATTTAGCTTTTTGAAAGAGACATAAGCATACACTATGGCCACATAAAATAATTTTCTGTTTTGGTTCCCGCACCCCATTCAATAACCTTCACTTTTTCAGTAATACTTTAATTTTTAAAATTTGAATTATTAAAAAAAAATCACAGAAAATTTATAGAGGAATATCTATAAGGAATAACCTCACAGGCACTGATATGACAAACATTTATTTTAAGGGCTGAGGCGCATTAATATCATATCGACAAAGTTGACTGAAAAGAATGGCTAACTTTGTCTAAATGGGAAATGTCCACTTCTGCTTGTACGTTGAGAAAAGAAATTCAGAAAGTTTTTTTTCGGCCTTGCTATGTCACAAAGTCAATCATACAAAGACCTATGCATTTAACCTAAAATGATAGTTTTAAAAGCCCTTCTATTAAAAACAAAAAAATCATGCAAAACTTTGATCAATTATGCAGCTGCTTTAAAACTGTTGCTGGACCATAGTGTATATATTAGCTTTGATACTACTAATGCACAGCTAACAGCAAATTGATTAATTAACACAAATTTGTCTTAATTACACCGTTATATCACACTAAGGAGACAAATGCCACAAGATAGGCAAAAACATTTCATTCTGAGCACTCAAATGGCAGGATAATTATGTGTTGCAACCCCTTCACATTTAGAAAAAAAATCCCAACCCAACCCAACATAATCCTGCAGTCTCACTTTACAAAATAAAGTTCTGTAAAATATTAATTGGGAGGGGAACAGTTTATACTATCTAACACAAAGTAACTTATACAACTAGTGTCAAAGGCAAACAAAAAACCCTAAATAAAAAGTCAAAATACACATAGCAACAGAAGCACAAATGCCGCATTAAATACAGCCAAGATAAGATGACAACGCAATTGTTAATAAGAGACAAAAAAAAAAAAAGAAAAGTTACTAAAGTTAGCAACACATTTAAAGGAAATGCAACGAGGAAAAAAACTCAAGCTTTTTTTTTTCCAATGACAACAGTTTCCATTTGCAGTCTTTCCATCCATAATTTGTCTGATAAAGTACATCCATTAAAATATTTAGAATCTCACAGAAGGGCTAGGTTGTTTTCTTCCAAATCTAATTACCAAATTGGTTATGGATGTTTTAAACAGACATTATGTCCATTTAAAAGCAAGGCAACAAGTTGACTTTTTGTCACCTTCGATCTTAGCACTGATGACAAACATTTTTACAAGTTATCATAATCTTTTTTGTCTTTTTTTCCCTCTGCTTCAAATCCATCAACCCCATCACTGTCTCTTCTCCTTTTACGATTATTATGGATGTTGAAGCGTTGATTCATCTGTGGTAACGGATCCATTCCTAAAACTTTGTGTATTTGACGGAATGCAAGGAGTCTCAGTGCAAACTAGAAAAAGGGTAGAAAGAAGATATTTGTTAGAAACAAATGTCAATTTCGAGTACATTTTCAAATAATTAATGAAGAACATTAGTGGTGTATATTATCCTTAGCTCTTATTATCCCCTCTTCCTTCCCCCAACAAAGTCAACACAATAAAATGTGTATGTCACATTTGCTGCTTCTGTACAAAGTACATCATCTTAGCTTAAAAATAATATACATGTGTTTTAGCTGCTGGACTTGCACTGAATCAGCCAAGGCTTGTCACATGTCCCATTACGCATTAGTTATCTTTAGCAAAAGGATCAGGCAGGGGCAGTAATTTCTTAAGATGCAAGCGTGAATGGTCAATACTGTAAGTGGATACATTAAATATTTAAAATTAAACTTACATAGAATTATTTATAAAATATTAAATGCCAATGTAATTTTAAATCTAATAACATACCTCTGTAGAGTGAGCATCTGTATGGAGAGATATATATATATAGATGGGAGTGCTTCAAACTTTTCAGGAAAATACGTTAATTCTAGTTCAAAAATGAACACTATCATACATCCTCTGTTGTGACATTTTCATTGCCTACCTTAAAAGACTGATCATTTGAAAGACCAGACTATATTCTAAGAAATGAAAATTCATGTCCACCATATAGCTCCATTTAAAAAAAACCAAAACAAAAAAAACCAACCTGAAACAAACAAAACACCCCAAAATCAACAACCAAAACCAACCACCACCCCACCCCCCAAAGCCATCAAATTTAGTTACTTCACACTTACTTTTCCTTACCTGTGCACTTGAAGTAATATCCTCTCGTTGCTGATCTGTCATTACAGCAAGTGTATCAAAAGGATCTTTCTCACAAGGGTCCAGAAGGCCAGGACCACCTACAATGGTTAGGCTAATTAGTAGCACATTTCTACCTTATTTCAACCAAGACTACAGATTTTACATTAGTTAAGCATAAGTACACAGACACTGATCAAATGCAACTTGCCTTTAAGGATGATTCCTGAAGATATACACTCAAAAACTCTTCTCAGTGCATCCCCAGGACTCTGTGGTCCAGTAGCACTGCTAATTGCTTTTTCCACAAGCAACTCCATAGCCTAGACCAACAATAAGAAAGTCCAGCCAATTTAGAAGACCGATTAAAACAGAGAAAAGCTACACTACTGTTGTTCAATACAGAACTTTTGATACTGGAATTTTGAAGAACATTACACATCACAGAATGCTTTCAGTTAAAATGGAAAAAATCAGATATTTTAAAGATGAATAAAAAGAAAACTGATGCAAGATTAACATTGAGTACTGATACGCTTCTTCTCATCACAAGTTGTCCAAAAGTTTTGTAGAAATTTATACAGTAGTAGCCTATATATGCAGGTAGACAATTTGTCCAGCCATTTTTTGAGAGAGCATGAAACATGGTGGGTCACCAGAATCTGTCAGCCACATGAATAAACAGCACACAGTATGACATGATGAATTTGATTCATCTAATGAAATTAACAGGATGCTACAGAGAAATTATTTTTTTCTACAAGAATACAGAAACTTAAAGCATCAAAAATTTAATAACTTTTTCATGTTTAAGTGGTTACTAATTCTTCAGTTTAGCAAAACTGAAGTTCACAGCAAGTTTTTTCCTGAAATAGGCTAACACTAACTCAGATGTTAAACGAGTGTAAAAAAAACCTTGATGATAAACAGGTTTTCTAAAATTTACACATTATATTAGTTAAAATGGTTTAAATTATTAGCTGTAGTTTAAATAGCTTTTTTCTGTGAACATTTCCATTGTTTAGACTCTAGTTAGACTCTTTTTTTTTTTTCCAGGAAAACCTATAAAAGATATTTGCAGAAGGAATAGCTTTCCTTATCTCTTTCAGCATTAAATGGATGTTTCAATACCACCTCTTTGGCAAGTTTCATTTTCAAACAACGTGTGTGTCTTGGGTTTTTTGGGAGGTTTTGTTGTTGTTTTTTTTTTTTTTTGGTTCCTCTCCCGAGTTTACAGTTGTTCAAATGTTCCCTTTTATTTTTATTTTCCAAGAATAAATGCCTATTCTAATGCATGCAAGTAACTATAGGGAGTGTTGATTACAATCCTTCACTAAGGGTGCCCATTCTTTTCTATTTTAGCTCAATTTAACTGACAAATTTCAATTCTTGAGCATGGTATTTCCATACTCCTACTGTATCACTCAGGATCAAGCGTTTGACCTTTAGCAACAGTAATTTAGTTGTTTTCAAGTATGAAGCAACATACAGCAGGAAAGAAAAAACCCAGATCATGTTATTGCATTTATTCAAGTCTAGTTCTTTTGGATCCTCATTACAATACACTAAAGCCCACAACTTAATCCTATGAAAATGTGAATTATGATGTCCTGGTGTTTATGTGCACAAAAGGCTGGATTTCAAGTTGGAAAAAAATTTTTTAAAAATCAACCTTGAATATTAGTTCCTTCTAACTTGTAGGAACTTGGCAAAATTCTTCTAATTTAGTTTTGATTTTTAGGTATATAAAGAGGCTGATACCAATATCTGTGTTTAGACTTCCTAATATTTTCTATTATTACAACTACTTAGACTCTTTGAAAAACTCTGGCATCTCTTTGGCTTTAAGAGGCTTCTAGCATACAGATCAGGAGAAGTTCTGTATCCAGAAAAATATATTTCTTCAATGTACAAAGCTTCATCTGTAACTGTCAGCAAGACTTTGCCAACAGGCCAAAAGAACAACTGACTACACAGACTTCAATGTTGATTCATGTCACTGGCAATGCAAAAGGTACCAGGAGCAAGCCAGGAAGCACTTTTGGAGAGAACTGAGACACAGCTAGGTCTGACACACTGCGCTTCATACCTCTCCTCCCTTCTGGCTGTGCCTTAGAAGGGATATTATGAGAAATAATAAAAAACAGTCCTTGTTCTTCATCTATGTGCCTGCTGTATGTTGCAATAGTTCTAAGGATGCTTTTCTACAAGTACGTCAGGGTTTATTCTTTGGCAACTCAGTATCATAGTGATAATGAGGGCCCTTACATACTTCTTAGATTCTTTTAAGATATATTTGTACAGAATATCTTTCATTAAGTGTAGCACAGAAACTGGAACTTTTTTTTAACTTTAAATATTTAAAAAACAGAAATAACTGCTCCACATTTTTTCCAGAAACAATAAATATTATCAGAAGCAATTTAATAAAATTTTCTGCAAGCTTAGTAC
The DNA here is from genome assembly GCF_949628215.1 of Phalacrocorax aristotelis. Lineage (NCBI taxonomy): Eukaryota > Metazoa > Chordata > Aves > Suliformes > Phalacrocoracidae > Phalacrocorax > Phalacrocorax aristotelis. The sequence goes on from NC_134310.1 coordinate 24,865,259, forward strand.
AGTTGTAAAACATTTCTTATTGAAATAATGCTAACTACTGTAACTGTCTTGACAATGTTAGTGTTCTTCCTGCCAAAACTGAAAAGTCTACATTAGGAAGCAGCACAGTGCAACAGGATTTGGTCTATGAAACAAAACAGTCAGAGCTGAGTTTATCTCCACATATACACGTTTCAGACTAACTTTGTTCAGTCCACAGATTGAACATCTGTTAATATTTGAAGCACAAGTTGCACTCCTGGAGAGCATAATTTAAGATAGTCAATGTAAAAGGAATGCTCCAAGAACACTTGGCTACAAGAAGTGAGAGAGGTAACTGGGTACAACCTAGAGATCTGTTTAAGTTACACTGATTAAAATGCTAATGGTGACTCTCCCACAGACTAGTACTGTGGTATTTCATCTTGAAGAAAGGCTATATTAATGATCCCAGGAATTACTGTGATTTATTCTTTCAAGTAGCCTTTCTGTTATCACAGAGCTATCTGGGCACAGCTGACATGATTTTCAGTTTCAGTAAAGCCCAAACAGTTCAGAGTAAGTGGTTAGAAAAAACCCCCCACCAGATTCTTTTATATAGAGTAAAGGAAAAAAAATGCTAAAATCTAGAATAAAAATGATACCCACAAAGAATTCAAAAGAACAAGAAAATTAATTTTGAAAAAATATTCCAGCTCCAAATGATAAAACCTCAGAAAATTAAATTTTTAGAGGGAATCTGGACCACTGGAGGGGGGAACCCCAAAAAAACCCCAAACAAAGCTCTACATTACTCCTTGAAAAAATTCTACATTTAAAAACTGTAGTAACACTTCCCTATGCTTTGCTTGCAGTACCATGTGCATTAAAAAGACTCATTCAAAAGAACATTACTCACCCAGCTTGGAAAATCAGACCAAGTTGGTACCCGTTGACAGAGGTCACGAAGAATACGTATGACAACCACACAGGACTGCAGACCGTTAGCTCTAGCCTTTGAGAGCAATACAAAAATCAAATTAATTAATCCCAGCACCTACAGCAAATAGAACTTGTTGAAAGACTAAAACACCACTGTTCAATGGAAGCTCAGATTGAAACAAATCATTCTACAACTTTATTCCATGAGCTGCCATTTACAGCAGTATTTTATACAGGGTTAGTAATTTAAGTAGGTCAAAGTGCACAGGTTATACAAGAATAATATTTCTTGATCCCCTGTACACTTGACCTGTGTTCACTTGTAACAATAAAGACAGTATCTTTCTATATCAGAAATAAAAAGGATAAAGTAAAGGTCTAAGAAATAGGTATAGAGACTGAAAGGTCAAGGGAATCTGTTTGGTTTCTTTTTTGTGCCTTTGCCAGAACACAAAGCCACTAAACTAAACAGTTGCTTCTTGCCTTTCATTCCCTACACTGAATACACTTAAAGAAATAGGAAAAAAGTCTTAAATCTAAACACAAAGCTTTAAACACATATTTCATTATTTAAAGCAAAGTTACTCTGCAGCCTTATGGAATAAATAACAAATATACAACATATGATCACCCCAAGCAAGTCAAGCTTTCAGTCGCCTTCTCAATGACCGGGGGGGGAAAAAAAATCACGTCAAATGAGCAATAACTGCATAAAGCAGTTCCTCCATACTCAACTTTCTACATTTAAGGTTAAGGACCAGAAAAATATTAAGTAAAACACTGAGTGTTTTCACACAGTTAAACATTTATATTGCAACTGAACTAATCTCTCATAAGGCTACAAGAAGAAAGTAAAATGATGTTCCGAACCTGGAACCACTTAGCGTGGCGTAGAGCAGCCAGAGCGTCAAGGCATTTTTGCCTGTCCAAGACGTCCGGTGGGTCTTTCACCATACCCGAGGTTACATCTAAAATGGATTGAATTGGCAAAATGCAGTAAGGAATGGGTGTTTGACCAGGTGAGCAAGACACTTCCTTGAAGTAGCTTCAGTGTCACACATGCCATTTGAAGTTTAAACACTTGAATAACAAATCTAAATGTTCAATAAAAGCCATTCAATTAGGATTAGGGCATAAACCCAGTAGGACTATCAAGAGCATATTATACTTTAGCTCTCAGGTTATTTTTGAATGCATTGCAGATTATGTAATGTGTAGTACTTCTTTATTTAAGCTAACACTGGAAAAACACATACCCCCTAAAATTAAATACTGAAGGAAGGATGGTTGGACACAGTGCACCAGCACAGAGAACACAAGACAGAAGGAACACAAAAATTCACTTTAACCAAGTAGAAACATTCAAACTTAGTTTCCTGTAACTGTAGTGTTATTTGGGACCTACTCCTTAAAAGAAAAACTAAGTTTAAAAAGAAAATCATCTTAAAAACACTAGATGTTTACTAATGTTATTTTTATCATACCTTAAACTTAAAATGGTAATTATTTTGCTTTAAAAAACCTGACTAAATTAATGTGAAATGCTCTTCAGTATTACAGAGTTCCATTACTTTCCAGTACCCTCTCTCACTCATAAATAAATTCCTCAGCCCATGATATATGTGCTCCAATATAATTTAGGATGCAAGGAAGGATCTGAAAAGGGACTGATTTACTTAATATTCAGCAGGAAAAATAAAAGCAAGGAATAGTTTAAAAAACAAAGCAGAATGTCTGAAAGATAAAGAAAATACAGTAGATCTTGTAATATTTAAATGTTCAGAAAAGGATTAATTAAATTACTAAGCTGACTGCTTTGTTACCAAAAAGGAAAAGACCAAAAGGCCCTTTTGGAACTCATTTAATCATTGAAACTGGAACCACTGAACAACAGGAAATGGTATCTTCAGGTTACTTAAAAATTGTAGGGACATAATGCAATGATCAGCTTTAAAAGTTCTCTGGTTTACTAATTATGAAAATGGCTATTGTGACTAGTGACAAAGTATATTGGTAGCATAACTGGTGATACACCAGATATGGAAAAAAAAAAGCCCTCACTCAGTGGCACTCATTTCACAGGAGCTGGCTGTATAGAACAATATAGTTTACTCCAGCAAGATATAAATTTAGGGAAGTCAGAATAATTTTTTTTTTTTGAGTCTCATGACTCAAGCAGGGAAAAGCTTCTAGGGATGCTGCAGAGACAACTCTGAAGCCACCTATTTATACACAAATGTAAAATAAATATTAGTATACTGTACGATACAGAGAACTAAAAAGCCATGAATGAACATGGTTCTGCAACTTTGCAATATAATAATTAAATTTCATATTAAATACTACATTCAGATTTGGCCTTTTTTTTTAATAGGATAGTCCCATTGCTCTGCACAGGGTTAAAAGGGGGAGGATTTCAAAATAAGAACAAAGCTGAGAAGAACATAGGTATCTTCTCACACAGATATTCAAACTTATGGACTATATGTTAAAGTGGAAAGAAGAAAAATTTCACTAACAAGGCATTTACAGAGCAAATTAAGACATTCAAAGTGGTACATAATTTAAAACAAAACAAAACAAAAACCCCAAACCTATACGAGAGGTGCCAGGTAAGATAACTGATGAAACAAGTACAACTTTGATATAAAAGACAAGGAGTACATTTAGAAAAAAACCAGAGCAGGAAAAAAAGGTTGAGAAATTAAAAATAAAAATATGGGTCTGTTTGGTCTAGTAGCCTAATCAATTATCTACATTCTTCAAAACTAATATGCAAATAGGTGACATTGCAAACTTTTATCATGATAATTTACTACATAATTTGAAACTCCAATTACTTTTAGCTCTGAAAAACTTCAACTTGGAAAATAATTTTACTAAAAAGAATTACAGTTTAAGTCCACAGAAGATAATCTTAATCAGTGCTGGAAATATCTATTAGTAGCACATTTTAGATTGACATCATATGAATACCCTTGAAACTTCAAAAGACTAAGTCAGAAGTTTCAAGGCACCTATTACACTGAGAATACACTGACTGAAAAAAAAATTGTATCAAGGAAACTCTTGTAATACTTAATCTGTGGATTTTTGCATCTGTTTCACATTTCAGGATTAACCCCTTAAAGACTATATAATTAAATTCAGATGTCTAGCAGACTACCCTGTTAAGCTAAGACAAAAAACTGAATTAATTTACAAAACAAGCACAAATTTTTACCCTATATAACTTAAATTATTACTAGCCTAAATATAAGGGGCTAATCTTCAGTTCGACGTGCTGTGTCCACACTACCTTTTAATTAAAAGTTAACAAGTATATAAATTTTGGTAAGTTTTATTACATTAAATCCATTTTACCCAGTCAACTATTTCAAGACTAGTGTGAACATGGCTTAATTCTAGGAGAGAAACAAAGACAAAAAGAAAAAAAAAACCACACAAAGTAACAGTAGATGCTAGGACTACGCATCCAAACCCCCTCCTTTGTAAAGCATGGCAGGTGTGACACTGAGCTTTAGAAAACCTTGGTCAAAAATCCTTCCGATGTCTTTGGCAGCAACCCCTGACAGGAACCAAGTCCCTCTGCTAGAAAGCTTTGGACTGGGGCTGTTAGCTAAGGATTTAAAAGAAGAAAAGAAAAAAGAAAAATAAAAAAGACACACACACACATATATATATATATGTTTATAAATATGTACACTTTGTTTGCTGAAGGAAAGATTCCACAGCAGGGGTTAGAGTACTTTGAATATATCAGATTCAGTGAACTGTCAAACGCACAATACCATAAGGAACAGTAGCTATGCGGTTAACAATTTTTTTTCACACTATTTTTTTTAGCCTTTTCTCCTGTAATGGGATTATTACACATCAAACATGATTCTACTCCACGTGCAAGTCTCAGTCTCATCTTTATTCAAACTGGTTCTTCCGTAAAGCCTTCCTTATCACCTGAACTAGCTCCCCAAACAGGCTAAAAAAAAAATTAATGAAAACTTTAAACCATTGTAAGACACAGAGCATGAGAAGCTGCAGTAAGAAAAACCACAAACACATACTATTACTCTGCAGCAAATAAGCAGCAGTCTTCATAAGGCCTTCTTTGCTGCAATAATTTGCAATTCAGTCTATTTGCTCTAGTTTCAAAAGTGAACTTTTCTGCACATCCATTTTATATTGCTCAGTGTCTTGAAATCTTGAAATTTTGCTTGCCTAGAGGCAGTACTGCATTCAGCAGTGAATAAGCTCACAATGATAATTTTAACTGAAGTGTGGGTCAGACAAAAATAGGTATTTGTTTCCTTTAAGTGGCATAAATTAAGGGATTCATCATAGTAATTTGAAATTTATTTTCTTTTTAGTCTACATCATAGAATTTTAGGCCAGAAAATGGAAATTGAGTATTGTGGCAGGAATCAATATTGCACTTTTGCACAGTACATTAAAAAAAATAAACATGGTGTTTAAGGTTAACTTAATTTAATGGTTAACGTAATTTAATAATAAAATCTTTTAACTAGTCTTTATGAACTTAAATAATATGTGAAGTCTGATTCAGCAAAGACAAACCAAGTCATGTTACACTTATATTGTCAAAAAACAAGTAGAATTGGTTGGGTGTGACAGTACATGTACAAAGCCTTTATAGCTAGGTATAATATGCACATCTTAAGAATCATGTACAAAGCACTCAAAGGCTCTTCAGTAGTCATTCAATCTAGAGAACGTAATCTTGAAATTTTTCTTTCTGATTATGTAGGATGACTTTGTTAACATAGCTTGCTTACAATGCACTAGTCATAGCTACAGAACATTTACTAATGCAGTATAAAATCCTCAAGTATGTTAGAGGACATGTTATGATGAAATAAAAAAGCCTCTGTAGCTTATATAAATACATATATACACAAGCACATGTATACATGCACACATACAATTTTTTCAACCTGCATATGAGATGTGTTAAGATAGCCTCAGATTTCCTATCTGTAGTCTCACTGTCAAACACCAGAACCCTGTTTGCCATGATCTCTTTCAACTATGAAAATACAGGATTAAAAGGAAACAGAAGTTAATTTTATCTGACCCATAAACAAAAAGAACCAATGTACTGCAGACATTAATCATGCTTGTTGGCTTAAAAGCTTTTGGAGCTTTGAAAGTGTTACAGAACAGACCCTAAAGCAACACTGCTGGCACCAGAGAAACTGAACTTCAGAAACGTAATTTGATTTAGAAGCTCCACCTTCTGCTTCAGCTCAATGACAAAGCCATTTCTTATTGTACTAGCTTGGGTTTGCCAGTTGGACAGAAGACTGACTGTAATATCGGGAGCCTAAATATACTCAAAAAGCACTCCAGACCAAAAAGCAACCTCAGAGAGCTGGGGGTGTGTGTGGTGGAAATAAAAATCACATTGTCTTTTAAAGTTAGAAGTACTGTTACCATCAAAAGTATTATAAAAGTGCATTTTAAGTGGTGCTGCTATTTGGAATGTGTAAGTGATAGTAATACTGATCCAGTTTAAACCCAAAACCCTGTGATTTTTCTAAAACCAACAATCTTTCTCTTAGGGGAAGACTGCTCTAGAAAGCCAGTTTATAGGCATTTGCTATAAAATACTTAGTTTTCCACATAATTTTATAACAAGGGGGAAGAGTCAAGTTTGTACCTTTTCCAGAAAGCTGAGGTTGGACATAAAGTTAGAATTTTTAAAAAATTAAATAAATGCATCATATAAGCATTTATTTTAACCAACTGTTCTCTACTGAGATTGGTTGTTGAAAACTAAGGTTTCAATCAAATACATTAGTTGTGCCAGCACATTGCCTTCTAGGACCTTAATACCACCTTAAGCAGAATGGATAAACATATAAAAATAGTTGAGAAAGTAGTAACATCTTTAACAACTTTCCAACCTCCATCCCTCATGTTCTCCTCCCGAATGACCGGAGATGTCAGTGTGATAGTAACTTGCATTTTGGGTTCCACATATGAATTTAAAATTATTGCTGCTTCTGGGACTGCACACTTGATATCGTATTTCTCAGGACTTATTACCTAAATATCAAGAAACAGAAATTTCTATTAGCATGTGGTCAAGAAAAGTATGGGGAAGAAAATGGATTTCAACATAGTCTTTTTAATAGAAAGACAGAAACACAATATAATTATATGAAGCAGATACCTCTGTATTCAAATAGACAACAGTATATACAATTAATATATATATATGTGGACTTGCCTACTGTTTCCAAATCATTAATGAAAATACACAGCAGTCACCAAGCATGCAAAAGAAAAAAACTACCCATAAAGAAAATCCATATACTAAGTAAATTACATAACAAGAATCCTGACAGTGTTTGAAATAAAGAAAAGCCTTGGTGCCACTTAAAATGCCAGCTGAATATGTTTCTCATTGGAACATAGGAGCCTTTAAAAAGCACAAAGATGCAGTGGTGGTTCTTCAAGCTCACAGTTAAAGGATGGGTACTGCTAGGCACATTCTATACTTGGCTGTCACAACATCCTCTGATGAGAGCAAAGGGCAAGATAAACACCATGGGAAAAAAAAAAGGTAAGAGTAACAAGGTGGTTATTCAGAATTGCTTCTTGCAACTAGATATAACAACTCTAAATACCCCCAAAAGGAAGCTGTAGGCACCTCTATCACCTTCTTCCACAAACTAGAGGGACAAGTGACTTTTCCACAAAGCCAGACCAAGATGTGCAGTTTTAAAATTTTCTTCTGTTCTGTTATTTCAAACAAGAGCAAACCCAAGATTATTTTCTAATTAATCTGATCCTGCTAATGCTCCTCTACCATGACACTGATTCTGCTGAGCATTTCACCAGACTGCACGGAAATACTAATGCTGTGACAAGCATTCTGTAATGATGGCGGACAGGCTTTGTTCAGTAGAGCGCACTGGAGCTAAAGACTTTATTCTGTACTTTCATTTCTTGTAGAAATACAGCAAAGGGTTTATAAGAATTCTGCTGAATGGTCTAAGACTGCATGTACTTTTGGATTGGTGTTTGGGTTTTTTTTAGTACCAAATTTAAAAAAACCACCAAAAACAACAAACAAAAAACAACAACAAAGAAACCCCCACAAGACTGACTTAGTTAACTAATTGTGGGACTACAAAGCACTGACATATACAAATTGGAAATAAGACAGGTACAAACAGATTGGCATTAATGGAGAACTTTGACCTTCAGGCAGCACAAACTTCTGTAACACTGCACAAATTACCTCTATCACTGCTGGTAACTGGATAATAGTCTTGCTTCTGCTCATTTCTATTTCCCAGTTAAATGAAATCTATTAAATGATGATTGGTACTACACCAGTAGCATAAGGACCTACACTTGTATGGACACAATATACAGAAAACAAAAACATGCTTACAGACATGCAGACAGAAATGCTGAGAAAAATTGAAACTGAACCTGAGCTATGAAATGCAGCACAGTCAGCCCTGCAGACATTTGATTTGAGGACAAATTTTTACAGTATCTTTACAAAAACCAAAATTCAAAAATCTAAATTCTACTTACTGCAAGTTGTTTGGGAAGAATTTCAGCAATACGACCGAGTAACATCTTTGAAGGCTTCTCAGCACATAACAAAACAAGATTGACGTTTCGGTCTCCACGGAGTAGCAAACCTTTTGCCAAAACGCCTACCCGTAAAACTCCTTTCAAAGCTCTGTGAATTATAGTTAAAAGTTGCATTTAAAATAATATAAAAACCATAAAACTAATCCTGAAGATAGAAAAGTGAAATAAAATAGGAGTATTCCATATACTCTTGAAGCCATAGTGACATTTGCCATATCAAAACCCAAAGAGAACAGAATCCCTGGAAGCACTGATAACAGTGGAAGGAAAAACATAAAATTACTTCAGAAAAAAGTGATGAAATTCTTAAAAAATATTAATTAAAAATTACCTGTCTTTACTGCTATCTTTTTTGTCATCTCCCTCTTTGCTCTTACTTTTTTCATGGTCAGTCATATTGTCAGAAACAAGTTTCAAAGCACGCTCAGTAATAGAAACAATTTTTTGGACTGCTTGAAGTTCCTCTTCTGTTGGATATATAGCTGCATGTTTGGTCATCACATAGCGGTCATCAGAGGAGTCAGGGCGGCGTAGAGGCTAAACAGATGAAAAAGCATATTTCTGAAATTTAGGTACACTTCCAAGTTCACATATGATATGTGATCAAAAACCAAACATGTGGCTAAACAACAGAATAGTCAAACCTTAAATCATTAAAATGTAACAAAACATGAAGTATCCTTAACAACTTACACTGGTCACAATCAATCATGTCTGAAGATACATGAAATGTATTAAAAATAAACAAATTATGAAATCCCAGGATCAAAAGTACCTCCCCAACATAAATATCTATTGTCTTTCTGTTAACTGGGAAATACTTGCATACTGCTGCAAAATAAAGTGTCCATGATTGCTTTCATAGAATCACAGAATTCAAACAGGAAGGGACCTCAGGAGGTCCTCTAGTCCAACCTCCTGTGCAAACCATGGTCAGCTATAAGACCATATCATGTTGCTCAGGGCTTTATCCAGTTGGTTCTTGAAAACCGCCAAAGATGGGAAGCTGCACAACATGTGTGGGGAAAAAAAAATTTCCTGTATTCAGTCTGAACAAAATATCGTCTCAGCTTAAGCTGGTTGTATCTCACCCCATCACGACTATAAAGAGCCCGGCTCCACTGCCTTCATAATGCACAGGTATTAGAAGGCTATTATATCCCACTGAAGCTCTCTCTTCTCCAGGCTGAACAAGCCCAGATTCTCACAGGGCACACACTCCAGACCCCTGACCATCCCCCGGTAGCCCCACACTGAACCTGCTATGGTTTATGAGTATCTATCTTGTACTGGAAAGCCCAAAACTGAATGCAGTATTGCAGTTTGGGTCTAATGAAAGCTGACCATTTCCCTTTATCTACTGATTATGCTCCTGTGAATATCACCCAGGATACTGTTGGCCTTCCTTGTTGCCAGGGCACACAGTTGGCTCACGTTCAGCTTGCAATCTGCCAAGAACCCCAGGTCCCTTTCAGCAGGACTGCTACCCAGCCTGTCACTCCCCAGCCCCTCAGTGCAAGGGGTTACACCTTCCCAAATACAGCATTAGGCATTTGTCCTTGCACAATTCCATAAAGTTCCTGTTGGTCCAATCCTCCAGTCTGCCTAGGTCCCTCTGAATGGCACCCCTTCCCTCAAAGGTATCAACTGTTTCCACCACCCTGAATGCATTCAGTTTTGCATCAGCTGCAAACCTGATGAGTGTGCACTCACTCCATCACCTTTCAGATCATTGATAAGGTGCTAATGAAACAAACCCCAGGATAAACCCATGTGGTACTGCACTTGTTAATGACCTCCAGGTAGAGTACAACCTACCACTAACCATTATCCTCTGGGACTGACAATCCAACCACTTCTTATCCATACATTTGTCCATAATTCTATGAATAAAGTATAATACAATTAAATAAAAAGTAGTACACAAATCCAGTGTGACTTGTACTTCAGAAGAAACAATATTTGTCTTCCAGACATCCTTTCATCATATAAGTGGACTTATTTTGGAAGACAGGTCTGTCTACACAGTTTCATTAGTATATATTTTTTTCTTCACCTTTCCAAATCCTTTACTAAGAAAGACTGGAGACAACTGAAGTAGCACTGAATAATTTACAGTTCTTAACTGTGCCTCCTGTATAATTTCTCCCCCCCAAGTTAAGAAACTCACAGCTGGTCCTTGGGGTTGAGGAGGCATTCCCGGTCTAACTCCCAGCAGGCCTAGAGGTCCCGGAGGACCATGAGGATATCCTCCATCTGGTATTCTGCGACGGTCATCCCAGTGATGCTGCTCTTCCTCCATTCTCCTCCAGTACATGTCCTCTTCATATCGCCTGAAGTGCATCAATCAGAGTGTTCTCTTTACATAGCATTTAATATTTCCAACCATTCTAAATAAATTCTCAGCTGACCTCACTAACTCATTTCTAGTAGTCATGATCAAATACCAGTGAACTCCAGAGGGTAACTAAAATGAATGGTTATTTTGAAAGCGGGCCTGAATTTATAGCAAATAATTCTAGTAAGTCTACATTCCTCAGAGACTGAACACTAACAAAAACAAATAAAAAATCCCCAGAGGGATAATGACAACTTAATTTAAAACAACACGGTACAGGGTTCCCAAAACAAGTATTCAAAATAAGTAACTACAAAGAAGCAGAGTTAGTTTTAGATAATCTGACTGTAGCTTTGTCTCATTCATCGATAAAACATAATGCATTACCTCATTTCCATCCTCCAGCGTTCTTCCTCTTCTCGCCTTCTCCAGTATTCTTCTTTCTGCATCTGTTTCCTCATCTTCTCTTCTTGAATTTTTCTTGCTCGAATACTGGGCTTTACTTCTACTTGTAAGTCTGGGTTTACTTTTTTCTAGTTCAGAAAAATAATGAATGAAATTTTGGTTTGCCTCTTGTCATCTCAAGGTTACGTAGCTCTTCTGACATGTTTATAACACACTACCAGTCTACAATAAAATCAAGGGGAGCAAAATGCAGTTTTAGAACTACACTGAATGAATAGTTGAAGAAAAATAAACATGTGTCCAGTACTTTAAAGGAAAGAAATAGCAACATATTACAAATAACTTGAATTCCCTCTTCAATTATATGAGAACAAACCAATTTAATATTAGTGTTACATGAAATACTGAGTGATTTGCTGTTCATTCTGTAGCAGGATGACTACTCTATAGTCTGAAAAAAACATTTCATCTTAACTACAGTGTGCTTCCTGATGCCCTGTTCCTGAAGGGTCCCTCATACAGGGGCATAATTATGAGTTACTGAATACATTTTTCTGGCATTTTTTTATCTTCTTTCATCCCTTTCATGATTGTGCAGGCCACTGTATCTCCTGTGACCACAGCAGATTCCTCCTATAATAATCAAAATGCACACCACATGTCAGTATAGGTGTCTCTCCATTCATGACAGTCAGCAACACTTTTCTCAAATGCCTCCAACAAAGGGTTTATGTGGCTTATCCTGCCAAAAACGTTGAGCCACTACTATTTTACACTATTAGAAATTCATGGTAAATGACACGCAAGCAACAGTAGGTACTTTATATGTTGTACAATAGCTTAATGTTGCAAAGGTTGCCTGAAAGCAATATTCAAAATGTTTAAAAAAAACCCAAAAAACCCAATCCAAAATGCAATTTCACAGTCTGCATTACTACTTTAAAAACCATAGTCCCTAAGAAATATATTTCTCTAGGTTTTTTATATGTTGTTTATAGAGTACCTACTTTTGACTAGTCTTTAAATGTAAGACTGTGTAATCAGTCAGCTGACAGCTGGTGGATTTTCAGATAGAAGCATTAGCATTTCTACTAACCTTATACTGAAGTCTGTGCCGCCTCCCTTTTAAGTGCATCTCCTTGGCATTAGGATCATTAAAACTACATTCACAAAGTTTACAGTGAAAGCGGATCACCTTTCCTTCATCATTTCTTACCTGGAAAATAAAGTTATAACACATTTGGCTTTTTTTTTTATTTTAACAAAGCTGATATAAAAATTAATCTAATTCAGTGACACTGGATAATGTCTACCCATCTCAAAATGTGCTAAAAAGTTCACACAATAACTGAAAGAAGACAAAATAGAACTTTCAGTTCTGACAGACACACCATTGTGTTTGGTAATGAACAAAGTTCTTCCATTCCAAAGAGTACACAGCTTTAAACTCGAGCCTGAACATAGAGTTGAATAATTACAAACCTGCAAATAATGAAAAATTCACATCAGACTTCATCCACACATCTCATGCCACCCACATAAAGAATGCCCCACTGAGTATAAAAGAAACATGCACAATACAAAAATGTAAACATATGCACAAGCCTTGGAGGTTCAATGCCATGTCCCTTATCTTCAACGAGGACCCAGGGAATTACAGGCCAGTCAGCCTCACCTTGACCCCCGGGAAAGTGATGGAGCAGATAATCCTGGAACCCATTTCCAGGCACATTAAGAACAAGAAAATCATCATCAGTAGTCAGCATGGTTTCACCAAGGGGAAGTCATGCTTGATCAACTTGATAAACTCCTGTGATGAAATGACCGGCCTGGTAGATTAGGGGAGAGCAGATGGTATTGTCTACCTGGACTTCAGTAAGGCCTCTGACACAGTCTCACATATCCTCATAGACAAGCTGTTGATGTATGAGCGCGATAAGCATACAGTAAGGTGGATTAAAATCTGGCTGAATGGCCAGGCCCAGAGGGTGGTGATCAGTAGAACGAAACCTAGTTGGAGGCTAGTAACTAGCAGTGTACCCCAGGGGTCAATACTGGGTCCAATCCTGTTTAACATCTTCATTAATCATCTGGGTGATGGGGCAGAGTGTACTCTCAGCAAATTTGCTGATGACACAAAACTGGGAGCAGCGGCTGATGTGCCAGAGGGTTGTGCTGCCATCCAGAGAGATCTCAACGGGCTGGAGAGATGGGCTGATAGGAACATCAAAGTTCAACAGGTGGAAGTGCAAAGTCCAGCACCTGGGGAGGAATGACTCCATGTACCACTATATGCTGGGGGCCACCCAGCTGGAAAGCAGCTTGGCAGAAAAGGACCTGGGGGGTCCTGGTGAACACCAAGCTGAACTTGAGCCAATAATGTGCCCTTGCAGCAAAGAAGGCAAATGGCATCCTGGGCTGCGTTAGACAAAGTATTGCCAGCAGGTTGAGGGAGCTGATCCTTCCTCTCTAACCCAGCACCGGTGAGGCCATGCCTGGAGTCCTGTGTCCAGTTCTGGGCTCCCCAGTGTGAGACATGGACATACTGGAGAGAGTTCAATGAAAGGCCACAAAGATGATGAAGGGACTGGAGCCTCCCTCCTATGAGGAAAGGCCGAGAGAGGTGGGACTGTTTAGCCTAGAGATGAGAAGGCTCAGGGGGATCTTATTAATGTATATAAATACCTGAAGGAAGGGTGCGAAGAGGACAGAACCAGGCTCTTTTCAGTGGTGCCTAATGCCAGGACCAGAGGCAGTAAGCACAAACTGAAACACAGGAGGTTCCCTCTGAACATCAGGAAAGTGGTTTTTGTGTTGTGGTGGTGTTTTTTTTTTGTGGTGGTTTTTTTTTTTTTTTTACTGTGAGGGTGACTGAGCCCAGGGAACTTGTGGAGATTCAAAAGCTGCCTGGACATGGTCCTGGGCAACTGGCTCTAGGTGGCCCTGCTTGAGTGGGATTGGACCCCCAGATGACCTTCAGAGGTCCCTTCCAACCTCTGCCATTCTGTGAATGCTTCATGTTGAATAAGTTTTCACTAAAATAGTTTAAAAATAATCCAAATTTTTATATCAGTACCTCCTCCACATAGTCATGGCCCACTGGCTGGACTTCACTTTGCAAGGCAGCAAGAGTCGTAGGAGTCACTGGTTCTGCTGCTGTGTCTGGTTTTACTTCCTGTGTTTGTACTGTAGCAGCAGTTGTTGTTTTAACACTTTCAGCTGATTTCATTTCTTCCAGTTTACTTCCTGTTGTCTGAAGCTTGTTACCACCTACAAATCAAAAAAGTTAAATCATTAACTTTCATAAAATGAAAATACAATTACACATGGTGTGCAAACTGAAGACTATTCGCAAGTATCAATGTTCTGGCCAAAGCATTCTCATTCTTTTAAATCAGTTAAAACTTAAACATATTTTAAACACAATTAAAGTTTGGTTTTTTTAAAAAAAAAGTTAAACAAGTTATATAAACAGGGTTTTTTATTTTAGCAAGTTGCAATTCTCATAATTAATTTTCATGCTTTTTCAAAAGAAATAGGACTGAATGGGAACAACTCAGCAAATATATTTTAATAATTTTTTTTGTCACCAGATTTTTTTTTTTGTAAATGGATCCAAAAAAGTACTTCTAAACCTTATAATGTTTGTACTAACAAAGGTATTATACTCTCAGTGTTGAAACTGCATAGGTCTTTCCTTCGAGAGCAGGATAGCTTGTTGTTGAACAGCTACTTCCTATCTCTAAATGTCTGTCATGCTTATTTCAAAAGTTTCCACTGTTACAAGGATGCTTTAGTTGCCCAGTTATCAACTGCCAACTTACTGCAGGTTGCCCTAACAGCCCAGGCTGTAAACGGAAATTAGGACTAACTGGACTATAAACTGCAATACTCCAACAGCTACTACATAAGAAACCAAAGGTGGGAGGCTTCTTATGAAGGTGGGAGAAGCCTCCAAGAAAGGTCAGGTGGAGACAACAGGGCAGAAAACAGCATAAATTGTGAAGCAAAACTTTTATATACATTCTTATTTTCACCTATCAGTAATTCTCTTAAACACAAGAGTTACTCATGCATAAAGTTAGCTAAATACATTTGTATTTGTTGCACTAAGATCTTTAAAAAATATATAATAGGTTACGTTTCAAAATAAAGACTGACTTCTGTACTTGCCAACAAAGTTTATTTTCGGTGTAGATATTTTCTTTACAGCTGTATTAGCAACGGTTGAAGATGTTTTGTTGTTGGATGCCATGTTAAGTGGTGCATTTGTTGTGGGAGTAAGAATTTTCACTGCAGAGGATGCAGCAGAGGAGTTCACAGTACTGCTGCTAGTTGCTATATTTGAAGCAGAGGCAGTTGGTTTGGAAGCAGATGTGGATGTTGAGGAAGTAGCTTGGGTAACCACATTTGGTTCAGTTGAAGGAATGGGTTTGCCAAGTTTTGTGTGCAACTTTACTACCTATAAGAATAAAGAGGAATTCATAATATGATCTCCTTGGAATAACTAAAAAAAAAAGAACTTGTTATAAATTATGGAAGCTTTAACAGAAACATCAATATCATTAAACATTATCATTATCATGATTAATGTTAATGATTAACATTATCATTAACATTATTGCTTCTTTACAAAAAGTGATGGGGGGATAAAAGTTCTTGTCATATGTAACAAGGAAATAGTTAACACTTATCTCAGATTGCTTATTTCCATTAGAAATTCAGACATTTACTCCGAAAGCTGTGTAGATGAGAACAGAAAGCCAATAAACTCACAAGACAGTAAAACTCAAGGTAACGTTTTGCTCAAACTGTTTCAATGTGACTGTTTTGTTGCCTGGTTGCTTTTTATTCTCCCTCCAAAAATTGTAGTACACTGAACTATTTTGGTTCCAAATAATATTACTAAATAAGAGTTATTTAATTCAGATTCAACAACACTGTTTCTTTTGATCGCTACATTTTAAGAGTATTTATATTGAAGGGCTTTCCAGGTTACCTAGCAAAACTGAAGATATTCCTTAGACAAACGGGTTTTTTGTTTGTTTGGGTTTTGTTTTTTGGTTTTTTTTAAAGCACCTCTGCAGAGACAGTTAAGGAGGACGCATGAGGCATATTTAAGAGCTCTTTAGCATCTCATAGGAAAAGGTACATGCTTATTCTTAGAAGTAATAAGCAGAGGCCTTTTCACAAAATGCTTGAGATAGAATAATACTTTTTGGTGACAGCTGATCATCACCTGAAAAAGCAATGCATGTAGTCTGTAAGAATAAAATATGCAAAATCAAAACTAAGGACTGGGTTTGAAAGTAGCAGAGGAAAAAAAACCCACAAAACCAAAAACAAACAAACCCCAAAACCAAACACAAACCCACAAACCAAAACACACAAATCTGCTAAATATGCCTTTAATGCAAACACATATACACAATCATGATATGCACATAACTGTATACATACACTTCTTAGTTTTTTGTTCTTTTTTTTAAGCACATTCCCCATCAGAATACGGACATATTGATGTCACATAATACTATAAATTTAAGTTCAAGCAACTCTTCAAAATTACTTTCTAGTAGAATGCACAAGATTCTTCAGTGTACCAAAGAAAGAGTCCTTTGAGATTTCATTTTTACACTGATGACAACCTAAATTAGCATTAGTTAGCAACTATCTATAAGGAAGAGAAAGCAACATCCAAATATATAAAGATAATATATACCATACTCCCTATACCTATGGAGTTACTGTGCACAACCCAAAAATTTAATGGCTCGACTTATTAATGAAATAACACTAGGCAAGTCTATTTAAATTATAATTTTTGTTCTTGTACTAACAAGAAATAATATTGGGAAAATTGTTTTAAATTTGCTGAGATTTATTTATTTTAATAGGAATGATGTTACTGATGCCACTTTGTACAGTGTTCTGAGATACAAAGAGCTATAAAAGCTGAATATTAATACTATATCTGTTACTGACATTAATCTTACCAGAGTTATGAGGAAAATCTGTAATAGCTAAACACACATTCTACACTGCCATTCCAGTTACTATTTTATGGCCAAATTTAAAACACAAGTCACAAGGGTTCACAGTGCAGCCCACAGTCTTTATTCCACAATGCCTACCTAACTGCACCTGGATAGTAGGGAAAGCATACTTACCAAAACTCTTTCAAACATACTCATTATAAAGTCTACTACAGGACATTGTTCCTTACTCCCATATGCCAATTTTCTTTGCAAGAAATACCAAAGAGCAATGCATAATATTCCCGTCCCTTAGCACTGACTCAGCTTACAGTGTTTCAAAGTGTACTGAGAGCTTCACAGCACCAGACAAATAAGAAGAATGTCAAGAAGTTTTTTAAAGAGTTAGGGGGCACAAGCATGCTACTGCATGTCCTCATTGACACTTTTCCCCATCTTACTCTACACCTTCTTCCTACAATTTACATACTTTCCCCAATACATCGTCTTCTCATTGATGCCATGGCAATATTTTTCCTCCTTTCTCCCAACAAGGCCCTTCTAATAGTGAGCTTAAAGATAAGTTTGAAACAAAAAGCAGAACTAAATGTATTTAAACAAAGTAATTCTAATAGTATTGTTTCTGCATATTTTCTCCTCTCTAAGATGAGAAAAAATGATGGGAAGAAATATACAACTGACTTGTATAATAATGACAAGAGAAAGTTCTTACTTTCTGATGCTTGGCTCCACGGATATGGGCAGCATAAGCATCTGCTCCTGTACAAGACACATCACAAAGCTCACAGCGCAACTGATTCTGAGTTCCACGAGCAGAAGCGCTGCTGTTATTGGTGTTCTGGGAAGCTTTTAATGCTGCTTCTTTCTTTTTGTGTTTCTGGCCTTCTAAGTGTTCTTTATAAGTCTGTTTAAATAAAGAATACACACACAACAAGCTGTCTTTGTACTGCTCATTCATCATTCATGTGAATACATGTAATATAGAACACAGCATAAAACACATGCTTTGTATGAGAAATACTTCCTTCACTGAACATTTCTTCCATATGACATGCAATAAGGCATAAGCAGGCTGCTTCTAAGACCAAGAAGTTTTTTTCACCAGAATTGCACTTTTATGTAATACAATATGGTCTTTTCTCCTCTACCTTCTCACTTCTTCAATCAAGTACTGGTCAACAGATATTACCACTGAAAGCTTACTAAGATCAGAAAAATGTGTCTCAGTTGCAGTTTCCTGCATTGCATTGAATTATTCTTGATTTTAAATTTTCCTCAAACTGCAAGACCACTGTCCTGGTTTCAGCTGGGATAGAGTTAAATTTCTTCATAGTAGCTAGTATGGGGCTGTGTTTTGGAGTTTTGCTGGAAACAGTGGTGATAATGTGGAGATGTTTTAGTTGTTGCTAAGTAGCAGTTACACTGGTCAAGGACTTTTTCAGCTCCCTGTGCTCTGCCGGGTGCACAAGAAGCTGGGAAGGGACACAGCCGGGATGGCTACCCAAACTGACCAATGGGATATTCCATACCATATGACATCATGCTCAGTATATAAAGCTGGGGAAGGAGAAGGAAGGGGGGACATTGGGAGTGATGGCGTTTGTCTTCCCAAGTAACCGTTACGCGTGATGGAGCCCTGCTTTCCTGGAGATGGCTGAACGCCTGCCTGCCCATGGGAAGTAGTGAAAGAATTCCTTGTTTTGCTTTGCTTCTGCGCACAGTTTCTGCTTTACCTATTAAACTGTCTTTATCTCAAACCATGAGTTGCCTCACTTTTACTCTTCCGATTCTCTCCCCCATCCCACCAGGGGGGAGTGAGCGAGCGGCTGCGTGGTGCTTGGTTGCTGACTGGGGCTAAACCACAACAACCACAGTTATTAAATGTATCCAGAGAACTAAAAAAAAATAAATTCAAAAGAAGGTAGCACATAAATAAAGCTATGCTGAAAATGAAATGCATAAGTTATTTGTTCCTATACCAACACTGGCAATCTATAGGGCAGACAGGGTGAGAAATAATGAAATTTACCTAAAGAGTAAGAACTCTTTTGCCAAACACACAAACACTCTGTATGAATTGTTATCTTTTTATGCACTTGTACCCACTGTGAAACTAAACTGGGATGGTGGAACACAATGAAGAATAAATTTTCAAGCTTACCATTCACAAAGTTTTTTAAAAAAGTATTTTCTAAGTTTGGTATGCTAAAAAAGCAAATTAAATTACAAGTTTAGAATACTTCTGGAGTCCAAAGCACAGCTGAAGCGTCTCTGTACAAGCTAAGGGGATGCACTTTTTTGTCTTCTCATAGGACCTATTTCTGTAATAGCACACATTTTCATTTAATAATTCCTTTATTAAAAGTATAGAATCAGGTCTTTAAAAATTAACAAATATTCTTAAAGGGGTAATTTTTTTAGTTGAAAAAATTACAACTAAAGCGTATAGCAGAATATTACATAATACAGGTACCTGTGGTCCAGCACAGCTGATCTTACAGACATCACAGTAGTGGATCTGGGGTGGTTTGGGAGGTTGCTTTGGTTTCAGTTGCTTATTTTGGAATGGTGCCTTTTTAGTAAAGGTGGTCCCTGTCCAAGCAGCTGTTGCAGCAGCAGCAGCTGCTGCCGCTGCTGCCTGTTTCTGTTGCTGCTGTTGCTGCTGCTGGTAATAGGATGATGCAGCTGAATACACTGCGGCTTCATAGCCAGAATAAGATGTACCTCAAAGATCAAAATAAAATAAATGTTACATCACTGTACATCATGTATCAATTACATAATACACTAATTCCAAGCATGTTGCATAATAGAGTTGGGGAGGGCAGGGCAGGATATAAAGGATTTATTGAGATCTTGTTTCTTGATGTTTCACAGTACACAAATACATATCATACCACTTGTATATCAGGAATATATTTGATTTTAGACAAATCTTTGCAGACATGCAGTTATGTTAGATATATCAAAACATCCCTAAAGAATACGTGAAATTTCCTGGCACATCTGGTAAAATTGAATATGATGTAACAAGAATTTTAATAAAAGATTTATCAAAGGCCACTTGAAGTAAGCAGTCTTCCAGAACCAGATTTACTGTTCAAATTCCAAAATGAAAAGACAGCTACTATGTAGAGGAAGGGGGGGAACCAACCAACCAAACCAACCACAAACCCAAACCCCATGAAAATAAAAGACAGAATGCCTAGTGCCATTACATTTTATTTCACCGATTTAAATTGTTTTAGTGCAGACAAGCTGCTTGCCCACTAAAACCTCTGCAGCACATCCTGTCTACACGCTCCTTGATTTCTAGTATCAAAGTTGAATAAATCAAGGAAACTAGGCTTTCATACCTTTGAGCCAGTTTTCCCATAAACTTTCTACATCTACTGGTTCAACTATTTTAATCCTCTGATCAGGCTCTGTTTCAAGGAAGTCTTAAAATCCCTTTTTAAACAGAAAACAAAACAAAAAGTTCAAAGTAGCTAAAATATGCCAGTTGATTACCATCTGGCCATAAAGTTAATATCTTTTCATCTTTAACTACTTTTTGGATTTCTAATGTTTGAAAGTAAGTCTTTTTTTTTAGCACACATTCTCCTCCCATTTTGGGTCAAGACAACCCAAACTTACAAGATTTATATTGGACTGCTCCTCCCTGTCTCTGTAACTGTTGTTTGATGGCAGCATGCTCCCAATTTCCCTGGGTTATATTTGTGTGGATGTGTTGCCTTATTTTTTTTTTTTATCCACCATCTTTTTTTCTCCAAACCTTACAGTAAATCACAAAACGCCATGTATGTAGAAATGCCAATGCTTTGTATATTCTCACATGTAACAAAATAGGCACATACAAACATCAAGCCTCTCTTAAAGACACATCAAAATATTTTGCCATTATTATGATTTAACTGGTTGATACTTCAGTAGACTACGATGTAATTGAACACAAACTGCTAAAATTCTGAGTCTTTAAATCCTCTCCTGTAACAACTGCAAAGATCCCAGCAACATAATATGCAAAATTCTTACCAGAGTAAGTAACTGCTGTTGTACTGTATGTTGCACTTTGAGTATAGGATGGAACAACAGTAGCTCCAGCTGCTACTGGCTGCACAGTAGAGGATACCGGATATATAGAAAACGTAGTTGTTGCTGGACTTGGGGTTGCAGGTTTTATAGCTGTCACTTGTCGTGTTTGCTGGGCTTGGGTATACTGAGTTGCCCCTTGGCTATATCCTGCTTTTGGAGCTAATTAGGATAGAAAATAGAAGTGTACAAACACTGATATGTTTTAGTTGAATGAAATGCAAACCATATTAAGTGATACTTAATGATATGCTGGGGAATAAACACATAACGAAGTATTTGTTTTAGTTTGGTTGGTTTTAGCTTTTTTTTTGTTTTATTTACAATAACAGTTATGCATCGCCTACCATATATCACACAACTGTTTGTGTCAGAGCTCACACTAGTAAACCTCAGATTTATTTATGCATTAACTGTGCTGCCATGTTTTTAAACAACCTTCTTGTTCAATGGTTTTACTAGCATACACTAAAGTACATTTAAACTTTCCTATTATTCTTAAGGTAAAAAAAATAAATAAGATTTGTACTTTGTAGCATTCATGATACCAATAATTAAGGAACTACATAAGTAACTAAAGAATTAAAAAAAAGTCTTTAACCAAGTTATCATCTGAAACCACCATTGACTACTTTTTGAATCTACTTCAGTAAAAACGTTTGCCTAGAATTACATTTTGAGTGTATTTAATAACAATCCAAACCTCAAAGATAGTTACTTATGGCAATGTCACAATATTGTTCAAATTTTTCTATACATTGACAGGGATGTCAAAATTAAAAAAAAAACAAACCACAAACCCCACCAAAACAAAAAAAACAACCAAACAAACAAAAAAAAACCAACCAACACCAAAACCCAACTGGATAACGTGAAATATTCAAAGACATATTTTTAAGGTATTATAGTACACAGATTGTGTATAATGACAGGAGTTTGAATCATGCCACCCACCTGTCTGGTAATACGATTCAGCTACTGAAGGTTGAGGCTGGGCAGCAGCAGCCACAGCAGCAGCAGTTGCTGTTGGTTGTTGATAGTACTGTTTGCTGTCATAAGCTACAGCTGGGGCAGTAGATCGAACATAAGAATAGGAATCCTAAAAGTTCAAAAAAGAAAACCCAGCAAATTTCTCCTTAAGTATATATCTGAAGTAATAAAAATCATTAGCAGAGTCAAAGAATTTTCTTCTATTCTACTAAAGTAGATTTAAAAAAATATTTACAGATACAGTATATACTAATACATGGTTTAAAGAAATTAAGTTTGCAGATACTTCAGGCCTGAAGACAACCCTGATGGTCTTTTTCAGATTTAATATAGGAATTAACCTCATGCTATTAAATCACCTTCCCTTCCAAACTATTTTTGTTACCGAAAAGCAACTGTTCTCACTAGTTTTTCATAATGACTGTATCAGACCACATTCCTGTAAAACATGAAGGAAAACACCACAGATCTTCACAAGCCACAGGAAGTTCACAAGTTTACAAACATGACTCTATTGGCTTTAAAAATCCTATCATCAACAATATTTTTCTTTGTTATATTTTTTAGAGTATGAAAGTGATACTTCTAAAGCTGCCTTTACTTTTTGGTATATCAACTATTCCATCGGGGAACCATATCTAGTTTATAAGGGCAAGGCAAGTAGCCCGTTCAACACCTCCAGAACTCAGGAGATGGTTAGTATGCTTAGAAGGGGAGGGCTTGGAAGACACTACATGCATGTACATATATTCTCCCATCCTCACCATATTTATGGTAAAGCACAAAGAGCTGACCAATTGAGGGATAGCAAGGCATGAACTACATTGGCTGAAATGTACTAATGTATAAAATTTCTTTTTATTTCAAAGAAATGCACTAGTACAGGTTGGGGGCTGACCTACTGGAAAGCGGCTCTGTTGAGAAGGACCTTGGAGTGCTGGTGGACAGCAAGCTGAACATGAGCCAGCAATGTGCCCTTGTGGCCAAGAAGGCCAACGGTATCCTGGGTTGCATTATAAGGAGCGTGGCCAGCAGATCGAGAGGTTATCCTCCCCCTCTACTCTGCTCTAGTGAGCCAACATTTGGAGTATTGTGTCCAGTTTTGGGCCCCCAGCGGAGAGCTACCAAGATGATCAGGAGGCTGGAGCATCTCTCTTATGAGGAACGGCTGAGAGACTTGGGTTTGTTCAGCCTGGAGAAGAGAAGACTGAGGGGGGATTTCATAAATACCTATAAATATCTAAAGGGTGGGTGTCAGGATGATGGGACTAGGCTCTTTTCAATAGTGCCCAATGACAGGACAAGGGGCAATGGGCACAAGTTGGAACACAGGAAGTTCCGGCTAAACATGAGAAAAAACTACTGTGAGGGTGACAGAGCAGTGGAACAGGCTGCCCAGAGAGGTTGTGGAGTCTCCTTCCCTGGAGACATTCAAAACCTGCCTGGACACAGTCCTGTGCACCCGCTCGAGCACGGGGGTTGGATGATATGATCTCCAGAGGTCCCTTCCAACCCCTACCATTCTGTGATTCTGTGAAATATTAAAATAAAATTTCTTTTTCAACCAACCTATGTAAAGTAGAATTATTTTTCTTTAGAGGACTCTCTTCTGTCTGAATGCATCTAATAATTAACTAGTTTACTCATAATTACGAGGTCATTAAACATGCTACTGGAAAGACTCCTACATTTAAATTCATTACCATATGTAGCAAATTATAAAAGCCATACAAAGAAATTTATAACATATGGTAACAGCACAGTCCTTTTAAACAAACAAAAACACTAAATAGAATCTAGATAACGCCTTGATAAGTTTAGGACTAAAAAGTTAAAGAATTATTACAAGGGACATACTATTTCTATGTCCTTTGTCTCATAGTAAATACACATTTTAATTATGAGCTACGGCCATAAGAGTTTGATAACTCTTGTGCATAAACACACCAGCCTAGAAATATCCACTGAAGACTAACAAATGCTAATGTAGGAAAAAAGCTGATAAAAATACAAATAAAGCTCACATTTCCAATGGGAAACTACCTGGCTGTGTAAAACCCCTCATCTTTCTGCATCTGTCTGATTGAAACCAATGGGCTAGAGTTGCTGATGTGCATATACGCTTGGATTGTGTGAATCTAGACAGACAGGAAAAACTGCAACTTCTCACTCTTTCTTAAAAACTGGAGTAAACAATTATGTTAATTAAGTCCCAAGATAACCTCTACAGACTGAAATCTTCCAACTGCAAAACTGATGTAGCACTCTGGTTTGTACTGCTAAGTTTCTTTATTCCTGAAGAGGAATACAAGGTACTGACAGGATGTTGTTTCATACATTTAAGCCAGCATAAGAATGGGAGGTTGTCTGAGGTACCATCACATCTCTCCTCACAGCCCTACAAGATCCCACCTCCATCTCTTGCATTGGCATCACAACTGTGCAGAACCAAGGAAATTCTGCAGAAGCCTGTCAATCCCATGGAAAGCTGTTACTCCTTTTTTGGTTGGTTAGTTTTCTGTGGGATCCTTATCCTGAACTGACCCACACAAATGCTGACAACTGCTAAATTCAATGCAAGAAAGTGTCAGCAAAGGTCAGTGCAAGATGAAAACAGACAACAGTACCCTTTTGTAGAAGCCTGTAGCTACACAAGGTTAGGCAGTGGTCTCACAAAGGGTACCCAAAACCTACCCAAAATTTCTCTCCTAGGGTAATCTTCTATCCTCTTACATTTGGTACTACAGCTCCTGCGGCACCCAGGAATCTGACAAGGGAATTATTTCTATCTCCCACTGAAAATTTTTATTGGAACAGTTTTTTTATCTAAATCAGTTCCATGACCCAGTTTACCGCATGCCACTTGAACATTTAGGCTAGCAGAGACAAGTATTTCAGCTGTAGTTCACAAAAGTAATTTGAAGATAAATGTCAATTCATTGCTTATTGTGTGAATGTCTAAATCTTAGCTCCTGCAGTATTACTGCTGATAATCCTCTATATGCGCCATATGAGACTGCAGTCACTTCAGATTCTATCAGTTTTAGCTACTAAGTAATTTGAGTTGCATTCGAACTGTGATTCATGGAAGAAAAAAAAATCATCACATTCTGTAACCAAACAGGCCTCTTCCATTTAACACATCATTTTAAAAAAAAAGCACACACACAAGTAAAATTTTTTTTTTAACACACCTGGTAATTCTGCGTAGTGACAGGAGGTGGTGGTGGTGGAGCTTCTTGTTGCCTCTGTGTATAACCATAATCTGTAGCTGTGTGTGCTGTAGGATAGCCTCCATACGCAGCAGCTGTTGCAGCAGCTGCAACAGCTACTGGAGCAGGCCTAGCTACTGCAACTGTAGCTGCTGCTGGAGCATAGGCCGCAGTAACAGTGTGCGCAGCAACTGGTGCCTGGTGGACAGTGTAGCTAGCAACTGTAGTTGGATGGGAATACGCTACACCCGAAGCTGGCTGCTGGCTATATTGGAAAAAGACAGTAAGTAAATAATTAGATTAATTCAACATACTAAGCTAATGTCTAAATATTTCAAAATCCCAGATTTAATACTTGTCTGTTCTACAAACAGACCTGAAGCAGCTATCTATCTATGCATACACTTTAATTGCTTTTAATATCTCTCTTCCACCCCCATTAAAAAGGCTGTATCATTTTGAAGTTTCTTTGAATGCAGATATATCATGCAGGTGATGACTTTCTTCTTGGCAAGGGGGTGGGGGGTGGTGGTGGTGGTGGTTGTTGTTGTGTTCCACTGCTTGAAAAGAACCCAAGTCTTTCATTCAAAATAATACAGAAGTCTTACACTGTTAGCTTTTCATGACCAATAAGTTTTTAAGTGTTTTAGTAGTTCTTCAATAAAACTGACATACCTGTCAAATTAAGAAAAAAGAAAATCACTTTTCTGTGAGAGCTCATTACTGACCTGCACTTGCATGATGTTTTTCAGTAAACCACATTAAAGTAATGAGATTTAAGAGTTCTGTGAAAATTAGCTCAGAATTCTTAAATTTAAGACAGAGGCATTTTAAATACACACCTCCGATAAGGGACTTTTCCCACAAAAGTTTAGAATTTTAAAAGCTGGCCCCACTCACTTGTACAGAAGTCCACTGCCTCACAACACGAAGCATCAAAAAACCAGTCAGATTGAGCAAGACAACTGCTACCAGAGCTCTGGCAATCTTCCAGGCACATGCTGAGACTAATCTGCTTCTCTTAAATTTGCAGGTAGGACATCAATATGTGGCTATTTACTAAGAATGACTAAATATTAACAGTGGAAATAAAAAATTATGGCTTCAAAGTCTTAACTATTTGAGCTGAAAGTAATATCATTATCCTATATTGATCTAACACTATGCATTATGATTAAAAGCCTAGAATAGTTATTTTTCTTTTTGAACAAAAAGTGAACTGGGCAAAATATCACTATCTGAAACAATGATATGAAATGGGGATTGAGTGATTATTCTGAAATTTTTAGTACACTTCCTATACTGCTTAAGAATTTCTATAGGGTTTCACATCTCCATAGCACTATTAAAAGACAATTCAAAACCAATTCCATGCCTATCAAGGAGGTAGTATCCCTTACTTTTTAGAAGAAAACAGAAAAATGAAATTTCACTTGAAGCAAGCATACTCAGTGGCAAAGTGTAATTGCAGTATGGTTATGCTCAAAAACCAAAAGTTACAGTATTTTTTTCCTAAAGACTGCAATATTCTCTCTGACATAACTACCAGAAACAAAGCACCTTTTAGCTATAGATACTACTATTTTTGCAAAAGACATTTCCATAACTCCCTTGTGTTTAGAATTTTTTTTTAAGAAAAACTGATTTTGTAATGGGTTCTGCTGTAATTAAAATTAACTTCAATATACAAAACCCCACATTCTTACAGCAGAAACAGAGAGAAAATTTTATTATTATTGGATTACATGCCTGGGCTCCACCTTCTTCCCATAGGCCCTTGATTGCTTAAAAAAACACTTGCATTCCATCCAAATTTAATTCAGTTGTGAGATGTACTCACAATTATGTTTTGTTTTATTTTCAGCTTCTTAGCATAACAGTGGAAGGAAAAGACCTGAACCACTGTGGTATAGCTCCCACTACTGCTTGAAACAATTCCTCCTACTTGATGCATATAGGCAGTTTCTCTGTTTTGTCAGTTTAAGGTGAGAAATCAGACTCCACCAGAAAATTCAGGAAGACTATTTTATGATGGTAAAAGTGAATGACAATCTATAAAATTAGGCTGCATTATCTATATATCTAACAGAAGTGTAAAATATTAAAAAGTTCTGAGGTAATTCACATTATCATATGTATCCACTAAAAATACATTAAACTGAGAAAACAGGTAGCAGGCTATTTGACTCAGACTGTACTTGAACACATCAACAGTCTAATACTGCCAATGAGGAAAAGTCTTGCTCCATCCTATCCCCACTCTTATTCTTCCTTCCTCCCATATACTAAACCTGGCTATACCATCCTATTCCAACCCTAGTGCTAGTTCTGCTACTTGTCAAGCTATTCAATGCACTGATTTAACTCATTAATCTAGCAGAAAACTATGATTTTTTTCTGAGCTTATTTTCTAACATGGTAGAAATGTTAGAAACATTGGAACTCTCAAAACAATCTGCTGAGTGCCAGAACCCACGTAAGTTATATGTATGGAAGCAGGGGGAAAAAACAGGAGGGGGAGAAAGAACAGGGACCTGTCCAGGAAGCATTAATTCGGCTCTTCAAGTTTCATGAAACCATGCTTAAGTTACTATTATGAAATACAATAGTGTTCACAACATACTATAAGGTAATAGTATCAGTCAGTTTATCAAAGAGAATGCTTTTGTTCTCAGAATATATGTTATTAAAGCTGCCTGACAGTTTTCAGTATTTAATATTGTGAAGAGATTGTGATCATTATGAGCAGGACTACTGACAAGATTCTACTACAGTTTCATTTCTTCTGTACCATTTTTGTATCGATTCTATACCATGGTAAGGAAGTTTAACAGACCAAATAATTTGATTTCTAAGGCTAACATAGTTCTATGACCATGTTTACTTTAGGAAACATGTTCCCCTTGCTTCTGCAACATCACGAAGAGCTAGTGATCAAGTTTGCAAGACTACAAGTAAAATATTCTAGAACTGACTGCTTCTTCCTTTTTAAAAGTTATGTTACAGAAATTCAGGGCAACATCTTTTCTAAATTTATGATGTATGTTTTTTTCCCCTCATGGTCTTACTGAGAACCTTTTAACATTAAGATGACCAGACATGTTCACGTAATTCATTTATATAAAAAGATTTTTGTGCCAACTTCATTTAATTTACAAGAGTTTTTAATCCTTGTTTGGTGATTAGTGCCTCATCACGTTCGCTAAGATGAACTTACCTCCTCCCAGACTATTTTGCCAGACTCCCTATTCCACTGATATTTCTTGCAGTTGTTCTTTGCACCTATCCTAGTGCCCCAGTTATGTCTGTGCCACAGCAGGTATACCTCCGAGGCAACTGTGGCCCAAGGATAAATCCATCTTGGAGAAGGTACACCTCAAAGTGTCTGTGGCTGTAGATAAGTCCATGCTGCAGCAGGTACACCTTGAAGCATCAGTGGCTACGCATGAGGCCATGCCGGAGCACCTCAAAATGTGTGGCCATGGATAAGCCCACAACAGAGCAGGCTTACTTCTGGAGGGACTGAAGCCAATGGGGCAAAGCCATGTTGGAGCAGGTATAGCTCTGAAAGCATTAAGGCCCATGCAGAAGGCCACACTGGAACAGGCACACCTTAAAGCGACCGTGGCTCTGGATAAGTCTATGCTGCAGCAGGTGTGCCCCTGGAGAGACTGTGGCTCCTGGGTAAGGCTCCACTTGGAGCAGGTACAACCCTAAAGGACTACAGTCTGTGGATAAGTCCAAACCAGAGCAGGGGCAAGGGGAGGAGTTCATTACAATGTTAAACCTGATGGTCTGCTCCAAATGGACCAGGGGTGGAGACTGTAATGGAAATACCTTTAAATTGTTCTAACCCGGGATTTGAGTTACATATTATGGAAATTACTATATATAGCAGAAACCCCTGGTTGCTAGCCAGGCTGGGAGCAAGGGGAGGAGTTCATTGCAATGTTAAAAACTATAACCTGGCCCAAAGGGGCCAGAGGGTGGAGATTGTAATGGCTATACCTTTAAATTGTTGTAACCTGTGATTTGAGTTGCATGTTATAGGAATTACTACAGCAGGAACCACCCGAACCAATGGGGGACAAGCCTTTCAAGAAGCAGTGCAAGTGCAGCAGTGACCCGACCTGAGCTGGCTTTGGTGCCCAGTAAGTCCACACAACACACCACCTCTCCTGTTCTGAGTGACCACAAGAACAGATGGAGCCCAAAGCCATGGACTAAATGATATCTGTGTATTTTATCAAAGGATGGGAAGACGGGGGGGAAGTTAATGAGGTTGTATTGGATAGTGTGGAACCTGAGCACGATGTAACTGGTATGGAATAAGGGGTGGATACTGTCCCGGTTTCAGCTGGGATAGAGTTAAATTTCTTCATAGTAGCTAGTATGGGGCTATGTTTTGGAGTTTTGCTGGAAACAGTGGTGATAATGTGGAGATGTTTTAGTTGTTGCTAAGTAGCAGTTACACTGGTCAAGGACTTTTTCAGCTGCCCATGCTCTGCCAGGTACACAAGAAGCTGGGAGGGGACACAGCCAGGACGCCTGACCCAAACTGACCAATGGGATATTCCATACCATATGACATCATGCTCAGTATATAAAGCTGGGGGAAGAAGAAGGAAGGGGGGACATTGGGAGTGATGGCGTTTGTCTTCCCAAGTAACCATTATGCATGATGGAGCCCTGCTTTCCTGGAGATGGCTGAACACCTGCCTGCTCGTGGGAAGTAGTGAATGAATTCCTTGTTTTGCTTTGCTTCCACGTGCAGCTTTTGCTTTACCAATTAAACTGTCTTTATCTCAAACCATGAGTTTCCTCACTTTTACTCTTCCGATTCTCTCCCCCGTCCCACCAGGGGGGAGTGAGCAAGCAGCTGCATGGTGCTTGGTTGCTGACTGGGGCTAAACCACCACACCTAGTATTATCTACTCTTCTTTCTTGATGGCAAGAACTGTATGCATCATTTCAGATGAAGTTTCAGCTGTGCTACCCACTCTGCTCCAGACTGCTTTCTTTCCAAACAGTCTAGCTTCCTCAGAGCAACTTCTTGTGAAGTTACCTGTGTATTGACAATATTTCCCTTGCATCAAATAACACGACACACCACACTAATATAAATACTAAGTAAGACTCAAGACCAATCCCTAGGGTATTCCATTGCAATTATTCCTATTCAGTAACTCTTCTAATTCTACTAACCACCTCTGCCAGCTCCTTCTCTACAATTCTTTTACTAATCTTTACTATTACTTAATACTTAAGTAATAATTTTCCATACTGCACCACATCAAGTATTTAAACTCAGTCCCAATAAATAAGACTCCAAAAGACACTGGCACCTGATCAAGTTATTAGAGCAACAATGAAATACAGTATGTCAGATGAGCTATAGTAAAAAAATACATGCATGACTGCAGTAAGCTGTGACCATGTATCTTTCTCCACACTAATCTCCAATTTCACATCAATCTGATTTTCTGGGGACTGAAGGGCCACACTGGCTCACAGTCTTGCAGAATTCATCCCAGAGCAAAGGCCACAGCAAAAATTAGCCTTGTCCATATTGCTGTCTGGTGTACAAAACTCCTTTCACCAAGTAAAATCAAGTGCTCCCGAGACTGGTGCATGTTTTGCTTTGATACTTTGCAAGCTGGACATAAGACTAACACTGCAGCTACTTTTCATGGTATCAACGTTTAATATTGCTGTGTACACTCAGAACTGTGATTCTGAAACAGTATAACACGTAAAAATCTTTTTCCCATTTGCAAATTCTAAGTCCCCATTCCAAAACACTAAGGTATCAGTGTCATTAAGATCTCCCTGCCCAATTCTATACCACAAATTAAGCTATAGTATAGCTTATAAACTCAATTAAACTATAGTATAGCTTTAAAAAAAGTAAATTTAAAAATTCTAGGTAGATATTCAGCTTGGAAAAGTCCAGCCTAAACACTTACATTTGGCTAAGTTGTATTAAAACACCAGCAACAAAAAGTCCACACCCTGAGAAGCAGCTCTCAAAAAGGTGTTAATCATCACTATTCCATATTAGTTATTAAAATAGCTAGATTATTTTATATGTTAGTAATTTTTATTCCCCTTTTCAAAACCCCAAATGTTCAAGAAGCAATTAAAAATATTTTCTGAACCGCACAAAGATCTTCAACAAGGAAACTGTAGCAGTGTTTTTATATAGAAAAAGAAATATGGGCTTCCAAAGTGAAAAAAGATGGCAGCGCACCTAAAATGATTTTAAGTCAGAAGCTGGCTAGGAGGCAGAAAGTGCTGATCAATAGCAATTAATGAAGTATTGGTGTCCACTTAGCAAAACACCATTCTCCAGTTCCAAAACCACACAGGTTTGTCTAATTTAAATAGCTATTTAATATAGGTTTGCAAATGAGCAACATTCTTCCACAAAAAAAAAGCTTGGATGAGAACTTGTATTATAATTAGATCTGAAATAGCAGAATCCTCACTTGTTAGTTACTTTTATATAGTGACACTGACAGAAGGTCTGGATTTCCTGTAATTTATCAGCCCAAGAATGACAGAGAATTATGAGCATTTAAGAAACAAATACTAAATTATTTTCTGGAGAACACTCTGCTCTTGTCCTTTTTCATTTCCAGCTATTGGCCTTCTCTAATAAAGGTGTTCAGGTTGGTTTTTTGTTTTGGTTTGGTTTTTTTAAATAAACTGAAGGTAGAAAGCGTCATTTATTTATTGCACATTAACAATATCAAAAAAATGCAACACTTTGATACAATGCTACCTATTTTGCCAGGTGACTTAAGATTGTAAGATATTTTATTTTCCACATTGGCATATCTGTGAAGTCATGCATTAAGAAACTTAATAAGGTATCTGTAGCAATTACTGTCAGAGGAATAAACTTCCAGAAAAACACAGTCTATTTCCATATAAGTTATACAGCATGTAAAAGGTATATATAGAGGAAAGCACATAAAATATTCCCTATAAGCCTTGCTTTTCATCACACTGATTTAATTTAAAAACAAAAATTAATTGTAATTCATGTGCGCATAAGCCAAAGGAATACAAAAATGCTGATCTCCAGTGCATCTCTGTACTAACAGCCAACATGCACATTAATGCTGTTACTATTCCAGCTCCGTTTAGGGTGATAAACACTGAAAATTCTCTTCCTAGAGGCAAAGGACATGTAATTTTTTTTTAGTTTTCTGAAGAATGCTATATTGATATAGAGTTATGTCATGGTTTTAGGTGGGATAGAGTTAATTTTCTTCACTCTAGCTGGTATAGTGCTGTGCTTTGAAATTAGCATGAAAAAAAACCCTGTTAAGGTAACACACAGATGTTTAGGCTGTTGCTGGGTAGCGCTTATACTAGTCAAGGACATGTCTAGCCTCCCATGCTCTGCTGGGTGCACAAGAAGCTGGGAGGGGAGGGGGCACAGCTAAGAGAGCGGATTCAAACTGACCAAAGGGCTATTCCATATCATGTAACATCATGCCCAGTATGTTAACTGGCAGGAGCTGGCCGGGGGAGGGAGGAAGCAATCGTGGCTCAGGGATGGGCAGCGTCGGTCAGTGGGTGGTGAGCGGTTGTATCATTCATGTTTCTGTGGTTTTTTTCCTTTCCCTTCCTTCTCCATTTTATTATATTAACATTATTGTCATTATTATCATAATCACTATTATTATTATTAATTTATTGTAATCATTAAACTGTGCTTATCTCAACCCACAAGTTCTTTTGCTCGTCTGATTCTCTTCCCCATCCCAC
Organism: Phalacrocorax aristotelis; assembly: GCF_949628215.1. Classification (NCBI taxonomy): domain Eukaryota; kingdom Metazoa; phylum Chordata; class Aves; order Suliformes; family Phalacrocoracidae; genus Phalacrocorax; species Phalacrocorax aristotelis. The sequence continues at coordinate 24,898,606 of NC_134310.1, forward strand.
AGGGGTGGGGGGGGATGTGAGCGAGCGGCTGCGTGGCGTTCAGTTGCCAGCTGAGGCTGAATCACGACAGTCCATTTTTGGTGCCCAACGTGGGGCCCGAAGGGTTTGAGATAATAACAGTTGCTGGTCACCGCATTGATTCATCTGCTCTCAGTATTAGTTTGTCCAGTCTTTACTACGCCGATTGTAAAGTACATGTTAAAACTTGCTGTTGGTTTTGTCAGTTTGCTGTACTCTGCAGTGATTAGAGATATTTTGCCTAGGAGACTTGTTATTAAAACACTGGCCTTGACTGTTATCGGTTATTTGGGTCTTGCATGGAAGCCGTTACTGTATTTCAGCTACCATCTTATAGAATGTCTCCTCCTTCATTACAACAACTTTTCAGTATCTTGAACATCCTTGGGTAATCAAGATACATCCGTTGATATTGCTCTGGCAGACAGTGTCAGTTCTGTCTAAGGTTAATAAGCAAGTTAAGAATATCATCCAGAGATCTGCCCCAAGGCTCGATAGCTATGCGTGGCAGGGTATGTGGGATAGAATGGGCAAATGCCTAAGACGGTGGGCACCCCCCGTGATGTGGGACTTCACCCCTGAACAAGTGCAGAATACTGAAAAATTAGTAGAATATTTGGAGGAAGTATGTTGTTACCCTGGTAATTCCAGAGAGATACAGATCACTGCAATGTGCTGGGGCCTGGCTCATGCCTATCGAGCCATGTTTAACACTATTCAGTACCCCCAAGGGGAAGAGAAGGTCTCTGGATCTAAAAAGACAAAGACAAGGAAAGCAACGAGCACTTCGGCCACTCAAACCCCCACGACAGACACTGCAGCTACTCAAACCCCAGTCGCCCAGGAATCTTGGAAGTGATTATGGACTGGCCAGAAAGCAAAGACTTTGGAATATCACCAGAGGAGGAGGTCACACGTGCTGAAGAAGTCCCACTGTAAAACAAACTGCCAGAAAAGGAGAAGCAATATGCCCTGTTCACTGATGGGTCCTGTCTTCCTGAGGGAAATCACCAGAGATGAAAGGCTGCTGTATGGAGTCCTACACGACAAGTAGCAGAAACTGCTGAAGGAGAAGGTGAATCGAGCCAGTTTGCAGAGGTAAAGGCCATCCAGCTGGCCTTAGACATTGCGGAACGGGAAAAGTGGCCAGTGCTCTATCTCTATACTGACTCCTGGATGGTGGCAAATGCTCTGTGGGGCTGGCTGCAGCAATGGAAGCAAAGCAACTGGCAGCGCAGAGGCAAACCCATCTGGGCTGCCACATTGTGGCAAGATATTGGTGCCCGGGTAGAGAACCTGGTTGTGAAAGTACGTCATGTGGATGCTCACATCCCCAAAAGCCGGGCCACTGAAGAACATCGAAACAACCAGCAGGTAGATCAGGCTGCCAAGATTGAAGTGGCTGAGGTGGATCTGGACTGGCAACATAAGGGTGAACTATTTCTAGCTCGATGGGCCCATGACACCTCAGGCCATCAAGGGAGAGATGCAACATACAGGTGGGCTCATGATCGAGGGGTGGACTTGACCATGGATGTTATTGCACAGGTTATCCACGAATGTGAAACGTGCGCTGCAATCGAGCAAGCAAAGCAGGTAAAGCCTCTGTGGTATGGGGGACGATGGCTGAAATATAAATATGGGGAGGCCTGGCAGATTGACTATATCACACTCCCACAGACCCGCCAAGGCAAGCACCATGTGCTTACAATGGTGGAAGCAACCACCAGCTGTCTGGAAACATATCCTGTGCCCCGTGCCACTGCCCAGAACACTATCCTGGGTCTCAAAAAACAAGTCCTGTGGCGACATGGCACCCCAGAGAGTATTGAGTCAGACAATGGGACTCATTTCCGCAAGAACCTCATAGACACCTGTGCCAAAGAGCATGGTATTGAGTGGGTGTATCACATCCCCTATTATGCACCAGCCTCTGGAAACATTGAACGGTACAATGGACTGTTAAAATCTACACTGAGAGCAATGGGGGTGGAACATTTAAACACTGGGATACACATTTAGCAAAAGCCACGTGGTTAGTCAACACGAGGGGATCTGCCAATCGAGCTGGCCCTGCCCAGTCAGAAATCCTACATACTGTGGAAGGGGATAGAGTCCCTGTAGTGCACAAAAAAAATATGTTGGGCAAAACAGTTTGGGTTATTCCTGCTTCAGGCAAAGGCAAACCCACTCGTGGGATTGCATTTGCTCGAGGACCTGGGTGCACTTGGTGGGTAATGTGGGAGGATGGAGGAGTCCAGTGTGTGCCTCAAGGGGATTTGATTTTGGGCGAAAACAGCCAATGAACTGAATAATATGCTGCTAATTGCTATATAATGTCGTACGTCATCACTACTATGGTTGCTATATGCCATATCAATGGAATGTTATCATGGTGGGAATCTCCCAATTAATAATAATAGCAAATGAACTTTCAATTGAACCAAGCAAAGTGCAGCAGTGAGAGAACAAGGACTACTAGTGCAGCAGTGATGGACCAAGGACTGACTTCAGCATGCAACAAACCAACACCACACAGAGCACCTCTCTGAAAGACTCTTACAATAGATGGAACCCGAAGTCATGGACTAAAAGAACTCAATGGACGTTTCACAGGCATTTTACAGGGGTGGTCCATAGACTAGGGGAATGATAAATGAAAATCTGTATATCCTGTTAAAGGATCAGAAGGTGGGTAGGGATTATTGAAATTGTATTGGATAGTATGGGACCTGAGCATGATGTAAATGATATGGAATAAGGGGTGGATACTGTCATGGTTTTAGCTGGGATAGAGTTCATTTTCTTCACTCTAGCTGGTATAGTGCAGTGCTTTGAACTTAGCATGGAAAAAAAAATGTTGAGATAACACACAGATATTTTGGGCTGTTGCTGGGTAGCGCTTATACTAGTCAAGGACATGTCCAGCCTCCCATGCTCTGCCGGGTACACAAGAAGCCGGGAGGGGAGGGGGCACAGCTAAGAGAGCGGATTCAAACTGACCAAAGGGATATTCCATATCATGTAACGTCATGCCCAGTATGTTAACTGGGAGGAGCGGGCCGGTGAAGGGAGGAAGCAATCGCGGCTCGGGGACAGGTAGCGTCGGTCGGTGGGTGGTGAGCGGCTGTATCGTTTGTGTTTCTGTGGTTTTTTCCTTTTTTTTCCCCTTTCCCTTCCTTTTCCATTTTATTATATTAACATTATTGTCATTATTCTCATAAACATTATTATTATTGTTTTATTGTAATCATTTAACTGTGCTTATCTCAACCCAAGTTCTTTTGTTCGTCCAATTCTCTTCCCCATTCCACAGGGATGTGAGCGAGCAGCTGCGTGTTCAGTTGCCAATTTTGTCTCTACCTGAACTACCAGCTTCCCGCAAGGAATACGTTTTAGTTGTAATTTCTGAGGTTTTTTTTCATGGAAATGCAGAAGTAATTTTCAGGCTATACAAATATCTTAAACTAAAACAAAACACAACCCAAAACCAACCAACCAAGAAACCCACCAAAACCCCAAAACAACAACAACAACAAAATCCATCCCACACTAATTGAGCCTTATTTCTCAAATTCTAATTTTTAGGAATATTTGAACAGTTTAGCATTAAGGGAACTATATTCGTTGAGACCTAACTGCCAGTTTTCTCAATGTTTCATAGACTATTAGTATCAGAATAGCAAAAAAAACCCCAATTTTGCAGTTTTTCTTTCAGGGATATGAAGACTGAAACAAGTATGACTTAACTCTCCAAAACCTGAAAGCAGCAGTACAATCTGCTGCTGCTTCAGTTTCTAACCTATAAAGAAGCACTACTGAGTAACCGGTCAGATGAAGTTTCAGGTGTGTTAATGGAACCTGGGCAGAGTAAAGTAAAAAACCAAAGTAGTAATAATAATTTTTAAAAAAATCAAATGAGCTTTTTCCCCTAATCATACTTGACAATTAACAACATTAAATGGTGAAATGAAACATTACACTACAGTAAGTTGTATTTTAGAAGACTTCTGTTTTACTAGAGCCCGTCACTCACTACAGGCATAAAATTTTAAAGACTGATTTTATCTTTTTAGAATTTTAATGAAAATTATTATTTCCTATTATTACAGCTTTGTGAACAGAACATTGATTGTAATACAATTCACTAGGCCTGAAGGCATGTACATGTGCAATCCTCTCAAATTCTGTTATATTTTAGCAGTTCCTGGTAACATAGTCTATGGTTTAACTACACATGGCCTAAAAAAGACAGTTCTCTGTAGTAATTTTAAGTTTCCCTTCCTCTTCCTTGTTTCTAAAACATCCTTGCCATCATTCCACTACAAAAAAAATGCTGATTGCTAATGGATAGCTAAACCATATACCATCAATAATGAATATCCTTATGTTTTCAATACACCCTTGCTGTTTATTCATCTTCACATTTAGACTCACTACCTCATTGAAATCCAATCAAATTCTGTGATGTTTTCCTCACTGTACATCACAACATAACTGCAAGAACGGCAGAGGTTGGAAGGGACCTCTGAAGGTCATCTGGGGGTCCAATCCCACTCAAGCAGGGCCACCTAGAGCCAGTTGCCCAGGACCATGTCCAGGCAGCTTTTGAATCTCCACAAGTTCCCTGGGCTCAGTCACCCTCACAGTAAAAAAAAAAAAAAAAAAACCACCACAAAAAAAACACCACCACAACACAAAAACCACTTTCCTGATGTTCAGAGGGAACCTCCTGTGTTTCAGTTTGTGCTTACTGCCTCTGGTCCTGGCATTAGGCACCACTGAAAAGAGCCTGGTTCTGTCCTCTTCGCACCCTTCCTTCAGGTATTTATATACATTAATAAGATCCCCCTGAGCCTTCTCATCTCTAGGCTAAACAGTCCCACCTCTCTCGGCCTTTCCTCATAGGAGGGAGGCTCCAGTCCCTTCATCATCTTTGTGGCCTTTCATTGAACTCTCTCCAGTATGTCCATGTCTCACACTGGGGAGCCCAGAACTGGACACAGGACTCCAGGCATGGCCTCACCGGTGCTGGGTTAGAGAGGAAGGATCAGCTCCCTCAACCTGCTGGCAATACTTTGTCTAACGCAGCCCAGGATGCCATTTGCCTTCTTTGCTGCAAGGGCACATTATTGGCTCAAGTTCAGCTTGGTGTTCACCAGGACCCCCCAGGTCCTTTTCTGCCAAGCTGCTTTCCAGCTGGGTGGCCCCCAGCATATAGTGGTACATGGAGTCATTCCTCCCCAGGTGCTGGACTTTGCACTTCCACCTGTTGAACTTTGATGTTCCTATCAGCCCATCTCTCCAGCCCGTTGAGATCTCTCTGGATGGCAGCACAACCCTCTGGCACATCAGCCGCTGCTCCCAGTTTTGTGTCATCAGCAAATTTGCTGAGAGTACACTCTGCCCCATCACCCAGATGATTAATGAAGATGTTAAACAGGAAAATACTAAAATTGGCAAGTTCTCTATAAAAGGAAAGACACTTTACTAGTACAGAAAATTGTATTCAATTTTTAAAACATTCTATATTTCCTGCCTTAAGCTACTATTTTACTTTTCTAGGTACCAATAATGCAACTACACTTTAACCTACCATTGTTGAATTTAAGTAGCAGACAAAATTTTATACCTAATTTAACACCCCAGATTTAAGCCTATAACCATCAATCCATTTTGAGGTTACAACTATGAAGGATATAACTATACCATTAACAGAAAAGCTTCTCTAACTGCTTGGTTCCTAAAGAAATGAGTCTGATGGAAATTTAAACTAGTTGGCGGACTTCCCTCCTAAAAGTGACAAAGGCTCCTCTGATTAGTGAGGCACCTTTCCTCCCCAATTACCACTACCTCCTCTGTCTCCCCATCATTAGACAACTGCAATAACAGCATGCAGCCCATGTTAAGAAACCCAGAGCCCCTTAGTGCCTAATGTTGACATATCTCCTTTGAGAGTGGGACCTCACTGATTTTGAAAATAAGTATATCAAAATCTTTTTATAAACAGCAGTAACTTACTGAAGGCTTCTTGTGCTAGAACAGCATGTTTAAGATAGCACTTAAGACTAACATTTTGGTACATTTTCACTTCAGAATAAGCCTTAAGTCCTACTCAACATCGTCCCTATCTTCCTGTTGTCCACCAGTACAAGTCTGAATTATGCTTAGTGATACTTTAAGCTTGGGCTAGTAGGCCTGTGTGGATTACAGCCCTAACATCTCTGAAAGACTGAATACTTTTGAAACCAGTATCTAGTTGAAGAGGTAACCAAGGCAGACACTGAAGACAGAAGTTAGAAGTACTAGCAAATGTGAAAAAAAAACTCCACCCCCAAACAATTCTCAGTAGCCAACTTATCCATCCACAGCATTTCACCTACCTTTGTTGTTCTGCACCAGTCTTGAATATCCTGTAACATTGCGTGCTGCACTTGAATGCCAAACTAGCTATAATTGCAAGAGTTCACTTCCATATGGCTGCATCTTAACCTAAATTCGCAGGCACTGTGATTGGCTCTGGACCCTAACTGCTACAATTGCCTTTATCTGTGAAGGCTCACCACACTTAGTAATATTCATACTACTTGATAGCAGTTCAAAGTTAACAGATCACTCCTAACTACCCAAGAACCTCCCATCTGTGACCTGTCTCATTAGAGCAAGGACACAGTATGAACATCACTAAGATGAAACTCAGACACTCAAAGATTTTTATCTTCTTAACATAAACCAAAATCTTAACACAAGGTTAATTGAGACCACCATATTTGCACACTTCTCTATCCAAACATTTTTCAATGTCCCTACCTCTCCATCAGCATCCTTACATTTCAGTCAGCCAACTTTAAAATAAAAGCATAACTATCTTCTCCAGCACTGAATCAGGAATGCTAATATTTTTTACACATAAAAGACAAGCCAATATTAGGTTGCTCATTTCAAACTGAATAGACACAGTGGTTCAGGTGGCCTACAGAACGCACGCGCGCACACACACACACACACAAAGTAAAGAGGACTAGTATCACCAAATTCCACATTGATTTCAGGCTCCTAAAGAGAGGGATTAATACAGTTACTTAAATAAGTAACAGATGAGTTTTGCATTGCACACAGATTTATAACCTTAGGCACCAATACCACCACTAGCAGAAAGTACAAATGTATTTCAATTCAGAGAAATTTCCTGTATCGGTATTTACATAATCTAATGATTCTCTCATTAAGTCACAATGTTATCACCAGGTAGTGCACACAAATAATTTTGAATGAGCAGGGCAGAAGAAAATTTTATGCAGTGACAACACTGAAAGGAACAAGAATGCTTCTAATCCATTATTTACAGGTTTAAAGGGCAGTTAGCTCTTTTGCTGCCTTTCATTAAATATGAAACAATTTAAGATTTCAAATGTACTTTATGAAAACTTGTATTTATAAACTAATAAAAACAGACATCTATTCCCTTTCTTCTAGTCAAGTCAGGGAACTATACTGCTTACACTGTTACAGCAGTAAATACGTTATCAACTCCTACACACAGTATTCATGAACTTACCAAATCCAAGATCTAACATCTGAGCGGCTACCAATCTGGCTTTTATAACTGCTTCAAATATCAGTATTTAATGTTAATACTAGATTCCTTGGACAAATTTTAATTTATCCTTCATGTGAAGGATGAGGGAGTATTTAAATAGCCACCATGGCTGCACATAAACTAGAATCACAGGCAAAGTGATTTCTATGCCAATAGTAGCTTCATCATCTTTTCAACTGTTGATTTTAAGAAGCTATTTCCTTGAACCCAATAATTTGAATACATTGTCCCTTCACTACTATTAATGCAAATTAGAATACTGCCATTTTGAGAAACTGGAATTCCAACAGGGTTTATACTGGTCTACAAGAAGTCTAGAATTAAATACAGAAAATCTTTACTACAAGCACCTTTCAAATATCATTTAGTTAGTATAGCAGATTTTTCTCCTTTGAAATTATTTATCAGAAACTATATTTAAACTCTTCTTTCTGATGCAAAGTTGCTTTGGTTTTTTTTCTTCTGCATGTCTCCAGCTGAAGATTTAACAGTTTCACACTTTAAGTTATTCCACAAAAGGCTTGAATCCTAAAAAGAATTACACAGATTTTTTGCACTTAGCTGAAATAAGTACTGAAATCAACAGGATTCTATATATTATTGTTAGGGAGCACTGACTGAGATTCCTTTAAAGTTGCAGCCAAAAGTTCTCCCAGTGCCTCAGAACTTCTGACAGCCATTTTTTCAAGAGGGAACAAAAAAAAAAAATGTGACTAATAACATGTTCACTATGAAAGTTTCTGTTACTTGCTATAAAAACCACAGCACTAGGACTTCTAAATGGCATGTATCAAAAAACTAAGGTCTTCAGTTTCAAGTGTCTGATTTGCCCTCCTAAAGCAACTTGCTATTTTGAGCAACTTCTTAAAAATCTGGGGATTACTCCTGTGACCAGATTTTGGGGTTTTTTTTGTTTGGGTTTTTTTTTGGGGGGGGGGGGGGGAATATGGGGATTTATGAGACTCACCTATGTATTAACTATGCAGATAAACATCCATTTGTATTCTCTGTTATCCTAGTTTCTAATGACACAGGAATTTTGTTTTTCTATAAACTACTACTTTGAATACTGGTAACAATCTTAGAGAACTTTTTACAATATTAAATCTTTTATTATCTTCCCCTGCCATCACCATCTCTTTTTCAAATATACTGGAGCGGAATATACATGCAGAGTCTTTTACTGAGATGCAAATGGAATAGTGTCTTGCACTTGCGATAGCAAAGGGAAAAGCTTCTTTCAATCAGTTTTTCCATTTTCTCAGGAACGCATTTAGGATTAACTATGAACAGAATTTTGAACTTGAACTTTATTCCCATTATATATGTTTTTATACTGCAATTCAAAAGGAAATTTCAAATTAGCGAGTTGTTCAGGTTATTAAGTCTATAGACCACCTCAGCTCTATAATAAAAGGAATAATTTTAAACTGCAGATATATGGATCTCAGTTTATTTACTTATAAAAAACCCTCTATGCTATTTAGAAACTCCTTCATATCCCATGATCACCCAGTTTCAAATTTCACTATAACTGCCAAGTAAAACAGACATACTGTGAGCACCTAATCTTAAAAGAACTAGAAGGCGAGCTAAGTTTAATCCTCTCCTTTAACTATTATACATTGGAGTAAATGAAAATTCATGTACTTTATGCCAATTTCCAGGAAAGAAAGACTAGATTGGGAGTCATTCCAAGACCCCCATAAAACTCTACATTCCTGAAACTGTCAGACATGTAATTTTGATTAGCTAGTTAACAGTAGCACACACCTGCATTCATTTGTTAATAACCCCTCATATATTTGCTTTATTCTTCTGTTTTTCCCCATTAACCAAGACTTAGGAGTCAAGGAAGGTCTTTATTACAGATCTATGAAACAAATAACATAGATTCAAATGTGGACTTCAAGGTGCTACCCCAATACAAGGCAAAAATATGAAGATATTCCTGATTGTATCTGGTTGTTGCCAAATTAAGTAATTTGATTTCAGAAAAAGACAACAAATACTACCAACTACTTTTTTAACACTCTGATATGCAATTTAAATGCACAAAGAATATAAAGATACAAAGATTTAAGGTAGTATGTCTATACAAGATTTACAGGACCTGCTCCTGGCCTTAAGATATCCAAGTAGAAAATCTTTTTAAAGGGTGCCTGGCCCTCAAAGTACCTTCTCTAGTTTCTGATACATTAATTATAACATTGCTTCAGTGGAATGAGACAGTCCCCTGTACTTTCTGGTGCTTCAGCTCTTCCTTTATCTGTCCAGGCTCCCATGGGTTGGGTTGGCATAATTTTAACCTATGATAAAAAGGATTCCATCCTCCCACGCTGACATAGGGGGAGGCAAAGAATTGGGGAGCAAATCCCACCTTCCCTGAAGATGAAGAAGGGTCCAGCAGCAGCAGATGATAACTCGCTGGTGTTGTTGACTGCAAGTGGCCATTTTAATTTAAGGGCCTTGGGACCTGATGCTGCCGCTAATTCTCCTCCTCCTCCGTGGTGCCCGGCTCCACCTCCCCACCCTCACACCACTGGGGACACAGGGAGGACCTTACCAGGAGGACAAGAAAACACACGCGCGGGCGAGGCAGACAAGCAGAAGCGTCCCAAGCACAACCATCCCGGAGGAGCGGGGTGCAGAAAAAGCCCCCAACACGGGGCGGGGGACGGGAGCAGTCACAGGCACTCAACCCCAAAGGGGCGGGGATATCCCGGTCACGGATACGGGACCGGAGTCGGAGAGGGAAGAGGTGGCTCCGGGGCCAGACAGAGGAAGGGGCGGAGCAAGGAGGGATCGTGGGGGTTACCTATACTGGGCAGCAGCCCCGCTATGGGTGAAACCAAAGTAGTTGCCGGTGGCCATTTTGGCATCTTCTCCCAGCCGGCTGGGCACTGTGGCGACGATAACCAAGAAGCGACAGCGGCGGTGGTGGTCGGGGCCATAACAGGAGGCCCGGCAAGAGAAGGGGGGAGAAAGAGACGAAGGATTAGGAAGATAAGAGGACAGACAAACAGAAAGAGCGCGCGAGCGCCAGGTCAGACACGCCGTCTCAAGAACGCCCTCCCCGTTCCCCCGCCCCGCGCGCGGGCCGCATCCCCTTCCCCTCACGGCCACCCACCCCACGCGCAGGCACAAATAAAGGCCGAGCACCGTTACTTACCATAGGTGAACGAAACTACCGGGCATATAGGAATCATGAGTCCAAGCTCGAAACAACAACTCAACTCTCACCCTCTACTCTCCGCCGCGCTTGCTCCCTTCCCCCTACACACCTAGAGTGACAACGGCGGAGTGCGGCCAGGACGTTGCGCACGCGCGAGACGTGTGAGGGGCTGCTGGGAGTTGTAGTCTGACCCATGACTGCACCCCCTCCACCCAGCCCCCAGAAGAGGGTACTTAGGCTGCGGGAGCCGCCACCACACTTAAGGCGCGAATCCTCATGTGCACATGCGCGGGATGTGCAAGGGCTCTTGGGAGCTGTAGTCCCCGTCCCCGTCCCCGTCCCCGTCCCCGTCCCCGTCCCCGTCCCCGTCCCCGTCGCGAGGGAGAGCTGCTCTCAGAGTAACACGACACGTACGGCCCGCCTGCCCGCTTCCTCCCTCCATTATCTTGTGTTCTGCACCTACGGTCACACCGCACCTGTACCCGTGGACTCATTGCAAAGATAGGGTCGGTTTCTCATTCTTGCCTGCAAAGGCACAACACACCACAGTAGGTAGCTCAACTAACAAATGTAGGTAAAATGGGTCACCACCGCCCTTGCCACATACTGGTATTTCTCCCCATGCGCCGTACTGCACATGTTAATATTTACCAGCTATCCCAAACAAGCACATTGTCAGCTGAAGACTGACATACACAGCAGGTACCTAGTTATCACTCCTGCAAGGCCACAGAGCTACAAGGCCGCACCTGCACCTAGTGCACATATGCAGATGTTGTGGTTTACCCCAGTCAGCAACTGTGCACCACACAGCCACTCCCTCACTGCCTCCACCCCAGTGGGATGGGGGACAGAATCGGAAGGGCAAGAGTAAGAAAACCTGTGTGAAACTGGAAAAGTCCTTGACTAGTATAAGCACTACTTAAACAAAACTTAGCACCTACCTAGCAACAACTAAAACACCAGTGTGTTATCAAAATTATTCTCATCCTAAATCCAAAACACAGCACTATACCACCTACAAGGAAGAAAATTAACTCTATCCCAGCCAAAACCATGACAGTATCCACCCCTTACTCCATACTATTTACGTCATGCTCGGGTCCCATACTATCCAATACAACCTCAATAACCACCACCACCCCTTCCCATCGTTTGATATGATACACAGATATCATTTATCATTCCCTTGGTCTATGGACTACCCCTGTAAAATATCTGTAAAATATCCACAAATTTCCACAAAATATCCACTGAGTTCATTTAGTCCATTACTTTGGGCTTGATATGTCATAACTGTCTTTCAGGGCAGGAGAGATGGTGTGTGTGGTGTTGGATTGTTGCATGCTGAAATCAGTCCTTGTTCCATCACTGTTGCACTTTCCTTGGTTCAATCAAAGTTCATTATTCATACATTTGGGAGATTCCTATTGTGATACCACTGATATGGCTTATAGCAACCTCAGAAGAGATGACATACAATATTATATATGAACTAACATCATACCATTCAGTTCATTGGCTGCTTTCACCCAAAATCAAATCCCATTGAGGTACATATCGGACTTCTCCATCTTCCTGCATCACCCACAAAGTGCATCCAGGTTTTACCATTCTCTCTTGTTATTTTCCTTTTCACTATATTATTACTACTGTTACTGTTTTATTTTAATTACTAAACTGTTCTTATCTCAACCCACGAGTTTTCTTACTTTGGCCCTTCCTATTCTCTCCCCCATCCCACAGGGGTAGGGGGAGTTAGTGAGCAGCTGTGTGGAGCTCAGTTGCTGACCGGGGCTAAACCACCGCCAGTCCCTTTTGCAGCCCAAGGTGGGGCACAAAAGTTTTCAAAAAAATAACAGTTGCTGGTCAGAGCACTGACTCAGCTGTTCTCAGTATTACTTTATCTGATCTGCACAATGCTCTGGTTGTGGCTGTATATGGTAAATACTGGTGCTGGCTTGTGTAGTCTGCTCTGCTCTGCTCTGCAGTGATTAGAGATATTTTGCCTGGGAGATTTGTTATTCAAACACTGTCCTTGAGCTTTACTGGTTATTTGGGTCTTGTATGGAAGCCATTACTGTACTTTGGGTACCACCTCATGGAGACAATTAGCAATTATACCTCCTCCTCTGAGAGGTTTTTTATGGAGGAAATGTAGAATGGCATCTTCGCTACCTTTCACAATGTCTCCTCCTTCATTACAACAACTTTTCAGTGTCTTGAACATCCTTGGGTAATCAAGATACATCTGTTGATATTTCTTTGGCAGATTGTTTCAGTTTTGTCTAAGGTTAATAAGCAATTTAAGAATATCATCCAGAGATCTGCCCCAAGGCTCGATAGCTATGCGTGGCAGGGTGTGTGGGACAGTACGGGCAAATGCCTAAAACAGTGGGCACCCCCAGTGTCTTGGGACTTCACCCCTGAACAAGTGCAGAATCCTGAAAAATTAGAATATTTGAGGAAGTATGTTGTCAACCAGACAATTCCAGAAAGATACAAATCACTGCAAGTGTGCTGGGGCCTGGCCCATGCCTATAGAGCCATGTTCAACAGTACTCAGTACCCTCAAGGGGAACACATGGTCACTGGATCTAAGACAAAGACAAGGAAAGCAACAAGCCCTGTGGCTATGGAAACCCCCATGACAGGCACTGCAGCTGAATCAGAGAATGAACCTGTGCTAGTATCAATCGCCCCTATACACAAGAAGAAATCTTGGAAGGTAAGTTCAACCTGGAAGAGAAAGTCAACTCATTTAGAAAGAGATGATGGAAGAGCAGGGCCATCATGAGGAGAGGAGGAATAGGAGGAAGAACTCATAAATGAGACGGAAACCACCCAATCCCTGTCCTTGAGTGAGCTGCAAGATATGCGAAAGATTTCAGCAGTCATCTATGGGAGCTCATTATCACCTGGCTGCTCCAATACTGGGATAACAGGGCCAGTAGCATGGAATTAGAAAGGAAGGAAGCCAAACAAGTGGGATCCCTTTCTAGGGAAGCGGACATTGACAAAGCAATTGGAGAAGGGGCACAAGTCCGCAGCCTCTGGAGGCAACCCATGTGGCAGAAGCTTGTATGGAGTGCATCATACTCCATGTAATCTCATTGGCAGTACTGGCCTGGAAAGATGAAGAGGCACCAACAGTGGGGTATGTGATTGACAGACTCAGGGGTTATGAAGCTGTTGTGGTTTAGTCAGCAACTCAGCCCCACACAGTCGCTCGCTCACTCCCCCACCGGAGGAATGGGGGAGAGAATCAGAAGGGTAAAGCTCATGTGTTGAGAGAAGAACAGTTTAATAATTAAAATGAAACAATAACAACAGCAGCAATAATGCAACGGAAAGGAAAACAATGAGAGAGGCGGGAAACCCGAGCCAGGGGGAAGGGGGAAATGAACAACCAAAACGAACAGTACCTGCTGCAGCTGCTCACTGCCCGCCGACCCAACACCACCAATCCCCCAGCCACAACTGCCCCCCCCCCCCCCCCCCCCCCACCAATTGCCCTGGTTAATATACTAGTCATGGCAATACATGGTATGGAAGGAACATCCCATTGGCCAGTTAGTGACAGCTGTATTGCCTGTGGCCCCGCCCCTCCAGGCCTCTTGCCCACATGGCAGAGCATGGGAAGCTGGAAAGGTCCCTGACTACTACAGGCACTACAGTGAAGAGAATTAACCCTTTCTCAGCCAAAACCAGCACATTCTCCACCCCTTATTCCATAGCATTTACGCCATGATGTCATGGTTCAGCTCCAGTCGGACAACTGAACACCACGCAGTCGCTCACTCACTCCCCCAACCCCTCTGGGATGGGGGAGAGAATCAGAATAGCAAAAAAAAACCCAACAACTTGTGGGTTGAGATAGGAACAGTTTAATGATTACAATAAAAATTAATGATAATTATTATAATAACAACAATAATGATAAGATAATAAAAAGGAAAAGGGAAAAAACCAGAAACACAAACAATACAACTGCTCACCACCCACCGACCGATGCTGCTGGTCCCCGAGCCACGATCACTGCTTCCCTCCCACAGTGAACTCCTCCCAGTTAGCATACTGGGCACGACGTTACATGATATGGAATATCCCTTTGGCCAGTTTGAATCCACTCTCTTAGCTGTACCCCCTCTCCTCCCGGCTTCTTGTGCACCCGGCAGAGCATGGGAAGCTAGAAATGTCCTTGACTAGTACAAGCACTACCTAGCAAAAACTAAAACATCTGCATGTTATCAACATTGTTTTCATACTAAGCCCGAAGCACAGCACTATGCCACCTACAGTGAAGAAAATGAACTCTATCCCAGCTAAAACCATGAGACATGCTCAGGTCCCATACCATCCAATACAACCTTACCAACCACCACCCCTCCCCTTCCCATCCTTTGACATAAACCAAGGGAATTATGTCTGTGTATTATGGGCCTTCCCTGTAAAATATCCATAAATACGTCCATTGAGTTCACCCAGTCCATGACTCCAGGATCCAGCTGTCATATCCGCCTTTCAGGGCGGGAAAGATGGTGTGTGTGGTGTTGGGTTGCTGCATACCAAGTCAGTCATCATTCCATCACTGCTGCACTTTGCTTGTTTCATCAGAGTTAATCATCTATGAATTGGGAGGTTTGTACTATGATATCACTGATACAACATAGAGATGACATAAAATATTATACAGCAGTTTGCATTATGCCATTCAGTTCATTGGCTGTTTTCACCCAAAATCAAATCCCCTTGAGGCACACACAGGACTCCTTCGTCCTCCCGCATCACCCACCAAGTGCATCCAGGTCCTCGAGCAAACGCAATCCCACGAGTGGGTTTGCCTTTCCCTGAGGCAGGAAGAACAAAAACTGTCTTCCCCAGCATACTTTTTACATGCATTACAAAGACTCTATCCCCCTCCACAGTACATAACATTTCTGACTGGGCAGGGCCAGCATGATTAGCAGATCCCCTCGTGTTGACTAACCAGGTGGCTTTTGCTAAATGTGTACCACAGTGTTTAAATGTTCCACCCCCATTGCTCTCAGTGTAGATTTTAACAGTCCATTGTACTGTTCAATGTTTCCAGAGGCTGGTGCATGATAGGGGATGTGATACACCCACTCAGTGCCATGCTCTTTGGCCCAGCTGTCTGTCAGGCTGTTTCGGAATTGAGTCCCATTGTCTGACTCAATTCTCTCTGGGGTGCCATGTCGCCACAGGACTTGTTTTTCAAGACCCAGGATAGTGTTCCGGGCACTGGCATGGGGCACAGGATAGGTTTCCAGCCAGCCAGTCATTGTTTCCAACATTGTAAGCACATGGCGCTTGCCTTGACAGGTTTGTGGGAGTGTGATATAGTCAATCTGCGAAGCCTGTCCATATTTATATTTCAGCCATCGTCCCCCATACCACAGAGGCTTTACCTGCTTCGCTTGATTGCAGCGCACGTTTCACATTCATGGATAACCTGTGCAATAGAGTCCATAGTCAAGTCCACCCCTCGATCACGAGCCCACCTGTATGTTGCATCTCTCCCTTGATGGCCTGAGGTGTCATGGGCCCATCGAGCTAGAAATAGTTCACCCTTATGCTGCCAGTCCAGATCCACCTCAGCCACTTCAATCTTGGCAGCCTGATCCACCTGCTGGTTGTTCCGATGTTCTTCAGTGCCACGACTCTTGGGGACGTGAGCATCCACATGACATGCCTTCACAACCAGGTTCTGTACCCGGGCACCAATATCTTGCCACAGTGTGGCAACCCAAATGGGTTTGCCTCTGTGCTGCCAGTTGTTTTGCTTCCCTTGCTGTAACCAGCCCCACAGAGCATTTGCCACCATCCAGGAGTCAGTATAAAGATAGAGCACTGGCCACTTTTCCCGTTCAGCAATGTCTAAGGCCAGCTGGATGGCCTTTACCTCTGCAAACTGGCTCAATTCACCTTCTCCTTCAGCAGTTTCTGCTACTTGTCGTATAGGACTCCATACAGCAGCCTTCCATCTCTGGTGCTTCCCCACAAGGTGACAGGACCCATCAGTGAACAGGGCATATTGCTTCTCATCTTCTGGCAGTTTGTTATACAGTGGGGCTTCTTCAGCACGTGTCACGTGTACTCGAGCCTGCTGGGTGATCAGTGCAACCCATTTACTCCATGTAGCATCAGTTGCATGGTGTGTAGCGGGGACACATACTTTGAACATCCAGCGCAGCACTGGCAGTCGGGGTGCCAGGAGCAGCCGTGCTTCAGTACCAACCACTTCTGAAGCAGCTCAGACCCCTTCATATGCTGCCAATACCTCTTTTTCAGTTGGAGTATAGCAGGCTTTGGAACTTCTCTATCCACAACTCCAAAACCCGAGGGGTCGACCTCTGGTCTCCCCTGGTGCTTTCTGCCAGAGGCTCCAGGTAGGGCCATTCTCCCCGCCTGCGGTGTAGAGCACATTTTTTACATCTTGTCCTGCCCGGACTGGCCCAAGGGCTACTGCATGAACTATCTCCTGTTTAATCTGTTCAAAGGCTTGTCGTTCCTTATGGCCCAATTTGAAATCATTCTTCTTCCGGGTCACCTGATAGAGAGGGCTTACGATCAGACTGTAATTTGGAATATGCATTCTCCAAGAACCCACAATGCCCAAAAACGCTTGTGGTTCCTTTTTGCTAGTTGGTGGAGAAAGGGCTGTTATTTTGTTGATCACATCCACTGGAATCTGACGATGTCCATCTTGCCATTTGATTCCTAAGAACTTGGATCTCTTGTGCGGGTCCCTTCACCTTACTTTGTTTTATGGCAAAACCAGCTTTCAGAAGGTTTTGAACTATTTTCTCGCCTTTCTCAAAAACTTCTTCTGCTGTGTTGCCCCACACGATGATGTCATCAAAGTATTGAAGGTGTTCTGGAGCTTCTCCCTGTTCCAGTACAGTCTGAGTCAGTCCATGGCAAATGGTAGGACTGTGTTTCCACCCCTGGGGCAGTCGATTCCACGTGTACTGGATACCCCTCCAAGTGAAAGCAATCTGTGGCTTGAACTCTGCTGCCAGAGGGATTGAGAAGAATGCATTAGCAATATCAATTGTGGCATACCACTTGGCTGCCTTTGACTGCAGTTCGTACTGAAGTTCTATCATGTCTGGCACAGCAGCACTCAACGGTGGAGTGACTTCATTCAGGCCACGATAGTCTCCTGTTAGCCTCCACTCTCTGTTGGACTTCCGCACTGGCCCTATGGGACTGTTAAAGGGTGAGCGGGCCTTACTGATCACTCCTTGGCTCTCCAGTTGACGAATGAGCTCATGGATGGGAATCAGATGTCTCAGTTGGTGAGATATTGCTGCCGGTGCACTGTTGTGGTGGCGATCAGCACCTGTTGTTCTTTGACCCTTGACAACCCCACAACAGAAGGGTCCTTCGAGAGGCCAGGCAAGGTAGACAGCTGTTTACTTTCCTCCGTCTCCAAGGCAGCTACACCAAAAGCCAACTTGTAACCTTTTGGGTCCTTGAAATACCCTCTCCTGAGGTAGTCTATGCCAAGGATGCACGGAGCCTCGGGGCCAGTCATGATGGGGTGCTTTTGCCACTCATTCCCAGTTAGGCTAACTTTGGCCTCCAATACAGTTAGCTCTTGGGATTCCCCTGTCACTCCAGCAATGCTGATGGGTTCTGCCCCTATATAGTTTGATGGCATTAAGGTGCGCTGTGCACCAGTGTCCACTAAAGCTTTATACTCCTGTGGGTCGGATGTGCCAGGTCATTGGATCCACACAGTCCAGTAAACCCCGTTATCCCTTTCCTCCACCTGGCTGGAGACAGGGCCCCTCTATTCCTGATCATAGTATTCGTCACTCCCTTCTTGTAAATACGAACCATGAGTGTTTCTGTTAAGATCAAAAAGAAAATCAGCGCTTCTGCTCCTCTGTCTGGGGAATTGCTTACTGGAAACTGGAGCAGCAGCTTTCCTGGAGGAACCCCCCTGAGTGATTGCTTTCCCTTGCAGGTCACATACCCGTGCCTCTAGGGTCGAGGTAGGTTTTCCATCCCACCTCATCATGTCCTCTCCGTGGTCATGCAGGTAGAACCGTAGGGTGGCCCATGGTGTATATCCTCTCCTTTGAGCCAAAGGACACTTCTTCCTAACAGCTGAAACACTACTCCATAGAAGTGGGGAGTAGGACATATCTTCTTTGAGTTGCTGGACCTCCCGGGACAGTTTCTCCACAGCTGAGACAAGCGAGGAAGAGATATTTGCTTCGTAATCCCGGAGTCTATCAATCACCTCTGCCACTGTTGGTGTCTTGTCATCTTTCCAGGACATTACTGCCAATGAGTTTGCATGCGAAGATGGTGCGCTCCGTACAAACTTCCGCCACATGGGTCGTGTGCACTCGGCTTCATCTGGATCTTTGGATGACTGTTGATCATCCAGGTCACCAAAAATCACCTCAAGCACGGCTAATTACCTTAGGTACTGGATGCCTTTCTCCATGGTTGTCCATTTTCCTGGGCAATATGTAACATCTTCTTTGAAGGGATACCTTTCCTTCACTCCAGACAGGAGTCGCCTCCAGAGGCTGAGGGCTTGTGTTCTTTTTCTAATTGCTTTGTCAATGCCCCCTTCCCTAGAAAGGGATCCCAGTTGTTTGGCTTCTTTTCTGTCTAATTCCAGGCTACTGGCCCCATTATCCCAGCATCAGAGCAGCCAGGTTGCAGTTTGCTCCCCTAGACAACAGCTGAAATCTTTTTGTATATCCCACAACTCACTCAAGGACAGGGACTGGGTAGTTTCTGTTTCATTTATGACTTTGTCCTCCTCTTCTCCTTGTGATGGCCTTACTTCTTCATCATCCCTTTCTAGATGAGTTGACTTCTGTTTCCAAGATTTCTTCTTGTGTATGGGTGCAACTGATAGTGGCATGGGCTGATTTTCTGATTCAGCTCCAGTGCCTGTCATAGTGCTCTGAGTAGCCACAGTGCTTGACCTGGGGGTTTGAGTGGATGCAGTGCCTATTGTCAGGGTTGGACTGACCACAGTGCCCATCTCTTGGTCTTTCAATCCAGAGACCTTCTCTTCCCCTTGGGAGCAATGAATACTTTTCAACAGGGCTCGGTATGTGTGGGCCAGGCCCCAGCACGTTGCAGTTATCTGTGTCTCTCTGGAGTTCCCAGCGTAACAACATACTTTCTCCAAATATTCTACTGATTTTTCAGGTTTCTGAACTTGTTCAGGTGTAAAGCTCCAAAACACTGGGGGTGCCTACTACCCTAGGTATTTGCCCATACTATTCCACATGCACTGCCACTCATAGCTATCAAGCCTTGCGGCAGATTTCTGGGTGACATTCTTAAGTTGCTTTCTAACCTTAGCCAAAACCAAAACAACATGCCCACAAACTAACATGAAGTATATCTGAACTACCCAAGTGTCGTGGTTCAGCCACAGTTGGAAACTAAACACCACGCAGCCGCTCGCTCACTCCCCCCACCCCTGTGGGATGGGGAAGAGAATCGGAAAAGGAAAAAAACTTGTGGGTTGAGTTAAGAACAGTTTAATAATTACAATAAAATAATTATTATAATAATGATTATTATAATAATGACAATAATGCTAATATAATAAAAAGGAAAAGGAAAAAAAACCCAGAAACACAAACGATACAGCCACTCACCACCCGCTGACCGATGCTGCCCATCCCTGAGCCACGATTGCTACCTGCCTGCCCCAGCCAGCCCCTCCCAGGTAACATACTGAGCATGACATTACATGATATGGAATATCCCTTTGGTCAGTTTGAATCCACTCTTAGCTGTGCCCCCTCCCCTCCCAGCTTCTTGTGCACCCAGCAGAGCATGGGAAGCTAGAAATGTCCTTGAGTAGTACAAGCACTACCCAGCAACTGCCAAAACATCTGTGTGTTATCTCAACATTGTTTTCATGCTAAGCTCAAAGCACAGCACTATGCCAGCTAGAGTGAAGAAAACTAACTCTATCCCAGCTAAAACCATGACACCAAGGATGTTCAAGGTATGAAAAGGTTGTTGCAATAAAGATGGAGACATCATAGAAGAAAGTAGCAAAGATGCCATTCCGTATTTCCTCCATATAAAATCTCTCAGAGGAGGAGGTATAATTGCTAATTGCCTCAACAAGGTGGTATCCAAAGTACAGAAAGAGTTCCAGCAAAAACCCCAGATACCAGATAAAGCTGAAAACCACTGTTTGCATAACAAATCTTTTAGGCAGAACATCACTAATCACAGCAGAACACAGCAGACTAAACAAACCAACACCAATCTTTGAAACAAACTGCAAAAATGAGAACATAGTGCTGCTACCAGCAGCTGTTATTTTCTCAAACCATCTGAGCACTATGTTGGGTGCCAAAAGAAACTGTTGTGGTTTAGCCAGCAACTCAGCCCCACAGCTGCTTGCTCCTTCCCCCACTGGCAGGATAAGAAAGAGAATCAGAAGGGTAAAGCTCATGGGTTGAGATAAGAACATATAATAATTAAAATAAAACAATAACAGCAGGAACAATAATGCAATAGAAATGAAAACAAAGGTGAATGAACAACCAAAACTAAAACAAACAGCATGTGATGCAGCTACTCACTACACACCAACCTGATGCGACCAGTCTCTGAGCCAAAACCACACCCCCACACACCAACTGCCCTGGCTCATATACTGGTCATGATGTCACATGGTATGGAATGAATAGCCCATTGGCTAGTTGGGGTCAGTTGTCTTGGCTGTGGTCCAGCCCCTCCTAGCCTCTTGCCTGTGTGGCAGAGCATAGGAAGCTGGAAAGGTCCCTGACTGCTACAGGTATTACAGTGAAGAGAATTAAGTCTTTCTCAGCAAAAACCAGCAGAGAAGCAAATATTTTTTCCTCCCTCGTCTCTGCTGTCAAGAAACTGTCCCAAGAAGTCCAGAAACTCAAAGAGGATATATCCTACTCCCCACCTGTATGGACCACTATCTCAGCCATCTGGAGTAAGCGTCCCTGCACTCAAGAAAAAAATACAGACTACGGGCTACCCTATGGTTTACATGTGTGATCATGGAGAGGACATGCGGAAGTGCCCTAGAAAACCTACTAAGAGCCTAGAGGCATGAGCACACAATTTGCAAGGGAAAACAATTACTCAGGGGGGTTCTTCAAGGAAAGCTGCTGATCCAGTTTCCAGTGAGCAGGTCCCCAGACAGAGAGCAGAAGAGCTAATTTTCTTTCTGATAGTAATAGAGGGACTTCTGATTTGCATTTACAAGGAGTAGTGAATGATCAGGAGTAGAGGAGCCCTGCCTCCAATAGGCAGTAGCCCTTGGGCCACTCCGGACAGGACAATGTGTACAAAATGTGCTCTACACTGCAGCTGGGAAGAATGGCCCTACATGGAGCCCCTGGCAGAAAGCACATGGGGAGACTCGAGGTCGACCCCTAGGATTTTGGAGTCGGGGATAGAGAAGTTCCAAAGCCCGCTATATTCCAACTGAAAAAGAGGTATTGGCAGCATATGAAGGGGTTCAAGCTGCTTCAGAAGTGGTTGGTACTGAGGCACAGCTGCTCCTGGCACCCCGACTGCCAGTGCTGGGCTGGATGTTCAAAGGAAACGTCCCCTCTACACACCATGCAACTGATGCTACGTGGAGTAAATGGGTTGCACTGATCACCCAGCGGGCTCAAGTAGGAAACCCCAGTTGCCCAGGAATCTTGGAAATGATTATGGACTGACCAGAAGGCAAAGATTTTGGAATATCACCAGAGGAGGAGGTGACACATGCTGAAGAAGCCCCAATGTATAATGAACCACCAGAAGATGAGAAGCAATATGCCCTGTTCACTGATGGGTCCTGTCGCCTTATGGGGAAGCACCAGAGATGGAAGGCTGCTGTATGGAGTTCTACACGACAAGTCGCAGAAACTGCTGAAGGAGAAGGTGAATTGAGTCAGTTTGCAGAAGTGAAGGCCATCCAAATGGCTTTAGACATTGCTGAACGGGAAAAATGGCCAGTGTTCTGGCCAGTCAGTACTCTATACTGACTCCTGGATGGTGGCAAATGCTCTGTGGGGCTGGCTACATCAGTGGAAGCAGTACAACTGGCAGCGCAGAGGCAAACCCATCTGGGCTGCTGCACTGTGGCAAGATATTGCTGCCCAGGTAGAGAACCTGGTTGTGAAAGTACGTCATGTGGATGCTCACGTCCCCGAGTTGGGCTGCTGAAGAACATCGAAACAACCAGCAGGTAGATCAGGCTGCTAAGATTGAAGTGGCTGAGGTAGATCTGGACTGGCAACATAAGGGTAAATTATTTATAGCTGAGTGGGCCCATGACACCTCAGATGGGCTCGTGATCGAGGGGTGGACTTGACCATGGATATTATTGCACAGGTTATCCATGAATGTGAAACATCTTAACTACCCAAGGATGTTCAAGACACTGAAAAGTTGTTGTAATGAAGGAGGAGACATTGTGAAAGGTAGCGAAGATGCCATTCTACATTTCCTCCATAAAAAACCTCTCAGAGGAGGAGGTATAATTGCTAATTGTCTCCATGAGGTGGTACCCAAAGTACAGTAATGGCTTCCATACAAGACCCAAATAACCAGTAAAGCTCAAGGACAGTGTTTGAATAACAAATCTACCAGGCAAAATATCTCTAATCACTGCAGAGCAGAGCAGAGCAGACTACACAAGCCAGCACCAGTATTTACCATATACAGCCACAACCAGAGCATTGTGCAGATCAGATAAAGTAATACTGAGAACAGCTGAGTCAGTGCTCTGACCAGCAACTGTTATTTTTTTGAAAACTTTTGTGCCCCACCTTGGGCTGCAAAAGGGACTGGCGGTGGTTTAGCCCCGGTCAGCAACTGAGCTCCACACAGCTGCTCACTAACTCCCCCTACCCCTGTGGGATGGGGGAGAGAATAGGAAGGGCCAAAGTAAGAAAACTCGTGGGTTGAGATAAGAACAGTTTAGTAATTAAAATAAAACAGTAACAGTAGTAATAATAATAATACAGTGAAAAGGAAAATAACAAGAGAGAATGGTAAAACCTGGGGGGGTGGTGGGGATAAAGAACCAATCAAACAACAAGCCATGCAACTACTCACCACCCACCGACCAATCGCACCAGTCCCGGAACCGTGATTGGTGCTTTCCCTGGCGAACTCCTCCCAGTTAATATACTGGGCATGATGTCATATGATATGGAATAGCCCTTTGGCCAATTTGGATAAGCTGCCTTGGCTGTGCCCCCTTCCCTTCCTGGCTTCTTGTGGTCCTGGAAGAGCATGGGAAACTGGAAAAGTGCTTGACTAGTGTACTTAGCAATACTTAGCACCTACTTACCAAAATACTTAGGAACAACTAAGACATCAGTGTGTTATCAACATTATTCTCATAGTAAATCTAAACCACACTATTCCAGCTACAGTGAAGAGAATTAACTCTATCCCAGCCAATACCAGGACAGCAGAGTTCACAGCAAGACCTAGGTCTTGTCTAACCTTATAACAAGTTTTAGATTCACCTGTGCCCTGAGGTGCACCACCACAATCACACATATGAAAAGCAGTGTAGCTGTCATCCAGCTAAAGCCATGTGCATATTGTCTGACCTGCCCCCAAGACACCACAGCTGACACACATCCACAAATTAATTTTGCAGTAGTTCCTATGTGCTTATTGTACATGTGAGGTAAAGCCTCACCTATACAGGGCCCATTTATCTGAAGTTTCTAGGAACCAACAATCCATCAGATCACTCCTAAAAACTGTCAGGCAGCATATTACTGTTGGTGCAGTAACCTCCCATTCAAAGTGACTGAATTTGCATCTGTTCCCTGTGTCCCTGTTCCACTTTCCCTCTGAGAAGTAAATGCCTCTCAAAGCTCTGAACATTGCAAAACTTAAATCCTTGAATACTTGCACCTCATTTGTGTACTTTCTCCTCGCTATGATGTGCACTTTTCCAATCATCTAAACTAATCAAGACTCATAAAACACTCGCATCTGAATTAATTCAAAAGCGATCATTTTAGAAGTATTTGTTTTCCATAAGCCACACGTATTCAAAACATACCTGCTTGGGATCTCCCACAGTCCTCACAAAAGCGCAGCTTTCCCTTATCCCAGAGTACCAGCAATCATCTTCGGTAGTAAGACTTCAACAAAGATATTTTTGTTCATAAAACAAATGAGAAGAGGAAAGTAATTTATCGTCTAAAGCTTACATTATTGCAGCTTGTATTGGGTTTACATGGCAAGGTTTTTAGTCAGGGGGCCTGCAGAGGTGGCTTCTGCGAGAAGATGCCAGAAGCTTCCCCCATGTCTGACAGAGCCAGTTTCAACTGATATCCCAAAGAAAATGGAATTTTCCACTAAGTAATAACAATGGACCATGTGAGCCTTGCAAAACAGAATTTGGCAGCCAGAGAAGGGAGCTGAGAGACAGGGAAACACTTGTTTTACGACTCTATCCTTGAAGAAGAACTGAGAGACTGATAAAAGGGAACATCCCACCTCAGAAGACACTGAAAGCTGGGTGACAGTGTAGTCAAGGAGGACAACTAATTGGGATGCTTATGCATGTTGATAAGAACTAAAACTAAGTGTCCTTTAGGTGAACTATCCTCATTATAATACTAAGAGTCATGCCCGTAGGTCTGAAAACCCCCTACTCAAATAAGCCCCTTACTCTCTGAGCATGCGTGGTAAATTTAAAAGGGAGCCGTACCTTTAAGGTGAAGTGAAAGAAGCTAACCAATTATTAGCTGAGACATGTGAATATTAGCTGTGACTGACACATTTCACTGTATAAATGCCTTGTAGTGTCTCGGTGTGGTGTGCTACCTTTGTGGAGTTACCACCTAGTGCCCATCTTTGTGCAAAAATGCATTAAATCAAATGCCTCCGCTCTGTGTGTAGTTTGGCATTTTACACACCAGGCGAAGGAACCTGCTTTTCAGGATAACACAACCAGCTCCAAGACAGACCAGCCACTAGGCAAGGCTGAGCCAATCAGCAACGTTGGTAATGCCTGTGATAACATATTTAGCTGGGAGAGAGACAAGTGAGAATATGTGAAACAACCCTGCAGACACCAAGGTCAGTGAAGGAGGAGGGGGGGGAGGTGCTCCAGGCACCGGAGCAGAGATTCCCCTACAGCTCCTGGTGAAGACCATGGTGAGGCAGGCTGTTCCCCTGCAGCCCATGGAGGTCCATGGTGGAGCAGATATCCACCTGCAGCCTGTGGAGGACCCCACACCAGAGCAGGTGGATGCACCCAAAGGAGGTTGTGACCCTGTGGAGAGCCTGTGCTGGAGCAGATCATGAAGAACTGCAGCCTGTGGGTGGGACCCCACACTGGAGCAGGGGAAGAACATGAGGAGGAAGGAGCAGCAGAGACTGTGTGATGAACTGACCACAGCTCCCATTCCCCATCCCCCTGTGCTGCTTGGGGAGGAGGAGGTAGAGAAATCAGGAGTGAATTTAAGCCTGGGAAGAAGGGAGGGGTGGTGGTGGGTGGGAAGGTGTTTCTAGATTTGTTCTTATTTCTCATTATCCTAGTCTGTTGTTAATTGGCAATAAATTAAATTAATTTCCCTGAATCAACTCTGTTTTGACTGTGATGGTAATTGGTGAGTGATCTCCCTGTCCTTATCTTGACCCACAAGCCTTTTGTTATACTTTCTCTCCCTGTCCAGATGAGGAGGGAGAGTGATAGAGTGGCTTTTGGTGGGCACCTGGTCGCCAGCCAAGGTCAACCCACCACACAGCTGCATATGAAGTATAGCAACTTAAGATGCCAAACATCCTTGCCAACTCACTGAGCATAATTTACTGGTCATTATTATTAGGCTTGCATAGGAACTAAATAGTACTGTACCTCTTGTTCTTTCTTATCCTAATCAAGCACAATAGGAAAAGGATCCTGCATGGGAAAATTAATAAGTTTCCAAACTCTGTAGTGCACTTTCAGTCAAAGTGCTTTTCTGTGAAGAAAGTAGTAGTAGGGTGATGACATTTAATTGCTATTACTTAGAAAAACAAAAACCCTAATTGTGAAGCTATCTACAAGAGTACTTCAGGAGAGGGCTCTACACAAATCTTCTATAGAAGAACTTACAGGGCATGACCTCTGCCATAAGAGCCTTAGTGGATTTGGGATACATAAATGAGAGGTATCTATAGTCTCCTCTTCTTGTTTTTATGAAGAATTGTTCATAATTGGACCACTGGTTCATAGTACTTGGACAAAAAGAAAATGGAAGTTTTCTTTGTTCCACTTTCAAGTTTTTTCAGTTATAAACCTTCCAATATACTGATAAATATACATATTCAGTACACATTTAATTAAAAATATAAGCATCTATACACACACACAGATGTTCACACACCTTTTAGCACTGTACCAAAGTTATCCTGCAAGTGAGTAGGCCTGCAATTGCCTATTTCTTCTGGACTGATGAGGTGAATTTGGAATGTTTACCCTCTTTTCAATCTTTTGCTCCAAAAGCTGGGGGGGGGTGGGGGTGAAGGGAAGCTTTCTTTTTCAACAGTACAGATGTCTGTCTTATGTTTCATAACTTCTTTTGCCCAAGTAATTTCTAGACATTCTAATTAAAATATTCCACTCTATATCTTGTGATTTCAGCCCTGCATATGACTGTACATAAGCTCCTGTTTGACAGCCTGATTCAGCTGCAATTTCAACAGAAATTTCAGGTTACTTTTCCAGTTGAATTTTGCATATTGAATCTTCAGTGCATATATCACTTTAAAAAGATTACAATATACTTTATGAGAAGTCACACTTACTAAGCGTGACAAAAAAAGTAAGGTTACCCATTTTCTTGGAAAAAAATCTCCCAGTGGTATTATGCAAGACTTTCCCTCAGCACTTTCCTAATAAGAACCTGATGCTTCCTGGTGACTTTGTGAACCATTACATAACATCTATTTATGTTACTACTAGCTCACAGGATGAGATTCATAGTCTATACTTAAAAAACCGCAGTGGGTTATAAAACAAGACTGCATCTCCAAGATGTGTATCAGATTTGCTTCAAAATGAAACCATAATAAATTCAGATTAGATCCTTTAGGGTATTTTGAACTTTACCTATTTCTGTACCCATAACTGGAAGGAAAATAAATGGAGTGATAAAATGCAAATCATGTGGCAGAGAGAGAAAGGCAGGAAAGCTTTAGTGCAACGTTCAAAAGATTTTTTTTTTAAATAGGAAAAAAACTTTTATATTTTTGTTCCTATTAAGGAATGTTTTGGTTGGTTTTTTTTCCAAAAAAACTTTAATTTGGGATTAAATAGTACAGCTACTCTATTCATCCAAAGATCAATGCATCTAAAAATTATCACAGACAAAAGTGGCAAGCTAGCATTCAGAAAAACAAATCTTTGACCTTCATTTCATCTGTATGAAAGGAGATCTCCAAAATATGGTGAGAAGAAGCACTAAGTAACATGCAGTGTCATCAGTCCTACTAGTTTAATGTCCAAGACACATCTTAGCTGCTACCACAGGACTGCAAGACTAGTTGAAACAAGAAGAAAACTCAATCTTTTGTATCTTCTCTGTAATCCACTAAAACTGAGCAGACTGGGGGTTTTTTTTGTAGCAGATGTGGCTAAGATTTCTTGGGGGCAGCCTTCCAGTTTATTTAAAAACCAGACTCTCAGATGGCCTTTGTGCGACCACCAGATGGTAGGGCAGATGCAGCAGAAGATTAAAGCTTTCCTACGAAGTATGGAACATATTAACAAAAGCTGCACTTTTATTTCCTGAAAAGGTAATTTCATACTTAGTGCTCTCTTTGTAAAAGCCCTAGATAGGAGGAGTTTTAAAAATCAGTATAAGGAGTCCAATGCTATCTTCTCACCTGGAAATTATTTCACATAGCTACACAGAGACAAAACATTCATCAGATTATCAACCTTCTTTTTTAAAGTGAAGTTATGTTTTTTTAAGCAGTGAAGACAGGAAGTTTTCACCAAGGTTTTAAGTGATTAAAGCAAAAAAGTGTTACTGTCATGGTTTTAGCTGGGATAGAGTTCATTTTCTTCACTGCAGCTGGCCTAGTGCTGTGCTTTGGACTTAGTATGAAAACAATGTTGATAACACACAGATGTTTTAGTTGTTGCTGGGTAGTGCTGGTACTAGTCTAGGACTTTTCTAGCTTCCCATGCTCTGCCAGGTGCACAAGAAGCCGGGAGGGGAGGGGGCATAGCTAAGAGAGTGGATTCAAACTGGCCAAAGGGATAGTCCATATCATATGACATCATGCCCAGTATATTAACTGGGCAAAGCACCGATCGTGGCTCGGGAACCGGCAGTGTAGGTCAGCGGGTGGTGACTGGTTGCATCACTTCTGCTTTTTTTTTCCTTTATTTTTTCTGGGTTTCATTTCTCTTTTTCATTATTTTTGTTTTTATTATATTTTCATTATTATTATTATCATTACCATTATTACTATCACTATTTTAATTATTAAACTGTTCTTAAGTACACCCACAAGTGTTTTTCCTTTTCCTCTTCCAATTCTCTCCCCCATCCCACTGGGGTGGGGGAAGTGAGCGAGCGGCTGCATGGCGTTTAATTCCCAACTGGGGCTGAGCCACGACAGTCCTTTTTGGCACCCAACGTGGGGCACAAAAGGTTGAGATAATAACAGATTCTGGTCACAGTATAGACTCTGTTCTCAGTATTAGTTTACCCAATCTGCACCATGCTCTTGCTTTTGCGGTGCCTGTTAAAGATTGGTGTTGGTTTTTGCAGTCTCCTGTGCTCTGCGGGGATTAGTGATGCTTTGCCTGGGAAAGTTGTTTTTAAAACACTGGCCTTGAGCTTTATTTGGTATTCGAGGTTTATATTGAAGCCATTACTGTACTTCAGGTACCACCTCATGGAGACAATTAGCAATTATACTCCTCCTCTGAGAGGTTTTTTTTATGGAGAAAATACAGAATTGCACCTTAGCTACCTTCTTCTATAATGCCTCCTCCCTCATTAAAACAACTTTTAAGTATCTTGAACATCGTTTGGTAATTAAGATATATCTGTTAGCATTGCTTTGTGTTGTGGTTTAGCCAGCAACTCACCCCCACACAGCCACTCACTCACTCCCCCACCGGTGGGACGGGGAAGAGAATCAGAAGGGTAAAGCTCAGGAGTTGAGATAAGAACAGTTTAATAATTAAAATAAAACAACAACAACAAAAACGCAATGGAAAGGAAAACACTGAGAAGCACGAAACCCAGGGGCGGGGGAGGGAGGGAAGGGGAATGAACCACCAAAACAAACCGCAGGCAACGCAGCCCTTCACTGCCCACTGACCCAACACTGCCAGTCCCTGAACCACAAATGCCCCATGAAGGTCCAACCATCCCCATTAATATACTGGTCATGGTGTCACATGGTATGGAATGAACATCCCATTGGCCAGTTGGGGTCAGCTGCCCCAGCCGTGGCCCCACCCCTCCCAGCCTCTTGCCCACATGGCAGAGCATGGGAAGCTGGAAAGGTCCCTGACTACTACAGGCACTACAGTGAAGAGAATTAACCCCTCCTCAGCCAAAACCAGCACAATTTGGGAGACGGTGTCAGTTCTGTCTAAGTTTAATAAGCAATTTAAGACTATCATCCAGAGATCTGCACCAAGGCTCGATAGCTATGCGTGGCAGGGTATGTGGGAGAGTATGGGCAAATGCCTAAGACGGTGGGCACCCCCTGTGTCTTGGGACTTCACCCCTGAACAAGTACAGAATACTGAAAAATTAGTAGAATATTTGGAGGAAGTATGTTGTCACGCAGACAATTCCAGAGGGACACAAATAACTGCAATGTGCTGGGGCCTGGCCCATGCCTATCAAGCCCTGTTTAAGAGTATTCAGTACCCCCAAGGGGAAGAGAAGGTCTCTGGGTCTAAGAAGACAAGGAAAAAGAAAGCAACAGGCACTGATGCTACTGCAACCCTGGCGAGAAGCACTGCAGACACTCCAACTGCAGCAACAGGCGCTGCGGCCACTCCAACCCCCAGAACAGGCACTGCAGCTGAAAAGAGAATAAACCTGTGCCAGTATCAATAGCCCCTATACACAAGAAGAAATCTTGGAAGAGAAAGTCAACTCATTTAGAAAGAAATAATGGAAGAGCAGGGCCATCATGAAGAGAGGAGGAGGAAGAGGAATAACTCAAAAATGAGACAGAAAACCACCCGATCCCTATCCTTGAGTGAGCTGTGAGATATGCAAAAAGATTTCAGCTGTCGTACAGGTGAGCACATTGTCACCTGGCTGCTCCGATGCTGGGATAATGGGGCCAGTAGTCTGGAATTAGAGGGGAAGGACGCCAAACAACTGGGATCCCTCTCTAGGGAAGGGGGCATTGACAAAGCAATTGGAAAAGGGACACAAGCCCTCAGCCTCTGGAGGCGACTCCTGTCAGGTGTGAGAGAAAGATAGCCCTTCAAGGAAGATATTGTATATTGCTGTACTGGTTTTGGCTGAGAAGGGGTTAATTCTCTTCACTGTGGTTGTCGGGTACCTTTCCAGCTTCCTGCACTCTGCCCCGTCGGCGGGAGGCTGGGCCACAGCTGGGGCAGCTGACCCCGACTGGCAAATGGGACGTTCATTCCATACTATGTGACACCATGACCAGTATATTAAGGGGGGCAGTTGCAGCTCGGGGAGGCGTGGCGTTGGGTCGGCGGGTGGTGAGCGGCTGTGTCACGTGCGGTTTGTTTCAGTGGTTCATCCTCCTTCCTCCCTGCCCCCTTCCCCCCCCCAGGTTTTGGACCTCTCATTGTTTTCCTTTCCATTTTTGTTGGTTTTTTTTTTTATTATTTAAATTATTAAACTGTTCTTATTTCAACCTATGAGTGTTACACTTCTGATTCTCTCCCCCATTCCACCAGTGCGGGAGTGAGCAAGCGACTGTGTGGGGCTGAGTTGCCAGCTAAACCACGACAATCACCTAGGAAAATGGATGACCATGGAGAAAGGTTTCCAGTACCTCAGGGAACTAGCCGTGCTTGAGGTGATTTATAGTGACCTGGATGATCAACAGTCATCCAAAGATCCAGATGAAGCCGAGTGCACACGACCCATGTGGCGGAAGTTTGTACGGAGCGCACCATCCTTGTATACAAACTCATTCGCAATAATGTCCTGGAAAGATGACGAGACACCAACGGTGGAAGAGTTGATTGATAAACTCCGGGAGCATGAAGCAAATATCTCTTCCTCGCTCGTCTCAGCTGTGGAGAAACTGTCCCGGGAGGTCCAGCAACTCAAAGAAGATATGTCCTACTCCCCACCAGTACGGACCAGTATCTCAGCTGTTATGAATAAGCGTCCCTTTGCTCAAAAGAGAGGATACACACAACAGGGCACCCTATGGTTCTACCTGCGTGACCATGGAGAGGACATGAAGAAGTGGGATGGAAAACCTACCTCAACCCTAGAGGCACGGGTACGTGAGCTGCAAAGAAAAATAATCACTCGGGGGTTCTTCCAGGAAAACTGCCGTTCCAGTTTCCAGTGAGCAGGTCTCCAGACAGAGGAGCAGATGTGCTGATTTTATTTCTGAGCTTAACAGAGACACTCGTGGTTTGTATTTACAAGAAATGAGTGACGAATACTATGATCAGGAATAGAGGGGCCCTTCCTCCAGCCAGGTGGAGGAAAGGGATGACGGGGTTTACTGGACTGTGTGGATCCGATGGTCTGGCACATCCAACCCACAGGAGTATAAAGCTTTAGTGGATACCGGTGCACAGTGCACCTTAATGCCATCAAACTATATAGGGGCAGAACCCATCAGCATTGCTGGAGTGACAGGGGGATCCCAAGAGCTAACTGTATTGGAGGCCAAAGTTAGCCTAACTGGGAATGAGTGGCAGAAGCACCCCATTGTGACTGGCCCAGAGGCTCCGTGCATCCTTGGCATGGACTGTTTAGGTGTTTAGTTGCTGACTGGGGCTGAACTACGACACTGCTGTTTAGAGATGGGTAGTAGGATATATCCTCTGAGTTGCTGGACCTCTTGGGACAGTTTTTCCACAGCCAAGATTAGAGAAGAAAACATTTGCGTACCGTTGGTGCCTCGTCATCTTTCCAGGACATTACTACCAATGAGTTTGCATATGATAATGGTGCACTCAATACAAGTTTCTGCCGCATGGGTCATATGCACTGGGCTTCATCTGGATCTTTGGATGACTGTTGTTTGTCCAGGTCACTATAAATCACCTGAAGCATGGTTAGTTCCCTCAGGTACTGTATACCTTTCTCCATGGTCATCCATTTTCCTGGGTGATATATAACATATTCCTTGAAGGGATACCTTTCTCTGACACCTGATAGGAGTCGCCTCCAGAGGCTGAGGGCTTGTGCCCCTTTTCCAATTGTTTTGTCAATGCCCCCTTCCCTAGAAAGGGAACCCAGTTGTTTGGCGTCCTTCCCCTCTAATTCCAGACTACCGGCCCCATTATCCCAGCATCGGAGCAGCCAGGTAACAATGTGCTCACCTGAACGATGGCCAAAATCTTTTCGCATATCTCGCAGCTCACTCAAGGATAGGGATCGTGTAGTTTCCGTTTCTTTTACAGGTTCTTCCTCTTCCTCCTACTCTTCTTGTGATGGCCCTGGTTCGTCATCATCTCTTTCTAAACGAGTTGACTTTCTCTTCCAAGTTTTCTTCTTGTGTATAGGGGCACCTGATACTGGCACAGGTTGATCCTCTGATTCAGCTGCAACGCTTGTCACTGGGGTTGGAGTATCTGCAGTGTCTGTCGTGGGGGTTTGAGTGGCCGCAGTGCTTGTTGCTTTCCTTGTCCTTTTAGACCCTGAGGCCTTCTCTTCCCCTTGAGGGTACTGAATAGTGTTAAACTGGGCTTGATAGGCATGGGCCAGGCCCCAGCACATTGCAGTTATCTGTATCTCTCTGGGAGTGCCAGGGTGACATCATACTTCCTCCAAATATTCTACTAATATTTCAGGATTCTGCACTTGTTCAGGGGTGAAGTCCCAAGACACTGGGGGTGCCCACCGTCTCAGGCATTTGCCCATACTGTCCCACACACCCTGCCACGCATAGCTATCGAGCCTTGGGGCAGATCTCTGGATGATAGTCTTAAATTGCTTATTAACCTTAGACAGAGCTGAAATGGTCTGCCAAGCAATATCAGCAGACATATCTGAACTATCTAAGGATGTTCAAGATACTGAAAAGTTGTTGTAATGAAGGAGGAGGCATTATATAAGATGGTAGCTAAGGTGCCATCCTGTATTTCCTCCATAAAAAATAACTCTCAGAGGAGGAG
This sequence comes from Phalacrocorax aristotelis, assembly GCF_949628215.1. Taxonomy (NCBI): domain Eukaryota; kingdom Metazoa; phylum Chordata; class Aves; order Suliformes; family Phalacrocoracidae; genus Phalacrocorax; species Phalacrocorax aristotelis. Next base: position 24,932,746 of record NC_134310.1, read on the forward strand.
GTATAATTGCTAATTGTCTCCATGAGGTGGTACCTGATGTACAGTAACGGCTTCAATATAAACTTCAAATACCAAGTAAAACTCAAGGCCAGTGTTTTAAAAACAGCTCTCCCAGGCAAAACATCACTAATCACTGCAGAGCACAGGAGACCACAAAAACCAACACCAATCTAACAGGCACCACAAATACAAGAGCATGGTGCAGATTGGATAAACTAATATTGAGAACAGATGAATCAATGCTGTAACCAGCAACTGTTATTATCTCAACCTTTTGTGCCCCATGTTGGGTGCCAAAAAGGACTGTCGTGGCTCAGCCCAAGTTGGAAACTAAACACCACGCAGCTGCTTGCTCACTCCCCCCACCCCAGTAGGATGGGGGAGAGAATTGGAAGAGGAAAAGGAAAAAAACTTGTGGGTTAAGAACAGTTTAATAATTAGAATAAAGTAATAATAATAATATTGATTATGATAATAATAACAATTACTATAATATAATAAAAAGGAAAAGGGCAAAAGGGAAATAAAACCAGAAACACAGATGATACAACTGCTCACTACCCACTGACCGATGCTGCTAGTCCCCGAGCCACGATCGCTGCCTCCCTCTTAACACACTGGGCATGACTTTACATGATATGGACTATCCCTTTGGCCAGTTTGAATCCACTCTCTTAGCTATGCCCCCTCCCCTCCCGGCTTCTTGTGCACCCAGCAGAGCATGGGAAGCTAGAAAAGTCCTGGACTAGTATCAGCACTACCCAGCAACAACCAAAACCTCGGTGTGTTATCAACCTTGTTCTCATACTAAATCAAAGCACAGCACTATGCCAGCTAGTGTGAAGAAAATTAACTCTATCCCAGCTAAAACCATGACAACCAGTATCTACGCCATTAGGAATAAGTGTCCCTCTGCTCAAGAGAGAAAATACACACCATGGTCCACCCTATGGTTTTACCTGTGTGACCATGGAGAGGACATGAAGAAGTGGGATGGAAAACCTACCTCGACCATCGGAGCGTGGGTACGCGAGCTGCAAAGAAGAATAATCACTCAGGGAGGTTCTTCCAGGAAAGCTGCTGATCCAGTTCCCAGTAAGCAGCTCCCCAGAGAGAAGAGTAGAAGCACTGATTTTATTTCTGAGCTTAATAGAGAGACCCTTGGTTCGCATTTACAAGAAGTAGCAAATACTATTATCATGAATGGAGGGACCCTGCCTCCAGCCAGGTGGAAGAAAGGGATAACTGGGTTTACTGGACTGTGTTCCCTTAATGGCCTGGCACATCAGCCCCATAGGAATATAAAGCTTTAGTGGACACCAGTGCACAGTGCACCCTCATACCATCAAACTATATAGGGGCAGAAGCCATCAGTATTGCTGGAGTGACAGGGGGATCCCAAGAGCTAACTGTATTGGAGGCCGAAGTGAGCCTCACTGGGAATGAGTGGCAAAAGCATCCCATTGTGACTGGCCCAGAGGCTCCGTGCATCCTTGGCATAGACTACCTCAGGAGAGGGTATTTCAAGGACCCAAAAGGGTACTGGTGGGCTTTTGGTGTAGCTGCCTTGGAGACGGAGGAAATTAAACAGCTGTCTACCTTGCCCGGTCTCTCGAAGGACCCTTCTGCTGTGGGGTTGCCGAGGGTCAAAGAACAACAGGTGCCGATCGCCACCACAACAGTGCACCAGCGGCAATATCTCACCAACCGAGACATCTCTGATTCCCATCCATGAGCTCATTCGTCAACTGGAGAGCCTAGGAGTGATCAGCAAGACCCACTCACCCTTTAACAGTCCCATATGGCCATTGCGGAAGTCTAATGGAGAGTGGAGACTAACAGTAGGCTATTATATTTTCAGTATTATCATAATCATTATTATCATTACCATTATTACCATTATTATTTTATTTTAATTATTAAACTGTTCTTATCTCAACCTATGAGTTTTCTTGATTTTTATCTACTGATTCTCTCTCCCATCCCACTGGGGTGGGGGGAGTGAGCAAGCAGCTGCGTGGTGCTTAGTTGCTGACTGGGGCTAAACCACATCATTTACTTTTTAACAACAGGGTTTAGACGTTGAGCAGTGACCATATCAACAGAAATGTTAATAAAATAATTTATTAAATAATACATGGAAGTTGTCAGTGTTTATAATACCAAATTGCAACAGAAAAAGAAAAAAAACCAAACACCCGAAAGCTAATGTCCCAACACTCAAGCATAATACAAAATTATGCAAGTGTTAATGCAAACTCAAATTACGCATCGTATGCACGTGGTAAATGAACTTGTTACTGTACACAAGCAAAAATACTGCCTAGCAATATCCCTTACACTTTCTTCCCTGAGTCTTTAATAAAATTAGTGTCTGTATTAAAGGCTAACCTTCCCTTGCTCAGCCAGTTTCTTCACCCACCTTTTAAACTAGTAAGCACTGAATACTAAAACTTTATTTGAAAGAGCTGTCCCTCATTCTGCCTGCCTTAAAATGTTTCCTATGAGCTCTACTATTTGTAACAAGAGGAGTCAGCCATATTTAATAATTACTATGTGACCAGAAGCATGAGCTTGTATTTTTCAGCATTCCTTTTCAAATCTACATGATACAATTTCTCTTTGAAGAAAAAGCTAATACTTCAACATTCTTCTGAGCCAAAGACGTGTGATATGAAATGAGGCAATCAGGCTGTAACTAGAATAATTTAACTCCTTTTAAGGCAGCTACAGAAGGAAAGTTATGAGGGAACAAACCCATTAGCTCAGAAAGTGTACTATAACCCTTGGGTGGATAGATTACTCACTCAGAAGGAAACAGAAGAAATTTACCTTAGAAAATTAAGACTCCTTCCCCACTTTTCTAAAGCCAGCATCTTTTCTTAGTATCTTCTTTATTCTTTTTAAACAGACTAATATATAGCAAGGGTAATTTACCAAAAAGCTTTAACAGCCACTAAAATAAACTACCAGAGTAATTCTTTAACAAAACCCATCATTACAGAAAAACATAACATGAAATCCCCAGTTAGCAAATATTCCCTTCCCTCACTGACCTGTTATTTGAGAGTTCAGCTGTAAAAATAAACTTGGTGCTTGCTTTTGGAGGAAACACTGCAGGTGGGAGAGGTTAACTCATTAAGATCCAGCAGAAAAATCTCTTTCTTTTAGTCATTTTGATTTATTTCAAGGCTGAAGGACTTGATTAAAAAAATATAAAGAACTGTTCATTTGAATGTGATGCTCCTAAAACCTTAGCATTCTTTGTGTACAAGGTATTGACCTATAAGAAAGCAAAGCAGACAGGGATTACAAAAACCTGAACTGCCATTACTATTCTAATATGAAAAGTTAGTAAAAGCCTTGAAAAGAGCTATGTTTTTTCAAATTAATATTTCATATGTGGAGGCTATCTTTTGTGGAATAGGTTTGTTTAGAGTTTTTTGTTTGGTTGGTTTTTGGTTTTTCTTGAGTTAAGCATTAAGTATTAAAAGATCATCTGTTCATCTTCGACAATTACGTGGTTTGACAAGCTTGATATTTGCACAGTGGTGATAATTACTATATTTACATACATATGATTTACTGTGCTTTTATTCTGTGTAAACAACCATAGTTTTATTTTCCAAAGGCCAGGCATGTAACAACTGCATATTTATCTAATTTTCTTTTTGTTTTGCAAGATACGTAATAATATTATGAAACAGCCAATTTCCAAGAATTGGTTTAAAAAGTACACTTTTAATTTCTGGTATTAACTTCCTGTTTTCCTGCTACTAAAGTGAAAAAGATTCATACCGAGAGCCAGTTTATCTCAAGGCATAGTGAGGACTGTGCAGACCTCATGGATCCCTTCTAAAAACCTTTTCTCATAAGTGTTTTTTCAGAAACTGCTTAGGACTGCTCATGCTGACATTTGAGGATTATCCCCACTTCTGACATGTTTATCTTCCTGGCACATGTTAACAAATAGGGAATCTTTGGAATTTATAAAGCCCAAGATTTTTGATTTTAAACACTTCATTTAAAGTGTTTGTTCTTGGAACTACAGAGGCCAATCACCCACTACCATCTGCACCAACAATAGCTTTATCTGGAGGCTAGGACTGGGACTAGAGTCCGCTTCCTATTTCTGATTGTTTGTTTACACTTTTTACAAAAAGCTTGCATTGTCATGGTAGCAGAAGCACAGGTCTAGAGGTAATAAGAAAAGGACTAAACTAAACTGATAATGGATATCTGAAGCACTTGCATCCTGCCACACATATAGCACAACTACATGACCTATTGGTGCAGTGATAAGCAAACAATGATAGGCTGCTTTAGTTTTGTGTGAAGTTAGAATCATAGAAATCATAAATCATGGAATCATTAAAGATGGAAAACACCTCTAGGATCATCAAGTCCAACCATCAACCCAATGCTACCATGTCTCCTAAACCATGCCCTGAAGTGCCACGTCTATGCATCTTTTAAATGCTTCCAGGGATGGTGACTCCACCACCTCTCTGGGCAGCCTGTTCCAATGCCTGACCATGCTTTCAGTGAAGAAAGTTTTCCTAATATCCAATCTAAACCTCCCCTGATGCAGCTTGAAGCTGTTTCCTCTCATTCTATTACTAATAACTTGGGAGAAGAGACCAGCACCCACCTCGCTACACCCTCCTTTCAGGTAGTTGTAGAGTGATAAGCCTCAGCCTCCTCTTCTCCAGACTAAACAACCCCGCTTCCCTCAGCCTCTCCTCATAAGACCTGCTCTCCAGACCCTTCACCGGCTTCGTCGCCCTTCTCTGGACACGCTCCAGCAACTCAATGTCCTTCTTGTAGTGAGGGGCCCAAAACTGAACACAGTATTCAAGGTGTGGCCTCACCAGTGCTGAGTACAGGGGCACAATCACTTCCCTAGTCCTGCTGACCACACTATTCCTGATACAAGCCAGGATGCTGTTGGCCGCCTCTGCCAGGCAGCTCTCCAGCCACTCTTCCCCAAGCCTGTAGCATTGCATAGGGTTGTTGTGACCCAAGTGCAGGACCTGGCACTTGGCCTTGTTAACCCTCGTACAATTGGTCTCGGCCCATCAATCCAGCCTGTCCAAGTCCCTCTGCAGAGCCTTCCTACTCTCGAGCAGAGCAACACTTCCACCCAACTTGGTGTCATCTGCAAACTTACTGAGGGTACACTTGATCCCCTCGTCCAGATCGTTGATAAAGATATTAAACAAGACTGGCCCCAAAACTGAGCCCTGGGGAACACCGCTTGTGACTGGCCACCAGCTGGATTTAGGTCCATTCACCACGACTCTCTGGGCTCAGCCATCCAGCCAGTTTTTTACACAGCAAAGAGTACACCCCTCCAAGCCATGAGCTGTCAGCTTCTCTAGGAGGATGATGTGGGAGACAGTGGCAAAGGCTTTGCTAAAGTCCAGGTAGACAACATCCACAGCCTTTCCCTCATCCACCAGGCGGGTCACCTGGGCATAGAAGGAGGTCAGGTTGGTCAGGCAGGACCTGCCTTTCATGAACCCATGCTGGCTGGGCCTGATCACCTGGTTGTCCTGCACTTGCCTAGTGAGCTCACGCAAGATGTATCACTCCATAATCTTCCCTGGTACCGAGGTCAGGCTGAAAGGCCTGTAGTTCCCCGAATCCTCCTTCCGGCCCTTCTTGTAGATGGGCATCACATTGGCAAGCCTCCATTTGTCTGGGACCTCCCCTGTTAACCAAGACTGCTGATAAATGATGGAGAGTGGCTTGGCAAGCTCCTCCGCCAGCTCCCTCACTACTCTCGAGTGGATGCCATCCGGCCCCATAGACTTGTGAGTGTCCAGGTGGAGCAGCAGGTCATAAACTGCTTCCTCCTGGATTATGCGGGGTTTATTCTGCTCCCTGTCCCTCCCTACCAGCTCAGGGGGCTGAATACCCTGGGGATAACTGGTCTGACTATTAAAGACTGAGGCAAAGAAGGCATTTAGTACCTCAGCCTTTTCCTCATCCTCAGTAGCAACGTTCCCCTCTGCGTCCAATAGAGGATGGAGATTCTCTTTGGTTCTCTTTTTGTTGTTAATGTATTTGTAAAAACATTTTTTGTTATCCCTTACAACAGTGGCCAGGTTGAGTTCTAGCTCTTGGGGAGATTCCGATTGGACACGAGAGGAAAATTTTTCACAGTGAGGACAGTCAACCATTGGAATAATCTCCCCAGGGAAGTCGTTGACTCGGCCACATTGGACACTTTTAAGATTTGGCTGGACAGGGTGCTGGGCCATCTTGTCTAGACTGTGCTCTTCCTAGAAAGGTTAGACTAGATGATCCCTGAGGTCCCTTCCAACCTGTGATTCTGTGATAGCTGGGCTTTTGCCTAATTTTCTCTCTGGAAGACCTAACGAGATCTCTGTACTCTTCTTGAGCTGCCTGCCCCTTCTTCCAAAAGTGGTAGACTCTCCTTTTTTTCCCTGAGTGCCAGCAAAAGCTCCCTGTTCAGCCAGGCCGGTTGTCTTCCCCGCCGGTTTGTCTTGTGGCACTTGGGGACAGCCTGCTCCTGTACCTTCAAGAGTTCCTTCTAGAGGAGTGCCCAGCCTTCCTGGACTCTTTTGCCCTTCAGGACTTCCTCCCAAGGGACTCTCCGAACCAGTGCCTTGAACAGGCCAAAGTCTGCCCTCCAGAAGTCCATGGTAGTGGTTCTGCTGACCCCCCTTCTTACTTCACCAAGGACTGAGAACTCAATCATATCCTAGTCGCTAAGCCCAAGACCGCCTCTGACCGCCACATCTCCCAGCAGTCGTAAGAGTCATCCCACCGTGTCTCTGTGATGGTGACTAAGTCATAGCTATCCCTCTGTACAATGGCTTCCAGCTCCTCCTGTTTGTTGCCCATGCTGCGTGTGTTGGCGTAGATGCACTTGAGCTGGGCTATTGGTTTCACCCCCAACCCTGGCATGCCACCCCTAGGCTCCTCTCTAGTGGACCTGGCTATATCCCCTTCCCCCTTTGAACCTAGGTTAAAGCCCTCTCAATGAGCCCCACCAACTCATGTGCAAGAATCCTTTTCCCCCTTTGAGATAGGTGAACTCCATCTGCCGCCAGCAGGCCCGGTGCCATGTAAACCTCCCCATGATCAAAAAAACCCAAAATTCCACCGATGGCACCAGCCTCTGAGCCACGTGTTAATCAGATGAGTTTTCCTGTTCCTTTCAGTATTATTCTTCCCTGCCATTGATGGGATTGAGGTAAACACTACCTGCGCTCCCGGTCCTTCAACTAGTCACCCCAGTGCCCTGAAGTACCTTTTGATTGCTCTTGGGCTTCTCTCTGCAACCTCATCACTGCCCACCTGCATAACCAACAGTGGGTCAGTATTAACTTATATTAAGTTGCATTGACTACGATAATATTTTAATATTAATAAATCTCATCATAAACTGAAAGTACAGGCTCAAATATGTAACATGGGAAGACAGAACATAAAACCACTCATGCTCCAACAGCATGCTTGACCTATTGCAGTTTATAAAGGCTGCTAATAGTCATCTTCTTTCACAAAGATGGGGGCAGGGGACCCTTTCCCCACCTCTCCTCCAAAGAGGTGTCATTTTGGTTTATCTCAGAAGCTGTTGCATACTTGTTTAGATGAACTAAATTTACTGCCCTTCTTCAAACCCTGACACAGGAAACAGCATCAACAGGGCACTTATGATGCGGTGTTCTAGTGTAAACATGCTACAGAAACAGGCAGAATTGTGAGATTATTTTTTCAAGGGGTTTTTGCTTGGAGGGCTTTTAAAAAGTAAGTGCTTAGAACAGAAGCTGTGATTTTTTTTTTTTTAACCTTCTGTCCCCAGTGCTTCAGACCTGCACTTGACCCCAGGTGACTGCCAAGATGAGAGCCATAAGGCTCACCCGCTCCCCCAACAGCAAAGCCAATCAGGAAGAAAACAAAATGCAAGCCACCCAGTGAAAGAAAGGGGAACCACCACTTTCCTGAACAGCGCTTCTGGTGCCGCAATTTCAATATGCAAAGTTAACGCAACTACATCACCTCACAGCACTTCTTTTTTTCCTCGGGCACAGCTGCCGGCAGGGTGGCTTCAAACGAGATCGAGGAACCGCTGCAGTGTGTGGAAGACAACACAGATTTACAGAGGGTTTTGTTTTTGTTGTGTTTTGTTTTGTTTTTTTAAGGGTTCCTTCTAGGTATTAAGGGCCCTCCTCCCTGCCCCCTCTCACAGTCCTTCAGCGGAGGGCAGACAGCTGGTGAAGGCCCGGCCTTGGCGGTGTCTCCCCTCAGCAGCACTGCAGCCCTGACTGGGCCTGGCTCCAGGCTAGGCTGTAGGAGCAGGCAGGGCCCTGCCGTCAGCCCCACAAGCCTCCCTCGGTTGGCATGAAGCGGCGAATACAGAGACTAGCCCCATGGGAGACTTTTTGGTTTGTTGGGGTTTGTTTTTTTTTTTTTTTTTTTCCTTCTCCCCCCCCGCACCCCAGCTGGGGCGGGGGAGGTGGGAACGAGTAACAAATGGACGCGTCCCCTTTAAACACCTCCCCCCGCCCTTTCCACGTGGTGCAGGGCGGGGATTCCGTGATACGTCACTTCTGTTTCTGTCGTGGTGTAGAAGAGCTGCGTGTGGAGTAGGACGTGAGTTTTAGGGTTCTCCCTCGTGCCCAGTTGGGGCTGCCGCCATTTTCTCTATCGCCTATCCGTGGTTGTTGGTGGCTCGGTACCTTCTGGCTGGTGCAGGAGAGGTTCGCTGGGTAATCGTATGGCGAGACTTTCCCTTTTCCTTGGCTGCTTCCTGTCCTCTGCGGGAGGAATGTTCCGCTGTGGAGCGGGCGTGGGGTGGGAGCCGCTGCCATGTTGGGGGGCAAAGAATTTGAGCGAGGGAGAAAATGGCGATAGGGAGCCATCCGGCTGCGTCCGTCCCCCCCCCCCCCCGTCCCCCCCCCCGCGCTGGGATCTGGCTGCTCACTGGCCATCCCCGGCACTTTTTTTTTTTTTTTTTCTGTTGTGTTTCCTTTTCTCTTCTTCGTCGCCGGTAATCTGCACCCCTCTTTCTGCCACCCCGCCCCGGGAGGACCTGAGCGTTCTTGCCCGCACCCTCCCGTCGGGCCCTCGTTCTTTTCCCCTGGGGGGGCAACACGAGCCGTAGAAAAGAGGAAGAGGGGAGGAAAATGGCGGCTGGAGTCCGCCTACCTGGTTTTCCTAGCTCGCACTCGCTTGTCTTTCTCATATTCTTTTCCCTCGTCCTCGCTTGGCCTGTCTTGTTCCACCCTCGCTCTCCCCGATGCTTCGGTGTCCTCACGCTCTGCCTTGCCAGCTTCTCTCGAGGGGCACCCACCAGCCCCAATTTCTTCCAGTTTCCGCCCCCGCCTTCCTCCATATTGTTACTTCCTTATCCTTATGCGGTCTCTGGGGTTATCCTCTGCTGGTGATCCCGCCCACCGCGTATCGGACTTGTTCGGCTTCCCGATTTCATGTCATCGCTGTACTTATTTTTACATTGTCCTATTCCAGCTCTCCTCTGCCTCCATCCTGCAGCGTGGTTTATATGTGCTTCCCATACCCTGTTTCATTTTCAGTGCTACAGCTTCCATCGTTGTGTTCCAAAGTACTACAGCAGAATTTGCCCTACTTTAGAACCACATTGATCCATTAGCATTCTTCTTCAGACTCCGTTTTTTCCTTTGCACATAGTTTATTTCATTGCCAGTTTAAAAATACTGCTGTTCCTCCCCCCCCCCCCCCCCCTTGAGATATGCTTCTTTAATCTTTTACTAGCCTTTCCTAGCTGTGGTTTATTTTATAAAGTTTCTTCCTGCGTTACTTATTTTTGTTTTGAAAGATCAGATAAGCTATTTATTTGTTACAAAGGGTTTCTAGTAGCAGGCAAGATTTTCAACTGCTATAGCTAACCACATGTTTGCATACTAGAGAGATGTAGAAGCACACATGGCAGCATGCGTTCAAGGAAAGTCGAATGTCTGCTTGTCTGGCAAATGAATAGACTCTAATGACTGATGTGGTAAAGCTGCAGTGGAAATGTTAACTGTAATGCTGTAGTTCACTGTAACTAAAATGTTTGTTGCGTGTTTTTTTTTTTTTTTTTCCCCCAGACTTTTGTGTTATTGATTGGAACTTTAGCTTCATGTATGGTGATTATGCGCCTGTTGCTTGCAAATTCAACTAGGTGAAATGCCTATGTAAGAAGATAGATAGCGCTGGGGCCTTAATCATTTATATTTATGAATGTAATATTGAGAATTCAACTGGAGGACAGTATTGTATTGTATTTTTTACATTATGGTTTCTACCATACTGGGGGGGTCTATGAAACTGGTGAAAAATGACCCCTTTGTAAACAGTTCAGAATCTAAACCACTGCATTTAAGGCAGTTGCAGCAAAAAGGGGAAGAGATATAAGAGGGAAGGGTGTTTGAGATCACATCTGCAACGTGTATTAAAGCTTATATGAAAAGGCAGGAAAGTCTTCAGGAGGGTTTTTAATAAGATGAGCCTTTGCAAACAGGTTTGAGGATGGCTTTCTAGCCATAATGGGATGTATTCATTGCATAGTGTTCTCATGTTATCTTTCTCTTCCTAGAATGCCTAAGTCAAAGGAACTTGTGTCTTCAAGCTCATCTGTCAGTGACTCAGATAGTGAAGTTGACAAAAAGGTGAAGATCATATGCAGTTTAACTACTGTATTAACTCTTATATTTCAGGCTGGGGTTAAAGAATTAGGTGAGCGTTATATCACAAAATGCATGTCATTCCATATGATTTATCAGACACTTAACCCCAAAACGTGGGGCCCCCCCCCCACCTCCAAAGCAACAACTCCAAAGCAACAAAACCAAAACAAATAAAACCCACCCTGCAAGATTAGGGTTTGGGTGGATGCTTTTTGCTTTGCAGTAAACTTCTCTTCTTAAGTTGCATTTTGCTTTCTTCAGGACTTTCCATATGGTATATCTAGCCACAAGCTTCCTGGAATTATTTGCTGCTTGTGGCAAGTGATAGAAGGCTTCTGTATAAGCTGCCCCTGGTGGCAAGAACTTGGACTAACTTTCAGGCCACCCCCCCACCCCCTTCATTTTGGTATCTGGATTATTTGCAAGTCCAAAACAAAAACTTCTACTTGCCCTTGTCATCCATGTCACTTGCATATCTTGTTCACATGCTCTTTTTCTCTGTTTCAGATTCTTACATTTACTGTAATACTATCTGTTAGTTTCTCACTTAAAAGCTGTGCCAATCTGAATGTCTGAGTTGATAATTTTAACATTAACTGTTTAGACGTATAAATTTAGTGTTCATTTATTTTTAATAGTTATTTAATTTATAAGTTTGTATAGATGTACCAGTCATTACAAACAAAAAAAGAAAAATTCACTGTTGCATTCAGTTTAAGAAATGCTAGGTGGTAATGCAGACATCAGGTCTTTTAGTGCAGTATGCGAAGAGACTCAGTCTGCTTTACTGAATTGGTTCAAATGTGACTTGGTTGCACTTAGCAAATTAGGTGTTTTGTCCATTCTTAATATAAGAGAAAATGGTCAGGTGATTTTTGTTGTTGTTGTTAGGGAAATGTATTCCTGAAAACAACAGTCTGCTTCTGTGGGCAGTAAGGTGGTGGGTTTTGGTTTTGTGTGTTTTGTTTTTTTTTTTTTTCCCCGACAACCTCACATATTTGTTGGAACTGTTTTGTCTTTAAAAGGTATTATCTACAATATGATTCTAGCAGGTGAGACTAATTTTTGGTATCTTTGTATTATTCTTTCCTTGGGGTAGGCATGATTACTATATAACCATTAGTAGAAATAGTAACTTTGTAGCGTCTGCTAGTAAAGTAATCTGATTTACAGGTGATATTGTCTGAATGTTTTAAAAGTGTTTAGTTTATCATGCTATGGACAGAGATTGGACTCCAATTAAAAAAAAAAACAAACCACCCAACAAAAACAAAATAACCAAAAAAAACCAAACCCCCCAAAACTCAAACAAAACCAACAAACGACTCCTCTGCTGGATTTGATTTCCAGATCCTTTCTTCATTATCTCATTGTCGTGTCCCTGTCGTGTGTCCGTCCGTGTCACCCCCCCCACCCACCCCCCCAAACAGTTGTTAGCTGTCCTGTATTTTTCATTGCACTCAGTGGAAAGGAAGGCAAAGCTTCCATCAGACTAAAATTTTAATTAAAACTACTGAACTGACAATATTACTGTGTAAAAAGAGTAGGCTTTTTGAAGTGTATTTTGATCTAATCCAATTCTCTTTAAATGCAAAGTATTATGGTAAACTTCACTGGGAACAGAATTAGGCTCATTTGAAGATTTTTTTTTTTAAATTCCAGTCTAAATGTACAGTATTGGATACCTGCCTTCACAGAAGGAAGGTGATAATGTGTATTGCATAGTAGTAGTTTGTGACCTCTAATCCAAACTTTTTTGTAACTTATAAAATGTGTTGTGGTTCATGCATTTCTCTTTTTTTTTTTTTTTTATTTTTATTCTTGCTCCAAGGCAAAGCGGAAAAAGCAAGCAGCTCCAGAAAAGCCTGTAAAGAAACAAAAGACTGGTGAAAGTTCAAAGGGTGCAGCTTCTTCTAAGCAAAACAGTAACAGAGATGAGAATATGTTTCAGGTAAAATTGACTCTCTTAGAGCCTGGTTAAGGTAACCATTTACATCATATTCAGTATAAATTTTATTAAGTGATCTGAATATCTTAATAGCATGGTGCTTGGCCAAAGGGGATTGCGATGCTAGCATGCAGATGAGATGCTCAGAAAAAGCTTTGTCAGGTTTCAGTAGAGTAAAAGAATCTGGCAATTGATTCTAACCCTTATGTCTTTGCCCATGGTAACTTTCTGGGTAGTCATTTTGTCTGTAAATACAGCACTTACCGTGAGTATACTGTAAATATTAGATCAGGACAGTCTCTACATGAAAATGTTTTTTAATCCAGGCTCTTGAAAGAAAGGTTCTTGGAAACCAAAGTATGGACTCTTCATTCCTATTTAACTAGGTCAAGGGCAACTTGGCTTCTGTCTTATAAGACAGTGTCCTGGAAAAAGTTTTGTTTGTTCCTTTTCTGATGCAGGTTTTTCTCACTGAACATCCAAAAAGATTGTAATTTTTGACATTGTCTTTATTTTTAAGATGGGATGAATGTACATTTTCAGTAGCAAGAAGTATTTGTGAATTCAGGGTGTTGCAGTTCCTGGGGTTAGCTGAGGCAGTAGCAGTGTGTGCTGAAAGTTGTGTAAGAATATGCGTAGCTCGGAATTACCTGTTTTAGGGGTGCGGATTAAGACTTATTTAATGTCTGTGACTAGGTGGCTTGAAAAGGGTCAAGGGATAGGAAAGGAACTTAAATTCTTAGACTTAGGTTCTTAAGTTTGAAAGGGTATGGGAGAGGTGCCTAATAAGATGGTCCCAATGCTGAGTAAGGCAAAATAAATGGTTTTGGGCTGTAGCATCAATTCTCACTTTCCTCTTCATGTATAATTGGAGGGAGAGCTTCAGTTTAAGACACTGGGCATCAATGCCTGAACTTCCCCACTGAATGAAGAATATATTTTTAGTTCTGTTGGGGAATGCTTTGATCCCTGTAGCTAAAAATGAGATAGTATCTTCTACGCTTAATGAGGTGAACTGCAGTTAGAACTCAACAAAAACAAACCCACCCCACCCCCCAAACCGCCTATGTACCTATGTATAGGCTTTACGCTATGTTTGTAATAGGTTCAGAAGTTCCAGCCTTGGGGAAAAAGATTAAAAATTTTAATGCTCTCCTGATGGGGGGGAGCCAACCCCCCAAAACCCCCTTTCAAATAAAAGCAAAAGTATTTGTGTGCTCTGATTTCTTTCAGCCTTTTTGACCTAAGAAAATAAAAAGTTACGAAAAACAGACAGTAGAGAACTCATTAGTCTGATAAGAGCACTATTCTTCCGGTGTTGAGTAAAATATAGAGAAAATGTCAATATCACCTTGACCTAAAACATCGGTGTTCCTTAGTCTCTTACTTGCCTTTTAGTTACTCAACAACAAAAGTGGCTTGTTTGGTTTTTTTTTTAGATTTCCTATTGTGTTACATGAAGCATTGTGGGCTTTTTTTTTTTTTTCCATGCTATATCAGCTTCAGTTGCATCTTAGTTAATGCACAGTTTCAGTGTAGAAGTAGCATTGTAGGTTTGAGGGTACTTCCCCCCCAGGAGAGCATGCTAGTTGCATGTTATTTTTTAGGTATGGTTTTGTTTGTTCTAGGACTATTAGTAATACTAGAAACTCTCCTTTCTGCTTCCACATGGTAGTAAAATGATCTCTGTACAAGTGACTGCAGTATAACTTACAAGTGTGGCTTCAGCTGATGGAAATCAGGCTGTAAAGCATTCATAGAATAGTCAGAAGTTCTGTGGCATCCATATTGTGTGTGGGAGTGGCAGAAAATTATGTGAAACTTAGTGATTTGCTGTTCTACACCTTTGGGCTATGTTCTTAAAGTATATAGCTTCCCTTAATGTTGAGCTCATTGTGACTGCCCTACTCAGAAGATTCAGCATTTTCATAAAGATCTATGTTTTATTATTTTTGTTTGAAACTATTGGTGTAATGGTATTCTTGAAACTAATTATGAAGAATAGAATAATTGTAAGTAGAAGGGAATTAATTCAGTATAAGAGACCAAGTGTATTTTATTTGCATGTCTTGGCCTTTTTAGGTTTTATAGGTAGCCTAGTATACTTTGGAATTTGTTAAAGGATTTGGGCGCAGTTGGGTGTGGAAATTTATCTTACTCCTATCTGTGATGACTAGAGGCCCCAAGGACAAGCATTATTCATATTAATGTGGAAGGGTTTAGTGTTGATACATTAGATTACTGTCTGTGGCTTCGAGCCAACATGAGTTCTGCATCGTGTGCTTTGGTTAGTTAGATGACAGGATTTTTCAATCTATGCCTGATTTGGATAAGGTTTGTTAATACTGTCAGGATGCAGTATTAATGACTATCCAGAGTGGAACCACATGATGTGACTCCACAGAAATTGTTATTTCAAAAGTAGTTTGCCTGTTTTGGGCCCCCCCCCCTTTTTTTTTTTTTTTAATTTGGGTCAAATTTGCTTTTTGACTTGTGAGAAATAAGTTCTCCAGTTTCCAAGTGTAATGTCTTGACCTATCATAGGCTCCTGAAAGTAGATAAATGTATGTTTGTGATACACTGGAAGGTGATTGATTGTGAAATGCATTGGTGACCACCTAAGTTTCAGAACTAATGTACTAAACCAATTTGCTGTGTTACAGATCTCAGCTGTTTACAGGACTCTATTCTAGGCGCTTATATTAGCTTATTGTGCTTCTTCTAATGGTATGCATATAGTTATCAGCTAAGAAAGAAGGATGCTGCTTTTGCTGTTTCTGTTTCCACAGCATGTATACAGTTTAATCAAGGCAAACTGGAAATAGGAGGAAAAATGGCGAAGAAGGTGGTTGCTGAAACTTGTCCAGTTGCATAGCTGTGAAAGAAACTTAGACACAATTCAGTGCATTTTATTCTAAAAAATGGAAACCTGGAAATAATGTTTTAAATGTCTTCTGATTTATTTAATTCAATAGAATAGTATATCTAAGGAGCTGTGATACTTAGTAAAAAGCATATGAACTTGTCTATGAAGGCTGAACTGCAGTAACTACCCTGCTATAAATCAGTGCAGCCCTTGGAACATTAATGTGGTTAGAGATACAAAGGTGTCTTAGATCACTGAAATTATTCTAGGACTATCGGCTGCTGTGTGAACGAAGAATTGTTCAGAAATGATTCAAGGTCAGAATTGCAGGTAACTGAACTTCAAGAAACATTAACTTAATTCTAGATTTTGATTGAGGTTTTTAAACCATACTTTAGAAGCCTATTTAAAGCTTTTTAGCAGTGGCAACTGTTTTGTATAGAGTTCAACTAAGCATTTGAAACTTAATGTGAGCATTCAGCTGAAATCTAGACGGTGGTATAAAACCTAACCTAACTTAACTTCAGCATTTTCATATGGAACTGTTTACATTTAAGGTAGACTTACTGATTAAATGATGTGTGCTTTGTATTATTGCCCCTTGCCTTACTGTAGTTGAGTTAAGATGTAGTCTTATCTTCAGTAGTCAAATCCTAAACCCTTTTACTGCATTTACAGCTATAATCTGCTATATTGTATCAGATTTTGTCTCTTAGAGCAAATCTGGAATTACTTGGCAATGCACTAATAGTCTTTGATAGACCTGGAAAAAAAAAGACGTTATGGAGTACTACTGCTTGAAGCTGGTTTTAGAGGTGACCTTAAAAGTCACTGAAGCATTATAGGGTAAAACCAAGAAATGTTGTTTGTGTATCCTTTGCCAGCAGTGCTGATGGACTTGGGTACGGTACCAAGTTTTTGTCTGAAAGAACTTGGCTACTGTGACATTGTACCTTATTTTTGAATGCTAAATTTGTAGTACTGTGGAAGTATTTAAATCAGTCACAAAATACAATCTTATAAACTTGTTCATTTTAATGGATGCTTTGAAGTAGGAAAACAACTGCTTCAGGCTTATGGTATCTAAAGATGTCCCAATTGTTTTAAAATAAGTTTTAGAGTAAATTTAGCATGATCTGCATAAGAAAAAAATTACTTCAAGTATGTTTTATGTTTGCTTAGTGTTATATATATATATATATTTGTGGAAAAAAAACCCAGCTTTTATGGCTTAAACATCTGTGGATTATTTTAATTGGTTGGAGAGTTGTTCATGCTTTCTGGTCAGGCTTAATGCTAGTAAGATGTGTTTGGCTCTCTGTTAAATTATGTCAAAGTGCAAGATGCATAAATTAAGGAAGTTGAAAACTAAAACTAATGCTTTATCAGGAAGGAATATTTTATTTTTAAAACTGCTTACTTTTGAATGCATTCGTTCTTCATAAATTGTATCCAGAAGGTACATACAGAATACTAAGAATTTCTTACATGAATTGTATTTGATTGTGTTTTTATGATCTAATTTCTGATTCTCAAATTCACATTAAAGTTTGAATTTATGTGAATGAGTAGTTCTTAATCAAATTTTGAGAAATTTGATAAAGCCTAAATATGTAGTGTAATGCTGTCTCTCTTCCTTTCCCCTCCTCACCCTTTTTTCTTGTCTTAAGAAAAAAAGCCCTCATAATTCATCTAAGCCACTGTGGTGTGAGGCTATAAAATTCCAAAGTCATTTCATATTGTGCTACATGCTGGTAAACTTAAAGTATTTAGATTTTTTTTTTAACATCTGGTACAGTGCGATAGTCTCTTAACCACCGTTCCAATGAAGTGACATGAGGACTCAGGAGCAGGCATGGGACAGTTGGTGGCTTGCTTTCATTTCCATCTGTATTTACTGTGCTTAAAAAAAAAAAAAAGGGGGGGGGGAAGGCCCAAAACAAACAAACCCTCCACCCCTCTAGAAATTGTTTATCTCATATGTACAGAAATTAAATTAGATATTCATATGGAATGGATTAAAATTTAGATTTGGGAGTAGAGCTCCCTCTTTCCTGTTTGTTTACGGCTGCTACTAACAATGATGGTTATAATAAAGGCAAAATTTTATTTCAGGAAAGAGTAAATTAGTGGGTTTTGTAAGACGTAAGCTTGTTAGAATATAGGTATTTTTATTCTAGGGGAGTCACTTCTGTATTGAGCATTGAATGCTCAACTAGTTTTAAGTCATTCATCCACTTATATTGTCATTATTTGCCTACTGACTACTCTGGATTAAGCTCTTGATCTAGTTGTTTCTCTGGTGTCTATAATAAGCTGCAGTGTGCAATGTCATGTGTCCAAGTCTGATACTGCTGGGAAAAGTGAAGGATGTAAAATATCTAAAAGATGTCCTTATATGTGTTTTGACAGATTGGCAAAATGAGGTATGTCAGTGTTCGTGACTTTAAAGGGAAAGTCTTAATTGATATTAGAGAATATTGGATGGATCAAGAAGGTGAAATGAAGCCCGGCAGGAAAGGTATTGTTCTGCTTCATGTTCTTTGTATTAAAACATTGTCTGCAGTTTAGAGACCTGTGTATCAGTTTTCTATCACAGGTTGGAAGGGACCTCAGGGATCATCTAGTCCAACCTTTCTAGGAAGAGCACAGTCTAGACAAGATGGCCCAGCACCCTGTCCAGCCAAATCTTAAAAGTGTCCAATGTGGCCGAGCCAACCGCTTCCCTGGGGAGATTATTCCAATGGTTGAATGTCCTCACTGTGAAAAATTTTTCTCTGGTGTCCAATCAGAATCTCCCCAAGAGCAATTTGTGTCCATTCCCCCTTGTCCTCTCCATGTGACTCCTTGTAAAAAGGGAGTCTCCATCTTCTCTGTAGCTACCCTTTAAGTACTGGTACATGGTGATGAGATCCCCTCTAAGCCTCCTTTTCTCAAGGCTGAACAAACCCAGCTCTCCCAGCCTATCCTCATATGGCAGGCTCCCCAGTCCTTTGATCACCTTGGTGGCCTTTCTCTGGACCCCTGCCAGCCTGTCCACATCCTTTTTGTATAGAGGGGACCAGAACTGTACACAGTACTCCAGGTGTGGCCTGACAGGCGCTGAGTAGAGTGGGATAATGACTTCTTTCTCTCTGCTGGCGATGCCCTTTTTGATGCAACCCAGCAGCCTGTTGGCCGCCTTGGCCGCAGCAGCACACTGTTTGCTCACGTTGAGCTTTCTGTCCACCAGGACCCCCAGGTCCCTTTCCACAGAGCTGCTACCATGACATATTTGAAAGTGCGTAGAGCAGTGCACTGACCCATTTTTGGTCAACACATCTTGGCCTGCTATAGGTGAGGGAATAAGGTTTCACTTTTGAGCCTGAACTCAAACACCAAGGTGAGTATCTGTAAAGTACATCCTTTCCCTGCCAACCTGTCAATATTGAAGTGTTTTCTTTGCTGTTGAGAAGCATGAAGTTTTCAGAACCTTTGGGAATTCAGTGGGTTTCAGATATATCCTGGCAATGTGTGAAAAGTACATCAGACCTGTCTTCAGGTTAAATGAAATGGGAAACTTTGGAATATTACACAATTGCTGATAACACTTTTGGCACATTGCCTGGAGAAACAGACCAATACTCGAGATCAGAAGCTGCAGTCCCACAGGCATGAAGATCAGGGATTTTCTAGGTAATTCTTCCTGTGAGAATCAACTTATTAAAACTTCCCTGAAACACGTTAGAGTTACAGAGGGTCAGTAAGGAAAAGGTGATACGATGATACAAGTAGTTCCTTGGTTGATTTGTCTTGTGCTTTGCCAAAACATCTTTGTTAGCTTTCATTAGGATGAGAATGAAACTCTAGATCTTCATTATGCCTTCTGAAGTATTTAGGCTGCAATAAGGATTTTAAAAAGAACTTACTTAAATTACATTGCAAATGCTGCTCTCCAGCCAGGTGGATCCCAATCTGCATTGCACTCCTGGTTTATGATTTCCCAGGTACAAGACCTTACACTTGTTCTAGTTGAACTTCATAAGGTTCTTGCTGACCCAGTCTATCAGCCTATCCAGATCTTCCTGCAGAGCAGCTCTCCCTTCTGGAGTGTCTACTTCCCCACTCAATTTGGTGTCATCTGCAAACTTCATCAGGCTACACTTGATCCTGTTATCCAGATCATTTATAAAGATATTGAATAATATTGGGCCCAATATCGATCCCTGGAGGACCCCACTTGTGACAGGTTGCCACTTGGAAAAGGAGCTATTTATCACCACCCTTTGGGTGTGCCCTGTCAGCCAATTCCCCACCCACTGTACAGACCACTTGTCTAGGCCATAACGCATTAATTTTTCCAGGAGGAGGCTGGGGGGGACTGTATCAAAGGCCTTGGAGCAGTCCAGGTAGACAGTGTCCACCACCCGCCCCATGTCAACCAGGCAAGTCACTTTGTCATAGAAGGCCACCAGATCTGTCAAGCACGTTCTGCCCTTAGTGAAGCCATGTTGGCTTTTCTCTATCACATGCTTCTTTTGACTTGTGATGGCCCTCAGGAGGATTCGTTCCATAAATTTCCCAGGGATTGAAGTAAGGCTGATGGGCCTATAGTTACCCAGATCCTCCCTTGAGCCCTTCTTGTAGCTAGGGGTAACATTTGCCTTCTTCCAGTCCTCTGGGACATCCCCCATTCTCCATGACGTTTTGAAGATTATGGAGGGTGGCCTTGCAATGATGTCAGCCAGCTCTCTCAACACCCTCGGGTGGATGTCGTCAGGGCCCATTGATTTGTAGGGGTCAAGCTCCTGTAATAATTCATGTGCTAACTCTTCCTTCACTGATGGTGGGTCAGTGTTTGGATCAATCGGCAATTTTCTTCCCAAGGCCTGGGATCCAACGGTGCTGGTAAAGACAGAGGTGAAGAAGGTTTGAGGGCCTCTGCCTTTTCTGCATTGTTGGTGATTGACTCTCCTTTTCCGTTTAACAGTGGGCCTATGTTTTCCTTCTTTTTCTGCTTGTGGTTGACATACCTGAAGAACCCTTGTTATTTTTTACATCTATGGCCAGTTTCAATTTGAGTTGGGCTTTTGTTTTTCTAACTGCATCTCTGCACACTCTGGCAATGCCCTTGTAGTTCTCGATGGATAATCCTCCACTTCTCCATCTCTGGTATGCTTCCCTTTTGGATCTGAGTAGACCCAGGAGGTCATGGTTGAGCCAAGGGGGCCTCTTGCTCAGGTTACTTCCCTTTCCTTTGTAGGGGATAAATTTGCTTTGTGCTTACTTTGTTACTTACTTTGTTACTACATGGTATTGTTAGGTTAATGTAAATTATAAAAAAGTTCAAGTATTTTAACAAATTATTAGTTTTATCTGTAGATTATAGCAAAAGCAAAGTGGTTTCATTGGCCTGAGTCTGTTTTCCTAAATGGATCCCCCATGATTTATGGGAAAATGGTATCAAATACAAGCAAATTTGGTATGGGAATTATACATAGCCATACATTTTCCCATTGATGAACTTAACTCCATTTCTTGCTTGTATTACAGTTGGATTTCTTATTTCAGAAGTCACTGAAAAGATTTGTTGTTCATTTGTAATAAGATGTTAATTTCTTTAAAACAATTATTATTTTCAATTTCTGTCAAATTTTAGATTAAAATAATTAGTTAATGTGACTAATATTGTAAAAAACACTTCAAATTTTTTTCAGGTGAAAATACCTCAAGTGTTCAGGTTTTGGTACTCTGTTTCTAATCTGTAACACAGCATAAGCTGTTGTACCTCTAATTGCTACTCCCATACCTACTTTTTATAGCATGCCTTCACTGAATCATTTTCAGAACTTTGCCACCTTGAAGATGGGAATGCAAGGATAGTTGCAGTAGTAGTGTTTTCCTTAATGTCATGTTGCTTCTGTTAGAAAAGCTTACTTTTAATAATTCTTCATATTGTGTCAAGGAAAGAGGTAAATATAAAACATTCTGTCCTAGAGATTGAAGACATTTAATGTAGAATCAGCATAAGGTTTGTTACATTCTCCTAGTGTGTCCAGGAGCAAATAGACATTTGGAAAGATTGAGAAATGTTTTCAACAGCTCTTAAATTATTACTGATAATAGGTTTGTATGAGCAGGTGTACTGGTACTGTACAGGAAAATTTCTTGATTTGGATGTGTTGCTGCTACTTAACAAAAGAAGATTGCTCCAACCTGTAAGGACTTTGAACTGGTGTGTTTTGAGGTAGAAATCAAAACTATATGCCATTTGAGTGGTAAACTACAATGAAATTTGATGGGTATGCCAAGTGACAAAAATTACATTATGTGGTTAGAAATGTTTATCACAATGGCTAAAGGACCTGAATTTTATTAGGATAAAACTAATAATAACCTGATACAGTATGTGAGTCTAATGTTCCATTGATGCACTTATGAGCCTCTTATCTAGTTATCCCAAAACCAGTATGAGCAGTTGAAATTGTGTAAGAAATAGAGGGAAAAAAAAAATCTAACAGTTTAGAATTATTGTGTCAGACTGTTTCCAACAGCAGGTCTAAACTGCATGCAGTTTATCTGATATGTTGTTCAGCGGCATCCTGATATTTGGTCACCTAGTAATGGTTAGCACACCTGGCCTAACTGTTTTAAAAAGAAACCTGCCCTCTAAAGACTGGTGGAAAATTGCTTAGAATAGCTCCATGCAGACTGCTTGCTGCTCTGATAAGACAGTGGTGGTAGATGGGGGGGGGGAAGGTGATGAGTCCCAAAAATGGAATTCAAAATTTCACCTGTTTTCAGGTCCTGCTCCACCTACAGGGAGAAAGCAATGAAGGAAGCCTGATCACTGAGGGGGGAGAGTGGGGGTAAATAGTAGAAGAGTCTTGCTGGAGAGAGTATGAGAGGTAGGCTTATGAGTCTGTACTTGCATAGAGATTTTAGGGGAAGAATGAGGAGACTAAAGTGCAAAGGAAACATGTGCCTGGGCTTGAACTTGAGGAAGTACAAATTTAGAACTGAGGAGATAGGTTGTGGGGCACTGAATAATTATTGATTGAATGTCACTAGAAGCTATAGTGAACTTGAAGTGAAAAAATAACTTCCATGTTGGTTTGCGAGTGCTAGGGAGTAGAACAGTGTCTCTCCAAATCGTTACTTATAGTATGTTATTTACAGTGCTTTAAGAAACAGGAGGAAAAAACCAAAAGACCAGAATTATGGTACTTTAAAAGTGCATAGAAGTTCAGTCTACAGAGGTACAGCTTTTAGGAGCCAACAGGAATACAATTGACTTTCTATTTCTTTTGTGCTGCCTTCTATCAAGGCCAGAGCTGTATTTCACTTCCTGTGTTTAGCCTAACACTTGTGAATGAATGTTATACTGCACTCATTTCCTTTGTAAGTTAAATTTGTCCAGAGATAAACTAAGGTCTAAAGTTAAACTGGTGTTCCAAATGAGTACTTTAACTTTGTAACTGAGGTAGTTATTACACTTGAGGTAGCTTAAGCATCAATAGTCATGACATAGACTTTGTGTATGAAACCAGCCTTGACAGTAATTATGCAAGATCCTGCACTACAATTTTTGTTTTGTCTTAAGTATGTATTTTTAATGCATTTCAGGTATTTCTTTAAATCCAGAACAGTGGAACCAGCTGAAGGAACAGATTTCTGATATTGATGATGCAGTAAGAAAACTGTAAATACAGAACCATACAGAAACCTTTATCATTTTAGTTCTTTTAAGTGGTCTTTTTACGTTGTCTTCTGTTTTCTAAAATATTGTTTTCCAAGCTATTGTATATTTAGATTGCAAAACGATTTGTAAGATGAATACTTTTTTTATGTGCATTAAAAGTATATTCTGAGTGAGGCTATTTGTGTACGCTTTGCTAAAAGCAAATGTGTTGCTTTTACCTCATGGTATAAAATAAATAATATGTAAAGCATAGTTGTTTATGGCCTTTTGATTGAAGGTGTTTGCTGATAAGGGCGCTTAATAGCTTTAGTCTTTTAGTTTCAGCTTAGTTAACTGTTAATATGAATTTTTCTGAGGAGATTTCTTAAAATGCCTCCATTTAATTCCTCCCCCTTTTATTTCATACTCTTTGGTATTGCCCTGACAGCTTTCTGCTTTAAGACTTGACACAAACAGTAAATACCTGGTAAAACACACTTTTGTAGATAATTTTAAATACTGTATTTGTGTATTTACTGTATTTATTCGGATGTAAACAGTCCTGAGTATATAGACTTTTTTGTATTACTTGCATGAAGTGTTACACTAGACAATAATACTTGAACACAAGCCACACACTATTTCTTCCTGTTTTTCTATAGCTTGCTTGACTTTAGAAAATACAATTAACCTTTAATCTTAGACCCTAGATGAATGTGATGCGTAAACCTTTACAGTAATAGGCATATACCTCAGAGTAAGATAGTATTTAAAAGCTCCAAATGCAGTTATTAGTTGGGTACCCTTTTCAAGCTTTGCATTACATTAATTCTTGAACACATATTGACTGGTTATTCTGCAGGAAAAAAACCCTGTTAACCTGTCTTTTGTAGGGCTTCTATTCATTTGAGTGTTGTGTAAACAATGATGCTTAAACTAGGCTGTAACACAGGTTAAACAGTCAAACAGGGTTAAAACTTGTTCAGCCAAAACATCTGGCTGTCATGCTACTGCCTGCCCAAACCATTTAACTTGGCTTGCCTTGTGTGGCTTACATGTGCACAACTGTTTCTCTTTTGTACAGAAGATACTTGGTGCGTACAATGGAGCGCTGGTACATAGTGGATCATGACTCTGAACTTTGCTTGTCTACCAGTGTACTCTTCTGGTAAGAGAAGCTTCTGTCCAGTGGAAACTGTATTAGACTAGGTGCTGCCACAGTTGAAGGGCTTCTTGGTAGGTGTCACAAACTGGAATGAAGTGAGAATATGATGTTTGAGTATAACTTAGAAGTTAACAGTGAAAGATCAAAGTTAGCTGAGACATAACTACAGTGAAAAAATGTATGTTAGTGGAATTGGAGAAGAGTGTTTTCTGACTTAATTTAGTTAATCAAAGGAAGATGAAACAACTTTATTAAAATTGACATTTCAAGACTATGTAGTGAACGTACAACTTATTGGTTTGAATGTAATTTTCCAATTTGATGTTACACTTAATGTATCTTAAATTTTGTATACATACTAAATCCTGTTTATTTGTTTAATTTTGGAGTATCTTAATATAACTGTTTATATTGCAGACATGCATGGAAGTTCTGTTCTGCTAAGTGCCATACACATACTGTTCCTGTGCTGCAGAGTTTTAATAATTCAATACAAATAAGTATTGAAGGGTGACTTCATCAAAATAAATATATATTATTTAAATATTATGTCAGATACTTCCACCTGCTTTTTTAACTTATCCATTGTTGACATATTTCAAATAATGTTATGATCAGTTTTTGTATAGCTCAGGAAATCTGAGTTTTTAAGAACTGCTTGAGGGTGAATAAAAGGGTGAAGAGAGATGTTGTGGTAGCAGCTGCATTTTTGGGCACAACATTCTCTTGAGTGATTCTTAATGGCATGTAGGGGTATTTGGGCCAAATAGAATAAATAGAAATATCTGCTAAAATTTCACAGATGAGTGAATGAAATTGCTTCAGATGACTATCAACAGATTCTAGGTGTTGGTTTTCTATTTGCAGTATGTATATATGTGGGGGTTTTTGCCCTTTAAATCTCAAGTTTTGCAACCAGATTTCACCCATCTTACCTCAAAACTTTCATGTGGATGCTTTAAAGTGCATGATTATCATAATAGAGGGAACATTGTCCTCACTTAGACTACTGTGGTAGTAAGTCATTGGATGGCAGTTGTGTATTGGAGTACAATATAATTGTGTTCAGGAAGGTCAAGAATTAAATTCATTCATTTTGGGGGAGTAAGTGGAAAAAGTTTTAATATAGTGATTAGTTCTCTTGTGGAAACCGATGGCAGAGATATTCAAATAAATTAGTATTTGTTAACCAAGAACTATTAGTTCCTCTTATAGATGACACCCTTGCTGAATTTGTGGTGATAATTACTGGAGATGTTCATCCCATTTTACTTGAGAAAACTTGGGGTGGTTTGATTTTACTTAGCTTGTGTGTTTAAAAATAGTTTTCTATCTGCCAGTTATGTCTACCTGTAATAATGATAAAATATATTTTACCTGAGCCAGTCTTAACGTCTGCATGACTGGTCTACAAAAAAGGTGACTAATAAACTAGCCAGTTTCACAAATGAACTCAAAATGGAACACATTTAATTGTGAGGGAATTAATTGCACGTCAGATGACTGATGTGCTGGTTACTTGATAAATTTGACACATTCAATGTTATTTTGAAATAAATAGGTAGTACTGATTTGTCACATAATTGTCTATGGCTATAGTCTTTCTAATTTGAGAAGAAAATTCAGATTGTTTTTGAATAAAGATTATTTTCTTGCAGACAAAATGGTAGGGTACATGTAGAAGTGTCCATGGAAGAAAATTGTGCATGTATGAAAAGACTGTAATATGAGATAAAAACACTGCTCCCTCTGCCACTGAAGTGGCAAAAAAAGATGTTTGATTCTTGATATTTATGCTGGGCATATTAGCAATATGTTTTATAAATTAAACCTACTATGGAGTTTAGGTGGAAAAATACATCACAGTTAGAGATGCTAAAGTACCATATATATGTCTGCTAAATCAAACTGTCATGTACAATGTCACTCTTCTGTAGAGATGCTCATATTGAAGTTTAAACAAATGCAGTATTAAGTTTGATATTTCTGTTAAAGGAAATTCCCCAGTTATGTACTACTTATGTGATCTATTAACAAAAAATTGATGATTGTAATTCTGGTAACTCAAATGTCATTGTTAACCATGTGGAATGTTTCACTTTGTTCTGGTGGTATATACTGCAGAGAGAAATAAAGTAGTTAAATGGCATATGTGTAATAACAATTTGAAGACTTGGAAATAAATGAAGACTTCAGTTGACATAGTGTTATTTTTAATAGAAAATTAGCTGCACTAAAAATTATTTTTTTCTTAAATAACTGTTTTCATAACTTTTTTTAGTACAACTGTTGTAACTTGGAAATTTGAAGACTTAATCATCTTACACTTGGTCCATGTTTGCAGGTGGATGGTTGCTTGTGTTAGTCCAGAGGGATAGAAGTCTTTCATTATGGTAGAAGAACAAGTATCATGTGAATAAGGAAGCAGCAGATATAAACACACTTTCAAACACCAAACAAGGAGAGTGACTGCTGTAAAATATATAAAAATTTGAGTCTTTTGCAAAATTTGTGAAGATGGATTGCTGCGTGTGGGCTTCTTGGCTTGTCCTCTGACGAGATGGGCTCCACTCATATCTGTTCTTCTGGTACTGAAATAAGGCATTTTTTATGCCATTAAGTGTGAATTCATCTCTCTACTACATACAGGTTTTCCTGAACAATCAGCAATCTTACTATGGTCCTTACCTTTTGTAATTCTCCCTAAAGTATCTTTCTCCCCATCAGCTTCTAAGTGCCAATGGGCATACCTCCTGGGATACTGGTAACAGTAGCAATGGCACCTATAAGATCTTGCTGTCTGCTTTGGTACCTGTCATTTCCAGCACTCCTTGGCACTTGGGAAAAGGAGAATAGCTTTCCTCTACCAAAGTCTGATCTGAAATGAGGTAAGGTATTGTTGCAAAGTACAGCAACAGTCTCTTTGGACTCTTCTTAGTAGAAAAAAAAATATGCAAGAACAGCTGTATGAAGTGTGTCTCTAGTCCAATAACTTGTTTATAGACAGCATGTCTTACAGAGGTGAGCTGGGGCCCCTGATGTAATAGGAACCAACAGGGATACACCAGTGAAATACCTCAAAGGAACTGAGGGGTTCCTCGAAGAAGGTGATATGGCCAACAGCCCAGCTGAAATGCCTCTACACCAATGCACGCAGCATGGGCAACAAACAAGAGGAGTTGGAAGCCACCGTGCTGCTAGAAAGCTATGACCTAGTTGCCATTACTGAAACTTGGTGGGATGAATCCCATAACTGGAGTGTAGTTATAGATGGCTACAAGCTGTTCAGAAGGGACAGGTGAGGAAGGAGGGGTGGAGGGGTTGCCCTCTACATCAAGAAATGGATACAGTGTGAAGAGCTGTCTCTGAAGAATAACCATGAGCAGGTTGGAAGCTTATGGGTAAGAATTAGAGACTGAGGCAACAAAGGAAACTGTGTGGTTGGTGTCTACTACAGGCTGCCTGGTCAAGGGGAGCCTGTTGATAAAGCCTTGCTTCAGCTACAGGAGGCACTGCGCTCGCAGGCTCTCATCCTGCTGGGGGACTTCAACCACCCTGACATCTGCTGGAAAAGTAGCATGGTGAGCTGTAGGCACTCCAGGAGACTCCTGGAATGCATTGAAGATAACTGCTTAAGCCAGGTAATAGCCCTACCAGAAGGGATGCATTACTGGACCTGATGATGGTCACCAACACAAGTGAGCTAACCTGTGATGTCAAGATTGGAGGCAGCCTGGGCTGCAGTGAATGTGCACTGGTGAAGTTTGTGGTCCTGAGGGATAGGGGTCAGGCCAAGAGTAAAGTCAGGATCCTGAATTTTAGGAAAGCAAACTTCCAGCTCTTCAAGGAGTTAGTCAATAGGACCCCCTGGGAAACTGCCCTCAGGGAAAAGAGAGCAGAAAAGAGCTGGCAGATCTTTAAGGACACTTTCCATAGATTGCAAGAGCTCTTGATCCCCATGTGGAAGAAATCAGGAAAGGAAGGCAGGAGACCTACATGGCTGAGTCAAGACCTGCTGGTCAAACTAAAGGGCAGGAAGGAAACACACAGGCAGTGGAAGCAGGGACAGCTATCCTGGAGACTATAGGGACATTGCCCGATTGTGTAGGAATGGGGTCAGGAAGGCCAAGGTGTGTCTGGAGCTGAACTAGGCAAGGGGTACAAAGAATAACAATAAGGGCTTCTATAGGTATTTTAGCCAGAAAAGTCAAAGAAAATGTACCCCCCTGATGAACATGACTGGCAAACTGGGAACAACAGACAAGGAGAAGACTGAGTTATTCAACAAATTTTATTATAGAATCATAGAGGTCTTTTCCAAACTTAATGATTCCAGGATATTTAATAATTACTATGTGACCAGAAGCATGAGCTTGTATTTTTCAGCATTCCTTTTCAAATCTACATGATACAATTTCTCTTTGAAGAAAAAGCTAATACTTCAACATTCTTCTGAGCCAAAGACGTGTGATATGAAATGAGGCAATCAGGCTGTAACTAGAATAATTTAACTCCTTTTAAGGCAGCTACAGAAGGAAAGTTATGAGGGAACAAACCCATTAGCTCAGAAAGTGTACTATAACCCTTGGGTGGATAGATTACTCACTCAGAAGGAAACAGAAGAAATTTACCTTAGAAAATTAAGACTCCTTCCCCACTTTTCTAAAGCCAGCATCTTTTCTTAGTATCTTCTTTATTCTTTTTAAACAGACTAATATATAGCAAGGGTAATTTACCAAAAAGCTTTAACAGCCACTAAAATAAACTACCAGAGTAATTCTTTAACAAAACCCATCATTACAGAAAAACATAACATGAAATCCCCAGTTAGCAAATATTCCCTTCCCTCACTGACCTGTTATTTGAGAGTTCAGCTGTAAAAATAAACTTGGTGCTTGCTTTTGGAGGAAACACTGCAGGTGGGAGAGGTTAACTCATTAAGATCCAGCAGAAAAATCTCTTTCTTTTAGTCATTTTGATTTATTTCAAGGCTGAAGGACTTGATTAAAAAAATATAAAGAACTGTTCATTTGAATGTGATGCTCCTAAAACCTTAGCATTCTTTGTGTACAAGGTATTGACCTATAAGAAAGCAAAGCAGACAGGGATTACAAAAACCTGAACTGCCATTACTATTCTAATATGAAAAGTTAGTAAAAGCCTTGAAAAGAGCTATGTTTTTTCAAATTAATATTTCATATGTGGAGGCTATCTTTTGTGGAATAGGTTTGTTTAGAGTTTTTTGTTTGGTTGGTTTTTGGTTTTTCTTGAGTTAAGCATTAAGTATTAAAAGATCATCTGTTCATCTTCGACAATTACGTGGTTTGACAAGCTTGATATTTGCACAGTGGTGATAATTACTATATTTACATACATATGATTTACTGTGCTTTTATTCTGTGTAAACAACCATAGTTTTATTTTCCAAAGGCCAGGCATGTAACAACTGCATATTTATCTAATTTTCTTTTTGTTTTGCAAGATACGTAATAATATTATGAAACAGCCAATTTCCAAGAATTGGTTTAAAAAGTACACTTTTAATTTCTGGTATTAACTTCCTGTTTTCCTGCTACTAAAGTGAAAAAGATTCATACCGAGAGCCAGTTTATCTCAAGGCATAGTGAGGACTGTGCAGACCTCATGGATCCCTTCTAAAAACCTTTTCTCATAAGTGTTTTTTCAGAAACTGCTTAGGACTGCTCATGCTGACATTTGAGGATTATCCCCACTTCTGACATGTTTATCTTCCTGGCACATGTTAACAAATAGGGAATCTTTGGAATTTATAAAGCCCAAGATTTTTGATTTTAAACACTTCATTTAAAGTGTTTGTTCTTGGAACTACAGAGGCCAATCACCCACTACCATCTGCACCAACAATAGCTTTATCTGGAGGCTAGGACTGGGACTAGAGTCCGCTTCCTATTTCTGATTGTTTGTTTACACTTTTTACAAAAAGCTTGCATTGTCATGGTAGCAGAAGCACAGGTCTAGAGGTAATAAGAAAAGGACTAAACTAAACTGATAATGGATATCTGAAGCACTTGCATCCTGCCACACATATAGCACAACTACATGACCTATTGGTGCAGTGATAAGCAAACAATGATAGGCTGCTTTAGTTTTGTGTGAAGTTAGAATCATAGAAATCATAAATCATGGAATCATTAAAGATGGAAAACACCTCTAGGATCATCAAGTCCAACCATCAACCCAATGCTACCATGTCTCCTAAACCATGCCCTGAAGTGCCACGTCTATGCATCTTTTAAATGCTTCCAGGGATGGTGACTCCACCACCTCTCTGGGCAGCCTGTTCCAATGCCTGACCATGCTTTCAGTGAAGAAAGTTTTCCTAATATCCAATCTAAACCTCCCCTGATGCAGCTTGAAGCTGTTTCCTCTCATTCTATTACTAATAACTTGGGAGAAGAGACCAGCACCCACCTCGCTACACCCTCCTTTCAGGTAGTTGTAGAGTGATAAGCCTCAGCCTCCTCTTCTCCAGACTAAACAACCCCGCTTCCCTCAGCCTCTCCTCATAAGACCTGCTCTCCAGACCCTTCACCGGCTTCGTCGCCCTTCTCTGGACACGCTCCAGCAACTCAATGTCCTTCTTGTAGTGAGGGGCCCAAAACTGAACACAGTATTCAAGGTGTGGCCTCACCAGTGCTGAGTACAGGGGCACAATCACTTCCCTAGTCCTGCTGACCACACTATTCCTGATACAAGCCAGGATGCTGTTGGCCGCCTCTGCCAGGCAGCTCTCCAGCCACTCTTCCCCAAGCCTGTAGCATTGCATAGGGTTGTTGTGACCCAAGTGCAGGACCTGGCACTTGGCCTTGTTAACCCTCGTACAATTGGTCTCGGCCCATCAATCCAGCCTGTCCAAGTCCCTCTGCAGAGCCTTCCTACTCTCGAGCAGAGCAACACTTCCACCCAACTTGGTGTCATCTGCAAACTTACTGAGGGTACACTTGATCCCCTCGTCCAGATCGTTGATAAAGATATTAAACAAGACTGGCCCCAAAACTGAGCCCTGGGGAACACCGCTTGTGACTGGCCACCAGCTGGATTTAGGTCCATTCACCACGACTCTCTGGGCTCAGCCATCCAGCCAGTTTTTTACACAGCAAAGAGTACACCCCTCCAAGCCATGAGCTGTCAGCTTCTCTAGGAGGATGATGTGGGAGACAGTGGCAAAGGCTTTGCTAAAGTCCAGGTAGACAACATCCACAGCCTTTCCCTCATCCACCAGGCGGGTCACCTGGGCATAGAAGGAGGTCAGGTTGGTCAGGCAGGACCTGCCTTTCATGAACCCATGCTGGCTGGGCCTGATCACCTGGTTGTCCTGCACTTGCCTAGTGAGCTCACGCAAGATGTATCACTCCATAATCTTCCCTGGTACCGAGGTCAGGCTGAAAGGCCTGTAGTTCCCCGAATCCTCCTTCCGGCCCTTCTTGTAGATGGGCATCACATTGGCAAGCCTCCATTTGTCTGGGACCTCCCCTGTTAACCAAGACTGCTGATAAATGATGGAGAGTGGCTTGGCAAGCTCCTCCGCCAGCTCCCTCACTACTCTCGAGTGGATGCCATCCGGCCCCATAGACTTGTGAGTGTCCAGGTGGAGCAGCAGGTCATAAACTGCTTCCTCCTGGATTATGCGGGGTTTATTCTGCTCCCTGTCCCTCCCTACCAGCTCAGGGGGCTGAATACCCTGGGGATAACTGGTCTGACTATTAAAGACTGAGGCAAAGAAGGCATTTAGTACCTCAGCCTTTTCCTCATCCTCAGTAGCAACGTTCCCCTCTGCGTCCAATAGAGGATGGAGATTCTCTTTGGTTCTCTTTTTGTTGTTAATGTATTTGTAAAAACATTTTTTGTTATCCCTTACAACAGTGGCCAGGTTGAGTTCTAGCTCTTGGGGAGATTCCGATTGGACACGAGAGGAAAATTTTTCACAGTGAGGACAGTCAACCATTGGAATAATCTCCCCAGGGAAGTCGTTGACTCGGCCACATTGGACACTTTTAAGATTTGGCTGGACAGGGTGCTGGGCCATCTTGTCTAGACTGTGCTCTTCCTAGAAAGGTTGGACTAGATGATCCCTGAGGTCCCTTCCAACCTGTGATTCTGTGATAGCTGGGCTTTTGCCTAATTTTCTCTCTGGAAGACCTAACGAGATCTCTGTACTCTTCTTGAGCTGCCTGCCCCTTCTTCCAAAAGTGGTAGACTCTCCTTTTTTTCCCTGAGTGCCAGCAAAAGCTCCCTGTTCAGCCAGGCCGGTTGTCTTCCCCGCCGGTTTGTCTTGTGGCACTTGGGGACAGCCTGCTCCTGTACCTTCAAGAGTTCCTTCTAGAGGAGTGCCCAGCCTTCCTGGACTCTTTTGCCCTTCAGGACTTCCTCCCAAGGGACTCTCCGAACCAGTGCCTTGAACAGGCCAAAGTCTGCCCTCCAGAAGTCCATGGTAGTGGTTCTGCTGACCCCCCTTCTTACTTCACCAAGGACTGAGAACTCAATCATATCCTGGTCGCTAAGCCCAAGACCGCCTCTGACCGCCACATCTCCCAGCAGTCGTAAGAGTCATCCCACCGTGTCTCTGTGATGGTGACTAAGTCATAGCTATCCCTCTGTACAATGGCTTCCAGCTCCTCCTGTTTGTTGCCCATGCTGCGTGTGTTGGCGTAGATGCACTTGAGCTGGGCTATTGGTTTCACCCCCAACCCTGGCATGCCACCCCTAGGCTCCTCTCTAGTGGACCTGGCTATATCCCCTTCCCCCTTTGAACCTAGGTTAAAGCCCTCTCAATGAGCCCCACCAACTCATGTGCAAGAATCCTTTTCCCCCTTTGAGATAGGTGAACTCCATCTGCCGCCAGCAGGCCCGGTGCCATGTAAACCTCCCCATGATCAAAAAAACCCAAAATTCCACCGATGGCACCAGCCTCTGAGCCACGTGTTAATCAGATGAGTTTTCCTGTTCCTTTCAGTATTATTCTTCCCTGCCATTGATGGGATTGAGGTAAACACTACCTGCGCTCCCGGTCCTTCAACTAGTCACCCCAGTGCCCTGAAGTACCTTTTGATTGCTCTTGGGCTTCTCTCTGCAACCTCATCACTGCCCACCTGCATAACCAACAGTGGGTCAGTATTAACTTATATTAAGTTGTATTGACTACGATAATATTTTAATATTAATAAATCTCATCATAAACTGAAAGTACAGGCTCAAATATGTAACATGGGAAGACAGAACATAAAACCACTCATGCTCCAACAGCATGCTTGACCTATTGCAGTTTATAAAGGCTGCTAATAGTCATCTTCTTTCACAAAGATGGGGGCAGGGGACCCTTTCCCCACCTCTCCTCCAAAGAGGTGTCATTTTGGTTTATCTCAGAAGCTGTTGCATACTTGTTTAGATGAACTAAATTTACTGCCCTTCTTCAAACCCTGACACAGGAAACAGCATCAACAGGGCACTTATGATGCGGTGTTCTAGTGTAAACATGCTACAGAAACAGGCAGAATTGTGAGATTATTTTTTCAAGGGGTTTTTGCTTGGAGGGCTTTTAAAAAGTAAGTGCTTAGAACAGAAGCTGTGATTTTTTTTTTTTTTAACCTTCTGTCCCCAGTGCTTCAGACCTGCACTTGACCCCAGGTGACTGCCAAGATGAGAGCCATAAGGCTCACCCGCTCCCCCAACAGCAAAGCCAATCAGGAAGAAAACAAAATGCAAGCCACCCAGTGAAAGAAAGGGGAACCACCACTTTCCTGAACAGCGCTTCTGGTGCCGCAATTTCAATATGCAAAGTTAACGCAACTACATCACCTCACAGCACTTCTTTTTTTCCTCGGGCACAGCTGCCGGCAGGGTGGCTTCAAACGAGATCGAGGAACCGCTGCAGTGTGTGGAAGACAACACAGATTTACAGAGGGTTTTGTTTTTGTTGTGTTTTGTTTTGTTTTTTTAAGGGTTCCTTCTAGGTATTAAGGGCCCTCCTCCCTGCCCCCTCTCACAGTCCTTCAGCGGAGGGCAGACAGCTGGTGAAGGCCCGGCCTTGGCGGTGTCTCCCCTCAGCAGCACTGCAGCCCTGACTGGGCCTGGCTCCAGGCTAGGCTGTAGGAGCAGGCAGGGCCCTGCCGTCAGCCCCACAAGCCTCCCTCGGTTGGCATGAAGCGGCGAATACAGAGACTAGCCCCATGGGAGACTTTTTGGTTTGTTGGGGTTTGTTTTTTTTTTTTTTTTTTTCCTTCTCCCCCCCCGCACCCCAGCTGGGGCGGGGGAGGTGGGAACGAGTAACAAATGGACGCGTCCCCTTTAAACACCTCCCCCCGCCCTTTCCACGTGGTGCAGGGCGGGGATTCCGTGATACGTCACTTCTGTTTCTGTCGTGGTGTAGAAGAGCTGCGTGTGGAGTAGGACGTGAGTTTTAGGGTTCTCCCTCGTGCCCAGTTGGGGCTGCCGCCATTTTCTCTATCGCCTATCCGTGGTTGTTGGTGGCTCGGTACCTTCTGGCTGGTGCAGGAGAGGTTCGCTGGGTAATCGTATGGCGAGACTTTCCCTTTTCCTTGGCTGCTTCCTGTCCTCTGCGGGAGGAATGTTCCGCTGTGGAGCGGGCGTGGGGTGGGAGCCGCTGCCATGTTGGGGGGCAAAGAATTTGAGCGAGGGAGAAAATGGCGATAGGGAGCCATCCGGCTGCGTCCGTCCCCCCCCCCCCCCCCCCCCCGTCCCCCCCCCCGCGCTGGGATCTGGCTGCTCACTGGCCATCCCCGGCACTCTTTTTTTTTTTTTTTTTTCTGTTGTGTTTCCTTTTCTCTTCTTCGTCGCCGGTAATCTGCACCCCTCTTTCTGCCACCCCGCCCCGGGAGGACCTGAGCGTTCTTGCCCGCACCCTCCCGTCGGGCCCTCGTTCTTTTCCCCTGGGGGGGCAACACGAGCCGTAGAAAAGAGGAAGAGGGGAGGAAAATGGCGGCTGGAGTCCGCCTACCTGGTTTTCCTAGCTCGCACTCGCTTGTCTTTCTCATATTCTTTTCCCTCGTCCTCGCTTGGCCTGTCTTGTTCCACCCTCGCTCTCCCCGATGCTTCGGTGTCCTCACGCTCTGCCTTGCCAGCTTCTCTCGAGGGGCACCCACCAGCCCCAATTTCTTCCAGTTTCCGCCCCCGCCTTCCTCCATATTGTTACTTCCTTATCCTTATGCGGTCTCTGGGGTTATCCTCTGCTGGTGATCCCGCCCACCGCGTATCGGACTTGTTCGGCTTCCCGATTTCATGTCATCGCTGTACTTATTTTTACATTGTCCTATTCCAGCTCTCCTCTGCCTCCATCCTGCAGCGTGGTTTATATGTGCTTCCCATACCCTGTTTCATTTTCAGTGCTACAGCTTCCATCGCTGTGTTCCAAAGTACTACAGCAGAATTTGCCCTACTTTAGAACCACATTGATCCATTAGCATTCTTCTTCAGACTCCGTTTTTTCCTTTGCACATAGTTTATTTCATTGCCAGTTTAAAAATACTGCTATTCCTCCCCCCCCCCTTGAGATATGCTTCTTTAATCTTTTACTAGCCTTTCCTAGCTGTGGTTTATTTTATAAAGTTTCTTCCTGCGTTACTTATTTTTGTTTTGAAAGATCAGATAAGCTATTTATTTGTTACAAAGGGTTTCTAGTAGCAGGCAAGATTTTCAACTGCTATAGCTAACCACATGTTTGCATACTAGAGAGATGTAGAAGCACACATGGCAGCATGCGTTCAAGGAAAGTCGAATGTCTGCTTGTCTGGCAAATGAATAGACTCTAATGACTGATGTGGTAAAGCTGCAGTGGAAATGTTAACTGTAATGCTGTAGTTCACTGTAACTAAAATGTTTGTTGCGTGTTTTTTTTTTTTTTTTTCCCCCAGACTTTTGTGTTATTGATTGGAACTTTAGCTTCATGTATGGTGATTATGCGCCTGTTGCTTGCAAATTCAACTAGGTGAAATGCCTATGTAAGAAGATAGATAGCGCTGGGGCCTTAATCATTTATATTTATGAATGTAATATTGAGAATTCAACTGGAGGACAGTATTGTATTGTATTTTTTACATTATGGTTTCTACCATACTGGGGGGGTCTATGAAACTGGTGAAAAATGACCCCTTTGTAAACAGTTCAGAATCTAAACCACTGCATTTAAGGCAGTTGCAGCAAAAAGGGGAAGAGATATAAGAGGGAAGGGTGTTTGAGATCACATCTGCAACGTGTATTAAAGCTTATATGAAAAGGCAGGAAAGTCTTCAGGAGGGTTTTTAATAAGATGAGCCTTTGCAAACAGGTTTGAGGATGGCTTTCTAGCCATAATGGGATGTATTCATTGCATAGTGTTCTCATGTTATCTTTCTCTTCCTAGAATGCCTAAGTCAAAGGAACTTGTGTCTTCAAGCTCATCTGTCAGTGACTCAGATAGTGAAGTTGACAAAAAGGTGAAGATCATATGCAGTTTAACTACTGTATTAACTCTTATATTTCAGGCTGGGGTTAAAGAATTAGGTGAGCGTTATATCACAAAATGCATGTCATTCCATATGATTTATCAGACACTTAACCCCAAAACGTGGGGCCCCCCCCCCACCTCCAAAGCAACAACTCCAAAGCAACAAAACCAAAACAAATAAAACCCACCCTGCAAGATTAGGGTTTGGGTGGATGCTTTTTGCTTTGCAGTAAACTTCTCTTCTTAAGTTGCATTTTGCTTTCTTCAGGACTTTCCATATGGTATATCTAGCCACAAGCTTCCTGGAATTATTTGCTGCTTGTGGCAAGTGATAGAAGGCTTCTGTATAAGCTGCCCCTGGTGGCAAGAACTTGGACTAACTTTCAGGCCACCCCCCCACCCCCTTCATTTTGGTATCTGGATTATTTGCAAGTCCAAAACAAAAACTTCTACTTGCCCTTGTCATCCATGTCACTTGCATATCTTGTTCACATGCTCTTTTTCTCTGTTTCAGATTCTTACATTTACTGTAATACTATCTGTTAGTTTCTCACTTAAAAGCTGTGCCAATCTGAATGTCTGAGTTGATAATTTTAACATTAACTGTTTAGACGTATAAATTTAGTGTTCATTTATTTTTAATAGTTATTTAATTTATAAGTTTGTATAGATGTACCAGTCATTACAAACAAAAAAAGAAAAATTCACTGTTGCATTCAGTTTAAGAAATGCTAGGTGGTAATGCAGACATCAGGTCTTTTAGTGCAGTATGCGAAGAGACTCAGTCTGCTTTACTGAATTGGTTCAAATGTGACTTGGTTGCACTTAGCAAATTAGGTGTTTTGTCCATTCTTAATATAAGAGAAAATGGTCAGGTGATTTTTGTTGTTGTTGTTAGGGAAATGTATTCCTGAAAACAACAGTCTGCTTCTGTGGGCAGTAAGGTGGTGGGTTTTGGTTTTGTGTGTTTTGTTTTTTTTTTTTTTCCCCGACAACCTCACATATTTGTTGGAACTGTTTTGTCTTTAAAAGGTATTATCTACAATATGATTCTAGCAGGTGAGACTAATTTTTGGTATCTTTGTATTATTCTTTCCTTGGGGTAGGCATGATTACTATATAACCATTAGTAGAAATAGTAACTTTGTAGCGTCTGCTAGTAAAGTAATCTGATTTACAGGTGATATTGTCTGAATGTTTTAAAAGTGTTTAGTTTATCATGCTATGGACAGAGATTGGACTCCAATTAAAAAAAAAAACAAACCACCCAACAAAAACAAAATAACCAAAAAAAACCAAACCCCCCAAAACTCAAACAAAACCAACAAACGACTCCTCTGCTGGATTTGATTTCCAGATCCTTTCTTCATTATCTCATTGTCGTGTCCCTGTCGTGTGTCCGTCCGTGTCACCCCCCCCACCCACCCCCCCAAACAGTTGTTAGCTGTCCTGTATTTTTCATTGCACTCAGTGGAAAGGAAGGCAAAGCTTCCATCAGACTAAAATTTTAATTAAAACTACTGAACTGACAATATTACTGTGTAAAAAGAGTAGGCTTTTTGAAGTGTATTTTGATCTAATCCAATTCTCTTTAAATGCAAAGTATTATGGTAAACTTCACTGGGAACAGAATTAGGCTCATTTGAAGATTTTTTTTTTTAAATTCCAGTCTAAATGTACAGTATTGGATACCTGCCTTCACAGAAGGAAGGTGATAATGTGTATTGCATAGTAGTAGTTTGTGACCTCTAATCCAAACTTTTTTGTAACTTATAAAATGTGTTGTGGTTCATGCATTTCTCTTTTTTTTTTTTTTTTATTTTTATTCTTGCTCCAAGGCAAAGCGGAAAAAGCAAGCAGCTCCAGAAAAGCCTGTAAAGAAACAAAAGACTGGTGAAAGTTCAAAGGGTGCAGCTTCTTCTAAGCAAAACAGTAACAGAGATGAGAATATGTTTCAGGTAAAATTGACTCTCTTAGAGCCTGGTTAAGGTAACCATTTACATCATATTCAGTATAAATTTTATTAAGTGATCTGAATATCTTAATAGCATGGTGCTTGGCCAAAGGGGATTGCGATGCTAGCATGCAGATGAGATGCTCAGAAAAAGCTTTGTCAGGTTTCAGTAGAGTAAAAGAATCTGGCAATTGATTCTAACCCTTATGTCTTTGCCCATGGTAACTTTCTGGGTAGTCATTTTGTCTGTAAATACAGCACTTACCGTGAGTATACTGTAAATATTAGATCAGGACAGTCTCTACATGAAAATGTTTTTTAATCCAGGCTCTTGAAAGAAAGGTTCTTGGAAACCAAAGTATGGACTCTTCATTCCTATTTAACTAGGTCAAGGGCAACTTGGCTTCTGTCTTATAAGACAGTGTCCTGGAAAAAGTTTTGTTTGTTCCTTTTCTGATGCAGGTTTTTCTCACTGAACATCCAAAAAGATTGTAATTTTTGACATTGTCTTTATTTTTAAGATGGGATGAATGTACATTTTCAGTAGCAAGAAGTATTTGTGAATTCAGGGTGTTGCAGTTCCTGGGGTTAGCTGAGGCAGTAGCAGTGTGTGCTGAAAGTTGTGTAAGAATATGCGTAGCTCGGAATTACCTGTTTTAGGGGTGCGGATTAAGACTTATTTAATGTCTGTGACTAGGTGGCTTGAAAAGGGTCAAGGGATAGGAAAGGAACTTAAATTCTTAGACTTAGGTTCTTAAGTTTGAAAGGGTATGGGAGAGGTGCCTAATAAGATGGTCCCAATGCTGAGTAAGGCAAAATAAATGGTTTTGGGCTGTAGCATCAATTCTCACTTTCCTCTTCATGTATAATTGGAGGGAGAGCTTCAGTTTAAGACACTGGGCATCAATGCCTGAACTTCCCCACTGAATGAAGAATATATTTTTAGTTCTGTTGGGGAATGCTTTGATCCCTGTAGCTAAAAATGAGATAGTATCTTCTACGCTTAATGAGGTGAACTGCAGTTAGAACTCAACAAAAACAAACCCACCCCACCCCCCAAACCGCCTATGTACCTATGTATAGGCTTTACGCTATGTTTGTAATAGGTTCAGAAGTTCCAGCCTTGGGGAAAAAGATTAAAAATTTTAATGCTCTCCTGATGGGGGGGAGCCAACCCCCCAAAACCCCCTTTCAAATAAAAGCAAAAGTATTTGTGTGCTCTGATTTCTTTCAGCCTTTTTGACCTAAGAAAATAAAAAGTTACGAAAAACAGACAGTAGAGAACTCATTAGTCTGATAAGAGCACTATTCTTCCGGTGTTGAGTAAAATATAGAGAAAATGTCAATATCACCTTGACCTAAAACATCGGTGTTCCTTAGTCTCTTACTTGCCTTTTAGTTACTCAACAACAAAAGTGGCTTGTTTGGTTTTTTTTTTAGATTTCCTATTGTGTTACATGAAGCATTGTGGGCTTTTTTTTTTTTTCCATGCTATATCAGCTTCAGTTGCATCTTAGTTAATGCACAGTTTCAGTGTAGAAGTAGCATTGTAGGTTTGAGGGTACTTCCCCCCCAGGAGAGCATGCTAGTTGCATGTTATTTTTTAGGTATGGTTTTGTTTGTTCTAGGACTATTAGTAATACTAGAAACTCTCCTTTCTGCTTCCACATGGTAGTAAAATGATCTCTGTACAAGTGACTGCAGTATAACTTACAAGTGTGGCTTCAGCTGATGGAAATCAGGCTGTAAAGCATTCATAGAATAGTCAGAAGTTCTGTGGCATCCATATTGTGTGTGGGAGTGGCAGAAAATTATGTGAAACTTAGTGATTTGCTGTTCTACACCTTTGGGCTATGTTCTTAAAGTATATAGCTTCCCTTAATGTTGAGCTCATTGTGACTGCCCTACTCAGAAGATTCAGCATTTTCATAAAGATCTATGTTTTATTATTTTTGTTTGAAACTATTGGTGTAATGGTATTCTTGAAACTAATTATGAAGAATAGAATAATTGTAAGTAGAAGGGAATTAATTCAGTATAAGAGACCAAGTGTATTTTATTTGCATGTCTTGGCCTTTTTAGGTTTTATAGGTAGCCTAGTATACTTTGGAATTTGTTAAAGGATTTGGGCGCAGTTGGGTGTGGAAATTTATCTTACTCCTATCTGTGATGACTAGAGGCCCCAAGGACAAGCATTATTCATATTAATGTGGAAGGGTTTAGTGTTGATACATTAGATTACTGTCTGTGGCTTCGAGCCAACATGAGTTCTGCATCGTGTGCTTTGGTTAGTTAGATGACAGGATTTTTCAATCTATGCCTGATTTGGATAAGGTTTGTTAATACTGTCAGGATGCAGTATTAATGACTATCCAGAGTGGAACCACATGATGTGACTCCACAGAAATTGTTATTTCAAAAGTAGTTTGCCTGTTTTGGGCCCCCCCCCCTTTTTTTTTTTTTTTTAATTTGGGTCAAATTTGCTTTTTGACTTGTGAGAAATAAGTTCTCCAGTTTCCAAGTGTAATGTCTTGACCTATCATAGGCTCCTG
Source organism: Phalacrocorax aristotelis (assembly GCF_949628215.1). NCBI lineage: Eukaryota > Metazoa > Chordata > Aves > Suliformes > Phalacrocoracidae > Phalacrocorax > Phalacrocorax aristotelis. The sequence goes on from NC_134310.1 coordinate 24,974,051, forward strand.
AAAGTAGATAAATGTATGTTTGTGATACACTGGAAGGTGATTGATTGTGAAATGCATTGGTGACCACCTAAGTTTCAGAACTAATGTACTAAACCAATTTGCTGTGTTACAGATCTCAGCTGTTTACAGGACTCTATTCTAGGCGCTTATATTAGCTTATTGTGCTTCTTCTAATGGTATGCATATAGTTATCAGCTAAGAAGGAAGGATGCTGCTTTTGCTGTTTCTGTTTCCACAGCATGTATACAGTTTAATCAAGGCAAACTGGAAATAGGAGGAAAAATGGCGAAGAAGGTGGTTGCTGAAACTTGTCCAGTTGCATAGCTGTGAAAGAAACTTAGACACAATTCAGTGCATTTTATTCTAAAAAATGGAAACCTGGAAATAATGTTTTAAATGTCTTCTGATTTATTTAATTCAATAGAATAGTATATCTAAGGAGCTGTGATACTTAGTAAAAAGCATATGAACTTGTCTATGAAGGCTGAACTGCAGTAACTACCCTGCTATAAATCAGTGCAGCCCTTGGAACATTAATGTGGTTAGAGATACAAAGGTGTCTTAGATCACTGAAATTATTCTAGGACTATCGGCTGCTGTGTGAACGAAGAATTGTTCAGAAATGATTCAAGGTCAGAATTGCAGGTAACTGAACTTCAAGAAACATTAACTTAATTCTAGATTTTGATTGAGGTTTTTAAACCATACTTTAGAAGCCTATTTAAAGCTTTTTAGCAGTGGCAACTGTTTTGTATAGAGTTCAACTAAGCATTTGAAACTTAATGTGAGCATTCAGCTGAAATCTAGACGGTGGTATAAAACCTAACCTAACTTAACTTCAGCATTTTCATATGGAACTGTTTACATTTAAGGTAGACTTACTGATTAAATGATGTGTGCTTTGTATTATTGCCCCTTGCCTTACTGTAGTTGAGTTAAGATGTAGTCTTATCTTCAGTAGTCAAATCCTAAACCCTTTTACTGCATTTACAGCTATAATCTGCTATATTGTATCAGATTTTGTCTCTTAGAGCAAATCTGGAATTACTTGGCAATGCACTAATAGTCTTTGATAGACCTGGAAAAAAAAAGACGTTATGGAGTACTACTGCTTGAAGCTGGTTTTAGAGGTGACCTTAAAAGTCACTGAAGCATTATAGGGTAAAACCAAGAAATGTTGTTTGTGTATCCTTTGCCAGCAGTGCTGATGGACTTGGGTACGGTACCAAGTTTTTGTCTGAAAGAACTTGGCTACTGTGACATTGTACCTTATTTTTGAATGCTAAATTTGTAGTACTGTGGAAGTATTTAAATCAGTCACAAAATACAATCTTATAAACTTGTTCATTTTAATGGATGCTTTGAAGTAGGAAAACAACTGCTTCAGGCTTATGGTATCTAAAGATGTCCCAATTGTTTTAAAATAAGTTTTAGAGTAAATTTAGCATGATCTGCATAAGAAAAAAATTACTTCAAGTATGTTTTATGTTTGCTTAGTGTTATATATATATATATATATATTTGTGGAAAAAAAACCCAGCTTTTATGGCTTAAACATCTGTGGATTATTTTAATTGGTTGGAGAGTTGTTCATGCTTTCTGGTCAGGCTTAATGCTAGTAAGATGTGTTTGGCTCTCTGTTAAATTATGTCAAAGTGCAAGATGCATAAATTAAGGAAGTTGAAAACTAAAACTAATGCTTTATCAGGAAGGAATATTTTATTTTTAAAACTGCTTACTTTTGAATGCATTCGTTCTTCATAAATTGTATCCAGAAGGTACATACAGAATACTAAGAATTTCTTACATGAATTGTATTTGATTGTGTTTTTATGATCTAATTTCTGATTCTCAAATTCACATTAAAGTTTGAATTTATGTGAATGAGTAGTTCTTAATCAAATTTTGAGAAATTTGATAAAGCCTAAATATGTAGTGTAATGCTGTCTCTCTTCCTTTCCCCTCCTCACCCTTTTTTCTTGTCTTAAGAAAAAAAAAAAGCCCTCATAATTCATCTAAGCCACTGTGGTGTGAGGCTATAAAATTCCAAAGTCATTTCATATTGTGCTACATGCTGGTAAACTTAAAGTATTTAGATTTTTTTTTTTAACATCTGGTACAGTGCGATAGTCTCTTAACCACCGTTCCAATGAAGTGACATGAGGACTCAGGAGCAGGCATGGGACAGTTGGTGGCTTGCTTTCATTTCCATCTGTATTTACTGTGCTTAAAAAAAAAAAAAAGGGGGGGGGGGGGGGAAGGCCCAAAACAAACAAACCCTCCACCCCTCTAGAAATTGTTTATCTCATATGTACAGAAATTAAATTAGATATTCATATGGAATGGATTAAAATTTAGATTTGGGAGTAGAGCTCCCTCTTTCCTGTTTGTTTACGGCTGCTACTAACAATGATGGTTATAATAAAGGCAAAATTTTATTTCAGGAAAGAGTAAATTAGTGGGTTTTGTAAGACGTAAGCTTGTTAGAATATAGGTATTTTTATTCTAGGGGAGTCACTTCTGTATTGAGCATTGAATGCTCAACTAGTTTTAAGTCATTCATCCACTTATATTGTCATTATTTGCCTACTGACTACTCTGGATTAAGCTCTTGATCTAGTTGTTTCTCTGGTGTCTATAATAAGCTGCAGTGTGCAATGTCATGTGTCCAAGTCTGATACTGCTGGGAAAAGTGAAGGATGTAAAATATCTAAAAGATGTCCTTATATGTGTTTTGACAGATTGGCAAAATGAGGTATGTCAGTGTTCGTGACTTTAAAGGGAAAGTCTTAATTGATATTAGAGAATATTGGATGGATCAAGAAGGTGAAATGAAGCCCGGCAGGAAAGGTATTGTTCTGCTTCATGTTCTTTGTATTAAAACATTGTCTGCAGTTTAGAGACCTGTGTATCAGTTTTCTATCACAGGTTGGAAGGGACCTCAGGGATCATCTAGTCCAACCTTTCTAGGAAGAGCACAGTCTAGACAAGATGGCCCAGCACCCTGTCCAGCCAAATCTTAAAAGTGTCCAATGTGGCCGAGCCAACCGCTTCCCTGGGGAGATTATTCCAATGGTTGAATGTCCTCACTGTGAAAAATTTTTCTCTGGTGTCCAATCAGAATCTCCCCAAGAGCAATTTGTGTCCATTCCCCCTTGTCCTCTCCATGTGACTCCTTGTAAAAAGGGAGTCTCCATCTTCTCTGTAGCTACCCTTTAAGTACTGGTACATGGTGATGAGATCCCCTCTAAGCCTCCTTTTCTCAAGGCTGAACAAACCCAGCTCTCCCAGCCTATCCTCATATGGCAGGCTCCCCAGTCCTTTGATCACCTTGGTGGCCTTTCTCTGGACCCCTGCCAGCCTGTCCACATCCTTTTTGTATAGAGGGGACCAGAACTGTACACAGTACTCCAGGTGTGGCCTGACAGGCGCTGAGTAGAGTGGGATAATGACTTCTTTATCTCTGCTGGCGATGCCCTTTTTGATGCAACCCAGCAGCCTGTTGGCCGCCTTGGCCGCAGCAGCACACTGTTTGCTCACGTTGAGCTTTCTGTCCACCAGGACCCCCAGGTCCCTTTCCACAGAGCTGCTACCATGACATATTTGAAAGTGCGTAGAGCAGTGCACTGACCCATTTTTGGTCAACACATCTTGGCCTGCTATAGGTGAGGGAATAAGGTTTCACTTTTGAGCCTGAACTCAAACACCAAGGTGAGTATCTGTAAAGTACATCCTTTCCCTGCCAACCTGTCAATATTGAAGTGTTTTCTTTGCTGTTGAGAAGCATGAAGTTTTCAGAACCTTTGGGAATTCAGTGGGTTTCAGATATATCCTGGCAATGTGTGAAAAGTACATCAGACCTGTCTTCAGGTTAAATGAAATGGGAAACTTTGGAATATTACACAATTGCTGATAACACTTTTGGCACATTGCCTGGAGAAACAGACCAATACTCGAGATCAGAAGCTGCAGTCCCACAGGCATGAAGATCAGGGATTTTCTAGGTAATTCTTCCTGTGAGAATCAACTTATTAAAACTTCCCTGAAACACGTTAGAGTTACAGAGGGTCAGTAAGGAAAAGGTGATACGATGATACAAGTAGTTCCTTTGGTTGATTTGTCTTGTGCTTTGCCAAAACATCTTTGTTAGCTTTCATTAGGATGAGAATGAAACTCTAGATCTTCATTATGCCTTCTGAAGTATTTAGGCTGCAATAAGGATTTTAAAAAGAACTTACTTAAATTACATTGCAAATGCAGCCTGGTAATATGCTTCAAAGTGTTTCTTACATTTGGGTTACAAACTTCTTGAGGTCTACTTTGATTTGGATGTTTTTGAAAAAACATTTGCAATAATACAGGCCTGGGGATTATTTTGTTCTGAAAAAAACACTTTTATCAGAAAAATACTGTCATCTTACCCCTCCCTCCTCAAACTAAAACTTTGAAAATATAGAATCATAAATTAATTCAGGTTGAAAGTGACGGGGGTGGAGGTGGGGGTGGTAAAATGATTGTTTCTATGTGATGATTTTTGAAGTCTGGAAGTCACTGTTCTGAAGAGGTTGCAGTAGGAGTTGGGTCTGAATCTCTTAATTTCTGAGAGCCACAAGCTAGGGAAGGTGGCTTAGCTTGCCTTTCCCCTGATAGTTTTCCAAAAGATCAAGTGCACATGAAAACATTTATTAATAAATAGTTTTGCCAACATTGAGAAATTATATTTGGTTTTCAGGGTGAAAACCTGAGGTTTCTGAAACTGTTTGTGGTGGTCTGCTGCTTCCTGAGCTAATGGGTAAATTAGTTCCATCCTGAAGATCCCAAACGCTTTGCTCTTCAGCACGTCAATTCTGCTCTTCCCTTCCCTGCTCCTTATCTTCTCTTCCTGGGATGTGTTGCATTTCTCCATTGAAAATAAATTTTCTGCTTCCTCTTATGAGGAAGGGAAGGAGAACTGAGAACAGGTACAAATACAATTAGAGCAAATTATTATACTAAAAATATCCCATGAGGAGAAATTGTAAGTTATTTACTGTAGGAGATTAATTCTAAACTACTTGATAAAGAGTTATTTGAAATAATTAATTGCATAGGATGAGTTGATAAGGAACCCTGGGACTGCGATAAGAAGAGCAAGATGACAAAACAGTGTGGTTGAAAGGTGTCAGCTTCCCGGAATATGCTTTGGCAGCAGTGGCTGCTGCACAGGTTCTCGCCTGTGACTGCCTGGGTGTTGTGGTTTAGCCCCAGCCAGCAACTAAGCCCCACAGAGCCACTTGCTCATGCCCCCACTGGTGAGATGGGGAATAGAATCAGAAGGGCAAAAGTGAGAAAGCTCATGGGTTAAGAGTTTAATAATTAAAATAAAACATTAATAATAGCAACAACAATAATATAATGAAAAGGAAAATAATGAGAGATATGAAATGGGGGGGGGGGGAGAGAATAAACAACCTAAACAAGTGCTGCAACTGCTCACCACCCACCGACCCGACAATACCAGTCCACGAGCCACAACTGCTCCGCCCTGCCCCAACTCCCACAGTTAATATACTTGCCATGACATAGGATATGCAATATTCCATTGGCCAGTTTGGATCAGCTGTCTTGCCTGTGGCTGCTCCTGGCCTCTTGCCCAACTGGCAGAGCATGGGAAGCTGGAAAGGTCCCTAACTAGTACAGGCATTACTTAGTGACACTTAGCTGCTACTTAACAACTAAAACATCAGTAGGGCATCAGCACTATACCAGATAGTGAAGAAAATTAACTCTCTCGCAGCCAAAACTAGCACTTTCTCCATCCGTTATTCCATACCATTTATGTCATGCCCAGGTACATACTATTCAATACAACCTCACCAACCACCCCTCCCCTTCCCATCCTTTGACATAATACACAGACGACATTCCTTTTGTCTATGGACCACCCCTGTAAAAGGTCTGTAAAATATCCACAAATGTTCACAAAAATGTCTGTTAAGTTAATTCAGCCCATGACTTTGGGTTCCATCTATCGTAACAGTCTTTCAGGGCAGGAGAGATGGGGTGTGTGGTGGTGGATTGTTGCATACTGAAGTCAGTCTTCGTTACATCACTGCTGCACTTTGCTTAGTTTCATCAAAGTTCATCTTCCATGAATAGGGAGATTTCTACTATGATAACCTAGATATGGCATATAGCAACCACAGAAGAAATGCTGGTTTTGGCTGAGAAAGAGTTAATTCTCTTCACTGTAGTGCCTGGGATGGTAAGGGCAAATACCTAGGGCAGTGGGCACCCCCAGTGTTTTGGAGATTTACCCCTGAACAAGTGCAGAATCCTGAAAAAATAGTAGAATATTTGGAGAAAGTATGTTGTTACCCTGGGAACTCCAGAGAGACACAGATCACTGTAATATGCTGGGGCCTGGCCCATGCCTACAGAGCCCTGTTCAATACTACTCAGTACCCACAAGGGGAAGAGAAGGCCTCTGGATTGAAAGACAGAGCAAAAGGTACTGTGGCTATTCCAATCCTGGTGATGAGCACTGCAGCCACTCATACTGCCAGGACAAGCACTGTGGCTACTCAAAACTCCAGGACAGGCACTGCAGCTGAATGAGAGAATCAACCTGTGTCATTATCAGTCACCCCTATACACAGAAAAAAATCTTGGAAGAGAAAGTCAACTACTTCAGAAAGAGATGATGGAAGAGCAGGGCCATCATGAGGAGAAGAGAAGGAAGAAGTCATAAACAAGACTGAAACCACCCGATCCCTATCCTTGAGTGAGCTGCGAGATATACAGAAAGATTTTCGCTGTCTAGGTGAGCACATTGTCACCTGGTTGCTGCAATACTGGGATAATGGGGCCAGCAGTCTGGAATTAGAGGGGAAGAAAGCCAAACAACTGGGATCCCTCTCCAGGGAAGGGGACATTGACAAAGCGATTGGAAAAAGAACACAAGCCCTCAGCCTCTGGATGCAACTCCTGTCTGGAGTAAGAGAAAGGTATCCCTTCAAGGAATATATTGTATTTCGCCTAGGAAAATGGGTGACCATGGAGAAAGGTATCCAGTATCTGAGGGAACTAGCCATGCTTGAGGTGATTTATGGTGACCTGGACGATCAACGGTCCTCCAAAGATCCAGATGAAGCCCAGTGCACGCGACCCATGTGGCAGAAGTTTGTACGGAGCGCACCATTGATGCATGGCAACTTGTTGGCACTAATGTCCTGGAAAGAGGACAAGGCACCAATGGTGGTGGAGTTGATTGATAGACTCTGGGAGAATGGAGCAAATCTCTCTTCCTCGCTCGTCTCTGCTGTTGAGAAACTGTCCTGAGAGTTCCAGCAACTCAAAGAAGATATGTCCTACTCCCCACCAGTACAGACCAGTATCTCAGCCATTAGGAGTAAACGTCCCTTTGCTCAAGAGAAGGGATACACACGACAGGGCACCCTATGGTTTTACCTGCGTGACTACGGAGAGGACATGAAGAAAAACAAGTCCTGTGGTGACATGGCACCCCAGAGAGAACCGAGTCAGACAATGGGACTCATTTCCGAAATAGCCTCATAGACACCTGGGCCAAGGAGCATGACATTGAGTGGGTGTATTACATACCCTATCACGTACCACCTTCTGGGAAAATCGGAAGATACAATGGACTGTTAAAAACTATCCTAAGAGCAATTGGGGGTGGAACATTTAAACACTGGGATACACATTTAGCAAAAGCTACCTGGTTAGTCAACATGAGGGGCTCTGCCAAGCGAGCTGGCCCTGCCCAATCAGAACCCTTAAGTAGTGTGGAAGGGGATAGAGTCCCTGTAGTGCATGTAAAAACTATGCTGGGCAAAACAGTGTGGGTTCTTCCTGCCTCAGGCAAAGGCAAACCCATTTGTGGGATTGCTTTTGCTCAAGGACCTGGGTGCACTTGGTGGGTGATGTGGGAGGATGGAGGAGTCTGGTGTGTACCCCAAGGGGATTTGATTTTGGGCGAAATCAGCCAATGAACTGAATAATATGCTGTTAATTGCTGTATAATGTTGTATGTCATCACTGCTATGGTTGCTATATGCCGTATCAATGGTATCATGGTGGGAATCTCCCAAATTAATAAAAAAATGAACTTTCGTTGAACCAAGCAAAGTGCAGCAGTGATAGAACAAGGACTGACTTCAGCATGCAACAATCCAACACCACACACAGCACCTCTCTGAAACAATCATACAATAGATGGAACCCAAAGTCATGGACTAAATGAACTCAATGGACGTTTCACAGGCATTTTACAGGGGTGGTCCATAGACTAGGGGAATGATAAATGAAATCTGTATATTCTATTAAAGGATGAGAAGGTGGTTAGGGGTTATTGAAATTGTATTGCATAGTATGGGACCTGAGCATGATGTAAATGATATGGAATAAGGGGTGGATACTGTCATGGTTTTAGGTGGGATAGAGTTCATTTTCTTCACTGGAGCTGGCATAGTGCTGTGCTTTGGACTTAGTATGAAAACAATGTTGATAACACACAGATGTTTTAGTTGTTGCTGGGTAGTGCTTATACTAGTCAAGGACATTTCTAGCTTCCCATGCTCTGCCAGGTGCACAAGAAGCAGGGAGGAGAGGGGGCACAGCTAAGAGAGCGGATTCAAACTGGCCAAAGGGATATTCAATATCATGTAATGTCGTGCCCTGTATGTTAATGGGGAAGAGCTGGCCGGGGGGAGGGAAGTAGCAATCGCGGCTTGGGGACCGGCAGCGTTGGTCGGCGGGTAGTGAGCAGTTGTATCGTTTCTGGTTTTTTTCCCCCTTTTCCTTTTTATTATATTATCGTTATTACTATAATCGTAAGTATTATAATTAATTTTTTATTTTAATTATTAAACTGTTTATATCTCAACCCACAAGTTGTGTGTTTTTTTGCTTTTGCTCTTTTGAGTCTCTCCCCCATCTCACAGGGGTGGGGGGAGTGAGCGAGCGGCTGCATGGTGTTTAGTTGCTGACTGGGGCTGAACCGCAACAGCATGTCATGGTGTCCTTCTCTTTGGCCACCTATAACACTCTCCACTACAGGAATGTGCACTGCTCAGGATTTGTAGGCCAGGAAAGGGAAGACTTCCCTGGGAAGCTTCTGTAGCTTCAGAGAATGCTCTGTCTTTCCACAACTGCCGCCTGAGCATGGTGGCCTGCATTGGTGCCATGAGCAAGACCAAAACACCACACTGAACAGGATGCGTTCAAGTCAGTACTTTGCCTTTCAGTCACCATTCTTGCACAGGCCCTTCCAGGTACATGGGACAAGCAAGGTTCAGGCCCTTCATGCTTGCTTGAGGGGTCTAAGAGTTACTTAACTCCTTGGAGAAACCTTCCCTGCAGACCCTCCTAATTCTGTATCATTTAAAACATCTGATAATAGTCAAAATCACTGCTGTCTGTTCTGCTCCTCTGGATTCAAACTCACCACACACGTCGGAGAACTGCCTATATTAGGAATGGCTGTACACAAAGTGGATAAAGTAGAACAAAGAGAAAAACATAGATGGTCTGTCACACGTGACAGGAAATGCAGTTTATTTTACACAGAGAACGTTTACCAACAAAATTCCTTTAAAATGTGACACATCATCATTAGCCATTGTTTCATCTTCATCTTTGTAGTTCATCTACATCTGCCCCTCAAACTCTCTGGCTTCTTTTCAAATGATTCCTTGGGATAGGAAATAGTGTTGCTAATCTCTGGAGGAAGCATCTTCCCAAGCCATTGGACGGCTCTGTACCTAGGAAATACCCCGAGTTGTGAAGCCCCATCACAGGGAGCAGGCCTTGAACATTCAGCAAGGGCTTCCTTAACTGTCCCATCCATCACACTCATCGTGGATGCAGTGAGCAAAACACTTAACAGTCACTTCAGCTGTGCAAGACAAATTTTAGTCTTTCACACTTCGCATTGCATTCAATCTTTCTTTGCAAAAAATTAGCAAATTTTGAACTGTTCCTTTACACAAAATTATTTGCAAACTCTTGGAAAAGCCTAGGTTTTGATGCCTAGAAAGTGGAATTAATTCTAGATTCATTTCCAAATACTTGACAATTAAACAGCTACTACACACAAACACATCTCCGCCCTCCTCGGTGGCAAAGGTAGGGTATTAGTCCTGGCAGACCTCGGGAAGGGCTGTCCCACACAAGGCAGCCTCCCCCAGCCCCTCTGTGGAGGCCTGCGTTGTGGGACTGGGGGAAGGAGCCCACCGCAGCCCCACACCCACCCAGGCAGATGTTCCTCATGACAAAAGCTTTTGAAGCACGCAAGTATTTAACATGTTTTCCACTTCTTCCTGCAGCAGTGGCAAGGGACAGTCTCGCCCCACCTGAGGCGCCCGGAGAGCGGACAGGAGCCCAAGGCCCCTCAGGGCCCAGCCAGGATGTGGCTTCCAGGTTGTCTCCCTGGGGTGTTGAGGCCGTTCCTGGGTTTTAACAGCATGTTACCACATTGCGGTTATTTCTCAATATTGTTCCTTTGTAGGGGAAGTTTCTAATTGCCTTGGAGCTTATATTTTTAAGTGCATGCCACGCACTCTCTGCCGAGGATCCCATCACACGGCCTCTGCCGAAGTTACTGCCTGGCTGCCGCTCTCCAAGTTCCACAGGCACGTGCCCAGGGCACCACTTTGGTGCCGTCCTGTCCTTGAGACCTAGGCTGAGGCCCTCATCTACCTCAATAGTCCTCAGCTTAAAATTGACCGTTCCATGTGTTTCTTGGATCATTTAATCGCAATCTATGCTTAATTATGTGCAATCCTCTGCTCAAACTTTCCCAAAGGCAAATGGCTGTTGCAATTCAGCTGCCTAAACTGCGAGAAATGTGAACCTCAAACTCCAGAGAATGAAAATGCAAGAAAGAGTTAAATCTCCAAGGCTTTCTAAATCAGATAGAAATGTAGCTTCTTCCAGGCTTGAGACATGATAACTCTGGAAACAGAGCATATTTATAAAAGAGTGGTATTTGATTTATGAGTCATAATGTATTCCCTTCCAGCTAATGGAATGACACAGGTATGGTTTTAGCTGGGATAGAGTTAATTTTCTTCACTCTAGCTGGTATAGTGCGGTGCTTTGAAATTAGCATGGAAAAAAAATATTGAGATAACACACAGATGTTTTAGTTGTTGCTGGGTAGCACTTGTACTAGTCAAGGACATTTCTAGCTTCCCATGCTCTGCTGGGTGCACAAGAAGCCGGGAGGGGAGGGGGCACAGCTAAGAGAGTGGATTCAAACTGACCAAAGGGATATTCCATATCATGTAACGTCATGCCCACTATGTTAACTGGCAGGAGCTGGCCGGGGGAGGGAGGAAGCAATCGTGGCTTGGGGAAAGGGCAGCGTCAGTCGGCGGGTGGTGAGCGGTTGTATCGTTTGTGTTTCTGTGCTTTTTTCCTTTTTTTCCCTTTCCCTTCCTTCTCCATTTTATTATATTAACATTATTGTCATTATTATCATAATCACTATTATTATTTTATTGTAATCATTAAACTGTGCTTATCTCAACCCACAAGTTCTTTTGCTCGTCTGATTCTCTTCCCCATCCCACAGGGGTGGGGGTGGGAAGTGAGCGAGCGGCTGCGTGGTGTTCAGTTGCCAGCTGAGGCTGAACCATGACAGTCCATTTTTGGCGCCCAACGTGGGGCACGAAGGGTTTGAGATAATAACAGTTGCTGTTCACCGCATTTATTCATCTGCTCTCAGTATTAGTTTGTCCAGTCTTTACTATGCCGATTGTACAGTACATGTTAAAACTTGCTGTTGGTTTTTTCAGTTTGCTGTACTCTGCAGTGATTAGAGATGTTTTGCCTAGGAGATATGTTATTAAAACACTGGCCTTGACCCTTATCGGTTATTTGGGTCTTGCATGGAAGCCGTTACTGTACTTCAACTACCACCACATGGAGGCAATTAGCAATTATACCTCCTCTTCTGAGAAGTTTTTTATGGAGGAAATAGAGAATGGCACCTTAGCTACCATCTTATATAATGCCTCCTCCTTCATTACAACAACTTTTCAGTATCTTGAACATCCTTGGGTAGTCAAGATACATCTGTTGATATTGCTTTGGCAGACGGTGTCAGTTCTAAGGTTAATAAGCAATTTAAGAATATCATCCAGAGATCTGTCCCAAGGCTCGATAGCTATGCGTGGCAGGGTATGTGGGATAGTATGGGCAAATACCTAAGACGGTGGGCACCCCCCGTGATGTGGGACTTCACCCCTGAACAAGTGCAGAATCCTGAAAAACTAGTAGAATATTTGGAGGAAGTATGTTGTCACCCTGGCAATTCCAGAGAGATACAAATCACTGCAATGTGCTGGGGCCTGGCTCATGCCTATCGAGCCCTATTTAACACTATTCAGTACCCCCAAGGGAAAGAGAAGGTCGCTGGATCTAAAAAGACAAAGACAAGGAAAGCAACGAGCACTGCGGCCACTCAAACCCTCACGACAGGCACTGCAGCTGCTCAAACCCCAGTGCCAAGCATTGCAGCTAAACCAGAGGACCAACCTGTGCCAGTATCAGTCACCCCTATACGCAAGAAGAAATCATGGAAGAGAAGGTCAACTCGTTTAGAAAGAGATTACGAGGAACCCGGGCCATCACGAGAAGAGGAGGAGGAAGAGGAAGAATGTGTACAAGAAACGGAAACTACCCGATCCCTATCCTTGAGTGAGTTGTGGGATATACGGAAAGATTTCGGGCATCATTCAGGTGAGCACGTTATCACCTGGTTGCTCCAATACTGGGATAGTGGGGCCAGCAGTCTGGAATTAGAGGGGAAGAAAGCCAAACAACTGGGATCCCTCTCCAGGGAAGGGGACATTGACAAAGCGATTGGAAAAAGAACACAAGCCCTCAGCCTCTGGATGCAACTCCTGTCTGGAGTAAGAGAAAGGTATCCCTTCAAGGAATATATTGTATTTCGCCTAGGAAAATGGGTGACCATGGAGAAAGGTATCCAGTATCTGAGGGAACTAGCCATGCTTGAGGTGATTTATGGTGACCTGGACGATCAACGGTCCTCCAAAATCCAGATGAAGCCCAGTGCACGCGACCCATGTGGCAGAGGTTTGTACGGAGCGCACCATTGATGCATGGCAACTTGTTGGCACTAATGTCCTGGAAAGAGGACAAGGCACCAATGGTGGCTGAGTTGATTGATAGACTCTGGGAGAATGGAGCAAATCTCTCTTCCTCGCTCGTCTCTGCTGTTGAGAAACTGTCCTGAGAGTTCCAGCAACTCAAAGAAGATATGTCCTACTCCCCACCAGTACAGACCAGTATCTCAGCCATTAGGAGTAAACGTCCCTTTGCTCAAGAGAAGGGATACACACGACAGGGCACCCTATGGTTTTACCTGCGTGATCACGGAGAGGACATGATGAGGTGGGATGGAAAACCTACCTCAGCCCTAGAGGCACAGGTACGTGAGCTGCAAGGGAAAACAATCACTCAGAGGGGTTTCTCCAGGAGAGCTGCTGCTCCAGTTTGCAGTAAGCAATTCCCCAGACAGAGGAGCAGAAGTGCTGATTTTCTTTTTGATCTTAACAGAGACACTCATGATTCATATTTACCGGAAGTGAGTGATGAATACTATGATCAGGACTAGGGGGGCCCTGCCTCCAGCCAGGTGGAGGAAAGGGATAACCGGGTTTACTGGACTGTGTGGATCCGATGGCCTGGCACATCTGACCCACAGGAATACAGGGCTTTAGTGGACACTGGTGCACAGTGCACCTTAATGCCATCAAACTATATAGGGGCAGAACCCATCAGTATTGCTGGAGTGACGGGGGATCCCAAGAGCTAACTGTATTGGAGGCCGAAGTGAGCCTAACTGGGAATGAGTGGCAAAAGCACCCCATTGTGATTGCCCCAGAGGCTCCGTGCATCCTTGGCATATACTTCCTCAGGAGAGGGTATTTCAAGGACCCAAAAGTGTACAGGTGGGCTTTAGGCATAGCTGCCTTGGAGATGGAGAGAATTAAACAGCTGTCCACCTTGCCTGGCCTCTCAAAGGACCCTTCTGTTGTGGGGTTGCTGAAGGTCAAAGAACAACAGGTGCCGATCACTACAACAACATTGCACCGGCGGCAATACTGCACCAACCGAGACTCCCTGATTCCCATCCATGGGCTCATTCGTCGACTGGAGAGCAAAGGACTTATCAGTAAGACCCACTCACCCTTTAACAGTCCCATAGGGCCAGTGAGGAAGTCTAATGGAGAGTGGAGACTAACAGTAGACTATCGTGGCCTGAATGAAGTCACGCCGCCACTGAGTGCTGCTGTACCAGACATGCTAGAACTTCAATACGAACTGGAGTCAAAGGCGGCCAAGTGGTATGCCACAATTGATATTGCTAATGCATTCTTCTCAATCCCACTGGCAGCAGAGTGCAGGCCACAGTTTGCTTTCACATGGAAGGGTGTCCAGTACACCTGGCATCGACTGCCCCAGGGGTGGAAACACAGTCCTACCATTTGCCGTGGACTGATTCAGACTGTACTGGAACAGGGAGAAGCTCCAGAACACCTTCAATACATTGATGACATCATTGTGTGGGGCAACACAGTGGAAGAAGTTTTTGAGAAAGGAGAGAAAATAGTCCAAATCCTTCTGAAAGCTGGTTTTGCCATAAAACAAAGTAAGGTGAAGGGAACAGCAGAAGAGATCCAGTTCTTAGGAATCAAATGGCAAGATGGACGTCGTCAGATCCCAATGGATGTGATCAACAAAATAGCAGCCATGCCTCCACCAACTAGCAAAAAGGAAACACAAGCTTTCTTGGGCGTTGTGGGTTTTTGGAGAATGCATATTGCAAATTACAGTATGATCGTAAGCCCTCTCTATTAAGTGACTCAGAAGAAGAATGATTTCAAATGGGGCCCTCCCTGAGCAACGACAAGACTTTGAAGAGATTAAACAGGAGATAGTTCATGCAGTAGCTCATGGGCCAGTCCGAGCAGGAGCCCATCTGGGCTGCCACATTGTGGCAAGATATTGCTGCCCAGGTAGAGAACCTGGTTGTCAAGGCATGTCATGTGGATGCTCACGTCCCCAAGAGTTGGTCCAGTGAAGAACATCGGAAGAACCAGCAGGTGGATCAAGCTGCTTAGATTGAAGTGGCTGAGGTGGATCTGGTCTGGCAACATAAGGGTGAACTATTTCTAGCTCAGTGGACCCATGACACCTCAGGCCATCAAGGAAGAGATGTAACACACAGGTGGGCTCGTGATCGAGGGGTGGACTTGACCATGGATGTTATTGCACTAGGCTATCCACAAATGTGACACATGTGCTGCAATCAAGCAAGCGAAGCGGGTAAAGCCTCTGTGGTATGGGGGACGATGGCTGAAATGTAAATATGGGGAGGCCTGGCAAATTGACTATATCCCACTCCCACAGACCCGCCAAGGCACGCACCATGTGCTTACAATGGTAGAAACAATGACTGGCTGGCTGGAAACATATCTTGTCCCCCACGCCAGTGCCCGGAACACTATTCTGGGTCTCGAAAAACAAGTCCTGTGGAGACATGGCACCCCAGAGAGAACCGAGTCAGACAATGGGACTCATTTCCGAAACAACCTCATAGACACCTGGGCCAAAGAGCATGGTATTGAGAGGGTGTATCACATCCACTATCATGCACCAGCCTCTTCAAAAATCGAATGGTAGAATGGACTGTTAAAAACTACACTGAAAGCAATGTGGGGTGGGACATTCAAGCACTGGGATACACATTTAGCAAAAGCCACGTGGTTAGTCAACATGAGGGGATCTGCCAAGCGAGCTGGCCCTGCCCAGTCAGAACCCTTAAGTAGTGTGGAAGGGGATACAGTTCCTGTAGTGCATGCACAAAGTATGCTGGGCAAAACAGTGTGGGTTCTTCCTGCCTCAGGCAAAGGCAAACCCATTCGTGGGACTGCTTTTGCTCGAGGACCTGGGTGTACTTGGTGGGTGATGCGGGAGGATGAAGGAGTCTGGTGTGTGCCTCAAGGGGATTTGGTTTTGGGCGAAAACAGTCAATGAACTGAATGGCACAATGCAAACTGCTATATAATATTGTGTGTCACCTCTGTGTTGTATCAATGATATCAGAGTACGAGCCTCCCAATCCATGGAAGATAGACTGTGAAACAGGCAAAGTGCAGCAGTGATGGAATGATGACTGACTCGGTATGCAGCAACCCAACGCCGCACACCCCATCTCTCCCACCCTGAAAGACTGATGCGACAGGTGGAGCCCAGAGTCACGGACTGGGTGGACTCAGTGGACATTTTTAATGGACATCTTACAGGGAAGGTCCATAAAGTAAGGGAATGATGTCTGTGTATTATGTTAAAGGATGGGAAGGGGAGGGGTGGTGGTTGGTAAGGTTGTATTGCATCGTATGGGACCTGGGCATGGTGTAAATGGTATGGAATAAGGGGTGGAGAATGTGCTGGTTTTGGCTGAGAAGGGGTTAATTCTCCTCACTGTGGGGGTCGGCTACCTTTCCAGCTTCCCTCACTCTGCCTGAGTGGTGGGAGGCTGGGAGGGGCAGGGCCACGGTGCAGGAGGCTGACCCCAACTGGCCAATGGCATGTTCATTCCGTACCATGTGCCACCATGGCCAGTATATTAAGGGGGGGCAGTTTGCGGCTCGGGTGCGTCGCGGCGTCGGGTCGGTGGGCGGTGAGCGGCTGCGGCGCGTGCGGTTTGTTATGGCGGTTCGTTCCCTTCCCCCCTCCTTTCCTCCTCCCCCGGGGCTTTGCGCCTCTCGTTGTTCTCCTTTACATTGCATTTCTGTTGTTGTTTCTTTTAATTTTAATTATTAAACTGTTCTTATCTCAACCCATGAGCGTTACCCTTCTGATTCTCTCCCCCATCTACCGGTGGAGGAGTGAGCAAGCGACTGTGTGGGGCTGAGTTGCCAGCTAAACCATGACACAGCCACTTGCTCACTCCCCCCACCCCAGTGGTATGGGGGAGAGAATCAGAAGAGCAAAAGCAAAAAAAAAAACTTGTGGGTTGAGATAAGAACAGTTTAATTATTAAAATAATAATAATGAAGATCTAAAAGACATCTAATATATGCTTGCTTGTCTGCTCCTCCAGTCAGTAGGGAGAGAAGATACCTCTGGAGGCATCCCTTTCTGTCATATACAAGGTGAAGCACTTCCTTGACCTGACTATCTATTAACTACACAGGCAGCTTAACGATTTGCTTGGGTTAGACGCGTTGCAAAGATGAATCATGTGATGTGGTGGCCCATGTTAAAGGTACTAAGTATTAGCAGAGAGTTGAACTGAAAGAGAATGACTCTGAATCCCAAAGACTCTGTGGAATTTGCTGGGTAACTGTTGAGCATCTGTCTGATCTTTTTCTGAGACAGATTTAGATGGAAGTTTGTGAGTATGTTTATTTTTAAAATCTTATTTCCTCTTTCTCATTTAGAGATGCAGTCTCTTAAGCAACACGGCTAACTTCTGGCAATTCAAACAGAGACACTGTTGGGTCTTTCACCTTCCATTTCAGTTCTAGTCTTTAAAGATTTTTGGAATTTCATAAGTTACTCATGCAAAAAATATTTGCTTACATTGCACTTACGGTATGTCTGTGGGCAGATTTAAGTAGCAGAATGAAGCAAACTCTAGTAAGTGATTCCATGTCACGTGCCACCAGGGAAGGAGGGAGACGTGACTCAGATTCACCAGTCCTCTTGGTGTGAATTAAGGTCCATACACACTCAACAGTCACTCAAGGTCCATACACAATCATTACTTTTACTATGTATAATTGTAATTGTATTGACAGGGGCCCGGCAATATTGTAAAAGTTACTTCTTAGCTTAAGTCTTGCATTACTTAATTAGTTCAAGCCTTGCATTACTGAAATGTGAAAGAATGAAAGGAAGAGGGAAGGTGCTGACGTGGAAGTCACGGACACTGCACACGACCAATATGATCAAGCAAATGCCAGTTTATTACAAACACAGCGTGGTTAATATAGCTCTGCAACCACCTTATCACACACAAGCCTCTATTGTTTATTATATACAAGCCTATTATTAGTTGGTCAGCACGGCCTTGGGCTTTATCCCAAAGATAGCCACTAGCAGCATCAGCAACTCCCGCCTTGTTTTGCTACCCCGTAACGAGACACTCCCGCCGGTGATATGGGATGCGGCCCCTGTTGACAGAGTAGCACCTGTGGCCAATCTTGGAATGCAACTTATCAGGAAGGCGCAATGCCATCCCACACGTTCCCACAGTAAGTTCGTACCATGCTGCTTTGTAAGCCTTGGGAAATACAAAATCACAGCTGTTATTAATAGCTACATACATTGGTTTTAACTCGCAACATCCTTGAGGCCTTCTTGTTCCCAGGCAGATTAAGACCGCGCAGTCCGAGCCTGGATTGTTCACTACATGTCCTTTGCTTTCCAGATATCCCACTGGAAGGTGGGTGGAGAGAGAGAGAGAGATCGCTGGTCCAGGTTCCAGCATTGGTCCAGCCAACAGGAGGTGTCTGGTTGGTAGGCGTGCTTGTTCAAAAAAGTCCCCCAAATGGCACTTGCCTTCCCCCTTTGATGTCCACCGGTCACTACAGACCGCCCCCCAGGGTTTTTGCAGCTTGTGAGTGTTTGAGACATTCCTTGGAAAGGCTCAAGGGATCTCCACCCCGTCCCCTTACCGAGTTTTGTCTCGTGCCGATTGGTTAGCTGTCCCCACTAGCTATGTAAATTAGCATGCATGCTCCTTACAGGAGTGTGGAGGGGCAAGTCTTCTCAGTCCTGAACTGAGTCAGTGGTTGTGATCTCCACCTGCCGCCTTTACCTTTCCCCTAGTTACTGCAGTTTTTTACTGACTTCACACTTTATCACCCAGCTGAGGCTTTTATCGGTCTCTCAGTCCTACTCAAAAGATATAGTCATAAAACAAATGCCTCCTTATCTCTCAGCTCCCTCTGATTGCCAGATTCTGTTTTGCAAAGCTCACACGGTTCAAACAGTTCTTTTTTCCAGGGGGTTACAAGTTAGCTTTGGTGTTAAATTGCTTGTTCTTCCAGTTGGTCTCCTACATTCCATTGCCCGGTGGGCAATGAGTCAATAATCACACACTCAGGAGAGACATTAATGATTTATTTCAGGGTTGCGCAAGCCTGGGTGCTCAGTGGTTTTCCACAAAACAAGCACACCAAAGGTGGCTACCTCATTATATTTATACAATAAGTCCATACATATTCTAGCTATGTAATACATATTCATTCTAATCTACATAGGTTGCATAATGGCATTAAGTCACTCTCCTTGGCTCCGCTTCAGATCCTTCTGCACATGCCTTCCTCTTTTTGGGGGTCTTGCTGGTCTTTACAGATGAAGTACCCTAACCCTTTTTATCCATATATGGTCACATGTCACCTAAGGACAATTTAAGGCTATTTTCTCTTGCCAATTCTCCTTAATTTTCTTCCAAAAGGAATGTTTGTCCTTGATTAAATGGATAATCGCTGATGGCCAAG
Source organism: Phalacrocorax aristotelis (assembly GCF_949628215.1). Classification (NCBI taxonomy): domain Eukaryota; kingdom Metazoa; phylum Chordata; class Aves; order Suliformes; family Phalacrocoracidae; genus Phalacrocorax; species Phalacrocorax aristotelis. Next base: position 24,993,598 of record NC_134310.1, read on the forward strand.
ATATCCCGTCCCTAAGCTTAGGTTAAATATTAAAACATGAAACAGTGCTTGATCAAAATGAAAGGAATCTAGATTCATGCTAACTAAACATAAACAATACCTGTTCTTTCCAAGGAGGAGATTGTTCTCTTACACCACTGCATGAAATTTTTTGGGATGTTCATGTTCAGATTCCTGATCTGTGTTCAAACATGGATTGTTATTTGTAATTGGTCAGCTAATTCACAAAATGATAATTTTGTGCTCGGATTATGTAAATTTAAAAGCTCATTTGGTCTTACTATCCATATTAACACTTTTAAAGCATGCTTCCAGAGCAACAGGTCACTTCTTTGAAATTAACTTTTTATGAAGATTAGTGCCAGGAAAAAATGTTCTTAGTGATGTACCTAGAAAGAAAATGAAGAGTAGACATGAACATAAAGTGATTTTTTAAATAAAATTTTTATCTGTATTCAAATAATACTTTCTGGAGAATATGTCCATGGTCTATGAAGCATACCAGCGACGTTTTCCTCTGGATGACAGGGTTATTTAACTGAGATTTTGTAATGAAAACATATATGCATTTCCTTCTACACTTCTAAGAAAAGAATTGCCATGAAAATCTGTCGTGGTTTAGCCGGCAGCTCAAACCCACACAGTCGCTCGCTCACTCCCCCACCGGTAGATGGGGGAGAGAATCAGAAGGGTAACGCTTGTGGGTTGGGATAAGAACAGTTTAATAATTAAAAGAAACAACAGAAATGCAATGTAAAGGAGAACAACGAGAGGTGCAAAACCCGGGGGGGGGGGGGGAAGGGAGGGGAACGAACCGCCAAAACAAACCACATGCGACGCAGCCGCTCACTGCCCACCGACCCGACGCTGCGACGCACCCAAGCCGCAAACTGCCCCCCCTTAATATACTGGCCATGGTGGCACATGGTACGGAATGAACATGCCATTGGCCAGTTGGGGTCAGCCTCCTGCACCGTGGCCCTGCCCCTCCCAGCCTCCCACCACTCAGGCAGAGTGAGGGAAGCTGGAAAGGTAGCCAACCCCCCACGGTGAGGAGAATTAACCCCTTCTCAGCCAAAACCAGCACATTCTCCACCCCTTATTCCATACCATTTACACCATGCCCAGGTCCCATACGATGCAATACAACCTTACCAACCACCACCCCTCCCCTTCCCATCCTTTAACATAATACACAGACATCATTCCCTTACTTTATGGACCTTCCCTGTAAGATGTCCATTAAAAATGTCCACTGAGTCCACCCAGTCCGTGACTCTGGGCTCCACCTGTCGCATCAGTCTTTCAGGGTGGGAGAGATGGGGTGTGTGGCGTTGGGTTGCTGCATACCGAGTCAGTCATCGTTCCATCACTGCTGCACTTTGCCTGTTTCATAGTTTATCTTCCATGGGTTGGGAGGCTTGTAATCTGATATCATTGATACAACACAGAGGTGACACACAATATTATACAGCAGTTTGCATTGTGCCATTCAGTTCATTGACTGTTTTCGCCTAAAATCAAATCCCCTTGAGGCACACACCAGACTCCTTCATCCTCCCGCATCACCCACCAAGTACACCCAGGTCCTCGAGCAAAAGCAGTCCCACGAATGGGTTTGCCTTTGCCTGAGGCAGGAAGAACCCACACTGTTTTGCCCAGCATACTTTTTGCGTGCACTACAGGGACTCTATCCCCATCCACGGTATGTAGGATTTCTGACTGGGCAGGGCCAGCTCGCTTGGCAGAGCCCCTCATGTTGACTAACCACGTGGCTTTTGCTAAATGTGTATCCCAGTGTTTAAATGTTCCACCCCCCATTGCTCTCAGTGTCATCTTTAATAGTCCATTGTATCTTTCGATTTTCCCAGAGGCTGGTGCGTGATAGGGGATGTGATACACCCTCTCAATACCATGCTCTTTGGCCCAGGTGTCTATGAGGTTATTTCGGAAATGAGTCCCATTGTCTGACTCGGTTCTCTCTGGGGTGCCATGTCACCACAGGACTTGTTTTTCGAGGCCCAAGATAGTGTTCCGAGCAGTGACATTGGGCACAGGATATGTTTCCAGCCATCTGGTGGTTGCTTCCACCATTGCAAGCATATGGTGCTTGCCTTCGCAGGTTTGTGGGAGTGTGATATAGTCAATCTTCCAAGCCTGCCCATATTTATATTTCAGCCATTGTCCCCCATACCACAGACGCTTTAGCCGCTTCACTTGCTTGATTGCAGCGCATGTGTCACATTCGTGGATAACCTGCGCAATAGCGTCCATGGTCAAGTCCACCCCTCGATCACGAGCCCATCTGTATGTTGCATCTCTCCCTTGATGGCCTGAGGTGTCATGAGTCCACAGAGCTAGAAATAGTTCACCCTTATGTTGCCAGTCCAGATCCACCTCAGCCACTTCAATCTTGGCAGCCTGATCCACCTGCTGGTTGTTCCGATGTTCTTTGGTGGCCCGACTCTTGGGGGCATGAGCATCCACATGATGTACCTTTACAGCCAGGTTCTGTACCCGGGCACCAATATCTTGCCACAGTGCAGCAGCCCAGATGGGTTTGCCTCTGTGCTTCCAGATGTTCTGCTTCCACTGCTGTAACCAGCCCCACAGGGCATTTTCCACCATCCAGGAGTCAGTATAAAGTCAGTATAGAGATAGAGCACTGGCCACTTTTCCCGTTCAGCAATCTCTAAGGCCAGCTGGATGGCCTTTACCTCTGCAAACTGACTTGATTCACCTTCTTCTTCAGCAGTTTCTGCTACTTGTCGTGTAGAACTCCATACAGCAGCCGTCCATCTCCGATGCTTCCCTACAAGACGACAGGACCCATCAGTGAACAGGGCGTATTGATTCATATTTTCTGGCAGTTTGTTATAGAGTGGGGCTTCTTCAGCACGTGTCACCTCCTCCTCTGGTGATATTCCAAAGTCTTTGCCTTCTGGCCAGTCCATAATCACTTCCAAGATTCCTGGGCGACTGGGGTTTCCTACTTGAGCCCGCTGGGTGATCAGTGCAACCCATTTACTCCACGTAGCATCAGTTGCATGGTGTGTAGAGGGGATGTTTCCTTTGAACATCCAGCCCAGCACTGGCAGTCGGGGTGCCAGGAGCAACTGTGCTTCAGTACCAACCACTTCTGAAGCAGATCAGACCCCTTCATATGCTGCCAATATCTCTTTTTCAGTTGGAGTATAGTGGGCTTCGGACCCTTTGTATCCCCAAATCCAAAATCCTAGGGGTCGACCTTGGGTCTCCCCATGTGCTTTCTGCCAGAGGCTCCAGGTAGGGCCATTCTCCCCGGCTGCAGTGTAGAGCACATTTTTCACATCTTGTCCTGCCCAGACTGGCCCAAGGCCTGCTGCATGAACTATTTCTCATTTAATCTCTTCAAAGTCTTGTCGTTGATCAGGGCCCCATTTGAAATCATTCTTCTTCCGAGTCACTTGATAGAGAGGGCTTACGATCAGACTGTAGTGTGGAATATGCATTCTCCAAAAACCCACAATGCCTAAAAATGCTTGTGTTTCCTTTTTGCTCTTGGGATCCCCCTGTCACTCCAGCAATGCGGATGGGTTCTGCCCCTATCTAGTTTGACGGCATTAAGGTGCACTGTGCACCAGTGTCCACTAAAGCTTTATACTCCTGTGGGTCAGATGTGCCAGGCCATCAGATCCACACAGTCCAGTAAACCCGGTTATCCCTTTCCTCCACCTGGCTGGAGGCAGGGTCCCCCTAGTCCTGATCATAGTATTCGTCATTCCCTTCTTGTAAATACAAACCACGAGTGTCTCTGTTAAGATCAAAATCAGCGCTTCTGCTCCTCTGTCTGGGGAATTGCTTACCGGAATCTGGCGCAGCAGCTCTCCTGGAGAAACTCCCCTGAGTAATTGTTCTCCCTTGCAGCTCACATACCCGTGCCTCTAGGGTTGAGGTAGGTTTTCCATCCCACTTCTTCATGTACTCTCTGTGGTCACGCAGGTAAAACCATAGGGTGCCCCATCGTGCGTATCCTTTCTCTTTAGCAAAGGGATGCTTACTCCTAATGGCTGAGCTACTGGTCCATACTGGTGGGGAGTAGGACATATCTTCTTTGAGTTGCTGGACCTCTCGGGATAGTTTCTGAACAGCAGAGGTGAGCGAGGAAGAGAAATTTGCTTCGTACTCCTGGAGTTTATTAATCAACTCTGCCACCGTTGGTGCCTTGTCATCTTTCCAGGACGTTAGTGCCAATGAGTTCTCATGTGTCGATGGTGTGCTCCGTACAAACTTCTGCCACATGGGATGTGTGCACTCGGCTTCATCTGGATCTTTGGATCACTGTTGATTGTCTAGGTCACTATAAATCACCTCAAGCACGGCTAGTTCCCTCAGGTACGTGATACTTTTCTCCATAGTCATCCATTTTCCTAGGCGAAATACAATATCTTCCTTGAAGGGGTATCTTTCTCTCACACCTGACAGGGGTCGCCTCCAGAGGCTGAGGGCTTGTGTTCTTTTTCCAAATGCTTTATCAATGCCCCCTTCCGTAGAGAGGGATCCCAGTTGTTTAGCTTCTTTCTCCTCTACTTCCAGGCTACTGGCCCCGTTATTCCAGCATTGGAGCAGCCAGTTGATAATGTGCTCACCTGAACGACGGCAAAATCTTTTTGCATGTCCCGCAACTCACTCAAGGATAGGGATCGGGTCGGTTCTGTTTCTTGTAGAAGTTCTTCCTCTTCCTCCTCCTCTTCTCATGATGGCCCTGGTTCTTCATCATCTCTTTCTAAGTGAGTTGACTTTCTCTTCCACGATTTCTTCTTGTGTATAGGGGCACCTGATACTGGCAAGGGTTGGTCCACTGATTTAGCTGCAACACTTGTCACCAGGGTTGGAGTAGCTGCAGTGTCTGTCGTGGGGGTTGGAATGGCCGTAGTGCTTCTCGCTTTCCTTGTCTTTGTCTTTTTAGATCCAGAGGCCTTCTCTTCCCCTTGGGGGTAATGAATAGTGTTAAATAGGGCTTGATAGGCATGGGCCAGGCCCCAGCACATTGCAGTGATCTGTATCTCTCTGGGAGTGCCAGGGTGACAACATACTTCCTCCAAATATTCTACTAATTTTTCAGGATTCTGCACTTGTTCAGGGGTGAAGTCCCACACCACGGGGGGTGCCCACCGTCTTAGGTATTTGCCCATACTATCCCACATACCCTGCCACGCATAGCTATCGAGCCTTGGGGCAGATCTCTGGTTGATATTCTTAAATTGCTTATTAACCTTAGACAGAGCTGAAATGGTCTGCCAAAGCAATACCAACAGACATATCTTAACTACCCAAGGATGTTCAAGATGCTGAAAAGTTGTTGTAATGAAGGAGGAGACATTATATAAGATGGTAGCTAAGGTGCCATTCTCTATTTCCTCCATAAAAAACTTCTCAGAGGAGGAGGTATAATTGCTAATTGTCTCCATGAGGTGGTAGTTGAAGTACAGTAACAGCTTCCATGGAAGACCCAAATAACCAGTAAAGCTCAAGGCCAGTGTTTTAATAACAAGTCTCCTAGGCAAAACATCTCTAATCACTGCAGAGCACAGCAAACTACAAAAACCAACAGCAATTTTTAACATGTACTTCACAATCAGCATGGTATAGACTGGACAAACTAGTACTGAAAACAAAAGAATCAGTGCTGTGACCAGCAACTGTTATTATCTCAAACCCTTTGTACCCCATGTTGGGCACCAAAAAGGACTGTCGTGGTTCAGCCTCAGTTGGCAACTGAACACCACACAGCCACTTGCTAACTCCCCCATCCCACAGGGATGGGGGAAAGAATCTGAAGAGCGAAAGCACAGAAAAACCTTGTGGGTTGAGATAAGAACAGTTTAATAATTACAATAAATAAAAATAATAGTAATGATTATGATAATAACAATAATGATAATATAATAAGATGGAAAAGAAAAAAAAGGAAGAACCAGAAACAGAAACGATACATCCACTCACCACCCACCGACCCACGCTGCCTGCCCCCGAGCCGCAATTGCTGCTTTCCTCCCCCAGCCAGCTCCTCCCAGTTAACATACTGGGCATGACGTTACATGATAGGGAATATCCCTTTGGCCAGATTGAACCTGCCCTCTCATCTGTGCCCCCTCCCCTCCCGGCTTCTTGTGCACCTGGCAGAGCATGGGAAGCTAGAAAAGTCCTTGACTAGTTCAAGCACTACCCAGCAACAACTAAAACATCTGTGTGTTATCTCAATATTTTTTTTCCATGCTAATTTCAAAGCACCGCACTATACCAGCTAGAGTGAAGAAAATTATCTCTATCTCAGCTAAAACCATGACACCTTCTTAAATTGGGGGTCCCAAAACGTCACAGTACTGCAAATGTGGTCTCACTAGGGCAAAGTAGAGGGGGAGGATAACCTCCCTCGACCTGCTGGCCACACTCCTTTTAATGCACCCCAGGATACCACTGGGCTTCTTGGCCACAAGGGCACAGTGCTGGCTCAGGGTCAACCTGCTATCCACCAGCACTCCCAGGTCCCTCTCAACAGAGCTGCTTTCCAGCGTGTCAACCCCCAACCTGTACTGGTACATGGGTTTGTTCCTCCCCAGATGCAGGACCTTGCACTTGCTTTTGTTGAGTTTCATGAGGTTCCCCTCAGCCCAGCTCTCCAGCCTGTCCAGGTCTCATTGGATGGTAGCACAGCCTCCTGGTATATCAGCCACTCCTCCCAGCTTGGTATAATCAGCGAACTTGAGAAAGAAGCAAGCCTACCTAGGGACTTATTTTCCTTTGAAGTCATCTTTCAAAGGCTGAAGGAAAAATCCAGAAATAGTTACAGGGAATTGTCTGGATTATTTCAACTTTCACTCGCTAGATGGATATTTCCTCTGCCTCCACCAACCTTCCTTCTTCCTAATGTCTTTTTACATCTACACTATACTTTTTGCACCTTTCTATATGGAATTCCACTCTGTGACACTTTTCTGACCTTTTTACAGTCTCAGGTGAAATTTCTAGGAAAACTCCAGAAAAATTCAGTTCTTTTGACCTTGAGATTCTTCCTGCGCTGCAGGACCCTCTTTTCACATGGCCACAAGAGGCACCACAAGGCTGGGCTGCCCTCAACTGGGCCCTGTAAATCTGTATATTCCTCCTCTGCCATAGCAGCAGAAATCAAGAGCAGAAGGAGTAGGCCAGGCTATTTCTCCCTGGTGCTAAATCCTCCTCCTTGGGGAGCCTGACTTAAACAGCAGCCTTACTTGGGTGAGAATGAATAGATGAGTGCTTGAGCAGGTTCCAGTTAGGAAAGAGAACAGTCCTCCAGAAATAGAGCTTATTCTTCTCTCCCTACGAGAGGAAGGATATTATCTGCCTCTGGATATATTTTTCTGTTTAGTTTGTAGCCACTGGGATACTGTCACAGTTTTAGCTGGGATAGAGTTCATTTTCTTCACTGGAGCTGGCATAGTGTTGTGCTTTGGACTTAGTATGAAAACAATGTTGATAACACACTGATGTTTTAGTTTTTGCTAGGTAGTGCTTATACTAGTCAAGGACTTTTCCAGCCTCCCATGCTCTGCCGGGTGCACAAGAAGCCAGGAGGGGAGGGGGCACAGATGAGAGAGCTGTTTCATCTCTTGTTGTTTGGGGTTTTTCCCTCTTCCTGAGGTTTCACCTCTCTTTTTCTCTCTTTTTATTTTCCTTTTCATTAGATTATTATTATAATTTATACTATTTTATTTTAATTATTAAACTGTTCTTATCTCAACCCACGATTTTTCTCTACTTTGGCCCTTCTGATTCTCTCCCCCATCCCACAGGTGTGGGGGGAATGGGCGATTGGCTGTGTGGTGCTTAGTTGCTGAACGGGGCTAAACCACGACAGATATACAAAGGGAATTAATGCAATCCTTCTTAACTACAAAAAGTAAAAATCCTCTTTTGTTTTTTTTACTTTCTCACATTATTATGGAATTTTGTGGTCGCATGTTAATGTCTTTTATATGAATGTGCTTTCTCTAGATTTGACTAGGAGAAAAATAATTTCTTGGCCTTTTCACTAACATCCAGTGTAAAATAAGTTTATCTTACACATCTTCCCTGTGAGGACCACAGCAATGCAGCTTTCCCATGGAGACTCATTCTCAGAATTATTCCATAACATATTTCTTTCTGAAATTATTTTAAAATCACAAGTCCATGGAAACAACAATAGAAGATTACACAGGCCTTACATAAACAGATTGTGCCTAAAATGGCAGTGCATGTATGTGAATAATTTAGAAAAGAAAAAGTGCTTCATTTCTTCTTATAGAAAAGCTCAGCAAGCAGAAAGGCAACTGTTCAAATCATCAGCAAGATCTCTGGAGGTAAAGAACAAAGCTTTGTTAAAAGCTTATCCCGGAATCAACAGGGCATATTTTAGGTCTCTATACCATGAATGAACTAATTTTGTGTAGCATCCTCTGCTTTGTTTTTTCTAACGGAGTGACTCATTCTCACTTGCACAGCTGCTCCTGCACAGGGTCATGGGAATGCTGTTTTGTCTTGCTCAACTTTTCCCCATTTTTCTGCAAGCAAGAGGAAGATTTTTTTTTCTCTGCTTCGCCCCGCAGATACTCAAGGAACAGCTGGAGACCAAGATCATTAATGAAAAAAATGCCATGCTTCCCAGCCCCTGCACAACCTAGAGGCTTCCCTGCAAGCTTGAGGGTTGATGCTTCTATAAAGCCTGATGGGAACGTCTGCGTGAAGTCACCGGACTACCAGAGGCCAGGCAGAGCATACCTTACAGAGAGCTGGCTTCTACCCCAATGTAGATATAAAGGGCTCTTTGAAGGCACACCACTGAAAGTCCTGAAAGGCCATTTGCCCAAGAATAACCAAGAAGATTATACTAATCTGAGGATCACTAAAGAGTAAAATCCCTAGTATTCAATTACACCGGAGGGCACCTTGATTATTTCGTAATAGCACAAAAGTCAAAACAGTCCCCACAGGAAGAGGCAGTTACATGCCATGTTTACTCCATACCATGCAGGGAGTTGGTTTGTCTCTATTCTTGCTCTAGGGTTTCTATTCCATTCAGGATTTGTAAATCAATTTCCTCTTCCTATTCAAACCAAAGAAATCCATGTTCCTGCATATTTTAAATGACTATTTGCATTACATAGAAGCCAAGCACTTTGCAAATGGCATTTCAAACTGCTTATTTTTTTGCCTGCTCCTTACAAGATTTCTTAATGTACTTGGCATCTGCAAGCTGAAACTTCAGTTTTGTCCCACACTGTATTCCCATGACACAATTTCTGCTGCTTATTTTGTTGTGGAGGTGCAACATCCCATATGCATTCTATCTTTGTTGTCACTCTTCTAGCTTTTGAATAAACACAACAGTTTATTTCCATCTCCAGAAGAACCAAATCTCACTATGTCAGTCATCTGTTTTGTTTTTAAAAATGCTTCCTCTCATACAGAGACTTTTATACCATATTTTTCTTCTATGAGTCTTCATTTATTTTGAGGCTTTAGGATCTTTCTTTTGTGTGTATAAATCAAAGCTTGTTAAAAAAAAGAAAGGAAAATCCAAGATTTCTTTCCCCTGTATCACTATAATCAAACTAACAATTCGTTTGGGTCTGATTCATATTTTCATGCAAAGCCCCCTGCCTCTGCTGGAATTGGTGTAACTGAGCATCAGACCTTCCTTTTTACTTCTCAGAGATGGCTATAGCATTTTTCCTGTATCACAAGAAAAAAAATCAAAGGGTTAGAAAGTGAGATGGGATCCAAGGTTAAGACTCTCTGATTTAGTGTGGAGACCTTGGAGATTTCTGCAGTTTGCACAAGGACAGATATAAATCTTATGTAATCCTGCTCCAGCAGAGAGGCTTTGCATAAGAACTTCTACAAATGAAGCACCTAATTACCACCAAATATGTAGCAAAGGAGTGAGAGTAAATCTTTGATATGCTGTACCAGTTCTTAGAGATCATGACAAACCAAAACATCACAGACGAATGAATATGTAGAAGATTACAAATATGGACTCATGGGCAGAGTTTCACAAAGTGATGAGATCTGTTTTTGGCATTATCAAGGTTAAAAAAGCTGAAGCCACATTCTGCAGAGAGTTGAACCAGCATAAATTCACTGCACTCAATAGAAATCATTCATACCTTTTTGAAGTGATTTCTTTAAAATTATTTTTTTTGTCCAGTAGAATTTTTCCCACATGGAATATTGCATATCTGTACAATGCCATGGCTGAAACATCCTCCATTCTCAGTTTTATACTATGCACTTGCTCTTTTGCTTGAATGTTCAGTCTCAGACATTTCATTGCCTACCGCCAAAGTAGCCTCAATCCATCTTTTTAGCAGATTCCTCTGGCCTTGAGGGAAGAAATAACTTTGCTGCTGTGGAATGACTCACAGGATCACATTATCATGTGTGAGGGTTGTGTCAAAAGGTCAGTGGTCACCAGCTGGATGATCCTGTGGTGTATGACAGACACAGATTCTGTAGGGTGTAGGCACAGAATCACTTTATTATAAAATTCTCTAATTATATATAGCATTTCAGTAAAGGGGAGGCCCCTTTACTCCCCAGTCACCACCTGATTCATGTTCCCAGTATAGCTCAATGCTTATATTTTCTGTTCCCCCTGGCAGGCGCTCGACTGTTGTTTCTCAGCTCCTTATCTCTGGAATTTATCCAGCCACTTGTTGTTTGCAAACTGCTGGAACATGCAGAGCTTGCTTTGTATGTGCCCTTTCTTTGATCCATTGTCCTTGGTCATTTCAGGAAACTGGCAGAAGCTGCATATTTCCCATGCTGTTTTTATTACACAAGATGTTGCTCTCAAAATCTCCCCCTTTTTATTTATGACCAATCCATTGATTAACAGTGTGGCCATAATGCGGGCGTCTACCTTTTGCACTCATCAGATAGCTGACCACAGAATCTGTAAAAACAGTAAGAAGAAAAACAACACAGCACCTATACCAATAAATACCCACATTCAAAGATTTAATCCACTAAACCATGTCTCTGGATTTAGCCATGACAAATCATCCCTTAATGTTTGAAGCACACTTTCACTTGTTAGGTCTTGCAATTTCTTAATTTGGTCCATTAATTGATCATGCAGAGATTGAATGTTATGCTGAAGAGATAATTCAAACACTCCCTGTAAATGTTGTTTCACAAAAACCCAGCTATGCTGAGTACTATTCCACAGGAGAGGCATGACACATAAAGCTCTATGTTTATGTATGTTCCCAATTGCATTGTAGGTTCACTCGGGTTTTGAGTGCCTCCTGCTGATCTCCCAGCCATATCACTGTGGCTTCTAAGGCCTGCAATCGAGATAAAATCTCTTCATCAATTTTTTCTTGTAATTGAAATTCTTTAGTCACATTTGTCAAAGCTTCTCCAACTACGTGTGCAGTTTTAACAGACTGTATAAGTGAGGCCACTGCTGTAGCAGCCGAGGCTATAATAATAACCGCAGAATTTATTGCAAATATCAACCATCCTAAAAACCATCTAGTTCTTCTTTTTGTCTCACTTACTACTTGCTCTAAAATCCTAGCAAATCGAGCTAAACCATCTTCACCTTCCCACAATCTTGTTAAATTCACCGGTAACCATAATTCTGAACACCACTGAAGAGGAAAAAGATAAGATTTATTTTGTGCATTACTAAAAGATACACAAATCCTGCTCATCTTCAGCATGCGTTTTTCACTTGGGCTGGCTTTACATTTCTCACAGGGATCCAGTAAGGACCTGAAGGAAGAGAAACACAAGCATATCCCCGTCCCCAGGTAAGCAGAGGAACTGGTCCCGCCCATTGACCAGATTCCAAATTCTTATAAAACACCTGGGGCTTCGCAGTAGAGGATTCTCCAAGCTCTAAAATGTCTATCTACCATGGAACTATATTGTTTAGATCCAGATAGATTAAGAAAATTTAAAACATAAGTAGCTTTGTCCAGTATTTCCTGCGGTGTTGTCCCTACTGGATTCCCCCTTTTTTGTTTATCGATAAGCGATTTCAAAGAATGGTGGGTGCATTCTATAATCACCCGACCAGTTGGAGAACGTGGGATTCCAGTAACATGTTAAATTCCCCAATCCTGCAAAAATAAGAGAAAACGGCGAGAAACATAAGCTGATCCATTGTCTGTCTTTATCTTCCAGGGAACCCCCATGGTTGCAAAACATCGCAAAAAATGTTTCACAACATCCTGGGCCCGTTCCCCAGAATGAGCAGTGGCTATTAAAAACCCAGAGAAGGTATCGATAGAAACGTGGACATACTTAAGTCATCCAAAGGAAGAAATGTGTGTGACATTTGATTGCCACAAGTCATTTGCATTTAAACCTCTAGGATTAGTTCCAGGCAAAACAGGTAAAGGAGAAAGCCACTGATAATCCGGGCATGCCCAAATTATATCCTGAGCTTGTTCAGTTGTTAGAGAAAAATGTTTCCGTAAGGAGTGTGCATTTTGATGAAAAAATTCATGAGCCAATTTGGCCTGCTCAAAATGCCAAGGAGAAACTGCAGCCATTGTAAATTGATATGCTATTGCATTACCTTCAACTAGGGGTTGTGTGAGATCGAATATGGATGACAAAATAGAAATGTCTTGTTTTTAAAAGCTGCACTAGTTTTAACAAGAAAAAAAACAACCGCTTGTTGTCCATCTCCCGTATAAAAGCAGATTCTAAACACTGAATAATACCCATGACGTATGCAGAATCTGCATATATTAAGAGGTTCCCTGGAAAATAATTCAAAAGCACGAACTGCTGCAGCTAATTTCACAATTTGTGTAGACCCAGATAGATGCAAAACATCTGAGGCCCAGTCTGCACAGTCTGTTTGTTGTCAAACAACTGCAGCTTTACCAGAACCATCAATACAGTACGTGCATTTTGCAAAGGAACAGAACTCAACAAAGATCGTGGTTAGAGAGGTAAGCAGTGTAAAAAACCTAATAAACGATGACGTGGCAAAGAATGCAAAACAACATCAGTATAATCAGCCAAGGTAGCCTGAAAAGTTAAACTGTTACACAACACAGGGTGAAACTCTTCTTTTGTTAATGGTAAATGGATAAAGACAGGATCTCATCCTGTTATTTGTTGACATTTCACATGACCTTGTGAAACAAGTCTGGCAATCATCTCTAGGACAGTGGTTAATGTCTTGGCAAAAGAATGTGGTAGAAATAGCCATTCTAAAATGCACAAAGCATCCTCTTCCTTCTGCGCTTTTTTGTCCCATTGGCCTAGAAGAGCATACGGTTGAAAAGAACGGTAAATGACAAACAATCAAACTGACAACTGGAGGGAAATTCAGTGAGCGAATGTGGAATTAGATTTATCTGTCACTGAAGTGCTGACTGAGCGCCTTCTGTCAATTGTCTAGGAGAAGTTAGCTCAGGATTCCCCTTCAGTAAAGAAAACAGAGGTGACCATGTGTTGTTATACCTAACAGAGGTTGAAGCCAGTTAATTGTTCCCAACAGCTTTTGTAAATCATTCAAAGTACTCACTGTGGTAGCAAGTCGGACCGACTGTGGATATACATACAAATCAAGAAGTTTCCAACCAGTGTATTTCCATGGAGGAACTGACTGCACCTTTTCTGTCGCAGTTTGGAGGCCGTATCACAGATGCTCAGTTACTAGACCTTCAAAAACTTGGGAAAGAAGTGATTCAGTTTCAACAGCTAATGAAATATTGTCCATATAATGATATAACATGATGTTATTATACAGTCTGCGAATAGTCGACAAGGCTTCACTGACCACCACTTGACATATGGTTGGGCTGTTTTTCATCCCTTGCGGTAGAACTACCCAATGAAACCGCTGCATAGGTCGATCATTATTAATCACAGGAACTGAAAAGGCAGAACAAACACAATCATCAGGATCTAAATGAATAGTAAAAAAGCAATCTTTCAAATCAATAACCCTCAAATGCCAATTATCCAGAATCATAGTTGGATTTGGAGTTCCTGGTTCTAGAGACCCCATAGGTCCCATCACTGCATTAATAGCTCGGAGGTCTAGCAACAGTCTCCATTTACTAGACTTTTTAGGAATAACAAATATAGGGGTATTCCAAGGGCTCATGGAAGGGACAATATGACCTAATTTCAATTGCTCTTGGACTAATTCATGAGCCCTTTCTAGCCGCTCACCTTTCAAAGGCCACTGGTCTACCCATATTGGCTTGTCTGTCAGCCAAGTCAGCTTGAGTCACGGCTGAATGTCAGTGGCCTGCATTAAAAATGTGTCATTATTGCTATGTTCCACTGTTGCAGGAGATCACGACCCCATAGAGTACATGGCACAGTCAAAACACAAGGTTTTAAAACCGCTTGTTTGTTTTCAGGACCTTCTGCTAACAAGGAATGCATACTTTGCCAAGGTACTTGTGTTCCTCCAATTCCAGTAACAGCAGCAAACGGCTGTACTAATGGCCATTCCTGCGGCCAATCTGACCGTTGAATTATAGAAACGTCCACTCCAGTGTCCACTAGACCCGTGAACACCCGACCGTTTCTTCTACAAGCCAACAGCAGAGCAGTTGTCCCATGGTAATTTTCTGTGTCCAAAAAATGCGAGGCAAACCTGTGCTTCCAAACCCAGTGGATCCCCTTTTGCCAGCATGGGCGGGGTTTCCAGCTTGTATCTGTGTGTTGGGCAGCAGGAGCAACTGTGCAATTTTCTCCCCTGCAGGTACAGTGCAAGGTGGTGTAGGTGTCCAGACCATAATTTTTCTCTCTCCTGTATAATCAGAATCTACAACCCCAGGCAAAACAAATAGGCCTACTCTGGAAGTAGAGGAACGACCAAGCAATAAGGCACATAAACCCTTAGGTAAAGGACCATACACTCCTGTTGCCAAGAAATGTACAGATTGATCTCGAATTACTGTGGATTGACTGGTGGCCAGGTCCAACCTGGCACTGCCTGCTGTGGCTGGTTTGAGAGAACCGACTGTTGTAGATTGCCCATGCTCGGCTCGCTTACATGCGCCAGCCATGTCAAGGACTGTGCCAGTGGAAGCTGGGTCCTGTTGTCCATTCTCAGGGCGCCGAACCTCGTGCCCCTCCTCCCGTTTCCTGATGCGCTTCCAGAGAGGGGATTGCCCTGTTTGTCAAACTTAGAACAACATTGATTAGCCCAATGGTATTCTTTCTGACAACAAGGACATAGCTGAGTAGGTTGCTGTCCCTGCTCTCCTTGACCTCGTCCTCCTCTTTTTGCTTTCAGGCAATCCTTCTTTACATGTCCCTCCTGACCACAGGAGAAACAGTTAGTAGCAGCTCTTGCAACCACCAACTGTCGAGCTAAGGCAGCAGCTAACATATCTGCCTTATGTCGCTCAGAACCTACATTTTGGCATGCTTTAATAAGATCATTCAAGGTTTTTGCTCGATTGCAAATAGGATCAATAGCCCATTTACAGTCGGTGGTCGCATTCTCAATGGTGAGCTGAAACAATAATAATTCTACTGCTTCAGAAGACTCTGTATAGCAGTTTGTAAATGATCTAGAAATTGTACATACGATTCCTGAGGTCCCTGATGAATGTCAGCAAATGATGATTCTCGTTTTCCAAAATCTGGCACCCATCGGAGTGCCCTCAAGGCTAACCCTGCCGCTTGAGTAAAAATGTTTCATGGCATACCAGCTTGTGCTGTCCCCGTAACATAATTCCCTTCCCCCATCAACTCATTAACACCAATAGCGATTCCAGCCGTTAAATTGTCCATTACCTGGACCTGAACTAGCTCACGGTATTCAGAAACCCACACAGAATATTGTGCTGCAGACAAGCTAAGGTGCAAAATGAATATCCAGTCCATGGGTGTCATTACATAGGATTCTGCTATAGCTTGTAGCAAATTCATTGTAAATGATGCCTGTAAACCATATTCCTTTATTGACTTACACAGCTCCTTTATCACTTCATATGGTAAATGAGTATACTCTGGTGGCCTATGTGGTTGATATAACACAGGCATGGCTTGAAGGAGTGATATATCCCCTCTTTTTAATGCTTCTGTCTGGCTCTTATCAAGCAGCCTGCCTGGAGTTGTAGGCTGAACAGCTCTGTGCTGGTTTTGGCTGAGAAGCAGTTAATTCTCCTCCCTGTGTGTGTGTTGACTACCTTTCCAGCTTCCCGCGCTCTGCTGCTCTGCCGCGTGGCGGGAGGCTGGGAAGGGCAGGGCCACGGGGGGGGGGGCGGCTGACCCCGACTGGCCAATGGCATGTTCATTCCATACCATGTAACACCATGACCAGCATATTAAGGGGGGAAATGGCAGTTTGCAGCTCGGGGAAGATGCAGCGTCGGGTTGGCGGGCGGTGAGAGGCTGCATTGCGTGCGGTTTCTTTCGGTGGTTCCCCCCTCCCTTCCCCCCTCCCTTCCCCCCCTTTCCCCCCGGGTTTCGCACCTCTCGTTCTCGTTTACATTGCATTTTTGTTGTTGTTTCTTTTAATTTTAATTATTAAACTGTTCTTATCTCAACCCACGAGCGTTACCCTTCTGATTCTCTCCCCCATCTACTGGTAGGGGAGTGAGCGAGCGACTGTAGGGCTGAGCTGCCGGCTAAACCACAACAAGCTCTTTGAAATTGAGAAATGGGTGGATTATAGTCTGATTGTAAGCCCTCTCTATTAAGTGACTCGGAAGAAGAACCATTTCAAATGGGGCCCTGAACAACGACAAGACTTTGAACAGATTAAACGAGAAATAGTTCATGCAGCAGGCCTTGGGCCAGTCTGGGCAGGACAAGATGTAAAAAATGTGCTCTGCACCGCAGCCAGGGAGAATGGCCCTACCTTGAGCCTCTGGCAGAAAGCACCAGGGGGAGACACAAGGTCGACCCCTAGGGTTTTGGAGTTGGGGATACAGAGGGTCTGAAGCCCGCTATACTCCAACTGAAAAAGAGATATTGGCAGCATATGAAGGGGTTTGATCTGCTTCAGAAGTGGTTGGTACTGAAGCACAGTTGCTCCTGGCACCCCAACTGCCAGTGCTGGGCCGGATGTTCAAAGGAAACATCCCCTCTACACACCATGCAACTGATGCTATGTGGAGTAAATGGGTTGCACTAATCACCCAGCAGGCTCGAGTAGGAAAACCCAGTTGCCCAGGAATCTTGGAAGTGATTATGGACTGGCCAGAAGGCAAAGACTTTGAAATATCACCAGAGGAGGAGGTCACACGTGCTGAAAAGCAGATTATCCACGAATGTGACAAATGCGCTGCAATCAAGCAAGCAAAGCGGGTAAAGCCTCTGTGGTATGGGGGACGATGGCTGAAATATAAATATGGGGAGGCCTGGCAAATTGACTATATCGCACTCCCACAAACCCGTCAAGGCAAGCGCCATGTGCTTACAATGGTAGAAACAACGACTGGCTGGCTGGAAACATATCCTGTCACCCATGCCACTGCCCAGAACACTATCCTGGGTCTCAAAAAACAAGTCCTGTGGCGACACAGCACCCCAGAGAGAACTGAGTCAGACTCATTTCCGCAAGAACCTCATAGACACCTGGGACAAAGAGCATGGCATTGAGTGGGTGTATCACATCCCCTATCACGCACCAGCCTCTGGGAAAATTGAACGTACAATGGACTGTTAAAAACTACACTGAGAGCAATGGGGGGGTGGAACATTCAAGCACTGGGATACACATTTAGCAAAAGCCACGTGGTTAGTCAACACGAGGGGATCTGCCAACCGAGCTGGCCCTGCCCAGTCAGAAATCCTACATACTGTGGAAGGGGATAGAGTCCCTGTAGTGCACACAAAAACTATGCTGGGCAAAACAGTGTGGGTTCTTCCTGCCTCAGGCAAAGGCAAACCCATTCGTGGGATTGCTTTTGCTCGAGGACCTGGGTGTACTTGGTGGGTGATGCGGGAGGATGGAGAAATCCGATGTGTGCCTCAAGGGGGTTTGATTTTGGGCGAAAACAGTCAATGAACTGAATGGCACAATGTGAACTGCTATATAATATTGTGTGTCACCTCTGTGTTGTATCAATGATATCAGAGTACAAGCCTCCCAACCCATGGAAGATCAACTATGAAACAAGCCGTGCAGCAGTGATGGAATGATGACTGACTCGGTATGCAGCAACCCAACGCCACACACCATCTCTCCCACCCGGAAAGACTGATACAACAGATGGAGCCCAGAGTCATGGACTGGGTGAACTCAATGGACATTTTAATGGACATTTTACAGGGAAGGTCCATGGACTAAGGAATGATGTCTGTGTATTATGTTAAAGGATGGGAAGGGGAGGGGTGGTGGTTGGTACAGTTGTATTGCATCGTATGGGACCTGGGCATGGTGTAAATGGTATGGAATAAGGGGTGGAGAATGTGCTGGTTTTGGCTGCGAAGGGGTTAATTCTCCTCACCATGGGGGGTCGGCTACCTTTCCAGCTTCCCGTGCTCTGCCGCGTGGCGGGGGGTGCTGGGACGGGCAGGGCCGTGGTGGGGACGGCTGACCGCGACTGGCCAATGGCAGGTTCATTCCATACCATGTGACACCATGACCAATATATTGAGGGGGGGCAGTTCACGACTCGGGAGTGGCGTGGCGTCGGGTTGGCAGGCGGCGAGTGGCTGTGGCACGTGCGGTTTGTTTCGGCGGTTTGTTCCCCCTCTCCCCTCCTTCCCCCCTCCCCCGGGGCTTTGCGCCTCTCATTGTTCTCCTTTACATTGCATTTCTGTTGTTGTTTCTTTTAATTTTCATTATTAAACTGTTCTTATCCCAACCCACGAGCTTTACCCTTCTGATTCTCTCCCCCATCTACCGGTGGGGGAGTGAGCGAGCGACTGTGTGGGTTTGAGCTGCCGGCTAAACCACGACACCGGTAATCCAAAGAACTTGTCTATCTGTTGCTTTAATAAATTGTACTATTCATTAATCTAGCCGTGATCGTTCTCATTGAACGTGACTGGCCTGGGAATCTGCCAAATTAGTTACTAACAACCAATACTCTGATGAGTGGTTACTTCTACAACCCTTAGAAAATAAACCGCTGACCTAGTCTGAGACTAAGACTGGACTTAGCCGCACCTAGATTCGTCTTGGAGAAGGAGTTTAGAAAGCAAGGGGGGTCCTGTCTGAACCTTGTGACTCAATGGTAGGTTCTCTCCCTAGCCACTCCTCAGACTACTACCATTAACACAACAGAAAATTGGAGTAGTCGGCAGGATTGACAAGGATAAATTACTGCAAAATCACAAATGTGTCCCTTCCCAGGCTGGGAAGGAGTGGGCTCAAAAATTTTGGAAGGATGACGAGAAAGTGGTAGAATGCATTGAGCAGTGTCAGGCAGTGCAAAGGCTTAGAGCAAACAGTAAAGGTGTAATTTGTGTGGTGTTAGGAGCCCGTTTGTCTTGCGCTCAGTAAGAAGTGAAGGAATCCCCTGCTCCCCAACAAATTTCAAAAGCGGAATATACAGTTTTAAAATCAGAAATTGAAGTATTAAAATCATCATTGGCCTTTGAGAGGGAGACAGGCAAAAAGCTAGGAACCCAAATTGATATACTTGTGAATGAAAATAATCCACTTGCAAGTGAAAATAATAATCTTATCAGTTGAAAAGGTTGAATTGGCTGATAAATACAGTGCAACCTTCCACCCCAATTGAGCAGATTTTTATATTAACGCCCTGTACAGACCCTGAGACCAGAATATTTGGCTTGATAGCGATGATGAGATTCCAGAAACCCCCAATCTCAAACAAGAACCAGTTCATTTACAACCCTTGATTAAAACTGAGACCTCTGTTGATGATATCTTCACTACTGTGCACAGAGTTCTCTGCTCTCCTGCAGAACTGGCAAACATCCAGGAGAAATATTCAAGGTGGGTGGGAGGATCTGAAGTTGAGTATAGGTGATGAGTTTGACAGCTTCAGACCAAATTATGTTAGATGAGGGAGAAGCAGGAGACTATTGGAGGCCAGGAGTATTTTTAACCTCCACGCCGGGAAATCATAGCTATTCCTTAACTGCACGGGTTGCATATTGGGCAGGTGGTATGGATCCTCAGGAGAGAGGAGAACCACTGGAGATTAAAACTACTTGCTTCTCTGATCTGGCTGTGTCAGTACAGAAAGCAGCCTGCATGCAGGCAATGTACAAAAGAGGAAATCCCTGATGCTAGCTCCTGTCGACCCGGCACAATTAACCCCTCTTATTCGCAGTCTTGCTGATAGTCTCAAACTATTTGCAGCAAACACCCAAGATTGCATACAACCTGGCCAGCGCAGGTTTAAATTCACTGGAATCGATGGTGTGGAAAAGGAATGCACTACCTTGAAAGTTTCACTCTGGCTGCCAGGAGAAAAAAGACTAACCAAGGCAGAGATATTGGTGCACTGGTCACTAACATACTAGGATTTGATATACTGCGTGGGCGGATGTGGAAACTCCCAGACAGAACTGTGTGGAGTTTTGCAAGAAATGAGAAGGAATCAGGCATAGTGAAATTGAGTCTGTTAGAAACATCTGTACCCTTACCCGCCTCTCGTTTCCCAATCGTTTGATCATCTTGGTGGCCCTTCTCTGGACCCCTTCCAGCCTGTCCAAATTCTTTTTGTATAGTGGGGACCAGAACTGTACACAGTACTCCAGGTGTGGCCTGACAAGCGCTGAGTAGAGTGGGAAAATCCTACTGGATTTTACACTGGAAAACAAGATAATAATAACCCTGTTGGTTGTATACTCAACCGAACACGCTTCCTTTCTTTTTATATTTACTGGAATCACCCTTTGTTATGGCGTAACCTGTCTGGGAAAGACTCCACCGGGACCGTTTCCTTCTAATCAAAATTAGTACATTCCTTCCGGTCCAGACACATGATCAAGCCACCTGACCAAGAAGAGGAAGTTGATAAGGCCTTCTACAGACAGCTGGAAGTAGCCTCGCAATCGCAGGTCCTTGTCCTCATGGGGGACTTCAACCACCCTGATATTTGCTGGAAAAGCAACATTGTGAGCCATGCATGATCCAGAAGGTTCCTGCAGAGCATCGAGGGCAACTTTTTGATGCAAGTGGTGGAGGGGCCAATGAGGCGAGATGTGCAGCTCTACCTTATACTATCAAACAAAGAAAGTCTGGTTGAGGATGTGAGAGTTGGGGGTACCCTTGGCTGCAGTGACCATGAGATGGTTGAGTTCAGGATACTGCGAGGTAGAAGCAGGGCTACGAGTCGGGTTACAGCCTTGGACTTCAAGAGAGCCACCTTTGGCCTCTTCAAAGACCTGCTAGGAGGAATCCCATGGGCTAGGGCTCTGGAAGGCAGGGGGGTCCAAGACAGATGGACAGTATTCAAGGACTACTTCCTCCGAGCTCAAGATTGGTGCATCCCCAGGAGGAAGAAGTCAGGCAGAGGAGCCAGGAGACCTGCATGGATGAGCAAAGAGCTTCTAGAGAAACTCAAATGGAAGAAGGAGGTTCACAGTATTTGGAAAAAAGGGACTGGACTTTTGTGAGGAATATAGGAATGTTGTCAGGGTGTGCAGAGATGGGACGAGGAAGGTGAAGGCCCACTTGGAATTAAATCTGGTGAGGGATGTCAAAGATAACAAGGGCTTCTTTAAATACATCAGCAGTAAAAGGAAGACTGGGGATGCAGTGGGCCCACTGCTGAACAAGGAAGGGGCCCTGGTGATGCAGGATGCAGAGAAGGCAGAGTTACTGAATGCTTTCTTTGCTTCAGTCTTCACTGCTAAGGCTGGCCCTCAGGCATCTCATCCCCCAGAGAAGAGAGGACAAATTGGGACAAAGGAAGACTTACCATTGGTTGAGAAGGACTGGGTCAGAGATCACCTATGCAAACTGGATCCTTGCAAATCCATGGGCCCTGATGGGAGGAAGAGACAACACTGCATAACAGTTTTATCCACAATGTTCTGCTAGCAGTGCTATGCATTGTGATTAAAAATATGCTAAGCATAATAAAAAACCAGTATAAAGTGCATCTGTCTGATATGAAGGGCTTCCCACTTTGTGGAAATTGTTCCATTTCCAGGTCAAAAATGTGTTTTAGAGACATTCTTTCCCAAATCTTTATGATAAATCACATTGTAATTAGAGTGATGTAGCCACATTCATGTAACACAGTGAATTCCACAGACATTTCATCTGGGTAGCAAAATGTAAAGGCTGCCATGCATGTAGTGTGACATTCCTAAAGTGCTGGGCATGAATAGTGTCATGGTTTTAGCTGGGATAGAGTTAATTTTCTTCACTGCAGCTGGCATAGTGCTGTGCTTTGGACTTAGTGTGAAAACAATGTTGATAAGACACAGATGTTTTGGTTGTTGCTGGGTAGTGCTTCTACTAGTCAAGGACTTTTCTAGCTTCCCATGCTCTGCCAGGTGCACAAGGAGCCGGGATGGGAGGGGGCACAGCTAAGAGAGCGGATTCAAACTGGCCAAAGGGATATTCCATATCATGTAATGTCATGCCCAGTATGTTAACTGGGAGGAGCTGGCCAGGGGAGGCAGGCAGCAATCGTGGCTCGGGGATGGGCAGCGTTGGTTGGCAGGTGATGAGTGGTTGTATCGTTTGTGTTTCTGGTTTTTTCTCCCTTTTTAATTTTTCCTTTTTATTATACTACCATTATTGTTATTATTGTAACCAATATTATTATCATTATTATTTTACTGTCATTATTAAACTGTTCTTCTCTCAACCCACAAGTTTGGTTTTTTGTGCTTTTGCTCTTCTGATTCTCTCCCTCGTCCCACAGGGGTGGGGGGAGTGAGTGGCTGCGTGGTGTTTAGTTGCTGACTGGGGCTGAACCATGACAAATAGTTATTCAACAACATATAATTCCTTGTGCTTAAATCCTGAACTGCTGCTCCCCTGAAGGTAGCAGGCTCAGTGGTCTGAAGAAATCAGGCAAGCTCTATGGAATGAACAAATTAACAGAGACTCTCAAACACTCCAGCTCTTTTGCCTGAATGAAATACCAAGTACCAGCAATCTCCCATGTGTTCTGCACATAACTCTGTGATAGCACCCATTTTTCTTGTTGGGCAGAACTCAGCTTCTCACAGAAGTCCTAGCGTTTCAGCTAAGCATGACTGTAATCTGGTGCGACCTTGCTGAGTGCTGGTGAACCAGCCCGCTTGGGCAGGCACTATCACCTCCCTGCGCTTGCTGACCACACTATTCATGATACATGCCAGGATGCCATTGGCCTTCTTGGCCACCTGAGCACACTGCCGGCTCATGTTCAGGCAGCTGTCAACCAACACCCCCAGGTCCTTTTCCTCCAGGCAGCTCTCCAGCCACTCCTCCTAAAGCCTGCAGTGTTGCATGGGGTTGTTGTGACCCAACTGCAGGTCCCAGCCCTTAGCCTTGTTGAATCTCATACTGTTGGCTCCAGCCTGTCCAGATCCCTCTGTAGGGCCTTCCTGCCCTCCAACAGATCAACACTTCCACCCAGCTTGGTGTCATCTGCAAACTTACTCAGGGTGCAACTGAATCTCCTCATCCCGATCATCAATGAAGATATTGAACAGGACCGCCCCAACACTGAGCCCTGGGGAACACCACTCATGACTGTCCGCCAACTGGATTTGACTCCATTCACCTCGAGTACTGTGTTCAGTTTTGGACCCCTCACTACAAGAAGGACATTGAGGTGTTGGAGGGTGTCCAGAGAAGGGCAACGAAGCTGGTGAAGGGTCTAGAGAACAAGTCTTATGAGGAGTGGTTGAGGGAACTGGGGTTGTTTAGTCTGGAGAAGAGGAGGCTGAGGGGAGACCTTATCGCTCTCTACAACTACCTGAAAGGAGGTTGTAGTGAGGTGGGGGTTGACTCTTCTCTCTAGTAACTAGCGATAGGACGAGACGAAATAGCCTCAAGCTGCGCCAGGGAAGTTGAGGTTAGATATTAGGAAAAACTTCTTCACCGAAAGGGTTGTCAAACACTGGAACAGGCTGCCCAGGGAGGTAGTTTTGTCTCCATCCCTGGAGGAGTTTAAAAGAAGGGTAGACATGGTGCTTGATTATATGGTTTGGTGGTGGACTTGGCAGTGATAGGTTAGCAGTTGGACTCAATGGTCTTAATGGTCTTTTCCAACCTTAACGATTCTATGGTTCTAAGCCTGGTCAGCATGGTTGTGGGTGACTGCAGCATGTGGCCGCCTACTGCAACAGAGAGATTTTCTGAGTTGGTTGTTGTTTGGTTTAAGTTAATGTTATTTTGATTATTTATGTCATGGTGTTGTGGTTTAGCGGCAGCTCAAACCCACACAGTCGCTCGCTCACTCCCCCACCGGTAGATGGGGGAGAGAATCAGAAGGGTAACGCTCGTGGGTTGGGATAAGAACAGTTTAATAATGAAAATTAAAAGAAACAACAGTAGAAATGCAATGTAAAGGAGAACAACGAGAGGCGCAAAGCCCCGGGGGAGGGGGAAAGGAGGGGAGAGGGGGAACGAACCGCCGAAACAAACCGCACGTGCCGCAGCCGCTCGCCGCCCGCTGACCCGACGCCGCGCCGCCTCCACGCTGCCACTGCCCCCCCTCAATATATTGGTCATGGTGTCACATGGTATGGAATGAACCTGCCATTGGCCAGTCGCGGTCAGCCGTCCCCACCACGGCCCTGCCCGTCCCAGCACCCCCCGCCACGCGGCAGAGCGCGGGAAGCTGGAAAGGTAGCCGACCCCCCATGGTGAGGAGAATTAACCCCTTCGCAGCCAAAACCAGCACATTCTCCACCCCTTATTCCATACCATTTACACCATGCCCAGGTCCCATACGATGCAATACAACTGTACCAACCACCACCCCTCCCCTTCCCATCCTTTAACATAATACACAGACATCATTCCTTAGTCCATGGACCTTCCCTGTAAAATGTCCATTAAAATGTCCATTGAGTTCACCCAGTCCATGACTCTGGGCTCCATCTGTTGTATCAGTCTTTCCGGGTGGGAGAGATGGTGTGTGGCGTTGGGTTGCTGCATACCGAGTCAGTCATCATTCCATCACTGCTGCACGGCTTGTTTCATAGTTTATCTTCCATGGGTTGGGAGGCTTGTACTCTGATATCATTGATACAACACAGAGGTGACACACAGTATTACATAGCAGTTCACATTGTGCCATTCAGTTCATTGACTGTTTTCACCCAAAATCAAATCCCCTTTGTTGCTGTACGCTTCTATGGGAGAACTTATCTTGGGCCGCATATCTCCGGGCCACAGGGCTCTACCCACCCTGGGGACAGTGATGCACAGACATCAATATGATGGATACAAAATGTCCGTTTATTTAACTGCGTCACACGCTTATATAGCTCTTGCGCTTCCTGTTCCTGCCACTCCTATGGGGAGGAGTCTATCTTTCCGTCACAGCTCGTGATCTTCCGGTCGCCGATCCCTGTCTATTCCCCTACATCTCCCCCTCCCCATGCTGCTAAAAGTTCTACAAATCTACTTGCGTAAGCGGATACATATTGCGGTCACGTCTATGTTCATGTAACTCTTGCAGGCGCTCTCTGATTTGTCTTATAACACAGCATAACAATGGCAGCCCACAAGTAACCATGGTTACTACACACAACAAGATCCCCCCAATTATTACTATCCAGTCCCAGTTCATATCTCTCTTTTGCCGCCCTTTCCCAGTGTCGCTCTCATTGCAATATTGCTTGCGATCTTGTCAAGGAGCTCATTTCTTTTCCCAATGGCACGGCTAGCATGAGGATCCATGTCAGCAGACCCTGCAAAGAGACAACTCAGAGAGGGATTATTCATTGTACATCCTTGCACAGTTCTGCTTTCACACACTTTGCAGGCACCCATTCTATGCGCCCTTCATTCTCAACCGCGGCGTAGCCCCTCCCCAGGCATCTCAGTTTCCATCCTCTCTCCCATTGCTCACTGCCTGGGAACCTTACTCGTACCTGCGGATAGCGCTCGCCTGCTTGAGCTTTGCCAAAGTGCTTCTCCACTGCTGTAACTTGCTCCTGCCCGCGTATAAAATGATTAAGCGAATATAATGCACGCATTAAAATAGTTTGCTGAGCTGCTATGGGTATAGCTCCCTTATACCCCTCCCCCTCCCCAAGCTGTATTATTTTTGCTTTCAAGGTGCGATGAGCGCGTTCTACTATTGCCTGCCCTGTGCTATTGTAAGCAATGCCGTGTTTTAATACAATATTCCAAGCTTTACACCATTCTTCGGTACTTCGAGCCCGAAAGCACGGTCCATTGTCTGTTTTTATCTCGGTGGGCTTTCCAAGCCACACCATTACCGTGGTCCAATGCGCAGTCAAATGCGTTGCGGTCTGCTTCCGATGTTGAGTAGCCACGATGACTCCACTATATGTATCAATTGTAATTGCCAGGGGCCAACTGTGGACATTCAGTAAAGTCAGTCTGCCAGATAGCATTTGCTTCCAGTCCTCGAGGGTTGACTCCTGCCTCCCACAGTGGCGAGTGCTGACAGTAAGGACAGGTGGCTACTACTTCTCTTGCTGCTCTTATTGAGATGCCACACTCCTTTGCCAAGGCTTTAGCACCCAGGTGCAGTTGTTCATGCAGTTTCTTTGCCTCTGCCAATGTCCAGACTCCCGCGGCTGCCTCATCAGCCATGCGATTCCCCTCAATCAGTGGTCCAGGCCCCGTCTGATGACTGCGAATGTGAATTACTGTCACAGTTGCTCCTCGCTGCGATAAAGCAACCTCTAGCATCAAGGCAATTTCCGTGTGTGGTACACCCTCTCGTTTCATGGAAGTGACTAATTTATACACGTATAAGGAGTCTGTGCACACATTTATATGCTGATCTATATCCTTTCGCAGGGCCATCTCTAGCACTTTCGCTTCTAGCCACTGCACACTTTTACCCTGCTCCTCATACGTCTGGCGCATCCAACTATTCCCTTCTTTCCACGCTACCGCCGCTCTGTTAGTCTTTGAGGAAGTGTCTGTGAAATATGTTGGTCCTGGGTGAGGGGTATCCAAAACTCTACTATCCACACTTAAATCCACCACTTTGGCTGTCTCGGCCCACCTCTGTATCGTGCCTGTGACGATTTTCCCTGGGTATGAGTATACTGCCAATTGTATATCCTCTTCACTCTCTACCACCTTCCGCCATTTCTCCCCATTCCACGGCACTGTCAGCTTATCTGGCTCCTTCCCAAAGATTCCCTTGCTTTCCCTTCGCAGACGCCAAATCATTCCCCCGGCTACCTTGACTTTTGTGGAGAATGCATCCTTGGGAACCTTCTGATATACCCATCGCAGTGGTTTTTCTTCCCCCGCCCGTATTTGATATAGCAATCCTAACCCACCACTGGCGGTCAGAATCCAACCTGCAATTAATTCCTCCTGGGGGTCCCACCGCCATACTCCTTCCTTTTGCATTCGACGCTCTATCATCTGCAACTGCTGGACTGCCTCAGGGTCTAAACTCCTGGGCTCCCATGGGTCGGTCCCTTTCAGCAACGCATAGAAAGGTTGCATCTCCTCACTGGTGACGCGCACGAATGTCCGCAACCACTGCAGTGCTCCTACTAGCTTCTGTACATCGTGTAAATTTTTAACCTTAGGTGTAAGTTTAATAGGCTGAGCTTGTATGCAATCCCCTTCTATTCTAGCACCCAGAAATCCACACACTGGTCCTCGCTGTACCTTTGCCTCAGCTACCTTGAGGCCCTGTCCCTCAAGGCCCCTTTGGGTGTCTGAAAAGACTTGTTCACACAACGCCTGGGTGGGCGCAGCTATGAGGACATCATCCATGTAGTGGATCACGTAGATTCTCTCCTGATACTGTCGCCTTACTTGCTGCAATGCAGAAGCCACATACCTCTGGCAGATCGCTGGAGAATTTTTCATCCCCTGCGGAAGTACTGTCCACTGCCATCTACTACCTGGTTCTGCGCGGTTCACCGCAGGCAGAGTAAAGGCAAATCTCTTTCTATCATCTGGATGTAGCGGAATGCTGAAGAAGCAGTCTTTGATATCTAAAACAATGACTTGCCATCCTTTCGGGACAGCACTCAGATCTGGTAGGCCAGGTTGGAGAGGCCCCATGTCCTCCATTTGCTGATTTACTGCTCTAAGGTCATGCAGCATCCTCCATTGGTTTTTATCTTTCTTTTTTACAGCAAATATAGGGGTGTTCCATGGGCTCATCGAGGGCTCTAGGTGCCCTGCTTCATGCTCTCGTTTTACTATAGCTCTTACAGCCTCTGTTTTCTCTGTTGTCAGGGGCCACTGCTCCACCCAGACGGGCTGTTCGGTTTTCCACACTAACTTGTGGTGACGAAACCCCTCTGAGGCAGTGGCCCTTATGCTAAATTTTTCAACCCGATCCCCATCTGAGCAAGGGCGTCCCGCCCCAACAAGGGGCTTGCTACCCCATCTGCTACTAGTATGGTCACTACGGCCGTGAGGAGCTTCCCTGCCTCCTCGTCCATGACTTCGAGTTTCACAGGGCAAGTACTAGTCCTTGTTTGTTGTTCTCCTCCCACCCCTATGATACGTTTTCCCATGGCGAGGGGCCAAGTTGGTGGCCACCATTCAAGTGGCATCACTGTGACATCTGCCCCGGTATCCACTAACATTCCCAGGCATATCCGTGCCGGGCAACTCGGCTCTTGTGGGGTAATCATCACTGCTGCCACGGGTCTCTCGTCACAGCCTATGACCAAGGCCACGCGGGGGCTGTAACCTGCAAATCTTGCTGGTTCTGCTCCCCTGCCGGAAGGTTCACTCCCCCTTGGCCTGCTACGGTGGGCCAAGCTCCTGGCACTGGCACCATGATGGGGGCCATTTGACTCACAGGAGGCGCGAATCCCCCTCGCTTCGCCCTCCTTTGGCCGTTTCCCGGCTTCGTAGTTGCACAATCTCTTGCCAGGTGTCCTGGCTTCCCACACACCCAGCACCTCCCTACTGGGCGCGCTCCTCCTCCATTATGTCCTCCCCTTTCCCCTAGCGGGCACCCAGCTTTAAAGTGCCCTTGCCGTCCACACAAGTGACATCTCGGCCCCACCCCGGCCGCTTGCACCAGCACCCTTTCTTTGCTTCCACAGTCAGGGTTCTGGCAGATGTGCGCTCCCACACCGCCATGCTGATTCAACGCCTCCTGGCGCAAGACATGCCTGATGGTTTGACCCAATGATGCCCCTACCGCCAGGGTGCGGAGGATATCTTGTGTTTGCGGATTTGCTTGACTTGGGAGGCAATCCATAAGGACTGCCTCCTTGGCTGCTGGTGGCAATTCTGATTCTATAATAGCCTTCTGCAACCTGTCACAAAACGTTGTAAATGGCTCTGCTAGTCCTTGCTGTATCTTTTGCCAAGGTTCCGCTTTTTTCTCATACCTGCCCACTTCGCTATACGCTCTGCGGGAACTCTCCGTTACTGCTTGCAGCTCCCTGCCCCTTAATTCTGCTGCTTGCAACTGCGGGGTTTCCAGTCCTTGACTTCTGCCAGTGAGCCGGTCAAGGGTGGTCCCTCTCAGCGGGTGGCCCGGAACTGCCGCCACTTGCTGTACGAGGGCGTGGCAGGCACTGTGCATTGCCTCCTTCCAAAGTATGTACATTGTGGGAGCCAATATTGCTTTCGCCAACTGCTTAGCATCAGAGGGGGTCAACGGCGCTGCATGCGCAGCATCTAGCGGCAATCCTACCCCTTCGTCTTTTAGCCCCTTTTCCCTAATTTCTCGCCATAAACTTCGCACTAGCTTGGCATCTATCGGCGTCCACTCCACCCCTCCTCCTGGAGCTAGTCGGACAGGGAATATCCCGGGCATCTCTATCCTTACTCCATCGAGGCTACAATCTCTGGCTATCAGCCGCCAGTTAGGTAACTCGACTGACTGTCGCTGGGGCGCCCCCTTCGTTAAGAGTCCTGTCTGCCTCCGAGTTACTTCCCCTAGTGCGCGCATAGACTGCTGCAGCTGCCGCAGCACGTCCTCCACGGACCCCTGCGGAGCTGCAGCGCCCCGGCCCTCCCCTTTTGGCGGTCTCTCTCTTCCCTCCTTCTGACTGGTCCTCCGAGTCCCTGCTGCCTTATGCCTCTTTTTTGCGCGCTGCAGGCAATCTGCCCCATCTTCCCACATGTGGGCATCGGTTTCTCCCCCAACTTCTGATTCGCTGCTACTCGAGGTTGATCTATAGCCACCCTGTCCTCCCCTCCAGACACCTCAATCCCCCTCCTCGCCCGACTCCCATCTCAAGGGTTGCCCCGGGAGCCAGTCTCGAGGGTCGGGCAGAGGGCGGTGCCGCTGCCGGCGCTGCTTCCGGCGCTGATCATCTTTCTCCTTCCGCTCCGTCACTCCCGCTGCGTCCCCCTCCCCGCGCGCAGGTACCCGCGCCTGCGCCAAATCGTCCCGGGGTATGCGGGGGGGGGCATTCCAAGCGTCCTGCTGGCTCAACAGGGAACACCGCCGCTTCCCGATCCACCTCCTTGGGAGCCTCAGACTGAGTCGCTGGCCAGGCTACTCCGTCCGAACTCTCCCCTTCTTTCCCATCCCCCGCGATGCTTGCCCCTGTCTGCGTCCCCACTGCTGATCCTGGGTCTATTTCCGGGCTACTGTCGCCTGTAGCACCGTGCAGGCACCGCCGCGCCTGCCGCCACGTCTCCTGATCATCCCGAGCTTTCAATAGTAACCGGTGTATCTTTCCCCAGAGCTGTATGTACTGGGTTTTTCCCATCATAGCCCTTTCGGCTAACTCCTCTTTAATTCTCACCCAATTATCTTTATTAAATATGTCTGCGGGACTTCGTATGAGCCCCTGCGTAATCATCCATTGGATGGCCTTTGAGGTAGGCGCCTTCGATATCGAAGTACCATATTCCTTCCCCAATCCCTTCAGTACCTTTACGACTGATTCTATGGCGCGCCCGCCGACCTGCGGCTCCCCGTCCCACCCCTGCGTGCCCCAAGCTATCTTTCCCCCCCGGGGAACTTGCCATGCCGCCCCGCCGATCACGTCAGGGTCACCACTTGTAGCTGTACGCTTCTACGGGAGAACTTATCTTGGGCCGCATATCTCCGGGCCACAGGGCTCTACCCACCCTGGGGACAGTGATGCACAGACATCAATATGATGGATACAAAATGTCCGTTTATTTAACTGCGTCACACGCTTATATAGCTCTTGCGCTTCCTGTTCCTGCCACTCCTATGGGGAGGAGTCTATCTTTCCGACACAGCTCGTGATCTTCCGGTCGCCGATCCCTGTCTATTCCCCTACACCCCTTGAGGCACACATCGGATTTCTCCATCCTCCCGCATCACCCACCAAGTGCACCCAGGTCCTCGAGCAAAATCAATCCCACGAGTGGGTTTGCCTTTGCCTGAGGCAGGAAGAACCCAGACTGTTTTGCCCAGCATAGTTTTTGTGTGCACTACAGGGACTCTATCCCCTTCCACAGTATGTAGGATTTCTGACTGGGCAGGGCCAGCTCGGTTGGCAGATCCCCTCGTGTTGACTAACCACGTGGCTTTTGCTAAATGTGTATCCCAGTGCTTGAATGTTCCACCCCCGCATTGCTCTCAGTGTAGTTTTTAGCAGTCCATTGTACCGTGCAATTTTCCCAGAGGCTGGGCGTGATAGGGGATGTGATACACCCACTCAATGCCATGCTCTTTGTCCCAGGTGTCTATGAGGTTATTTCGGAAATGAGTCCCGTTGTCTGACTCAATTCTCTCTGGGGTGCCATGTCGCCACAGGACTTGTTTCTCAAGACCCAGGATAGTGTTCCGGGCAGTGGCGTGGGGGACAGGATATGTTTCCAGCCAGCCAGTCGTCGTTTCTACCATTGTAAGCACATGGCGCTTGCCTTGGCGGGTCTGTGGGAGTGTGATATAGTCAATTTGCCAGGCCTCCCCATATTTATATTTCAGCCATCGTCCCCCATACCACAGAGGCTTTACCCGCTTCGCTTGCTTGATTGCAGCGCACGTGTCACATTCGTGGATAACCTGTGCAATAATATCCATGGTCAAGTCCACCCCTCGATCACGAGCCCACCTGTATGTTGCATCTCTCCCTTGACGGCCTGAGGTGTCATGGGCCCACCGAGCTAGAAATAGTTCACCCTTATGCTGCCAGTCCAGATCCACCTCAGCCACTTCAATCTTGGCAGCCTGATCTACCTGCTGGTTGTTTCGATGTTCTTCAGTGGCGTGACTCTTGGGGACGTGAGCATCCACATGCCGTACCTTTACAACCAGTTTCTCTACCCGGGCAGCAATATCTTGCCACAATGTGACAGCCCAGATGGGTTTGCCTCTGCGCTGCCAGTTGCTTTGCTTCCATTGCTGCAGCCAGCCCCACAGGGCATTTGCCACCATCCAGGAGTCAGTATAGAGATAGAGCACTGGCCACTTTTCCCATTCAGCGATGTCTAAGGCCAGCTGGATGGCCTTTACCTCTGCAAACTGGCTCGATTCACCTTCTCCTTCAGCAGTTTCTGCTACTTGTCGTGTAGGACTCCATACAGCAGCCTTCCATCTCCGGTGCTTTCCCACAAGGCGACAGGACCCATCAGTGAACAGGGCATATTGCTTCTCATCTTCTGGCAGTTTGTTATACAGTGGGGCTTCTTCAGCATGTGTCACCTCCTCCTCTGGTGATAATCCAAAATCTTTGCCTTCTGGCCAGTCCATAATCACTTCCAAGATTCCTGGGCGACTGGGGTTTCCTACTCGAGCCCGCTGGGTAATCAGTGCAACCCATTTACTCCACGTAGCATCAGTTGCATGGTGTGTAGAGGGGATGTTTCCTTTGAACATCCGGCCCAGCACTGGCAGTCGGGGTGCCAGGAGCAACTGTGCTTCAGTACCAACCACTTCTGAAGCAGCTCGAACCCCTTCATATGCTGCCAATATCTCTTTTTCAGTTGGAGTATAGCGGGCTTCGGACCCTCTGTATCCCCGACTCCAAAACCCTAGGGGTCGACCCCGGGTCTCCCCATGTGCTTTCTGCCAGAGGCTCCAGGTAGGGCCATTCACCCCGGCTGCAGTGTAGAGCACATTTTTTACATCTTGTCCTGCCTGCACTGGCCCAAGACCTACTGCATGAACTATTTCTCATTTAATCTGTTCAAAGGCTTGTCGTTGCTCAGGGCCCCATTTGAAATCATTCTTTTTCCGGGTCACTTGATAGAGAGGGCTTACAATCAGACTGTAATTTGGAATATGCATTCTCCAAAAACCCACAACGCCCAAGAAAGCTTCCGTCTCCTTTTTGCTAGTTGGTGGAGACATGGCTGTTATTTTGTTGATCACATCCATTGGAATCTGACAACGACCATCTTGCCATTTGATTCCTAAGAACTGGATTTCTCGTGCAGGTCCCTTCACCTTACTTTGTTTTATGGCAAAACCAGCTTTCAGAAGGATTTGGACTATTTTCTCTCCTTTCTCAAAAACTTCTTCCGCTGTGTTGCCCCACACAATGATGTCATCAATGTATTGAAGGTGTTCTGGAGCTTCTCCCTGTTCCAGTACAGTCTGAATCAGTCCATGGCAAATGGTAGGACTGTGTTTCCACCCCTGGGGCAGTCGAGTCCAGGTGTACTGGACGCCCCTCCATGTGAAAGCAAACTGTGGCCTGCACTCTGCTGCCAGAGGGATTGAGAAGAATGCATTAGCAATATCAATTGTGGCATACCACTTGGCCGCCTTTGACTCCAGTTCGTATTGAAGTTCTAGCATGTCTGGCACAGCAGCACTCAACGGTGGAGTGACTTCATTCAGGCCACGATAGTCTACTGTTAGTCTCCACTCTCCATTAGACTTCCGGACTGGCCACATGGGACTGTTAAAGGGTGAGTGGGTCTTACTGATGACTCCTTGGCTCCTCAGTTGGTGAATGAGTTTATGGATGGGGATCAGAGAGTCTCTGTTGGTGCGATATTGCCGCCGGTGCACTGTTGTGGTGGCGATTGGCACCTGTTGTTCTTTGACCCTCAGCAACCCCACCACAGAAGGGTCCTTTGAGAGACCGGGCAAGGTAGACAGCTGTCTGATTTCCTCCATCTCCAAGGCAGCTACACCAAAAGCCCACTTGTAACCTTTTGGGTCCTTGAAATACCCTCTCCTGAGGTAGTCTATGCCAAGGATGCACGGAGCCTCTGGGCCAGTCACAATGGGGTGCTTCTGCCACTCATTGCCAGTTAGGCTCACTTCGGCCTCCAATACAGTTAGCTCTTGGGATCCCCCTGTCACTCCAGCAATGCTAATTGGTTCTGCCCCTATATAGTTTGATGGCATTAAGGTGCACTGTGCACCAGTGTCCACTAAAGCTTTATACTCCTGTGGGTCGGATGTGCCAGGCCATCGGATCCACACAGTCCAGTAAGCCCGGTTATCCCTTTCCTCCACCCGGCTGGAGGCAGGGCCCCTCTAGTCCTGATCATGGCAGTCACAACTCACTTCCTGTAAATGTGAATCAGGAGTCCCTCTATTACACTTAGAAATAAAATCTGCGCTTCTACTCCTCTTTCTGGGGACTTGCTCGCTGGAAACTGGAGCAGCAGCTTTCCTGGAGGAGCCTCCCTGAGTGACTGTTCTTCCTTGCAGTTCATGTACTCGTGCCTGTAGGGTCGAAGTAGGCTTGCCATCCCACCTCATCATGTCCTCTCCGTGGTCACGCAGGTAGAACCATAGGGTGGCCCGTGGTGTGTATCCCCTTCTTTGAGCCAAAGGACGCTTATTCCTAACAGCTGAGACACTGCTCTGTCGAGGTGGGGAGTAGGACAGATCTTCTTTGAGTTGCTGGACCTCTTGGGATAGTTTCTCCACAGCAGAGACAAGCGACGAAGAGATATTTGTGTCGTAATCCCGGAGTCTATCAATCACCTCCGCCACCGTTGGTGTCTCGTCATCTTTCCAGGACATCACTGCCAATGAGTTTGCATGCGAAGATGGTGCGCTCCGTACAAACTTCCGCCACATGGGTCGTGTGCACTTGGCTTCATCTGGATCTTTGGATGACCGTTGATCGTCCAGGTCATCATAAATCACCTCAAGTACAGCTAATTCCCTTAGATACTGGATGCCTTTCTCCATAGTTGTCCATTTCCCTGGGCGATATGTAACATCTTCTTTAAAGGGATACCTTTCCTTTACTCCGGGCAGGAGTCGCCTCCAGAGGCTGAGGGCTTGTGGTTTTTTCCCAATTGCTTTGTCAACGCCCCCTTCCCCAGAAAGGGATCCCAATTGTTTGGCTTCTTTTCCCTCTAGTTCCAGGCTACTGGCCCCATTATCCCAGCATCGGAGCAGCCAGGTGACAATGTGCTCACCTGAACGACGGCTATAATCTTTTCGCATATCTCGCAACTCGCTTAAGGACAGGGATCGGGTGGTCTCTATTTCATTTATTACTTCTCCCTCCTCTCCCCGCGATGGCCCTGGTTCTTCATCATCCCGTTCTAAACGAGTTGATGTCCGCTTCCAATATTTCGTCTTGTGTATGGGGGCAACTGATACTGGTACGGGTTTATTTTCTGAGCTAGCTCTGGTACTTGTTGTGGGGGTTTGAGTGGCTGCAGTGCCTGTCCTCAGGGCTGGATTGTCTACAGTGCCAGTCACTTTGCATTTCAATCCAGAGACATTCTCTTCCCCCTGGGGGCACTGAATACTGTTGAGCAGGGCTCGGTATGCATGGGCCAGACCCCAGCATGTTGCAGTTATCTGTGTCTCTCTGGAGTTCCCAGTGTAACAACATACTTTCTCCAAATATTCTACTAGTTTTTTAGGATTCTGCACTTGTTCGGGGGTGAAACTCCAAAACACTGGGGGTGCCCACTGCCCTAGGTATTTGCCCATGCTATCCCACATGCCCTGCCACTCCTAACTATCAAGCCTCGGGGCAGATTTCTGGGTGATATTCTTAAGTTGCTTAGTCAAAACCAAAACAACATGCCCAAAAACTAACAATAAGTGCACCTTAACCACCCAAGGATGTTCAAGATACAAAAAGGTTGTTGTAACAAAGGCACAGATATAATAGAACAAAGTTGCAAAGGTACTATTCCGTATTTCCTCCATATAAAATCTCTCAGAGGAGGAGGTATAATTGCTAATTGCCTCAACAAGGTGGTATCCGAAGTACAGTAACGGTTTCAGCAAAAACCCCAAATACCAGATAAAGCTGAAAACGAGTGTTTGTATAACAAATCTTGTAGGCAAAACATTACTAATCACAGCAGAACACAGCAGACTCAACAAACCAACACTGATTTTTAACACCAACTGCAAAAAGGACAACATGGTGCTGTGACCAGCAGCTGTTGTTATCTCCAACCCTTGAGCCCCATGTTGGGCGCCAAAAAGACTGTCGTGGTTTAGCGGCAGCTCAGCCCCACACAGTCGCTCGCTCACTCCCCCACCAGTAGATGGGGGAGAGAATCAGAAGGGTAACGCTCGTGGGTTGGGATAAGAACAGTTTAATAATTAAAATTAAAAGAAACAACAGTAGAAATGCAATGTAAAGGAGAACAACGAGAGGCGCAAAGCCCCGGGGGAGGGGGAAAGGAGGGGAGAGGGGGAACGAACCGCCGAAACAAACCACACGCGCCGCAGCCGCTCGCCGCCCGCCGACCCGACGCCGCGCCGCCTCCGCGCTGCCACTGCCCCCCCTCAATATATTGGTCATGGTGTCACATGGTATGGAATGAACCTGCCATTGGCCAGTCGGGGTCAGCTGTCCCCACCATGGCCCTGCCCCTCCCAGCCCCCCCCCCGCCACGCGGCAGAGCGCGGGAAGCTGGAAAGGTAGCCGACCCCCACGGTGAGGAGAATTAACCCCTTCTCAGCCAAAACCAGCACACATGGCACTGTTGGCACAGCTGCTCAGGAAGGAGAAGGTGGGACAGCATCTTCCTACCAACCTCTGGCATCCTTGTCAGAGGAAGAAGTACATGGAATGAACCTTACTCTGGCTCTGGAGACTGTTCCACACACACTGGAGACTCTTGACACTCCCTGTCTGCTTAACAGCAGGAGAAACTATTGAGCATGCACGTCTATGTCTGTGGAATTTTCTCTATAGTCTATATTGTCTGGATTACAAATGCCAGGCAAATTATAATTATATCTCTACAGCTTTTAGATATTGATGCCTCAATCTACCCTGGAAAGAAAATAGCAATTACCATAAAGAATATTGGTGATTACAGCTAAACCTCAGGAGCCTTCTAGCTACAGCTGCAGACTGGAAGACAGTCTTATCTTCTGACTCATAACCCAAACAATTTCCTGAATGTACTGACTGGGGATAAACCACGACAGTCCTTTTGGTGCCCAACGTGGGGCACAATGGGTTTGAGATAACGACAGCTTTGATTGGAATGTGCTAGATTGAATTTATAGCTGTTATTGCTGTTTAGCTATTAATCAGCAGTCTTCTGTGCTTGCTATGGGGCTTGCCTGACTTACTGTATGCCTTAAAGTCTAGTGCTCATTAGTGACTGCTTTTTTGCTTTTGCTGCTTGCTGTACTACTTATCACCTTACTCTGCTGTGCCTGGGAACATTTTGATAACGGCAATGGCCAGGTGCCTGGGCTGGCAGATGGCCAGGGCATCACTGCTGTTTCTTTGCTGCTGTACTGGACAGTCTGGAACTCCAGTATGAACTCGAGTCAAAGGGACTGTGACCTGTGGATGAGTTCATGTGGTACCAGGACACCCTGGAGAGTCTGTGGCCGTGGCTAGTAGATATGCAAATGCTTATACTACTATTTGCTGTCTGGATACGATTGAAACATACTATGGAACACCAATCAAAATACAATCAAATAACGGTTCTCATTTTAAAAATCATAAAGTAGCAAAATGGGCCGCTGAGAGAGAGATACAGTGGGTGTGCATTGTACATGGGAATAGATGAGAATGCTCTGGAAGAACAGAGAGAGGAAGAACAGTACTGAAGGTAGATAAGGTCAGAGCAGTTCTGGTAATAAAGGCTAATTAGTAAATCAGCAATGGAGTGTTTCAATAACATAGGCTGCGTTGCATCAGAAAAAGGAAAGACAGAGTGTATCATGTGTCTGAGGGGATGGAAAAACCCAGAAGGGATTAAGTCAGCACTACTGAAGAACTACCTTTACTTAACCATTGAAGGGCTAGGTATGTCACCCATCTTAGACACTTACGGTTTTACTCACTCAGCATTTTTTCACTGTGGAGACCAAAAAGATTCAGGGTGGAGTTTAACTGGAAAAGGAGGAGCTGAATGACGTTGGTCTTAGATGCAAGTTTAGATGGAAAGTTAATGTCCCAGCAAAGGCTCTTGGCTCACATAAAAGAAATTTTCTAGACAAAAGTGAAAGGTCATTTGAGTGTTTGAAAAATTTAAGCGAGTATCATATGTTCTGTTGCAATGAAGAGGAAAAATATTGTCATTGTCTGAAGAAAGATGAAGTATGAATTATACAAGTCATACCATAGGCCCACATCAGATTTGGCATAAAACATTATTGAGAGCAAAAATTTAGTACTATAAGAGTATTTCTAACAAAAGTAAGTGAACAAAGGAATAATTAACAAGTAAGTATATGTAATTTGTTTTTGTCTTTGCATGTCAACAGGCCTGACTTTTCACAGTGAGGAGCGGGAGTGAGAACAGCAAAATTTCTTTTGCTTTAGATTGCAGTGGCATTTTTATGAAGCTCCCCCATGTGAGCCCTCCCTGTGAGGGCTGTGATGTGGCTGCTCAGACCCATGGCTGTAAAGTCAGAATGAAAGACAATATTTAGTCTTCTGTTAAGAGGTGACTCTTCAGCACCTATGGAGTTAGAGACTTCAACGAGGAGAGGCTGATTTCACTGTGATATCAGCTGCTGTGAGCACTTGCAGCACTACAGACACGACAGTGATACACAGCATTATGTAAAGACAGCATGGTAGGGTCCCCAGCCCAAAGACAAGGGCGGCTCTTCTCGCCCTTCACATCATTGCCACTGGCGTGATAGCTACGGGTCCTGCTTCTAGATTAGGATCCCAGTGACTGAGAGAGGCTCTGCACTAATGAATAGCAAAAAGACTGTCCTTTCCCCTAGGATTTTCTATTTCTTTTTCATCAGAAATGCAGGCTAGAAAACCCTGCAGACTAGGAAGACCAGGATGAGTGAAGAGCTAATGAAATGGTGAGATTACGTAGGGCAAAAAAAAGCTCAGTATGAACAGGTGGTAATGACAGGATTTCAAGACAGCTTGTTTAAAGCGATTTGTCTTTTGTTTGCTTTTATTAACACCGAGATAACATCAATTATTAATTAACAGTTGAAATAAGGAAGCTTTTTGTAAAAGATCCACAACCTTCATTCCTTTCCACTCAAACTGCTAAATGTTCCTGAGACTTCCCCTTCTGCTCCAGCTAACCGAGAAAACCAGAATGCCACTTCCAGTATTTTTAGTACGGTAAATCTACAGACCCTTTTTTAGCTACCTCCTGCCTTTCCCCCCCCTCTACTTGCCTGTAATAATGCTACAAAACATGGCCTTTCCCCCCAAATTTATAGGGCAGTTCAGACCAATAGATACTATCTACAGCAGTCCTGATGTGTATTTTTGTTACAAAATGGGAACTGGCTAGACACATATTTAATATAGAAACATGAATTTGGAGAGAATCTTTTGTAGTACAAATCTGACCTTGATCTATATTAGAGCTGGGCTGAGGGGGACCTGATGAAGTTCAACAAGAGCAAGTGCAAGGTCCTGCACCTGGGGAGGAACAACCCCATGCACCGGTACAGGCTGGGGGCTGAACTACTGGAAAGCGGCTCTGTTGAAAAGGACCTGGGAGTGCTGGTGGACAGCAAGCTGAACATGAGCCAGCAATGTGCCCTTGTGGCCAAGAAGGCCAACTGTATCCTGGGATGCATTAAAAGGAGTGTGGCCAGCAGATCGAGAGAGCTTATCCTCCCCCTCTACTCTGCCCTAGTGAGACCACATTTGGAGTATTGTGTCCAGTTTTGGTCCCCCCAGTTTAAGAAGGATATGGAACTGCTTGAGCAAGTCCAGCAGAGAGCTACGAAGATGATCAGGGGACTGGAGCATCTCCCTTATGAGGAACGGCTGAGAGACTTGGGTTTGTTTAGCCTGGAGAAGAGAAGACTGAGGGGGGATTTCATCAATGCCTATAAATATCTAAAGGGTGGGTGTCAGGATGATGGGACTAGGCTCATAGTCTCATAGTGCCCAATGACAGGACAAGGGGCAATGGGCACAAGTTGGAACACAGGACGTTCCACCTCAATATGAGAAAAAAACCCTTCTTTACTGTGAGGTTGACAGACCAGTGGAACAGGCTGCCCAGAGAGGTTGTGGAGTCTCCTTCCCTAGAGACATTCAAAACCTGCCTGGATGTGTTCCTGTGCCCCTTGCTCTAGGTGTCCCTGATCAAGCAGATAGGTTGGATGAGATGCTCTCCAGAGGTCCCTTCCAACCCCTACCATTCTGTGTGATTCTGTGTGTGTTTTTTCAATTAAAGTTTTTTGAGGAAAATGATGGTTTATTGACTCATGAACACCGTCTTGGTCTTAGCAGTCTAAACTCTTCTTTCAAATAACTAGTGTGGAGAAAAGGTGTCATTCCTGTCTTGCAAGGGGACAAGCCAAGATTTGGCAGAGCCCGTCTTTCAGAGCATCCAGGGATGCGCATCTTTTTCTGGGCAGCAGCTGACCTATCCAGCTACAGGCTCCTGACTGTGATGGGTGCTCCAGCCTGGACTCCAGGGCGCTTCAGCTGTGAGCACACCCTGTTCTTGGGCCTTTCTGAAGAGGTGCTCAGCAGCAGGTGAAAGGATGTGATATGGTGATCAGTCTCTATTCCTCCTTTCCACACATCCTTTGTGTACCCTAGGCTCAGGGTAAGTGTGTGAAAATGCGATGCAAAGTGGAATAAATAGAAGTATGTACATTTTGTGAATTCCAGGAAGACTTAGTAATGAGTTTCTCCCTGGACAGCACTATCATTTGGATGTCTACACACCAGCAAAAAAAAAACCCACAGAGTTTTAGAGGCTTTTATTGGAAATACAGATTCAGAAGAACTTGCCCTGTCAAATGACAAGTTGTGAGTAATAGTGGTGCCTGACAGTTGAGGTCTGATGCTTACAGAGACATTTAGGCTACATCTATGCAGCCTTTATGATCCACAAAGGGATCCTGGGGCCTCCAATCAGCTGGTGAGGGATGACTCATGCTCATGCTCTTCATGATCAGCCTGAACAAGACTTAGAACAAACCTTGTTGTGGTCTCATTCCCAGAGCCATTCATGCTCATTCACCAACATGCTCTTGTATCTTTACTCCTCATCATCTGTGCTGCACTCTGCACAGGACCACAACAGAGCACACCAAAAACAAAAAGCAACACACCTTGCTCATTACTCCCTGGCAAAGCTGATGCCTAGCCTGTTTCCACTCCGACTTGCACCCATGGCTTCTTAGCACATGATGGCAGAAGCCCTTCACTGGACCGGCCTCAGCCTGACAGAGCCCAGTGGAGATGGGGTAGGCTTGGGTGAGGGTTACCGCCAGGTAGGGTGCAACTCTGGCTCTTAGATCTGCAGACCACACTTCCTTTTAGCTTTGCTCAAGACATCCCCACTTGCTAAAAAACCTTGGTTTTAATTGCAACCTATGGCAGTCCTTCCCTTATATGGGGAAGGTTTGGGGTTATGGACACCAGTGTCTGTCACTATCAGGACTAAACATATGAGATTGCCAACCCACAACGTAAAATTTAAAAAGATGGCAGGCCACCTGTCCTGGTTTCAGCTGGGATAGAGTTAAATGTCTTCGTAGTAGCTAGTATGGGGCTATGTTTTGGAGTCTTGCTGGAAACAGTGGTGATAATGTGGAGATGTTTTAGCTGTTGCTAAGTAGCAGTTACACTGGTCAAGGACTTTTTCAGCTCCCCGTGCTCTGCCAGGTGCACAAGAAGCTGGGAGGGGACACAGCCAGGACAGCTGACCCAAACTGACCAAAGGGATATTCCATACCATATGACATCATGCTCAGTATATAAAGCTGGGGGAAGAAGAAGGAAGGGGGGACATTGGGAGTGATGGCGTTTGTCTTCCCAAGTAACCGTTATGTGTGATGGAGCCCTGCTTTCCTGGAGATGGCTGAACACCTGCCTGCCCATGGGAAGTAGTGAAAGAATTCCTTGTTTTGCTTTGCTTCCACATGCAGTTTTTGCTTTACCTATTAAACTGTCTTTATCTCAACCCATGAGTTTCCTCAATTTTACTCTTCTGGTTCTCTCCTCCATCCCACTGCTGGGGAGTGAGTGAGCAGCTGTGCGGTGCTTGGTTGCTGGCTGGGGCTAAACCACGACACCACCTCTACAGTGTCTGGCTGGGAACTTGGAGCGCCCCTGGAGCCACATCACCGTACTTCAAATCCACTCCCACAGAGAATGTGTCAGACCTAATGGGGCCATTGATTTAGGGACTAAAAAACCCACTGTGGTGGATGCAGTGCCACTCTCCAGAGTCTGTGAACCCACGTGGTCCACATTGCACAGTCAGGATTATGAGGACCTTTGTCCCCCTGTTACCCATTTTTGGGGAGAAGCTGCTGATAAGCTGAATAAGTGCTGAAGGTCCAGAGCAAACCATGGAGAAGTGCCTTCTTTAGTACCTATCATCCCCCTTGAAAAATCTGAAGTCTCCAGTCCCTCACAAGCTAGCTATGCCTTAACTGGAAAAAGTTTAGCTATTCCTGCTTTGAACATACTTGCATGAGGAGTGGTGTTGTGGTTTAGCCCCAGCCGGCAACTAAGCCCCACACAGGCATTCGCTCACTGCCTCGCCAGTGGGATGGGGGAGAGAATCAGAAGGATAAAAGTGAGAAAACTCACTTTTACTGTGAGTACAGTTTAATAATTAAAATAAACAACAACAACAATAATAACAACAGTAATAGTATAAAGAAAAGGAAGATAACGAGAGAGACGCAACCCAGGGCAGGGGGAAGGGGAATAAAAAACTGAAACAAGCAAGTGCTGCAACTGCTTACCACCTGCCAACCGACGACACCAGACCCTGAACCGCAACTACTCTGCCCCACGCCAACTCCTCCACTATACTGGTCATGACATCCTATGCTGTGGAATATCCTATTGGCCAGTTTGGGTCAGATGTCTTGGCTGTTGCCCCTCCCCTCCCGACTTCTTGTGCACCTGGCAGAGCATGTGAAGCTGGAAAGGTCCCTAACTAATATAGGCACTACTTAGGGACACTTAGCCGCTACTTAACAACTAGAACATCAATGTGTCATCAGCACTATATCAGCTACAGTGAAGAAAATTAACTCTATCCCATCCAAAACCAGCACAAGTGTGATGGAAATATTCCTTTTAGCAAAGACCCTGAGATGATGTGCATATATGGTCTCCTTGTCCTGGAGAGTTAGCAGAAGTCCTGCCCCCCTCCCTGCACCACTTTCAGCTGGGTTTTCCAGGAGGACAGAGAGTTTTCCTTTTGGTCTCTCTGGTGAGTCCACCCAGTGAGTTCATGGTTTCCCCCCGACTCAGCTGCATTCCTGCCACCTGCCCGGCTGGGACCTGGGACATTCATTAACCCCATCCGTGCCTCCAGGTGCAGCGGGGATGGCTTGACAGAGGTACTCCTTAACTAACTGTCCAAGCTTTCTGGCACTTGATTAAATTCCCAGAAATCCAGGTGGCTGTCATAGCCTAACTGAACATGTCACTAACCACAGACCCTCCCCAGCATCACTTCCCATCCCGTTCCTTACTTTCCTATAATTAAATCCCCCATCTAATTTCTTCTCATTGTTTCACTCACAGCAATGAGAGCTGCTCTAGAGTCAAGTAGCTGTACTTAAAGACTATCCAATATTGGACAGCAAGGTGCCTTTCTCCCACATGAACTAAAACTATCTCCTGCCCTCAACAAACTGTTTTCTGACACTATACACTTGGTTGTATTGGTTAGATTGGAAGATATTACTCAAAACAACAAACTGTATGTGCCAAGCATTACATTTTCAAACAAAGCAAGTACAAGGTATTCAAATGCAAGAACAATAACTTTTTAAAAAAAGAAAGCCTAGCTGGAAAATTGCATTTCCAATTAAAGGACTTGTAGTAAAAGCAGCTGAGTGAGAAGTGCAGGTGGCATTTTCTGAGTCATTACTGAGTCAAATTACCAGCATGATGCAAAGGGGTCATAGCATTTTATAATATAGAAGAGATAAAACTGAGACCTTGATCACATTTTAAGAATGAGCAGTCTTGTTAGGAAACATGAGAAGGGATAAATGATTTTATATACAGCTGTTTCATAACTGCATTACTGTATCTT
Source organism: Phalacrocorax aristotelis (assembly GCF_949628215.1). NCBI lineage: Eukaryota > Metazoa > Chordata > Aves > Suliformes > Phalacrocoracidae > Phalacrocorax > Phalacrocorax aristotelis. The sequence continues at coordinate 25,037,990 of NC_134310.1, forward strand.
TACTGGCTGAGTGATGACTAGTTTGAAATCACAGCGATGCCACTACAACTTTAATGTACAGGACTCAGTAGAATCTAAACAAATCAAATCAAATAGAATCGAATAAACTATTTCAGTTGGCAGGGACCTATAAAGACTGTCTAGTCATCACACATAAAAAGAGAATTTGTAGTCCAAAGATGGGTCTCCCATTCTTGACTGTGGTAGATTCAGGGTACAACAATGAAGAAGGATTTTTACCTAGGTCTTCCTTATTGCAGGAGACCATCTTAACCAGAAAGATAGTCTGTGCTGAGATCACTTGTTTTTTCTCCAGAGAGATACAGTGGGTGTGGCATTTACCTTACCACCCGCAGGGTGCAGGATTGGTGGAAAGCCTTAATGGCCTATTGAAACAGCAGCTGTGTAGATTAGGAGGTACAAAGTACATGCAATGGGTAGATCGTCTTCCTACCGCCGTGTGTGCTGAATACCCATACGGTGGCAGGAGATAAAATGCCCCTCCTATTGATGAAAAATTACCAAGCCAAGCCAATAAAAGTACCACTCACTCTGGTGCAATACGATAGTGGCACTCAATTTACATTAACCACCGAGCAGGGATTCTTATCTCTTCATTCTGCACAGACATTAACAGTTGCTGGTGGACAAGTCCAGTGGTTCCCTCTGGACATAAAAATAACTGTACAAGTAGAACAAACAGGTGTGGGTTTTTTCTTTTTGTTTTCACATTACATCCAAACCATGTTGCCAGTGGTTTTAATGTAATAAATCAATACACAGTAGCAATCGACAGCCTATCTCCTTAGGCATGCATAACACTGCACCAATAAGTCAGAGTATCCCTGCAGGCCTTTTGGCATCTGTGTACTTTTGGATGATGCCTCCACTCCACACTGAACCCAACCCTGTATCGTGGATGTTTGCAGATGCACGTCTTTGGTATCACCCCCGAACAACCAGGACCAGTTGCAGCTGAAGTGGTGGCTGCTGATGACTCACAGGCCATCACTATTGCCCTTATGGGTGAATCGACCGGGCTGTGTGTACCGGCGCAACAACTACGATGCAGAGAATGAGAAAAAAAAAGGGGTGGGGGTATGTTTTGTCTGGTTTTGTTTTGACAGCTTTGTGCATACACATTTCCCTCATGAGCAAAATGTATGGGTGACATTGGCAAATGTGACTGGACAAGATACCCTTTGTCTCAGCACAGTGGCTCCCCGGAATCCATTCACAACATACTTGATGGGAGTACCCCTCACCACAAGTGAGTTCAGTGATACAATTAACCTTGTGCTACGCGGAGTACTGCCCGAAGGCCTACCTGTAAAACAGTGGGACAGCTGGCTGCCGCGTTTGGGTAATTCACCTGCATTACCCCCACAAGAACTTTGAAGCCTGGGAACATTAAACGCAGACTATTTTACCTATTTCAAATATACTAGTCGAAGCAATGACATGGTTTCCTGGTGGGTAAATGCCACAGTGCCTTGGTATCACAACCACATCCAATGGTGCAATTCTGTTACCAAAACCTGGAGTAAACCTCGTAAACACCAATGTAGTGTTAAAAGGCAGGCATTCTTTATTTACGGCGCTGGATGCACGGGGGATTGCTCCTCCTAACGTGCATACCGTCAGATCTAATTGTGCCCGTTAAGTACATGCTCTAGATACATATTCATTAGTTTTCTGATAAAAAGATATACATATTCATTATATGCAAATGTAATTTGTGCATGCCTGTTGGTGTCTCTGGGTGGTCATCAGGGGTCTCTGGATGAAGGATATACTCTTCCTCACTGTGTCTGCTAGTTAACCCTTGCTTTCGCGCAAACTCAGTTCTGAGATCATGTATATACTGTCCTTGAGGGATGGGCTGTTCTGGTTTAGTGTTTGCTCTGCAGTTCCTTATCTTTATGGTTCTGTACATCTGCTTTTCTTAAGGTCAAATGTCATTGTAACTTTGTTTAGGCACTTCTTATCTTGAGGCATTTCTGACTCCCCCAAAGCAACAAGTTTTAGTCACTAAAAGCGAGGGTTTGGGACCTAAAAATTAGGCTTTGAGCTTTAAAAGAAGGGTTCTGACAGAAATACATTGTCTATTGTTTAATTTGCATTAATGTTTAACTAACGACTAAAATACAGATCAAAGAATACACTGATTGTCCCAAGACTTGATGTTCAGTTGGATAGTATAGCACCATCCATGGTTGGTTAACTTCATCACCCTGGTTACAATTCTACGGGAACGAACATAACCACCAGACAAAACCGGTCTCATCACCGAACCACCCATAACATCCATGCATTTTCTCCCAACTGTAAGGAGACAGTGGAAATCTGGGACCCGGTAAAAGACATTGCTGCATCTTTTTTACTCCGGGTGTTGCCAGTGCAAAAGCCCTGAGAACACTAAACCACCTCAGATGCTGGTTAGCCAAATTCAGTAACGCTACCAGTAGAGTTCTTTCTGATTTGTTTCTGGCGCACGTTTGCTGGCAGGATTTGTGACCCTGTGGGGAACCCACGCTGGAGCAGCCTGTTCCTGAAGGACTGCATCCCATGGAAAGGACACATGGAAAGGACCTACTCTGGAGAAGTTCGTGGAGGGCTGTCTCCCGTGGGAGGAACCCCACGCTGGAGCAGTGGAAGGGTGTGAGGGGGAGGGGGCAGCAGAGACAACATGTGATGAACTGACTGCAACCCCCATTCCTCGTCCCGCTGTGCCGCTCCGAGGAATGAGGCAGAGAAAATTGTGGGTGAAGTTGAGCCCAGGAAGAAGGGAGGGGTCGGGGAAAGGTGTTTTAAGATTTCTGTTTATTTCTCATTATAGTACTCTGATTTTATTGGTAATAAATTAAATTAATTTCCCCGAGTCGAGTCTGTTTTGCCCATGACGGTAATTGGTGAGTGATTGCTCCCTGTCCTTTTCTCAACCCACGAGCCTTTCATCGTATTTTTCTCCCCCTGTCCAGTTGAGGAGGGGAAGTGATAGAGTGGCTTGGTGGGCACCTGGTGTCCAGCCAAGGTCAACCCACCACACCTGTGAAGAAAAGAGAGAAGACATTGAAAAAGCCCTCAAATTTATTGTTAGAAACTTGTTTCATCTGCAGCTGCAGACTTTAGGCCTTAATCTTCATTACAAGTTGCATGAAGTTTTAACAGGTATGGAATCTCTTTATGAATGTACTTTGCTATAACTGGAATTTATACTGTATATAGAATTGGAGATTAAAGCTTGTTAAGAGTTAATTTTGCTCATCAGTGTATCATGTGGGAAGAAATTACAGTGAAGACATTCAGGAAGATCATTTGTTTGATGGACCAATATCATATTTGTTGAAGAACTGAAGTGACACAACTTACTAAAGGAATTTCAATTGCTGGATGAGAACAGCTGTAGCTGGAACTAGGTAGTATGATGAATTTAAGGATTTTGATGAAAATTGGTTAACAAATAACTGCTAAGTTGCCAAAAAGAATAGTACAGAAAAAAAAGGTGCCCAGCACAAGCCTTGATCCAAAGAATTAATGAAACAAAAAATTAATGAAACTACAAAGAGTCTAGTAAATACCTCAATGAAGAAAATTACAGTAGCTGTTACTCATTAACTCTCTTTTCATAAAAAATAACAATATCCTGCTAATAACCTCCACAAGGGGTGTGTGATTTTGCAGTTAAGGGACCTCTGCAGATGACAATGGCTCTTGCTTGTGCAACTTCACACACAAAAAAAATCACAATTTGGTGGAAAATTTCTTTTTATTTTCTAGTAATTTTCCACTCTACTATACTTTGAGATTTTTGAAGGAGGGTGCACACCCTGTTCTTCCTGCACAGGGCTTGACACCTCCAATGCGACTGAGGTACTTCAATGGCGTTACGGGCCAGACAATGCAGCACACACAGGAGGGGACAAACACCACCACCGTTTTGATGGCAGTGTTCCTAAATATCATGACCCTCCCGACAAAGCCAAAGGTAGTAAACATTTCTATTCTTAAGCCAACATCATATTAGGACAGAACAAACATATCTAATATCTAACGGACCTTCAGAAGGTGAATGGGTCTGCCTAAGGCATCCCTGGACAACCTTTGAGGCTCTTTCTCATTTCTATTTCTAGATGAGCAGCATAGTCATGTTACTTTGAGAGGGCTGCTCTGTTTTCATATGTAAAACTAAAGGATCTAAACAATGCCTGCATTGGGTGGGCTGAACCCCCACTTCGAAACCACGTGGGTTTCTTTTTTGTGAGTTTCAATAGTGTGTGGAAGGAATAACGTTGATAATACTATTGTGGGACTGATGCTCTAGCAAAAACAATTTAAAGAAAAAAGAACATAACGAGTTAAGGCTCCTGTCTGTGCTCTTGTATGTAACAGCACATCCTGAGAGAACAAGATGTGCTCTCTGCATTTTACAGTTTTTTACTGTCCTCTGGTACAGTCACCAGTTACAAATATTTTTATCAAATGAAGCAACAGTTATGACAAGCTGGAAGCTCTTAAACAAAAAAACACTTTTACAAGTGGACACTAAAGCTGCTGCTCCATTCTAGTTGGACTGCCTGGGGCACGTATCCAGCGTGCAGCAGGCAGAAGGAGTTTCACAGGAGCCAGAATCATCAAGCCCTTCTGAATTTGCCTTTAGCCCCAAAGGAGGGCTTGTGGGATGAGGCAAGGGATGCCAGCATTTTGGACCTCGGCAGCCTGCTGGTAGGTGTCTAGGAATGCAGGCTGTCCCCTCTGTGGCAGGCAGAGATGAAGAAAGGACTTGCCTGGGTCAAATGTGCATTGCTGCAGAGTTGTACTGTGGTCCCCATTGCAACAGGAGACAAATGTCCCCTGCTGCTCTCTGCTTCCCAGCCTCAGCTGAGAACCCCATTTCTGTGGCATTCTCTGCATAGGAAGCCCCTCAATGCCCCCAAAAGCCAACTTCTCCGCTTTCTTGGCTGTAGAACTAGCTCAATGTAGAACATTGAGATGCAGCAGTGACAGAGTGACATTTTTATAACTCAGTCTTTCATTTATGATCTTTTTGACTGCTGCTGTTGTCATGGGGTTGCCCACTAGGTGGGAGAGGCCTCAGGTATACCAGAGCTCCTGTGATGGAGAAGTTCTTGTGCACCAGTTGAAGTACAGTGTGATCATGCATGCTCCTAGCCTCAAATGCACAGGGCCAGACGTTTTTGATGCTTAAACTACCATCTTTTTCTCTTGCTTCAGGATGAGAGAAAACATAGTTTGTTACTGTGGCTCAGCTGATGCACATGAACTTGTTCCTCCCAAGGACTGACACCTATGCCTGAACTCTGAGTGGGCAGAGTACAACCTCAAAGTATCTAAACAGCTGAGATGATGCTTTATTGGTTTCCTCTCAAGCAGCAGCTGTACAACAGAAGGGAAGTGACAGTGTTCAGTGCAATGGGCTGCGTAAGAGCTCTGAGTACAGATACTGTTGTCCCCTTCTCACCGAAAACTGTCGTTCTTGTGTTTACCCTGGACACATAATACATGCTAGCTCTGTGGTCCTGCAGCAAAATTTTTTTTTTAAAACCTTGCAGGACAGAGCTACAGGTTCATCCACTGATGCTGCTCTTGCAAATGAAAGGTACTCATTAAAAGATAACAAAGCCCAACAAAAATTTGGGAAAAGGCATGCAGGAAGGCTGGGCATTCTTCAGGAAGGAAGTCTTAAAGGCACAGGAGCAGGCTGTCCCCAGGCGCCGTAAGACGAACTGGCGGGGAAGACAACAGTCCTGGCTGAACAGGGAGCTTTTGCTGGCGCTCAGGAAAAAAAAAAGGAGTTTACCACTTTTGGAATAAGGGGCAGGCAACTCAAGAAGAGTACAGGGATCTTGTTAGGTCATGCAGAGAGAAAATTAGACAGGCAAAAGCCCAGCTAGAACTCAATCTGGCCACTGTTGTAAGGGATAACAAAAAATGTTTTTACAAATACATTAACAACAAAAAGACAGCGAAGGAAAATCTTCATCCTTTACTGGATGCAGAGGGGAACATTGCTACCGAGGATGAGGAAAAGGCTGAGGTACTAAATGCCTTCTTTGCCTCAGTCTTTAATAGTCAGACCAGTTATCTCCAAGACATTCAGCCCCCTGAGCTGGGTGGCAGGGACAGAGAGCAGAATAATCTCCCATAATCCAGGAGGAAGGAGTTTATGACCTGCTGAGCCACCTGGACACTGACAAGTCTATGGGGCCAGATGGGATCCACCTGAGAGTACTGAGGGAGCTGGCAGAGTAGCTTACCAAGCCACTTCCCATCATTTAATAGCAGTCCTGGTTAACAGCGGAGGTCCCAGACTGGAGGCTTGCTGATGTGACACCCATCTACAAAAAGGGCTGGAAGGAGGATCCAGGGAACTACAGGCCTTTCAGCCTGACCTCGGTACCAGGGAAGACTATGGAGAGATACATCTTGAGTAAGCTCACCAGGCAAGTGCAGAACACCCAGGGGATCAGGCCCAGCCAGCATGGCTTCATGAAAGGCAGGTCCTGCCTGACCAACCTGATCTCCTTCTATGACCAGGTGGCCCACCTAGTGGATGAGAGAAGGGCTGTGGATGTTGTCTACCTGGACTTTAGCAAAGCCTTTGACACTGTCTCCCACAGCATCCTCCTAGAGAAGCTGGCGGCTCATGGCTTGGACGGGTATACGCTTTGCTGAATAAAAAACTGGCTGGAAGGCTGGCCCAGAGAGTAGTGGTGAATGGAGCGACCGGGCTCAGTGTTGGGGCCAGTCTTGTTCAATGTCTTTATCAATGATCTGGATGAGGGGACTGAGTGCACCCACAGTACATTTGCAGATGACACCAAATTGGGTGGAAGTGTTGATCTGCTCGAGGGTAGTAAGGCTCTGCAGAGGGATCTGGACAGGCTGAATCGATGCGCCGAGGCCAAATTGTGTGAAGTTTAACAAGGTGTCATGGTTTAGCCCCAGTTGGCAACTAAACACCACGCAGCCGCTCACTCCCCCACCCCTGTGGGATGGGGAAGAGAATTGGAAGAGCAAAAGCAAGAAAACTTGTGGGTTGAGATAAGAACAGTTTAATAACTAAAAGAAAATAGTAATTATGATAATGATTTTAATGCTAATAATGATATAATATAAAGGAAAAAAAATACCACAAGTGATAAAACCGCTCACCACCCGCCGACTGACGCTGCCCGTCCCCGAGCCGCGATTGCTCCCCCCTCCCCCGGCCAGCCCCTCCCAGGTAACATACTGGGCATGACGTTACATGATATGGAATATCCCTTTGGTCAGTTTGAATCCGCTCTCTTAGCTGTGCCCCCTCCCCTCCCAGCTTCTTGTGCACCCAGCAGAGCATGGGAGGCTAGACATGTCCTTGACTAGTATAAGCGCTACCCAGCAACAGCCTAAACATCTGTGTGTTACCTCAACAGGTTTTTTTTTCCATGCTAATTTCAAAGCACAGCACTATACCAGCTAGAGTGAAGAAAATTAACTCTATCCCAGCTGAAACCATGACAGTCTAGAAGAAAATATCTGTGCTTGCTCATGGGATTTGATACTCGGTTCAGAAACTGTTCAAGGGGCTGAAGAGGAAGTTTTTGAAAGATATTATTTCTGATCAGCACCAAAATAACAGGAAGGGGGTGAACTCTGAACAAAGACCAAATGGAAGTAAAAAAATACCTAAGTAACAAATGATCTAGAAGAGCAACCAACCTCACCACCCGCCTGTTCATCAAAGGAGTTTGCTCCTGCAGCATCAGATTGATTACAATTCAACAGAGTGTGTGGCTCCTCGGGGCTGTTTTGCCTGAGCTAAAGAGTGTGCATTAGATGATCACTAGATTCAGCTGAAGAGCTGCAAGTACTGAGTGCTTAGCTTCTAATGGCAGCCCCAAAATACATTTAACAGCCCACACCTGGAAGCAGGCAAACAGAAACATTCTTACTGCGGTATACAGGAAACTTTTATTCCACTTATGCCAGCTGTTCTTCACTGTCTCACCATACAGTGGATGTGCCACAGGGTGGCGAAGCAAAAGGTTCAGGGAAATGTAGATTACTTAATCATTTTGCTAATGCCTAATGTAGATGACTTCATCCCTCAAAATACCCAAACACAGAAGAAAATTTTAGCAAGCAAAGGCGGCTCCTGAATACAGTGATTGCAAGACAAATGGTACTACATTTGATAGATGACTTATGTGTTTTCTGCTTCCTTAAAATCTTTTCCTTTATAGTCCAAAGACTTCCCATAGAAGAACCAACAGAAAGTTGTAAGAGGGAAGAAAACCCTTTTTCCAAGAAAGTTATACTTTCTCAGAATTATTTTCCACCAATTATTCCGATGATACAAAGATACGGCATTGCACTTCTTTTACTAGCTTGGGACCTTGATTGAGTTTTGTTTCGTCGAGAAGAAGAAAGAAAAGCATGGGAAAGAAAGAGAAATCCCATAGACCAAATAAAAGGCAGGGGGTCAGCTTACAAGCTCAAAGCCATCTTTGCTGTGAATATTAGGTATTTATCACCACCCAGATACAAAGAAGTTAGCACAGTTCTGGCCAGCTCATCCAAGGAAAACACCAGTGCCCCTGAAGCATTCCCTGTCTCCTCTGTGTCTGGGAGGTGACACTTTCCTCCAGAAAGCGCTCTGGTTCCCTGGTGCCATTCATATGCTGATATCTCCTTGAAGGTCTGATTCGGTCACCTTGGTAGCCCCCTTGACCCAGCATGCTCACGCCTAATGCTTATAGTGCAGCTGGCAACAGAATTAGAAAAAAGTTGGATCCAGGAAACGTTAGGAAGCATTGTCCCAGAAAGTAACCAGCAGCTTACCATGAATCCCTAACCATCCTGGGTTTAAAGCTTTCTATGACACACATCTCTGGTAATGTTTGGATTTGTTTTCCTTCTCTTTAATGGAGTGAATTATCTGAAATGTTTCCTACAGTAGATTACCTACTTGAAATATTTTAAAATCAATTAAACTTCTTTCTACTTGAAGAATTGGATCCCTGCATTATTAAAAACATTCCTTGCTCTACTCATTTCTCTTTATTTCCTTATTTAGATATTGGGCTTGGGATTTTTTTTTATTCCCCTTACCTTCTTAGCTTTAATCTGACCCAAACCGAGCACTTAGGGAAAGAAAGATGACACCGTATGCTGTGCAGTCTCTCTCAAAGTTTTTTCCAACCTTAACAATTTTATGATTCTATGATTCTATGTAGCTATGTTAGTACAAAAGTACAGTTGAAAAAAAGAGTTTATAGTCTCATGGTTCATTCTGATTTCCAGCTGGGAAAATCTGAACCAGTAAAAGACTTTTATCCTGGTAAAACTAAAGCTGTAGAAGGGAGAATATGCTCATGTAACTATAATGGTATAGATACATAGCTAACTCTTAAATGAAGATACTGTATGTATAATAAAAATTTGTTGTTGAAAGAAGTGATTGATTTAGTTTCTGCAGTTTTGTAAATAGTGTCAAATATGTGCCAGTGCAAGTACATATTTCATTTTTTTCCTGTCAAATTTCTCATGAAGCTTTTTTAAACAAAAAACAATATGTCAGTTACATAATCACAGTCTTCATCTGGAAAAAAGAAAAAACAGGTGTATGGCTTTATCTATTGGTTATTTGTTGTTTTGCTATTGTCACGGTTTAGCCCCAGTCAGCAACTAAGCACCACACAGCTGCTCGCTCACTCCCCCACCCCAGTGCCATGGGGGAGAGAATCAGAAGAGCAAAACCAAGAAAACTCATGGGTTGAGATAAGAACAGTTTAATAATTAAAATAAAACAGTAATAGTAGTAATGATGATAATAATATAATGAAAAGGAAAATAACAAGAGAGAGGGGTGAAACCTTGGGAGGGGGGAAGAACCCCAAACAACATGTGATGCAACCATTCACCACTGCCGACCAACATCGCCAGTCCCTGAGCCGTGATCACTGCTTCCCCCAGCCAACTCCCCCCAGTTAATACAATGGGCATGATGGCAAATGATTTGGAATATCCCTTTGGCCAGTTTGGATCACCTGCCTTGGCTGCACCCCCTCCCCTCCTGGCTTCTTGTGCACCTGGCAGAGCATGGGAGGCTGGAAAAGTCCGTGACTAGTACAAGCAATACTTAGCAACAACTAAAACATCAGTGTGTTATCAATATTATTCTCATATTAAGTCCAAAACACAGCGCTGTATCAGCTACAGTGAAGAAAATTAACTCTATCCCAGCTAAAACCATGACAGCTATTAAAGGGGCGTAACTATGTTTGGGAACTCCAGGGGCAAAAAGAGTTATTATAGCTCCTTATGACTGATGGGGAATGCCACCTTGCTGGCTGCACATATGTGTCCAGTTGTACTGGATTTGTGTGGCAAGGTTTTTGTAGCAGGCGGGGCTACAGGGGTGGCTTCTGTGAGAAGATGCCAGAAGCTTCCCCCACGTCTGATAGAGCCAGTGCCAGCTGGCTCCAAGACAGACCCACTGCTGGCCAAGGCTGAGCCAATCAGTGACAGCAGTAGTGCCTCTGGGATAACATATTTGAGAATGAGAAAAAAATGCTATACAACAGCAGCTGGAAGAGAGAAGCAGCGATAATATGTGAGAGAAACAACCGTGCAGGCACCAAGGTCAGTGAAGAAGAAGGAGGGGGAGGAAGTGCTCCAGGCACTGGAGCAGAGATTCCCCTGCAGCCCCTGGTGAAGACCATGGTGTGGTAGTCTGTTCCCCCTGCAGCCCATGGAGGTTAATGGTGGAGCAGATATCCACTCTGCAGGTCGTGGAGGACCCCATGCCAGAGCAGGTAGATGTGCCTGAAGGAGGCTGAGACCCTGTGGGAAGCCCACACTGGAGTAGGTTTTCTGGCAAGACTTGTGACCCCATGGGGGACCCACGCTGGAGCAGTCTGTTCCTGAAGGACTGCACCCTATGGAAGGGACCCACATTGTAGCAGTTCGTGAAGAACTGCAGCCCATGGGAAGGACCCACACTGGAGAAGTTCATGGAGGACTGTCTCCTGTGGGAGGGACCCCATGCTGGAGCAGGTGAAGAGTGTGAGGAGGAAGGAGCGGGAGAGACAATGTGTGATGAACTGACCGCAAATCCATTCCCCCGTCCCCCTGTGCCACTTGGGGTGAGGAGGAGGTAGAGAAATCGAGAGTGAAGTTGAGCCCAGGAAGAAGGGAGGGGTGGGGGGAGAGTGTTTTAAGATTTGGTTTTATTTCTCGTTACCCTACTCTGACTTGATTGGCAATAAATTAATTTCCCTGACTTGAGTCTCTTTTGCCTGTGATGGCAATTGGCGAGCAGTCTCCCTGTCCTTATCTTGACCTATGAACCTTTCATTATATTTTCTCTCCCCTGTCCAGCTGAGGAGGGGGAGTCTTAGAGCAGCTTGGTTGGCACCTGGCATCCAGCCAAGGTCAACCCACCACACCAGTGATGTCTTATAGTTGTGGCCATGGATTGTCTGGTTGCTTACATTTCAGCATGAGTTTGCAGATGGCAAGTTCCTACTGTACAAACAGCCTGTTCATGAATGCTGTCATAGCTGGCATTAACTGATGCCCTTTTTGGCAGGCTCAGCAGACACCAGCAGCTGAATGGAGACAGTGAAAGGATTCCCCCCACCCTGGGAAAATAATGCTTCTAGATGCTTAATTATTATTTAATTAAAAACCTTCTGTTCAGCTCACAGTGTGAGGGAATGAGAATGTGGGTCTCAGTAAAGAAAGAGGGTCTTTTGTTTGCAAACTAAATTTCTGAACTGCAGTCAACATGTACACGCTCAAATGTCGGGAACTGATGGTGCCACCAGAGGTCTCATGGGAACAGCCGTAGCATTCAGGTTGAATGCCTCACAGTTAAATATTCATATTCAGGTTCCAAACCAGTAAAAGGCATGGTTTTCAGACACACATATTTTATCCAAAAATTATTATTTTTAAAAATGTTTTCTTTATTTCCTTAGTTCCAGTGTATTAACTGCTTAAGGAGTACTGAATACTTATTATGTCCAAGAAAAGACAGTACAGAATATTAATTGCAAAATGTTTATTGTATGGAAAGTGTGATACTTTAGTTATATAATGTTGCCTCTTGCTTTTTTTAAAAGTTCGGTTATAAAAGGAACAGGACCATTTTCCTGTTGTTTGCATTAATTCCTTTAAAGGAAAGGGTGCAAACTTAACTCATTGCTTAGTTTAAAATTAAGCATTTATTGCAAATTTTTGGTGATTCTCAGATGTGTAAGAGAAAAGAAGAGAAGGTTAAACCACTACAGTTAATGCCAATGTGCCATAGAAGGGATGACGCTTATTTCCCTCATGTTGCAGACGCTGAGTAGGCAACTGTGCTTCATTGTTGCAGTGCTTTCCAATCTGTCTAGCCTCCCTTCTGGTTCTCAAGAGGTTAACTAAAAGCAGTGCTCAGGAACTTCCACTCTTACTGGGAGAGTGTGTGTCTGCTGGAGACTAACATCCTAGAATACTTTTCCCTTTTTTTTTCTTTTTCTTTTTCTTTTTCTTTTTCTTTTTCTTTTTCTTTTTCTTTTTCTTTTTCTTTTTCTTTTTCTTTTTCTTTTTCTTTTTCTTTTCCCTTTCTTTTTCTTTTTCTTTTTCTTTTTCTTTTTCTTTTTCTTTTTCTTTTTCTTTTTCTTTTTCTTTTTCTTTTTCTTTTTCTTCTTTCCTCTCCCTCCTTCCCCCTGGGCTGCAGCAAAAGGAGGTCTGTTTTTTTGTTGTTGTTGTTTTGGAAGCTACTTTCAGAAACATTCTGCTGAATTAAGTTGCTTGAGATGGTAGCTCACGTAGCTGTACTATTTTACCATGGTTCCAGCTGTTTTTTAAGGATCGTGGGGTCCCAGCAGTTGGGAGGGAAGTGCATTGCGGGTGGGGGGTGGGGCTTCAAGATGCCCCTTCACTGGAAAGCACTCAGCATGCCTGCTTCTGTTTCAAAACTGTGTGAAGCATTTGCTGCTTAAGTGATGATAGGCCTTATATATTGAAGTGGGATTACCAGTGATTTTGGTGAATACAGGTGAACTCTGCCAATGCCTGTGTGTGCGTAGTCCATCATCTCCCTGATAACTATGTGCTTCTCTTGAAAATGTGAAGTTTCTAGAAAAGGGAGCTTCAGTGTAAGAGGCATCAAGGCTTGCTGGGTTGGTATTCATGAACCTTATTCCACAAGCAATTTTTCAGGTGATGGAGGCTGAGTCCTTGCATTGCAGCTCTGGGGCATTCTGGGCCTGACTGAAGTGGAGCCAGTCAGTTCCCCCACACTGAAGAGCAGCAGTGGCAATTCCCTGGCAGACAGTTCTCCTGCACAGAGCTCCTGGTCAGTGCTGTCTCATGAAGAGTCCTGCAAGGTCTGGGGTAACTTGGCTAGAATTGTGGATGAGTGCATCTGCTTTCTCCAAGAAACTGGAAATATGGTGCCCCCAATATGCTTACAGCACCTTTTACAGGAGGGACGAAAGGCTTTTTCCAACATGCTGGCTGCGATCTCTGCCAGTCATGGTGGGGGTGTCAACAACTAAGTGCCTCCAAACAGGAAAATGGCATTTGAGATCTGGGCTAGTGTCTTACATCCCAAAAATGTTTGTGTTAAAAATTGTATACACATCTTTTATGTCTAAGGCAAGGATCTTCCTCTGAGTAATGCAATTTGAAACAAACAATATTTTAGTAATTCATGTAAGCTTGTTTTTAAGACAAGAAGGTGAGGTCACGATATTTATGAGGGAAGACAAAGGAAAGGGCTTTTCAATTTTTTCCTATGAGTGAGTTTACAGACTTTTTTAAATGTCATGTCATTTCCTTCAGTTTTTTGTCCTATTAAACTGTATTTTGCTCTTATTCTGTTTAATCCTGGTTGTACAGTGCTGTGAAAAGGTTGCTTTGAAGTACTGAATAATGAAATGAGGCTCATAAAATGTTTTGGGTTTTTTTTTCCCCAAATTTAATTCAGTGTCGGTGGGATAGCTGGAAAGCAAAGGACACGTAGTGAACAATCCAGGCTCAGACTGTGTGGACTTAATCTGCCTGGGAACAAGAAGGCCTCAAGGATGTTGCGAGTGAAAACCAATGTATGTAGCTATTACCAACAAATGTGATTTTGTATTTTCCAAGACTTACAAAGGGGCATTGTACAAACTTACTGTGGGAATGTGTAGGATGGCATTACGTCTTCCTGATAAGTTGCAAATTCCAAGGTCGGCCACAGGCGCTACTCTGTCAACAGGGGCCGCATCCCATACCACCGGCGGGAGTGTCTCGTTACAGCGTAGCAAAACCAGGACGCGGGAGTTGCTGATGCTGCTAGTGGCTATCTTTGGGATAAATCCCAAGGCCATGCTGAACAATAGGCTTGTGTGTAGTAAGGTGATTACAGAGCTATAGTAACCGTGCTGTGTCTGTAATAAACTGGCATTTGCTCGATCATATTGGTCGTGTGCAGTGTCCGTGACTGCCACGTCAGCAAGTGTCCTTTTACTTTTTCTGCTCTTGCATTCTCTTGTTGTTGATCATCTACCAGAAGGTTAAAATTACATATATGCATGCATGCACATGTACGTGGCTTGCTTTTTGGGTGTGTTTATTTACAGATGAGCTGCAATCTTCATCATTTTGGTGTGAATTAACTAAAAAGTTAAGTCTACCAGTTTCAGAAGAATCATGACTCCAGAAATGGCAGAAGTCTCCCAGGAATAAGCATCAACAATGAGCTAATAATAATAAAAATATTGTAAGATCCAATACAAGGTATAATTTGCACAATTCTAATTTTAAAATAGGAAAACTAAGACATAGATGGCTTGTAGAAGTTTTTAGTAACTTTTTTTAATGTTTTCAATTCTTTCTAGCATGGGAGTGTAAGTTATTTAGCAGTTAGTCTGTATTTTAATTTTCAGTCAGAAAATAAACATTAGTACAGTGAAAAAGTGTATTCTAGCTTCTTTAGTATCCTGCCCAAGTAGGAATAAGAAAATTCAGGCTCTTCTATTCCTAGTAGGTTTGGTCTAGGAATGTAGGTTTTCTTCAGTCAGGTGCATTGTCCTGGCATTGTCTCACCCATTCTCTCATTGAGTCTTTTCCCATTGGTAGTATTTGCTAAAGATTTAAAGATGACACATTTAATCATCATATGCTCCCCCATAGTTTTGGTAGGTCCAAGTGGAAAACAGAATAAGCAAGCTGGGGAGAAGGTGGACAGGGTTTCACTGTGGTAGGTATCTGGATAAACAGGCCTTCTGTCTGTAGTTTGGAGACGCTCCCATCTTTTATCTTAATTATGGACTGTGCTGGCTTCAGTTTCAACTGGATTTACAGAAAACTCAGGGTATGAGCTTGTGTTGCGTTAATAGGTGAACACATTTGGCAGAAAATAACCCCCCTTGCAATCCAGCTGGTCCTCAGATGTCAGAGGGGCAGGGGGTGGCTGGGCTTAGATTCTGAGTTATACCCAATTCAGCACTGTTAGTCCGCGAAGGATTCGCTAACAGTACAATCACTATTAGTCTAGTCATGCCCAATAGTGCTTCTTGGCCAGAGTCACTAATAGTGCGGTTTATTGAAGCAACAGAAATACAGGTTCTTACTGGATTGCCAGTGATAAATGCACTGTCTGCAAAGCATGTGCAAGTATAAAGTGCTAAAACGCAAAACACAAAATAAAAAGCTTGTTCTCTAAATTTCCTGAGGGATCACTTGGTATAACCAAGTGTTCGCGTCTTACCCAAAAGGTGTCCCTATGGGGGAGAAGAGAGGTTCAGCCTGTCGACTGATCCCAGTAGTCGGCGATGGTATGTTCCCCAACATCCCTCTCTCTCGGGGTCATGTTTATACTACTTTATGTTTTAGGTGGAGCTTGAGTGACTCTACTCATACATACTTTTGTTATTGATTAGTGTAGAAATTCCTTGCTTCGATTTAAAGGTATAGACTAAGAGAAATTCAGAACTGTTGCATTAACGGTAAGAGTCTGAGGAGTGGCTAGGGAGAGACCCTACCATTGAGTCACAAGGTTCAGACAGGACCCCCTTGCTTTCTAAACTCCTTCTCAGAGATGAGTCTAGGTGCGGCTAAGTCCAGTCTTAGTCTCAGACTTGGTCAGCGGTTTATTTTCTAAGGGCTGTAGAAGTAACCGCTCATCAGAGTATTTGTTGTTAGTAACTAATTTGGAAGATTCCCTGGCCGGTAGCATTCAACAAGAACGATCACGGCTAGATTAATGAATAGTACAATTTATTAAAGCAACAGATACACAGGTTCTTTGGATTACCGGTGATAAGATTGCTGGTTACAAGACGCACAAATACTAAAAAGATGGATAACACTGCTAGGCTACAAATGCATTAAGCAAATATGAAGCATTGGAGATTTAAAGTGAAGCTATAGAGAGGTTTCTAAGTTTTCCCAGGGAAACAGTTGGTATAACCAGATGTTTTGATCTTACCCAAAGGCATCCCAGAAGGGGGTGAAAGAGCTGCTCAGCCCATCAACTGATCCCAGAAGTCAGTGTGGTACATGATGGTATCTTCCCCAACACCCTCTTTCTCTTCACACATTTTATACTAGTTTTTTATCTTTCAGGTGGAGCTTGAGTGACTCTAATCATACATACCTTTATTATGATTGGTGTAAAATTTCCTCGCTTTACTTTTAAAAGCATAGAAGAAATTCAAAGCACATGCCCAGTGAGGGGTGGTTACACCTTAGAGGTGGGCAACTTTTGGGATGGAGGTGTGTTTTGGTATTATAATGATATTATAATGAGCCAAGTTCACCAAAAGGACAGCATTTTGTCAAAAGTATGATGGACTGTTAGCCCAGGGTAGCAAATATGCAGCCTACCATCTCCATGGTACTTTGAGTTCCCATTTATCACAGAACCTGGCCGCGTTGCCTCCACACCGCTCCACCCCCCCAGACAACTCCTCTTAGAGTCAGTACGCCAAGTTCTCCTGGCATTGCCAACATCTAAGGTTACTAGGGAACTTGGGTGGAATGGATTCCTCACATATCAGCTGCAGTTCACCCTGACAGCTTCTTCAATGCTGTGCCTTTTCTAAAAACGTAAGTTTAATTTCTAAGTCACCTCCAGCAATTATTCCACAAGTGCGCACGCTCAGTGAGGGGTGGTTGTACCTTGGAGGAAGGTAACTTTGGGATGGAGGTGTTGTTTTAGTATTATGATGAGGTTATAATGAGCAAAGTTCACCCACAGGGCATGATGTCCAGGCATGGTTCCATGGTTCTGTCCAGCCCCCAGATCTGCAGTGATTTATGGACGAGTTTGGCCATGAAGCCTTCGCTTGACTCCCTCCTCCAGTTATCTCCCTTAGATTAGGACACTGAGCTCCCTCAGTGTTCCTAACATCTAAGAGTGCAGGTGGTGTTGCTTAGGGGACAATCACTGAACCAATTTCCAGCATGCCAACCGCATTCCATCCTGGAAGTTAACTTTTATGAAATGTGGATATAACTTTAGCCTCAATAATTTCAACCTCAGTAATCTCACCCCCAGTAATCATTCCACAGCTTGGCTCCCTTGCAGTACTGAAACAGCCTGGGGAATTGGCTGTGGGTAGTCCCTGAGTCTGGATGAATGCTTTTCCAATGAAATATGGCTGGAACAAGACCTGTTTGTTTGTTGGTTTTGTTTGCTTGTTTGTTTGAGTTTTTTAAGGGCCAAACTGGGTAAAAGCTGCCAGTAGATGGGCTGTTATGTTCAGTGTAAGCATGGAAAAGGTTCTTGCTCTATACCTTAACTGCAGCTCTGGGTGGAAGAGTGAGCAGGAGATCCCCCAGCTACCTCCTTGCCCGAGTCTGGCTTCTTGGTGTTGAGATCAGCAGCAGATGCCGTGGGGCACCAGCCTAGCTCCCAAACTGGGGACAGAGCCAGTGGCAAGCACCATCTGTGACAGTGTGTTATAGTCTGGCAGACAGTGTTGCTGTTCATTAAGATAATAACTAACTATGAAGTCATAGTTTAGCTAGCTTCATAACAAGTTAAATATAACTGAAATATAACTTAAACTAAACTTTCCTGTATAAACAAAGTGGCCACATCTCAGGTCTTGCTACAGACAGCATGTTCCTCCTGAGGTAGTTTTCAGCTATGCAAATTTAACACCAGAGAAATTGTAACCACTTTTTACTATCCCTGGAGCCTTTACAGTAGCACTCGTCTTGCATTATTAATCTCTCTTGTGTCCACATGATCAGGCTTTGCATTCTGGGTATGGCAATAGTTTAATTTCTCTGTACTTGTATTAGCAAATACGACATTTTGTTTGAAGTCTCTCTTAAAATAGGGAGTTCCCTTTTAATCTTTACCTTCAGCTAAACCACTGTATTACACTGATACCAAAATTAAGAAGCTGTGTTGTGGAGTAGTGCTGTGCTCAGCATAGCCCGTGAAAGGTGATGAACTGTCATAATAGCTTGCAGTCCAAATCCATCTTCATTACAAGTGTAAATATTAAAAATTTAGGATGTTGAAATGAGATCATTATAAATTATTAAAGCAGATGCCAAATTTCCCATGAAAACCATGGCAAGTGGTAATCTCTGTCAAGATAGCCTTCTTGCCCTACTTTCTTTTGGGGAAAAAAGCAATTAACCTTTACTGTCAGTAATTTGCTCACATATTAGCCCTCATTCTGAGGAAGAAGCTTCCATTTAAGTGCATACCTCTTGCTACTTTTGCAATATCTTGATTACTCTATCAGGAAACCTGTATTTAATATTTCAGCTCTGGATGAAGTACTGCCTGTCCTGAGTATATGACTAGAAGAACTGGATTTCTGCTTCAAGTTTTTATTCTGCTTAGTGTTTCAAAGAGCTTGTGGAGCGTAGCTCTATTTTAATGGCCATACTAGTACTTTTGTCTTGTGCTTTGCTGGTTTCGATCTAGCAGTTCCATCATCTCTGCCCAAATGGCTTTTGCCTGATACAGGAAGAATTGCGGCTATTTAAGGAGCAAGTTCATCAAGCTTCATGAAACTGGATCGTGTCTTTCAGCAGCTGTAGTTAACCCTTGCTTTGAGATTATCACAGTTCAGCGCAAAACACTTTTTAGGTAGTGTCTCTGTTTTATCATGAGTACTTCTCATGGGGAGTGTTGATCATATGTAGCAGCTGGAGAAGTGACTCAGAGGTTAGCATGTTGGGCCTGATACCAGAGCCGGGATGAAGGAGGAATTCCCCAGCAGTGAGACGTAGTGAGAAGTCAGGTGTGAGTGTGCAGAAGTGTCAGTGGCAGAGGGCAGGAGGTAAGGCGGAACCTGTCTTTTAGGGATTTGGTAACCAAGTAGGAAATTATTAATTGGATTCCAAGATAAGGAACAGTGCCAGTGGTCCAGGGCACTGCTGATACTGGTGTAATGTAAACTGCTTCCAGATAGGTAGTGAGCCAAGATCCAAGTTGTGGGCAACAAAGTCCAGGTAGAATCTTCCTGGGACAGAGAAGACGACAAAGGGCAAAAAAATGTAAACTTTCTATTCTGCTTAAGTTCTGTGTGCACCTCAAAGTTTGTTTATTATTGTTGAACGTAACTGAAAAATGTTGGGTTTTTTCTTTCTCTCCTACTCTCTTCTTATCCTTGGAAATAATTTTTTTCTTTGTCCTTTTTTTCAGTGCTCTAAATCCTGTGTTATATCTGCTGTCTGGCTTGCTGGTCTCTTCTCTGTGCCATGCAACCTGATCATAACATGAAATCCAAGGCTTAGAGAATTGCATTTTGTGGGTGTAGCGCTCTGTGGTTTACTAAGGTTTATGTTTTCCTAAGGTACAATCCCTGTAGACTGTTCCTGTGCTGCTATAACTTTCCTGCAGACAAAGAGGATTTCTTTCAAGGCTTGGTTTATCTTGTCGGATTTGAATGGGAGAATATATTTATGAAGACAATAGAAGGGGAAAGTTACTTGATATGTTCTCATGGTTTTAGCGATAGAGTTAATTTTCTTCACTGTAGCTGGTATAGTGCTGTGTTTTGGGCTTAGTATGAAAATAATATTGATAACACACAGATGTTTTAGTTATTCCTGGGTAGCGCTTGTACTAGTCAAAGATTTTTCTAGCTTCCCATGCTCTGCCAGGTGCACAAGGAGCCGGGAGGGGATGGGGCACAGACAAGACAGCTGATCCAAACTGGCCAAAGGGGTATTCCATATCATATGATGTCATGCCCACTATATTAACTGTGGTGAGTTGGCATGGGGAGCCAGCGATTGTGGCTCAGGGACTAGCAGCTTCGGTTGGCAGATAGTGAGCGGTTGCATCACTTGTTGTTTGGGGTTTTTTCCTCCTCCAGAGGTTTCACCTCTCTCTCATTATTTCCCTTGTCATTATATTATTATTATTATTACTGTTTTAATTATTAAACTGTTCTTATCTCAACCTATGAGTTTTTTTACTTTGGCCCTTCCGATTCTCTCCCCATCTCAAAGGGGTGGGGGGACTGAGTGAGCGGCTGCGTGGTGTTTAGTTGCTGACTGGGGCTCAACCACGACACATGTATAGAGAATCGTGCCCCTCTACTCAGCACTGGTGAGGCCACACCTTGAATATTGTGTTCAGTTTTGAGCCACTTACTACAAGAGGGACACTGGGTTGCTGGAGCGTGTCCAGAGAAGGGCAACAAAGCTGGTGAAGGGTCTGGAGAGCAGTCTTATGAGGAGAGGTTGAGGGAACTGGGGTTGTTTAGTCTGGAGAAGAGGAGGCTGAGGGGAGACCTTATTGATCTCTACAACTACCTCAAAGGAGGTTGTAGCAAGGTGGGTGCTGGTCTCCTCTCCCAGGTCACTAGCAATAGAATGAGAGGAAATGGCTTCAAGCTGTGTCGGGGAGGTTTAGATTGGATATTAGGAAAAATTTCTTTACTGAAAGAGTGGTCAGGCATTGGAACAGGCTGCCCAGAGAGGTGGTAGAGTCACCATCCTTGGAGGTGTTCAAACACCGTGTAGATGTGGCACTTCAGGGCATAGTTTATGAGACATGGTAGTGTTGGGTTGACGGTTGGACTTGATGATCCTACAGATCTTTTCCAACCTTAATGATTCTATGATTCTATGATTCTATGATTCTGAGATCTAGGGAAAATGATTTTGTTTGTAGAATGGCTTGCTTTAACTTCTGAGATTCTTTTGTATATAGAAGATTGCTGTTTCAAGGCTAAATACAATTTGGCTAGTAATGCTTTGCTACCTCCTTAGTGGAACCCTGCTTCACATTTGCAGAGTTCTAGCAGCTTAGAACATCTTTCAGTATTCCCTGGAAATTTTTTTCACCCACAAAGAGCCTCATCTATAATAGCGCTATTCTGGGGGAGGAGTTATGTTTCATGTGTTATACAGGATGGAAAACGTTTCAAAATCTTTGTGAAACAGAACTGAAAAAACTAATCTAGAGCTAGAGCTCTAGGATGGATCTATCCTTTCATGCAGTGATTTACATCTTACCTTACTAGTAAGACAAATAGAGGAGACTTCATATTTTTTATTTTCTGTTTCTCAGTAGAACATTTCACTTGAGTGTGATTAAATGATAAATTCTTCATACAGCTGCAGCCACATCTGAGTAAATAGCAAAAATTTTTTAAAATGGCAGTTGGGGGAAGTTTTCTCATTATGTAAGATCTTGGTATTGAAGGTAATGTCATCCTAGTCCCCAGAAATAATTATTTTAAATAACAAAAAAAAAGAGATAACTTGAATTAGAGATCTTTCTTTGATAATGATTTGTAAAAAGGATTGCATTATCTTCACCTGAAGAATAGAAAGTTTGAATTTTAATGTAAAAGGGAATTACAAGGCAGTCATTTACTTACATATGCACTTAAGTTTATACACAGTTATAGTCTGTTTGGCTTCAAGATACTATTTTCATTGTGCATGAATGTTTGCAGTGTTGGGGATTTATATTTGTGAGAATATTAATTATAGTGGAAAGAGAAAAAAAGAAAAACACCTATGCCAACAAATATTTTAAAATGGTATGGTGTGTTTAAGAAAAATGTCTCCTTTACCAAGTTTAATAAATGTGTTAATTTACTATTTATCTTGCCTAATTATCTTGTGATATGGGAAATTACTGGCTTTGCAGATGAAAAATGTATGAATAAAAAAATGCATTCATCATCTGTTCCATTGACAAAAGGCACAGATGATTTGTAATCATTGTATCATTCTCAGATTGATAAATCATTGCTCTTCATGGCATGTGTTTTGCAGCTACAGTTCATGCAACAGAAATAGGTTTAATCATTGAGCAGTTGTAGGGGAATAGACAGGGATCGGCGACCGGAAGATCACGGGCTGTGACGGAAAGACAGACTCCTCCCCATAGGAGTGGCAGGAACAGGAAGCGCAAGAGCAATATAAGCGTGTGACGCAGCCAAATAAACGGACATTTTGTATCCATCATATTGATGTCTGTGCATCACTGTCCCCAGGGTGGGTAGAGCCCTGTGTCCCGGAGATATGCGGCCCAAGATAAGTTCTCCCGTAGAAGCGTACAGCTACAAGTGGTGACCCTGACGTGATCGGCGGGGCGGCATGGCAAGTTCGCCGGGGGGAAAAGATAGCTTGGGGCACGCAGGGGCGGGACGGGGAGCCGCAGGTCGGCGGGCGCGCCATGGATTCAGTCGTAAAGGTACTGAAGGGATTGGGGAAGGAATATGGTACTTCGATATCGAAGGCGCCTACCTCAAAGGCCATCCAATGGATGATTACGCAGGGGCTCATACGAAGTCCCGCAGACATATTTAATAAGGATAAGTGGGTGAGAATTAAAGAGGAGTTAGCCGAAAGGGCTATGATGGGAAAAACCCAGTACATACAGCTCTGGGGAAAGATACACCGGTTACTATTGAAAGCTCGGGATGATCAGGAGACGTGGCGGCAGGCGCGGCGGTGCCTGCACGGTGCTACAGGCGACAGTAGCCCGGAAATAGACCCAGGAGGGGCAGTGGGGACGCAGACAGGGGCAAGCATCGCGGGGGATGGGAAAGAAGGGGAGAGTTCGGACGGAGTAGCCTGGCCAGCGACTCAGTCTGAGGCTCCCAAGGAGGTGGATCGGGAAGCGGCGGTGTTCCCTGTTGAGCCAGCAGGACCTTTGGAATGCCCCCCTGCATACCCCTGGGACGATTTGGCGCAGGCGCGGGTACCTGCGCGCGGGGAGGGGGACGCAGCGGGAGTGACGGAGCGGAAGGAGAAAGATGATCAGCGCCGGAAGCAGCGCCGGCAGCGGCACCGCCCTCTGCCCGACCCTCGAGACTGGCTCCCGGGGCAACCCTTGAGATGGGAGTCGGACGAGGAGGGGGATTGGGGTGCCTGGAGGGGAGGACAGGGTGGGTATAGAACAACCTCGAGTAGCAGCGAATCAGAAATTGGGGGAGAAACCGATGCCCACATGTGGGAAGAGGGGGCAGCTTGCCTGCAGCGCGCAAAAAAGAGGCATAAGGCAGCAGAGACTCGGAGGACCAGTCAGAAGGAGGGAGGAGAGGGACCATCAAAAAAGGACGTCCGGGGCGCTGCAGCTCCGGAGGGGTCCCCGGAGGACGTGCTGCGGCAGCTGCAGCAGGCTATGCGCGCACTAGGGGAAGTAACTCGGAGGCAGACAGGACTCTTAACGAAGGGTGCGCCCCAGCGACAGTCAGTCGAGTTACCTAACTGGCGGCTGATAGCCAGAGATTGTAGCCTCGATGGAGTAAGGATAGAGATGCCCGGGATATTCCCTGTCCGGATAGCTCCTGGAGGAGGGGCAGGGAGCTGCAAGCGGTAACAGAGAGTTCCCGCAAAGCGTATAGCGAAGTGGGCAGGTATGAGAAAAAAGCAGAACCTTGGCAAAAGATACAGCAAGGACTAGCAGAGCCTTTTACAATGTTTTGTGACAGGTTGCAGAAGGCTATTATAGAATCAGAATTGCTACCAGCAGCCAAGGAGGCAGTCCTTATGGATTGCCTCCGAAATCAAGCAAATCCGCAAACACAAGATATCCTCCGCACCCTGGCGGTAGGGGCGCCGTTGGGTCAAACCATCAGGCATGTCTTGCGCCAGGAGGCGTTGAATCAGCATGGCAGTGCGGGAGCGCACGTCTGCCAGAACCCTGACTGTGGAAGCGAAGAAAGGGTGATGGTGCAAGCGGCCGGGGTGGGGCCGAGATGTCACTTGTGTGGACGGCAAGGGCACTTTAAAGCTGGGTGCCCGTTAGCGGAAAGGGGAGGACGTAATGGAGGAGGAGCACGCCCAGTAGGGAGGTGCTGGGTGTGTGGGAAGCCAGGACACCTGGCAAGAGATTGTCCAACCACAAAGCCGGGAAACGGCCAAAGGAGGGCGAAGCGAGGGGGATTCGCGCCTCCTGTGAGTCAAATGGCCCCCATCATGGTGCCAGCGCCAGAAGCTTGGCCCACCGTAGCGGGCCAAGGGGGAGTGAAACTTCAGGCAGGGGAGCAGAACCAGCAAGATTTGCAGGTTACAGCCCCCGCGTGGCCTTGGTCATAGGCTGTAACGAGAGACCCATGGCAGCAGTGATGATTACCCCGCAAGAGCTGAGTTGCCCGGCACGGATATGCCTGGGAATGTTAGTGGATACCGGGGCAGATGTCACAGTGATGCCACTCGAACGGTGGCCACCAACTTGGCCCCTTGCCATGGGAAAACGTATAATAGGGGTAGGAGGAGAACAACAAACAAGGACTAGTACTTGCCCTGTGAAACTCGAAGTCATGGATGAGGAGGCAGGGAAGCTCCTCACGGCCGTAGTGACCATACTAGTAGCAGATGGGGTAGCAAGCCCCTTGTTAGGGCGAGACGCCCTTGCCCAGATGGGGATCGGGTTGAAAAATTTAGCATAAGGGCCACTGCCTCAGAGAGGTTTCGTCACCACAAGTTAGTGTGGAAAACCGAACAGCCCGTCTGGGTGGAGCAGTGGCCCCTGACAACAGAGAAAACAGAGGCTGTAAGAGCTATAGTAAAACGAGAGCATGAAGCAGGGCACCTAGAGCCCTCGATGAGCCCGTGGAACACCCCTATATTTGCTATAAAAAAGAAAGATAAAAACCAATGGAGGATGCTGCATGACCTTAGAGCAGTAAATCAGCAAATGGAGGACATGGGGCCTCTCCAACCTGGCCTACCAGATCTGAGTGCTGTCCCGAAAGGATGGCGAGTCATTGTTTTAGATATCAAAGACTGCTTCTTCAGCATTCCGCTACATCCAGATGATAGAAAGAGATTTGCCTTTACTCTGCCCGCGGTGAACTGCGCAGAACCAGGTAGTAGATGGCAGTGGACAGTACTTCCGCAGGGGATGAAAAATTCTCCAGCGATCTGCCAGAGGTATGTGGCTTCTGCATTGCAGCAAGTAAGGCAGCAGTATCAGGAGAGAATCTACGTGATCCACTACATGGATGACGTCCTCATAGCTGCGCCCACCCAGGCGTTGTGTGAACAAGTCTTTTCAGACACCCAAAGGGGCCTTGCGGGACAGGGCCTCAAGGTAGCTGAGGCAAAGGTACAGCGAGGACCAGTGTGTGGCTTTCTGGGTGCTAGAATACAAGGGGATTCCATACAAGCTCAGCCTATTAAACTTACACCTAAGGTTAAAAATTTACACGATGTACAGAAGCTGGTAGGAGCACTGCAGTGGTTGCGGACATTCGTGCGCGTCACCGGTGAGGGGATGCAACCTTTCTATGCGTTGCTGAAAGGGACCGACCCATGGGAGCCCAGGAGTTTAGACCCTGAGGCAGTCCAGCAGTTGCAGATGATAGAGCGTCGAATGCAAAAGGAAGGAGTATGGCGGTGGGACCCTCAGGAGGAATTAATTGCAGGATGGATTCTGACCGCCAGTGGTGGGTTAGGATTGCTATATCAAATACGGGCGGGGTAAGAAAAACCACTGCGATGGGTATATCAGAAGGTTCCCAAGGATGCATTCTCCACAAAAGTCAAGGTAGCCGGGGGAATGATTTGGCGTCTGCGACGGGAAAGCAAGGGAATCTTTGGGAAGGAGCCAGATAAGCTGACAGTGCCGTGGAATGGGGAGAAATGGCGGAAGGTGGTAGAGAGTGAAGAGGATATACAATTGGCAGTATACTCATACCCAGGGAAAATCGTCACAGGCACGATACAGAGGTGGGCCGAGACAGCCAAAGTGGTGGATTTAAGTGTGGATAGTAGAGTTTTGGATGCCCCTCACCCAGGACCGACATATTTCACAGACGCTTCCTCGAAGACGAACAGAGCGGCGGTAGTGTGGAAAGAAGGGAATAGTTGGATGCGCCAGACGTATGAGGAGCAGGGTAAAAGTGTGCAGTGGCTAGAAGTGAAAGCGCTAGAGATGGCCCTGCGAAAGGATATAGATCGGCATATAAATGTGTGCACAGACTCCTTATACGTGTATAAATTAGTCATGTCCATGAAACGAGAGGGTGTACCACACACGGAAATTGCCTTGATGCTAGAGGTTGCTTTATCGCAGCGAGGAGCAACTGTGACAGTAATTCACATTCGCAGTCATCAGACGGGGCCTGGACCACTGATTGAGGGGAATCGCATGGCTGATGAGGCAGCCGCGGGAGTCTGGACATTGGCGGAGGCAAAGAAACTGCATGAACAACTGCACCTGGGTGCTAAAGCCTTGGCAAAGGAGTGTGGCATCTCAATAAGAGCAGCAAGAGAAGTAGTAGCCACCTGTCCTTACTGTCAGCACTCGCCATTGTGGGAGGCAGGAGTCAACCCTCGAGGACTGGAAGCAAATGCTATCTGGCAGACTGACTTTACTGAATGTCCACAGTTGGCCCCCGGACGGCACCTGGCAATTACAGTTGATACATATAGTGGAGTCATCATGGCTACTCAACATCGGAAGCAGACCGCAACGCATTTGACTGCGCATTGGACCACGGTAATGGCGTGGCTTGGAAAGCCTACCGAGATAAAAACAGACAATGGACCGTGCTTTCGGGCTCGAAGTACCGAAGAATGGTGTAAAGCTTGGAATATTGTATTAAAACACGGCATTGCTTACAATAGCACGGGGCAGGCAATAGTAGAACGCGCTCATCGCACCTTGAAAGCAAAAATAATACAGCTTGGGGAGGGGGAGGGGTATAAGGGAGCTATACCCGTAGCAGCTCAGCAAACTATTTTAATGCGTGCATTATATTCGCTTAATCATTTTATACGTGGGCAGGAGCAAGTTACAGCAGTGGAGAAGCATTTTGGCAAAGCTCAAGCAGGCGAGCGCTATCCGCAGGTACGAGTAAGGTTCCCAGGCAGTGAGCAATGGGAGAGAGGATGGAAACTGAGATGCCTGGGGAGGGGCTACGCTGCGGTTGAGAATGAAGGGCGCATAGAATGGGTGCCTGCAAAGTGTGTGAAAGCAGAACTGTGCAAGGATGTACAATGAATAATCCCTCTCTGAGTTGTCTCTTTGCAGGGTCTGCTGACATGGATCCTCATGCTAGCCGTACCATTGGGAAAAGAAATGAGCTCCTTGACAAGATCGCAAGCAATATTGCAACGAGAGCAACACTGAGGAAGGGCGGCAAAAGAGAGATATGAACTGGGACTGCATAATAATAATTGGGGGGATCTTGTGTGTAGTAACCATGGTTACTTGTGGGCTGCCATTGTTATGCTGTGTTATAAGACAAATCAAAGAGCGCCTGCGAGAGTTACATGAATATAGACCTGATCGCAATATGTATCCGCTTACGCAAGTAGATTTGTAGAATTTTTCGTAGCATGGGGAGGGGGAGATGTAGGGGAATAGACAGGGATCGGCGACCGGAAAATCACGGGATGTGACGGAAAGATAGACTCCTCCCCATAGGAGTGGCAGGAACAGGAAGCGCAAGAGCTATATAAGCGTGTGACGCAGCCAAATAAACGGACATTTTGTATCCATCATATTGATGTCTGTGCATCACTCTCCCCAGGGTGGGTAGAGCCCTGTGTCCCGGAGATATGCGGCCCAAGATAAGTTCTCCCATAGAAGCGTACAGCAACAAGCAGTGATTCTAAACTGAGATTGTTTTTCACATTATGCTTGTGTTGTGGTTTAACCCGGCAGTCAGCTAAACACCACACAGCCGTTCGCTCGCTCCCCCACAATGGGATGGGGGAGAAAACTGAACAAAAAAAGGTAAAACTTGTGGGTTGAGGTAAAGACAATTTAATAGGACAGAAAATAAAGGGAAAATAATAATAATGAGAAAAGAATATACAAAACAAGTGATGCACAATGCAGTTGCTTACCACCCGCTGACTGATACCCAGCTGGTTACCAAGCAGCGCACCCCTGGCCACTTTTTCCCCTAGTTTATATGCTGAGCATGATGTCATATGGTATGGAATACCCCTTTGGTCAGTTGGGGTCAGCTGTCCCAGCTGTGTCACCTCCCAACTTCTTGTGCACTCCCAGCCTACTCACTTGTGGGGTGGGGTGAGAAGCAAGAAAAGGCCTTGACTCTGTGTAAGCACTGCTCAACTGTAACTAAAACATCAGTGTGTTATCAACGTTATTCACATCCTAAATCCAAAACACAGCACTATACCAGCTACTAGAAAGAAGATTAACTCTATCCCAGCCAAAACCAGGACAGCTTGTATATTTTTATATATTAGTAAAAGTGTATGGCAGAGAAACAAGCTGCAGACAGGGAAGACCATTTTGTAAATGACTCTACAGGGGAATGTTGGTCTTTGCACAGAACAGCAAATGTGGAAGCCTGAAAAGTATCCATGGTGCATTTTCTTTGTAAACTACTGTCTTTTCCATTATCCAGTGTTATCATAGACATCCTGGACATGAACAAGTCCTACAAAAAAAAAAGCTCTGATTTTTAATAGGAGACTGGGAAGTGAAGGAACAAAGTAACAAAATCTCAAAATGTCCGTATGTGGTACGTGCTGTTTTTCTGATGCTAATGTCTTCTTTCGTCTCCTTTTGCCACAGTTATAGAACAAGTAACAGGAAGAGTTTGATGGGCAGTGGCCAGTCTCCAGCTCTGCCTTGGTCTCATTCACCTTTCTCAGCTCACACAGGTGATTTTATATCTATGCTACTGCTGCTCTTATTGTTAAAATCTGTATATGAGGAAAGGAAATCAGAAAAATTCTCTATCCTACTACTCTTCTTTCCATTGTTTGTAGTAGCAAAAATTTGCTTATCATTCCATCCAAATTTCTGTTACGTTTAGATCCATAAAGCCTATGTTATGGTGAGAAGCAGTCCAGAAATACCTAACACATATGATGTAGCTTCCCCCTCTCCAGCGTTCTGACAGATTCTGATGCATTTTTCTCCCCCCTCTCCTTCCCTCTCTGGGCCTAGTTCAGTGTGAAAATGATATAAAATAGCTTGTAACACATGGTAAAGCTAGTGGAGTCAGTGAGTAGGGTATTACATTCTATTCCTAGTGCTTTTGCCCCCTAGGATTTGTGACATTAAGGACATTGCTGGAAATTTCTGTGTTTCAGTTTCCACAAAAAATAAATTTGTTTCACTTCTAAAGCTCCTGAAGCACTTAAAGACTGAATGAAAGTCTGTAAATAAGATACTTTATTGATATGATTGTCTTTGTTTTGAAAAGGAACATTTTTAGCATATCAAAACACATTTCCTCAAACATTTATTGTCTCATGTTTTTGGGGCACTAGCTACACATCAAACTTAAATCCCCACACCCATCCTTTTATAGGCAATGACACTGAATACTTTGTAGAACTGCTCTCAGATAGTTGCTGAAAGAGAAGGTGCAGAGTTTCAGCTGCATTTTGTTCAAAAGGATGGTGAGTTTAGTAAGGTGTCTCCAGTTTTCTTGTGGTGGCAACATTGTTAGAGAAAAAAAGGTGGTGGTTCTCACTCTGAGCAGCAGGCTATCACAATCAGGAATCCAGACAAGAACATGAAGATTTGTAAAGTCACAAGGCTGTCCAGGGAAGTGGTTGAGTCACCATCCCTGGAGGTATTTAAAACATGTGTAGATGTGTCACTTAGGGACATGGTTTAGAGGTGGACTTGGCAGTGTTAAGTTAATGGTTGGACTTGATGATCTTAATGGTCTTTTCCAACCTAAATGATTCTATGATTCTATTTAAGCGGACTAGGTTCTTGACTTCATGTTTGTCCCGTCTTAGTCGTTATTGCAGGTCCTTATCGACTGTTCAAGTTGAATGGAAGATTGTCAGACTCTTCGAAGTCTGTCCAGGATCAATTTCTGTTAATTATCATCTTGATAGTATTCAGAGTTATCCTAGGCCCTTCTTATATAGCCCTAATAAGATTGTTTGCGTTGCTTGGGAATTCAGTGCCTCAGAGGTATCTGAAGTCAGTATTTTCATCCTTTGCGAGGACATGCTTGGACCGACAAACAGCCTGTTCCCTTTTTACATTAATTCATTGCTTGTTGGGAGAACAGGCAAAATACATACATAGTTACCTTTAGTTTCATCCCATACCTGAGATGAGTTTTATTTGGACCATTAGTTTAAGCTACCTATGTTGTTTTTTCTCCCCAAGACCTCACACCTCTAAAAGCAAAAGAAGTGCTATGCATTCTTTGTGTCAAGTGAAGCAAGATGTATAAAGGGATGTTATGAATCTCAAGGTGGAGCTCTCAGAGTGTACTGCATTAGCACTGTATTGGGTTTACATGGCAAGGTTTTGGTAGTGGTGGGGGGGAGGGAAGGGGGGGTACAGGGGTGGCTTCTGTGAGAAGCTGCTAGAAGCTTCCTCCATGTCTGATAGAGCCAGTGTCAGCCGGCTCCAAGACAGACCCACCACTGGCCAAGGCTGAGCCAATCAGTGATGGTGGTAGTGCCTCTGGGATAACATATTTAAGAAGGGGGAAAAACTGCTATACAGCAGCAGCTGGGAGAGGAGTGAGAATATGTGAGAGAAACAAACCTGCAGACACCAAGGTCAGTGAAGAAGAAGGAGGGAGAGGAGGTGCTCCAGGCACTGGAGCAGAGATTCCCCTGCAGCCCCTGGTGAAGACCACAGTGAAGCAGGCTGTCCCCCTGCAGCCCATGGAGGTTAATGGTGGAGCAGATATCCACTCTGCAGGTCGTGGAGGACCCCATGCCAGAGCAGGTAGATGTGCCCAAAGGAGGCTGCGACCCTGTGGTAGCTAACCATTATACCTTACTTATGAAATTACAGGATAATCAAGCATCGTTTACAGTATAAGATTTAAAAGACACATTCTTCTGTGTCATGGTCCTAGCTGGGATAGAGTTAATTTTCTTCACTGCAGCTGGCATAGTGGACTTAGTATGAAAACAATGTTGATAACACACCGATATTTTGGTTGCTGCTGAGTAGTGCTTATACTAGACAAGGACTCTTCTAGCTTCCCGTGCTCTTCCAGGTGCACAAGAAGCCGGGAGGGGAGGGGGAACAGCTAAGAGAGCGGATTCAAACTGGCCAAAGGGGATATTCCATATCATGTAACGTCATGCCCAGTATGTTACCTGGGAGGAGCTGGCTGGGGGAGGGAGGCAGCAATCGCGGCTCAGGGACAGACAGCGTCAGTCGGCGGGTGGTGAGTCGTTGTATCATTTGTGTTTCTGGGTTTTTTCCTCTTTTTCCCTTTTCCTTTTTATTATATTATCATTATTGTTATTATCATCATAATCAATATTATTATAATTATTATAATTATTATCATTATTTTATTCTAATTAGTAAACTGTGCTTATCTCAACCCACGAGTTTTCGTTTTTTTCTTTTGCTCTTCCAATTCTCTCCCCCATCTCAGAGGGGTGGGGGGAGTGAGTGAGCGGCTGCATGGTGTTTAGTTGCTGACTGGGGCTGAACCATGACATTCCGTTTGCCTTTAGCCAAAGGAAGTCAAAATTTATTTGCATTTGAATGGGAAAGCCCTACCAGTGGTAGGAAAACCCAGCTTACCTGAACAGTGTTACTCCAAGGTTTTAAAAATAGTCCAACAATCTTTGCAAATCAATTAGCACGAGAACTTGAAACGTGGGATCCTCCCTCCAGGGAGGGAGTCCTTTTACAGTATGTGGATGACTTACTAATAGCAACTGAAACAAAACCTGATTGTATACAATGGAGTTTGTTAAACTTTTTGGGACTAAATGGGTATCGAGTCTCTCAACAGAAAGCGCGGATGGTGCAGCAACAAGTAACCTACCTTGGATATGAATTATCTGGAGGACAACGGGAATTAGGAACAGAACAAAAAGAAGCCTCATCACAAGAATCAAAGCAGGGTCCCCCGATGGGAACAGCATCACATGTGATGGTTGCACTATCTCCAACTCCACCTGGAATGCAACCATCCCCCTTACCACCGTGGGCGCCCTCTCCACCAGCACCCGAGGGAGTGCTGGACTGGATGTTGCCACAGTAGAAGATTCACCTCTCTGGGACACACATGTACATCACATTCCATTGAATGTGAAGGGGCCAATTGGGGGAGGGTGTAGTGCACTGTTGCTAGGTCGTTTCAGTACCACCATGACAGGCCTGTTTTTCCTCCCCGGAGTAATTGATGTTGATTATAGTGGCCAAATACAAGCTATGGTTTGGACACCGGCCCCACCACTGTCAGCTCCAAAAGGAACCCAGATTGCGCAATTAATACTTTTTCGAGCAATAGTACCTATAGCCAGTGAAACAAGCCGTGGCTCTGCTGGGTGTGGATCAACAGGGCAACCAGCTGTTTTTTGGACGTCAGATATCACGTGACATCATCCAACCATACATGTAACCCTGTGGAATCCTACCGAGCAGCCACAGACGAGCCAATGCACGATGCTAGTTGTCGTGGTTCAGCCTCAGCTGGCAACTGACCACCACGCAGCCGCTCGCTCACCCCCCCACCCCTGTGGGATGGGGAAGAGAATCGGACGAGCAAAAGAACCCCAACTTGTGGGTTGAGATAAGCACAGTTTAATGATTACAATAAAATGATAATGATAAATGATTATGATAATAATGACAATAATGTTAATATAATAAAAGGGAAAAGGAAGGGAAAGGGAAAACAGGAAAAAAAAACCACGGAAACACGAACGATACAACCGCTCACCACCCGCCGACCGACGCTGCCCGACCCCGAGCCGCGCTTGCTCCCCCCTCCCCCGGCCAGCCCCTCCCAGGTAGCATAATGGGCATGACGTTACATGATATGGAATATCCCTTTGGTCAGTTTGAATCCGCTCTCTTAGCTGTGCCCCCTCCCCTCCCAGCTTCTTGTGCACCCAGCAGAGCATGGGAGGCTAGACATGTCCTTGACTAGTATAAGCGCTACCCAGCAACAGCCTAAACATCTGTGTGTTACCTCAACAGGTTTTTTTTTCCATGCTAATTTCAAAGCACAGCACTATACCAGCTAGAGTGAAGAAAATTAACTCTATCCCAGCTAAAACCATGACACTAGTAGATACAGGCGCAGATGTTACAGTTATCGCGGCCAAAGATTGGCCTTCCACATGGCCTACAACATCCCCAGATAGCAGATTAGTAGGAGTCGGAGGCCTGTCCAGTACATTTCAAAGTTCTACAATCCTCACGATAAAGACCCAAGAGGGAACGACATGCGCTGTTCATCCTTATATCACACCGATTTCCATCAGCCTGTTGGGATGTGATGTGATGGGACAGTGCAAATTTACTATCTCCACCCCTGAAAATTTTCGGTAGCGGCCATTGAGGTGCGACCGCCGCGCCACCTCAAATGGGCAAGAGAGACCCTTGTATGGGTGGATCAATGGCCGCTTACCCAGGAAAAGGTCGCAGCCCTACAGGAGCTGGTCCAGGACCAGCTTGCGCAAGGACACATAGTACCAACAAACAGTCCATGGAATTCCCCAGTATTTGTAATCAAAACGAAAAGTGGAAAATGGAGATTGTTGCATGGTTTACGGCAAATAAACACAGTCATAGAGGATATGGGCTCGTTACAATCCGGCCTACCATCACCTACAATGATTCCATCCAATTGGAAAAGAATCATTGTCGCTCTGAAAGACTGCTTTTTTACCATCCCATTGTACCCTGACGATGCTCCAAAATTTGCTTTTTCAGTGCCAAAACTTAATAAGGGGGAGCCAATGGATCGATATCACTGGACTGTACTCCCTCAGGGAATGAAAAACTCCCCAACAATGTGTCAGTCATATGTTGCAAAGGCAATTCAGCCAATTAGACAATGTTATCCAAATATTTCCATGTACCATTACATGGACGATCTATTGTTAGCGGGGCCAATTCGTACTGTGCTCGAAGAGGCCCCTTCAGGCCTTAAAGCAAGCACTGCAGGATGCAGGACTTCAGATAGCCCCTGAAAAGATACAGACAGAACCTCGGTGGAGGTATTTAGGATGGAAAATTTTGGAACAAACCATCCAGCCTCAAAACGTGGGAATAACCGCCAATATTCAGACCTTAAATGATGTACAGAAACCATTAGCTAATATTTATTGGATTCGAACCCAATGCAGCATTGACAATGCCACTCTTACTCCCGTTTGACCTGTTAAAAGGAGACACCGATATAAACGCACCATGAAGTTGGACACCAGAGGCACAACAAGCACTACAGATAATCAATGACAAACTGTCGAATCAACAATGCCGTCCCACTCACACTGTTTGTCTGTAACCAAGAGGAGCAGCCTCTTGCTATAATGGGACAGTGGGATCCATGACATAATGACCCTCTCATTATTCTAGAATGGGTCTTTTTACCCCACCAACCTACCAAGACCATTGCCACACAAATAGAAATGTTTGCTGACCTTATTAAAAAGGGACGGGAGAGAATAGTAGAACTTGCAGGGGAAGAACCAACACTTACTGTGTTACCTATCGTAAAAACTTATCTTACCTGGAGTATTCAAAATAGCCTAGAGTTACAATTAGCCTTAACAGGCTTTAGTGGAAAGCTAGATACCCATCTTCCCCCACACAAGATGTTTACCTTTTATTATAATGTTAAAATAGAAAATCGACCATTGTGTCAAAGACAGCAGGTCGATGGCTGTACGGTATTTACTGATGGATCAGGGAAGTCAGGCAAAGCAGTGGTAACGTGGGAAGAGAACGGAGTCTGGAAGCATGAAGGTGAGATTCTCCGCGGCTCACCAGAAATAGTGGAGCTGCACGCAGTCATAATGGCCTTTCAATTCTGGCCTACCGCCCCTCTGACTCCCAATACGTGGTGGACGTGGTTCAACGTGGTTCAACGTCTATTGAACATTCAGAACAGCCCTTAGTAATGATAAAAAATCTAAACATGGGCCTGTGGGAAGGCCCTCATCCGCTAATAACTTGGGGGAGAGGATATGGTTGTGTCTCCACAGGTTGCAGTCCCCGATGGATTCCAGCAAAAGGAGTGAAACCATGGCTTGCGGCCTCATCACCTTCCTCGCCATCATCAGCATCTGCCATTCGTGGGTCTCTGTCCAACCATGAAAAAATGTCTGGGTTACTTTCGCAAACTTAACGGGACAGGAGTCAATATGCCTGTCCTCAGCCAGTGCGGATAATCCCTTTACAACATGTTTTGTGGGGACTCATGCTTGACTGGATGGGGAATCACAGGATGGTTCAAGGAAATAGTAAAAACGGCTATAGTATTTCTAATAATATTCCTAATTTTGCTTTTAATTTTGCCATTCTCTTGTCAGTGCTTGCAGTGATTAATAGAGAGAACAGTAAAAAATGTGTGGCTAATACAAAATAAAAACGGGGGAGATGTGGGGGATGAATTTGCAAGTAACTTAGCACTGTTTGACACATCCTTGAACTGAAGCAATGCGGCAGTAAAAAACAGAGACAGGAGCGTGGGAATGCCAAGAAAGATTTAAGTAAGCCAAAACAAATAAGCTAGAGAAAATAGAACAGCCTATTAGAATGTAGCATAAGGCATGTGCTTAGAGCTAGCTGACGAATAACAGAAATTGTGCACATGATCGCGTGAGGAATGTGTCAAAAAGATATATAAGCAGTGAAAAGCTGACAATAAAGTTCTTCTGCAGAACATCTGTCAGGAGTCCGTGACATTCATCCCTGCAAAACACTTCTATAATAGTCTCCATTTGAGACTTAGTAAGTTCTTATATTGAGGACTGTAGCAGGTAAGCTACAAGTCCTCAAAAGAAAAGGAGGGATTGATAGAGTTAGAGCTGTTGTGACTACAACTTGTTGCTTTGGGGAAATCAGAAAGGCTTCAAGACAAGAAGTGCCTAAACAAATTTACAGTGATGACATTTAACCTTAGAAAAGCAAACGTACAGAACCATAAAGATAAGGAACTGCAGAGCAATCACTAAACCAGAACAGACTATCCCTCAAGGACAGTATATACATGATCTCAGAACTGAGTTTGTGCAAAAGCAAAAGTTAACTAGCGGACACAGTGAGGAAGAGTATATCCTTCATCCAGAGACCCCTGACGACCACCCGGAGACACCAACAGGCATGCGCAAAGGACATTTGCATATGATAATGAGTTCTTGGAAAGTAATGAATATTTAAATCCTTTCACGGAAGGCTAATGAATACGTATGTAAAGCTTGTATAAGTTATGCAACTAACCCTGTGCAGGTACGGACGTTAGGAGGCGTGATCCCCTGCGCATCCAGTGCTGCAATAAAGAATACCTGCTTAATAGTCATTCAGTCTACTGAGTCCTGATTTCGGCCTTTCACGGCATGAACTTCATGCCTCCTTGAAGTGCTCAGGTTGCTACTAGGTAATCATAAAAATTTGGATTGGAGTTATCCAAAATGGAGATCGGATGTGAGCAGTATTGGTCTATTTCAGAAGAAAAGCTTCTGGGAAATAATTGTAGTTCTTCGAGGTGCATTTTACACCCACACACTTGTAGTCCTGCTTTGCTCACAGGTTCGGACTGAACCAAAGGCACAGGCTGTTTTCTAGTTTAAATAGACATAATTTGAGAAGGACTGATATCCCAAAGAAAATGGAATTTTTGGAATTTTCTGCTAAGCCATAACAATTAAATATGTAAGCCTGGAAAAACAGAAGTTGAAGGCCAGAGAAGGGAAATGAGAGAGAGAAGCACTTGTTTTACGACTATATCATTGAGGAGAGCTGTGACACAGATCAAAGCAAAAGTCCCGCTTCAGTAGATGCTGAGAATGGGGTGATAAAGTGCATAGCCAAGTGTCCTGGTTTCAGCTGGGATAGAGAATTGTTGTAACCTGTGATTTGACTTGCATGTTATAGGAATTACTACAGCAGGAACCACCCAAACCAATGGGGGACAAGCCTTTCAAGAAGCAGTGCAAGTGCAGCAGTGACCCGACCTGAGCTGGCTTTGGTGCCCAGTAACTCCATGCAACACACCACCTCTCCTGTCCTGAGTGACCACAAGAACAGATGGAGACCAAAGCCGTGGACTAAATGATATCCATGTATTTTATCAAAGGATGGGAAGAGGGGGTGGAGGTTAATGAGGTTGTATTGGAAAGTGTGGAACCTGAGCATGATGTAAATGGTATGGAATAAGGGGTGGATACTGTCCTGGTTTCAGCTGGGATAGAGTTAAATTTCTTCATAGTAGCTAGTATGGGGCTATGTTTTGGAGTTTTGCTGGAAACAGTGGTGATAATGTGGAGATGTTTTAGTTGTTGCTAAGTAGCAGTTACACTGGTCAAGGACTTTTTCAGCTCCCTGTGCTCTGCCAGGTGCACAAGAAGCTGGGAGGGGACACAGCCAGGACAGCTGACCCAAACTGACCAAAGGGATATTCCATACCATATGACATCATGCTCAGTATATAAAGCTGGGGAAAGAAGAAGGAAGGGGGGGACATTTGGAGTAATGGCGTTTGTCTTCCCAAGTAACCGTTACACATAAATGGAGCCCTGCTTTCCTGGAGATGGCTGAACACCTGCCTGCCCATGGGAAGTAATGAATGACTTCTCAGTCCTTTGATCATCTTGGTGGCCCTTCTCTGGACCCCTGCCAGCCTGTCCACATCCTTTTTGTATAGTGGGGACCAGAACTGTACACAGTACTCCAGGTGTGGCCTGACAAGCACTGAGTGGGATAACAACTTCTTTATCTCTGCTGGCGATGCCCTTTTTGATGCAACCCAGCATCCTGTTGGCCTTCTTGGCCACAGCAGCACACTGGTTGCTCATGTTGAGCTTCCTGTCCACCAGGACCCCCAGGTCTGTTTCCACGGAGCTGCTCTCCAGCCAGGTGGATCCCAGTCTGTGCTGCGCTCCCAGATTATGGTTTCCCAGGTGCATGATCTTACACTTGTCCTTGTTGAACTTCATAAGGTTCTTGCTGGCCCACTCTTCCAGCCTATCCAGGTCTTCCTGCAGAGTACCTCTCCCTTCTGGAGTGTCTACTTCCCCACTCAACTTGGTGTCATCTGCAAACTTCATCAGGCTACACTTGATGCCGTTATCCAGATCACTTATAAAGATGTTGAATAACATTGGGCACAATATCGATCCCTGGGGGACTGTGCTGGTTTTGGCTGAGAAGGGGTTAATTCTCTTCACCGTAGTGCCTGTGGTGGTCAGGGACCTTTCAAGCTTCCCATGCTCTGCCACATGGGCAAGAGGCTGGGAGGGGCGGGGTCACAGGCAGGGCATCTGACCCTGTCTGGCCAGTGGGATGTTCATTTCATACCATGTGACACCATGACCAGTATATTAATGGGGACAGTTGTGGCTTGGGAAGAGGTGTTGTTTGGTGAGTGGATGTGTTGTGTGTAGTTTGTTTTGGTGGTTTGTTCCCCCCTCCCCTGGGTTTTGTGCTTCTGTTGTGTTGTTGTTGGTTTTTTATTTTAATTATTAAAGTGTTCTTATCTTAACCCATGAGCTTTACCCTTCTGATTCTCTCCCCCATCCCACTGGTGGGGGCGTGAGCGAGTGACTGCGTGGGGCTGAGTCGCTGCCTAAACCACAACAGTTATGTGTAAACTTCCTTTTTTGCAAATACATAATTCCTTAAAATATTCAGACTGAACTTTTGAGTGAACTGTATTGTTACTGTCAATAACATAAAATGTCACTAAGAAAACTTGTTCTTTGCACAGCCTTTTTATTTGCACAACTTGGTTACAGGTATTCAGTTGTGCTTTGTATTCATGTGATTCATTTGTTGTCAATTCCCAGTTGTGATGTTCAGTAGAAAGCTGCATGTCCTACTGCTACTTGGTATGTTGCAATTACGTTGCATAACCAGGGAGAGACTTCCTTGAGGTTTGAGCAGTTAAATTCAACAAACATTTTATAATTCTGAGGTCAAGGTCAACTGGACCTGAATGCTTTCCTTCCTCATCCTTCTTAAAAGTAACGTGTTGAATCTTTTGTTCCCATACACATCTGAATCTTCACAAAAGTGCTTTAAATTTTGCTGGTGATTAAAATAGGCAGGTGTTTTGTTTACCAAAGAGTTCTCTTTGTACTTGGTTGATAGTGTGCAGATCACAAATGCTTCTTTTCAGTTAAGGTTCTTCCAAAACCTATTGCAGAGAGTACTGGGTGGTATTTGTGCCTTTTTCTTTTTTCCTTCTTTAAACTTCACAGATTATTTCTTCTCAAATATTTGGTTGGGGTTTTCTTTGTTTTTAAATTATAGTGTTTGTATTGAAAGCAATATGTAGCTTCAAATTTTCGTAGTGTTTTTTTTAAAAAAAAACTACAAAAATATACTGTCATGGTTTAACCCCAGCTGGCAACTAAGCCCCACACCTCAGCTCATTCACTCCCCCCAAACGGGATGGGGGGAGAATCAGAGGAGTAAAGTTGGGGGAAACTCGTTGGTTGAGATAAGAACAGTTTAACAGGCCGTGCATGCAAGCAAAGTGAAACAAGGAATTAATTTGCTACTTCCCATCAGCAGACAGGTGTTCAGCCATCTCCAGGAATGCAGGGTTCCATCATGCGTAATGGTTACTTGGGAAGACAAACACCATCACTCCAAATGTCCCCCCTTCCTTCTTCTTCCCCCAGCTTTATATGCTGAGCATGATGTCATATGGTATGGAATATCCCTTTGGTCAGTTGGGATCTGCTGTCCCAGCCGTGTCCCCTCCCAACTCCTTGTGCACCCCCAGCATGCTCGCTGGTGGGGTGGTGTGAGAAGCATAAAAGCCCTGGACTCTGTGTAAGCACTACTCAGCAATAACAAAAACATCCCTGTGTTATCAACACTGTTTCCAGCACAAATCCAAAACATAGCTCCATACTAGCTACTATAAAGAAAATTAACTCTATCGCAGCCAAAACCAATACAGGTACATATTATATGAAAGGTACTTATTTATCTTCTTTTAAAATGTTAATTTCTTAGTTTTCTTTCGGTTACCTTTGTGGTTTTGAATAATCAAGAGATGAGGAAAAATTTAAGTCTACAGTTTCTACTATTTAGAACAAGGAAATGCTTTGATATTTGAGTGAAGGGTTATTGGTATATAGGAGAGAATGATATGGTGTCTTTGCATTCATTATCACCCTTATGTTATGCCATTTGTTGTTAGAGGAGAAAGTTTGAGAGATATTTGAAATGCAGCTCAGACCACTGTGCATATCTTTTCAAACCTTCCAGAAGTATTTTTTCTGTATGTTTTCTTTTATAGCATTTTACCCCCTTTGTTGAAATCTTTGTAGAACTTTTTGTAGAATTTTTTGTTGTCTTCCTTTCTTCATATACCTGTATATGGCCTCTCTCTGCAAGTATGGTCTCCTATATATAGGTCACTGTCATTTTAGTATGGCATGTGGCTATAGGAAATCAGTATCAATTTGGCATGGATGCTGCTTATGTTTATTAATATTACTTAGATCAGTTTTCATTTCATCATAAAACTATTAACAAGTTGAGAGACAACTGTACATGTAGTCAGATGTACATTGTATTGAAATGTAGTCCCTTTTGCAAAACTGATGGTAATAATGATATGTAAGTTAAAAAGAAAAAAGTAGGTATTATGTCCATTGTAGGCACTTTGTTTTTACAGTGTTAGAATTGTACAAGTGGGATTACTTCAAATTGAAATTATAACATTGCTCAAACCCTTGCTATTTCTGCTGGCATCTTGAAAATGATGTGCTGTTTTTCTCAAGTACATGCTTTAAAACCTGCAAAAGTGTCCCAGATATCATATATACTTTCCTGAGTTGTGCATCAAGTGCAGTTTGTTTTATTATCCCTTTATTTTTATCTTTTAGGCTCAAAAGCGATCAGAGAGCAGAGAACTGGCATTTATTAAGCAACTAGTCTGAAAAATCCTAATAGTTATTGCTTGTCCTGATCGCTTATTGGAATGCTTGGTAAGGTCATGCTTACTTTAAATAGGTTTTTCACTTGTTAGTGTAGGAAAAATTCTGGGATAGCATTCAAAGCCCTTTACAATCGTTTTTTTGAAACATGTCAAACAACTGGGCAGGGCTTCATTGTTGGTGGGATGACTTTTGCTTTTATTTTAGGAACATGGGACTGGCAGGGAACCTCCTGCAGTTGTGTTTGGTTCCCTGGTGTTGCAAATACTATGTTATAGGATCCCTTTCATCAGTTGAAGAAGCTCCAGTTTAAAGCCAGTTGGGTTCTTCTGTTGTTTTGTTAGACTTCTTTGCTCTTCTTTTGGGAAGACTGTTCAGGAATTGTAATTGCTTGGAGGTTTTCCCATTGTTGTTGTTTGTCTTCTTAAAAGGTTCATAATTTTGTTTCACTTAACAGCTGCCAGGGCTATAATCAGCTTGCAATCAGCTCTGTGGTAGCTGATCTGGGGGGGAACAGCAGCAGGGGGGTTAGGGTATCTGGATATACAGATAGTATGAGTTATACTGGGGAACAGAAGCAACAGAAGAGTTAACTTATTTATGCACAAGCATAGCACTGATGTTGCCAGACTGGGCTAGCTTGTGGGAGGCCACATGAGTGTGTTTCTACTTTGCCTGCCCATGCTGTGGGAGCTGGGGTGGCTCAGGTACAGGAAGTCGCTCCTATGCACAGAGCCAATGTGCTTCAATTGTTCAGTGGAACTAATAAACCCTTGCAGAACACAGTGTACTCAGGAGGACGGTATAGACATGTCGTGCCATTCGTCGAGACGGAGGGAAGACGCAGTCGCTCAATATGAGTGATCAGCAAGCTTCGTTTATTGTCCTCTGGTTACACAATTTATACCATTCTTAATCAGCTCATACATATTGCAAAAGCTAAGCTCCTCATTGGTTAACAGCCTAAAGGTCATGTTCCGTTTTCTTACTTTGCTTCAGTGACTCCCCTACATATTTTCTTATCGCAAGTCCCTGGCTTCGTATCCTTTCTCATAGACTCCCCTACATATTTTCTTATCGCAAGTCCCTGGTTTCGTATCCTTTCTCATAAACAAGGGTAATTTGTCCTTGT
This sequence comes from Phalacrocorax aristotelis, assembly GCF_949628215.1. NCBI lineage: Eukaryota > Metazoa > Chordata > Aves > Suliformes > Phalacrocoracidae > Phalacrocorax > Phalacrocorax aristotelis. Next base: position 25,080,396 of record NC_134310.1, read on the forward strand.
CTCTGATTGGCTCCTAGACTAGCTGTTTTCGATACTTCTTGAGATCCTGATGAGTAATCATTTCTATGTTGGTATGCCCCTGTTCAGCTAGCCATTCTCCCACATAGACACCCAATACCGTGTAAGAGGTAGCCTGAGTCCAACAGTCCTGGAAGGCAGCCAAAGCTGACTTTGTTGAGCCACTGTGCTTGCCAGTACCAGGATCACAGTGTTGATGATGCACATAGCTATTTAAGGTTGGCAAGGCTTATGTAGGAGCTGCTAACCTGCTGTTAGACTCAAGTTATGCCTGAAAGTGTCATAACTGCATTTGCGTGGCATTGAATCTGAGCTAATAAGTCTTTCCAACCTGATTTTGGCTCTGTGCTGTGTCTCTTCATCTGTGGTACAGTTAATCGTCAACCTGGATCATTCAGCCATGGGCTGTTTTGTTTTGGAAACACCATGTCTCAGTGTTCCCAGTTGCAATTTGTTCATGACTTGCAGTTCAGAAGGAATTTAAAATAAGGTAGATGCTCTGGATCAGCATGTGAGAGTTTTTGGTTTGTGTGGTGTTTGGTGTTTTTTTTAAAAAGCAGGCTTTAGAGAAGAGGATGCCTTATCATGTCCTGCCTCTGCTATTGATTCAAAACTTGTGTCTCCTCAACCCTGAAATGCTCATTCCATATCTGAGTCATCTTTCTTGCTCCATTCTTAGGGTTCACATAATCTTTCTCCAGCTCTTCACCTAATTTCTCGTATGATGCCTTGTCTTTCCTCTGGTCTGTGTCTTTATCACCACACATCCAAAGATGCCTTTAAACACATCCTGTGGGCTGACAGACCGAGGCTTCCTTGTGATGCTTTGTCCTTCCCTCCCATGCTTGCTAGCTCTCTCCCACCCACCCCTGACCCCAGCCTCATCAAATTCAACAGATTTAGGCAGACTGTCACAAGAGAACACATTTCTCATGCAAGAAGGTCTGCTCCATAAAGGTCACTGGAATAATTTAATCTTATAGAAGCAATATTGTTGTTGTTTTTCCATAGCTTCCCTCTGGAAACTTTTGAATAATATTGGCTGATATTTTAGAACATGTCTGAAATAGATACTAGGTATGGAAAACTTCAGCCTATCTAAGAAACTTTGTAGCATTATAGGAAATAAATCCAGCACTTTTGTCATGAGAAGTTTCAGATACCATACAGTAATGTTGTCAGTTTTCTGACAGTGCTCTTAGCTTAGGTGTTCATGGTATGTAAATTCCATTTTGAAATGGAACACAATTCCAAACCAAACCCCACTTTCTTTTAACTTCATTCTGATAACAGAGGATACTTGGGCAAATTTGTGAATCAGGAGATTTTTTAAAAAACAGTGTTACAAGCAATTTTTGGTTTGAATGAATGGTTATTTTGACATATGGGAATAAGGAATTTCCCAACTAGATACTTTCCATGAGATTGGTATTTTTATACCTAAAGCTACTGAACTTCAGTGTTAGTGAAAATGCACTTGGCTTGGGGCCTGGCGGTGTTGGGTCAGCAGGCAGTGAGCAGCTGTGTCTCGTGCGGTTTGTTTTGGTTCTTTGTTCCCCTACCCGCCCCCCCAGGTTTCATGCCTCTCTCATTGTTTTCCTTTCCGTTGCATTTTTGTTGATGTTGTTATTGTTTTATTTTAATTATTAAACTGTTCTTATCTCAACCCATGAGCTTTACCCTTCTGATTCTCTCCCCATCCCGCCAGTGAGGGAGTGAGCAAGCAGCTGTGTGGGGCTGAGTTGCTGCCTAAACCACAATTAGTATCACATGCAAAATATTTAAAAATAAGACCTGTTTATTGCCTGCATTCCTCTGAATTCTGCCTGAGGGACACAAGAAGGAGTGGCACACAGGCAAATCATTTTTAGCCCTCACTCCCAAGCTCATTGACACTAATCAAAGGTCACTAAGGAGATAGATGATGAAAGCTGTTCCGAGGCTCCTTCAAGCTGATTTGGTTCAGAAACCACTTCTAAGGATGTAGTCAGGTGTACAACTCCACGTTTTACATCTGTGGGGATGCATCTGCGAGGACTCTCTTTCCTCCTCACCATCTCCAAACACTCTGTCCTGGGCTGGCTTGTGTATGCTGGACCCTGGCTGCATGGCTTTACACATGTGAAGTTTTTACGGAAAGGACACAATTACACCTTATGTTTTTTTCTTAAAACCATAATAAGTATATTCTAACCTGCATTTGTCATGGCATTATGTGGGAATGAGTTAATTTTCTTCACTGTAGCTGGTATAGTGCTGTGCTTCAGATTTAGTATGTGAATAATGTTGTTAACTGTTGTTGTTTTACATCGATTATTAAACTGTTCTTACCTCAAGCCACGAGCTTCACACTTCTGATTCTCTCCCCTGTCCCACCACTTGGCAGTATAATGGTGAGCACAGCTTCCTTCCAAGCAGCTGACCCAGGTTCAATTCCTGGACAAAGCACCTAGTTTCTACCATTGTAAGCACATGGCGCTTCCCTTGGCGGGTTTGTGGGAGTGTGATATAGTCAATTTGCCAGGCCTCCCCATATTTATATTTCAGCCATCGTCCCCCATACCACAGAGGCTTTACCCGCTTCGCTTGCTTGATTGCAGGGCATGTTTCACATTCGTGGATAGCCTGTGCAATAACATCCATGGTCAAGTCCACCCCTCGATCATGAGCCCACCTGTGTGTTGCATCTCTCCCTTGATGGCCTGAGGTGTCATGGGCCCACCGAGCTAGAAATAGTTCACCCTTATGTTGCCAGTCCAGATCCACCTCAGCCACTTCAATCTTGGCAGCCTGATTCACCTGCTGGTTGTTCCGATGTTCTTCAGTGGCCCGACTCTTGGGGACGTGAGCATCCACATGCCGTACCTTTACAACCAGGTTCTCTACCCGGGCAGCAATATCTTGCCACAATGCGGCAGCCCAGATGGGTTTGCCTCTGCACTGCTAGTTGCTTTGCTTCCACTGCTGCAGCCAGCCCCACAGGGCATTTGCCACCATCCAGGAGACAGTATAAAGATAGAGCACTGGCCACTTTTCCCATTCAGCAATCTCTAAGGTCAGCAGGATGGCCTTTACCTCTGCAAACTGGCTCGATTCACCTTCTCCTTCACCAGTTTCTGCGACCAGTCCCATAAGACTCCATACAGCAGCCTTCCATCTCCGGTGCTTTCCCACAGGACAAAATGACCCATCAGTGAACAGGGTGTATTGCTTCTCATTTTCTGGCAGTTTGTTATATAGTGGGGCTTCTTCAGCACGTGTCACCTCATCCTCTGGTGATATTCCAAAATCTTTGCCTTCTGGCCAGTCCATGAGCACTTCCAAGAATCCTGAGCGATGGGGATTTCCTATTCGAGCCCGCTGGGTGATCAGTGCAACCCATTTGCTAAGTGTAGCAAATCATAGATTGATAGAGAGGGCTTATGATCAGACAATAATTTGGAATATGCATTCTCCAAAAAACCACAATGCCAAAGAAAGCTTGTGTTTCCTTTTTTGCTAGTCAGTGGAAACATGGCTGCTATTCTTTTGATCACATAAATTGGGATCTGACAACATCTATCTTGCCATTTTACTCCTAACAACTAGATCTCTTGTGCGGGTCCCTTGACCTTAATTTGTTTTATGGCAAAACCATCTTTCAGAAGCATTTGGACTATTTTCTCTCCTTTCTCAAAAACTTCTTCTGCTGTGTTGCCCCACACAATGATGTCATCAATGTATTGAAGGTGTTCTGGTGCTCTACCTTTTTCCAAAGCATTATGGATCAGTCCATGGCAAATGATAGGACTGTTTCCACCCCTGGGGCAGTCAATTCCAGGTGTACTGGATGCCCCTCCAAGTGAAAGCAACCTGTGGCCTGCACTCTGCTGCCAGAGGGATTGAGAAGAATGCATTAGCGATATCAATTGTGGCATACCACTTGGCTGCCTTTGACTCCAGTTCATATTGAAGTTCTAGCATGTCTGGCACAGCAACACTCAAAGGCAGAGTGACGTCATTCAGGCCACGATAGTCTACTGTTAGCCTCCACTCTCCATTAGACTTCCGTACTGGCCATATGGGACTGTTAAAGGGTGAGTAGGTCTTACTGATGACTCCTTGGCTCCTCAGTTGGTGAATGAGCTGATGGATGGGAATCAGGGAGTCTCGGTTGGTGCGATATTGCCGCTGGTGCACTGTTGTGGCGGCAATCGGCACCTGTTGTTCTTTGACCTTCAGCAACCCCACCACAGAAGGGTCCTTCAAGAAACCAGGCAAGGCAGACAGCTGTTTAATTCTCTCCATCTCCAAGGCAGCTACTCCAAAAGCCCACCTGTACCCTTTTGGGTCCTTGAAATACCCTCTCCTGAGGTAGTCTATGCCAAGGATGCACGGAGCCTCGGGGCCAGTCACAATGGGGTGCTTTTGCCACTCATTCCCAGTTAGGCTCACTTCGGCCTCCAATACAGTTAGCTCTTGGGATCCCCCTGTCACTCCAGCAATGCTGATGGGTTCTGCCCCTTTCTAGTTTGATGGCATTAAGGTGCCCTGTGCGCCGGTGTCCACTAAAGCTTTATACTCCTGTGGGTCGGACGTGCCAGGCCATCGAATCTACACAGTCCAGTAAGCCCGGTTATCCCTTTCCTCCACCTGGCTGGAGACAAGGCCCTTCTGGTCTTGATCATGGCAGTCACAACTCACTTCCTGTAAATGTGAATCAAGAGCCCCTCTATTACGCTCAGAAATAAAATCAGCACTTCTACTCCTCTGTCTGGGGACTGGATCACTGGGAATTGGAGCAGCAGCTTTCCTGGAAGAACGTCCCTGAGTGATTGTTCTTCCTTGCAGTTCACGTATCCGTGCCTCTAGAGTCGAGGTCGGCTTGCCATCCCACCTCATCATGTCCTCTCCGTGGTCACGCAGGTAGAACCATAGGGTGGCCCGTGGTGTGTATCCTCTCCTTTGAGCCAAAGGACGCTTATTCCTAGCAGCTGAGACACTACTCTGCAGAGGTGGGGAGCAGGACATATATTCTCTGAGTTGCTGGACCTCTTGGGATAGTTTCTCCACAGCAGAGACGAGGGAGGAAGAGATATTTGTTTCGTAATCCCAGAGTCTATCAATCACCTCCGCCACTGTTGGTGTCCCGTCATCTTTCGAGGACATTACTGCCAGTGAGTTTGCATGCGAGGATGGTGCGCTCTGTACAGACTTCTGCCACATGGGTCGTGTGCGCTCGGCTTCATCTGGATATTTGGATGACTGTTGATCATCCAGGTTGCCATAAATCACCTCAAGTACAGCTAATTCCCTTAGATACTGGATGCCTTTCTCCATGGTTGTCCATTTTCCTTGGCGATATGTAACATCTTCTTTAAAGGGATACCTTTCCTTCACTCTGGACAGGAATCGCCTCCAGAGGCTGAGGGATTTTTTTTTTTCCAATTGCTTTGTCAACACCCCCTTCTCCAGAAAGGGATCCCAGTTGTTTGGCTTCCTTCCCCTCTAGTTCCAGGCTACTGGCCCCATTATCCCAGCATCGGAGCAGCCAGGTGACAATGTGCTCACCTGAACGACGGCTAAAATCTTTTTGCGTGTCTCGCAACTCACTCAAGGACAGGGATCGGGAGGTCTCTATTTCATTTATGACTTCTTCCTCCTCTCCTCGTGACGGCCCTGCTTTTTCATCATCCCATTCCAAAAGAGTTGACGTCCCCTTCCAATATTTCATCTTGTGTATGGGGGTGACTGATAGTGGCACGGGTTGATTCTCTGAGTCAGCTCCAGTACTTGTCTTGGGGGTTTGAATGGTTGCAGTGCCTGTCACTTTGCCTGTCAATCCAGAGACCTTGTCTTCCCCTTGGGAGCAATTAATACTGTTGAGCATGGCTCAGTACACACAGGCCAGGCCCCAGCGCATTGCAGTTACCCTGGGAACTCCAGAGAGACACAGATAACAACATATTTTCTCCAAATATTCTACTAGTTTTTCAGGATTCTGCACTTGTTCGGGGGTGAAACTCCAAAACACTGCGGGTACCCACTGCCTTAGGTATTTGCCCATGATATCCCACATGTCCTGCCGCTCGTAACTATCAAGCCTTGGGGCAGATTTCTGGGTGATATTCTTAAGTTGCTTAGTCAAAACCAAAACAACATGCCCAAAAACTAACAATAAGTGCACCTTAACCACCCAAGGATGTTCAAGATACAAAAACGTTGTTGTAAGAAAGGTGGAAGCATCATAGAACAAAGTTGCAAAGAGACTATTCTGTATTTTCTCCATATAAAATCTCTCAGAGGAGGAGGTATAATTGCTAATTGCCTCAACAAGGTGGTATCCCAAGTACAGTAACGGTTTCAGCAAAAACCCCAAATACCAGATAAAGCTGAAAACGAGTGTTTGCATAACAAATCTTGTAGGCAAAACATTACTAATCACAGCAGACTAAACAAACCAACACCAATCTTGAACACCAACTGCAAAAAGGACAACATGGTGCTGTGACCAGCAGCTGTTATTATCTCCAACCCTTGAGCCCCACGTTGGGCTCCAAAAAGACTGTTGTGGTTTGGCCGGCAGCTCAGCCCCACACAGTCGCTCGCTCACTCCCCCACCGGTAGATGGGGAGGGAATCTTAAGGGTAACGCCCGTGGGTTGAGATAAGAACAGTTTAATAATTAAAATTAAAAAATAAACAGCAACAGAAATGCAATGTAAAGGAGAACAATGAGAGGCACGAAACCCGGGGTGGGGTGAGGGGAAGGGGAATGAACTGCCGAAACAAACCGCACGTGACACAGCTGCTCACCACCCACCAACCCGACGCCGCACCTACCCCAAGCTGCAACCTGCCCCCAATAATATACTGGTCATGGTGTCACATGGTATGTAATGAACATGCCATTGGCCAGTCGGGGTCAGCCACCCCCACCACGGCCCTGCCCCTCCCAGCCTCCCGCCACTCGGCAGAGTGTGGGAAGCTGGAATGGTAGCTGACCCCCCACGGTGAGGAGAATTAACCCCTTCTCAGCCAAAACCAGCACAACTGAGCATGATGTCGTATGATATGGGATACCCCTATGGTCAGTTTGGCTCAGCTGTCCTGGCTGTGCCCCCTCCCAGCTTCTTGTGTACCTGGCAGAGCACGGGGAGTTGAAAAAGTCCTTGAATAGTGTAGGTACTACTTAGCAACAAGTAAAAAAAGTGTTATCAACATTATTCTCATACTAAATCCAAAACACAGCACTGTACCAGCTATTTTGGTGAAAATGAACTGTATCCCAGCTGAAACCTGGACAATTAGTTGTAATGGATGGAAACTACGTTACAGTCTTTCGATAGCTCAGTGGGCTATATCTGGTTCTACTCCATAAACTTCCAGTTGTCTGCAGACTTCACCTTTTTCACATCTATCTTACCCATTTGGAATAAAAGCCAAGTATCAATCTGAACATGTTAGCCTTCAGGACATGTGAGACAGACTAAATCACCTGCTGTGGCTTCACTCTGTCTGCATGGTCTGTGTTGCAACGCTGGATTTTCATAGTCTCTGAAAGACCTAAATGCTTGAGGGTTTCTACTATCTAAAATTCAGCTGGAGCCTGATATAGCTCTGCAGTTAAATGCTGAGCATTTTTGTCAGTCTGTGGGAAGGGTGGGTCCGAGAATATTGACAAAGATGAGAAAGGCTAAACTGCAATTCCTTTATAGACTTCTATTTAAATGGAAGACCGTAAGGATCTCATATTTCACCTTGTTTACATTAGTTCATTTCTAGGACATCATGGAAAGTAATAAGTAAGGCCTGAGAGCATGGGATCACACTCCACCCTCAGTTGCTGAGGGTTTTGCCTGAGGAAGAACATGGTGCACAGTAACAACAGACACATCTGTGAGAGCTGGTCAGATTTCTGCATACATAGACATTAACCAGAATTATACGTGCAGAGTGTTTAATTGTCGCTTTGCTGCATGGTAGCAGCTGATACAGCTCAGCCCTTCCCCTCTTCTATTTGGAAATTTCCTTCAAGTACAGTGTCTAATGCAATGGCCAAATACGGCTTAACTGTGTCTAACTCTGGTGTTGACTGCTGATGATAATATTCAGGATATAAATATACTAATTCTGGCTTAACCTTGGGCCACCAGATTCCATGACAAAAACATGCCGAGGACCAAATATTTGCTTGGAGGACTATAACTTATAGCTGCCACAGTTGACAGGCATTCCCGTTCAGAAGGCCCCTAAAGACTCACACATAGCTAATGTGCTGAAATCTTGCTGGCAAGGACTTATTCAATTTTAGGACCACTTATCTTTCTCACGGCAGTTGCACATCTGTCTTTTTGTTCCCACTAGTACTTAAAAGTGTCAGTATTGATACCCCTTTAAAATTCACCTATGATTTGTAGCAGAACAGAAGCTTTGCACAGGATTAATGACTTGAAAACTGTTAATCAATCTCATTAATTATCTGGACAGTAATCTTGATAACACTGGTTGCTTCCAGAAAAAAAGAAATTATACTTTGCTGCTTAGTTAGGAAGCTATATAGAACTAGTGAGGAATTTACTCGACTCCATAAATATCTACAGTTTTATCAGAGGAGAAATATCAGAAGCACCCAAATATCTATGAAAGAACCTAAAGTGCCAGAAGAGTATTTTAAAAAATAGATCACTTCTTTTACACTACCCATTTTAGGCCCTCTAATAACTATCTCACTACATCTGCAGGTAACAAACTGTAGCAAGGAGGAATATCCTGCAAATGCTGGAGAACAGGAACTGGTTTAGCACTAGGAAACACAGCAGCTGAGATGCACTGCACAAATATGGCCAACATATGGCAATATGGCAAACCAAACATTACAAATCAGGTGCTTAAGAAATGGCGCACACACAGATTCTTCATAAGTACTTCTCTAATACTGGAAACCCCTCAAGGACAAAAAACACAAAAAACACACACTGAATGATTAAAAAGGAAAACTCATCTGGATTTATTTGCAAACATCATGCTTCACTGTCTCTGTCTTACATATCTACATATTGCTTCATCCCACTAATATCATTATAATATTGCATGATATTGACCAAAGTTGAAAGGGGGTTGTAGTGAGGTGGGTGTTGGTCTCTTCTCCCAAGTTACTAGCAATAGGACGAGAGGAAATGGCCTCAAGCTGCATCAGGGGAGGTTTAGATTGGATATTAGGAAAAAATTCTTTACTGAAAGAGTGGTCAAGCATTGGAACAGGCTGCCCAGAGAGGTGGTGGAGTCACCATCCCTGGAGGTGTTAAAAAAACGTGTAGGCATGGCACTTCAGGGCATGGTTTAAGAAGCATGGTGGTGTTGGGTTGACAGTTGGACTTGATGATCCTAGAGGTCTTTTCCAACCTTAATGATTCTATGATTCTATAATTCTATCATTCTAAATATCACTCATTTTATTTCAATCTATAAACTGAAGCCAATTGACATGCCTTGATATCACTACTAAAAATTCTCATTAGGGTTGAATAATAGAGAAGAGGTAAATCAAAGTTAACTACTTTAGCTCCAGCCAGTCTGTCTCCACTCAAAGCATCCATTCAGCTGGGTAGCACATCAAAATTTATAGCATAGACATTTACTGTGAAAGGCTTTAACAATATGAGGAATCCTATATTTGTGCCTTGAAAGCCAATAATATGATGCAGAGCCTATATTTGCACTGTCCTACAAGAGTGCTTGGTGGCTGACAGCAACAGCAAACAAAAGCACTTATTGTCCTGTGAATCTTATTTTATCTGTGTACACTGACACTGGATTTGTTTTCCTTAAAGCTGAAAACAACATAAGATTAGAAATGGTAATGACTCCAGCCTTTTTCTTCTACTTCCAACTGAGAGGCCATAATCACATAAGAGTGATACAATTCTCCATCAAAAGGCTGGGCAACACAGCCTTGTGTTTCCAGCATCATAACTAAGCAACACAGAACATAAAAATTCTTGCCCAGGGAATACAGAGCAAAGCTATTTTCCTAGAGAGCGGAACTAATGTTCTTTCAGGTTCATGAAAAGAACCAAGACTGCAAACATTTATATTGCCAACAACTTCACGCCTTCATTCTCAATATTACCAATGATGATATAAAAGAGATGAGCATCTGAATTACCCTCTTACTGTGAAACAATAATAATCTTGTTTGGACAAACTCTAACTTTTAAGAAAGACCCTTGAGTGGATCTGACCTAGCAGAAGTATATCCTTGCTTTCTCTTTTGACCATAAGTTTAATTTCATTGCGTATTCCTCATGAGAAACATACATGGCTAAAACAATGCATAGGATATATATGTTCCACTATGTTTCCTTTTATGCTTGGACAAATGGAAATCAGGTGAATTAGTCCCACACTCTTTTTCCAGATCGGGGTCCAATCAGATGTAGAAGGTAATTGCACAGCTGCCAGAGTGCCCTTTGCAACATCTGTATTGCTTACAATCTGTTTGACAAAGCCCGAATTTTAGTAAAAGAAATTATTCTTTCCCTCATGAATGTAACAAGGTACTATTTGGCAAACAGGAAGGACAGGAGATAGGCTGACCTCAAAAGGTTCTTGATTTAATTGTTGACCTATGATTTCTTTTTACTTTGAAAAAGGAGGATTTCCTTTAGACCTATGACCTTCAGCCTGTGCTTCTAACATTTTTTACAGCCAGAGAGGATGAAAAGCCATCACAACTGTGATCTACTTTGTACAGCAGTGAAATGCACCACTGCCTGCAGAACATCAGTTGCTTAAGACTGCAACCCAGAAGCAAAGAAAGATCTTTGTTGTCACTCTCTTATATCACTGAGTAGTAATTGTGTCAGATGTGTCAAGTTAGAAGTCCAATCTACCAGAGGGATGCTCAAATGATAGGGACTTTCCCAGATCCTCAGTGGGCATACAAATAGGAAAACAACCTTGCATTAATGTAGCAGGAACCTTCGTGCATTCAAGAGTAATCAGCTCACAGCATGTTATGATATGGATTGTATGAGTTCACCACAGAGAACTATGATAGTTTTCAAAGGTTTCTGCTATCCTAGCCAAAATAGGATTAAGTGACTGATTATATGAACTACTGGGGGGACAGACTGCCAGCTGTAACTACATTTACTTAGCATTTCACTTGCTTTGTTTACTTATTTAAAGGTTCAGTATTTGCATCTGTGAAACTCTTCTGTGGGTTTTTTGTTTTGCTTTTTACAACTAATTTGGTAATAATATTTACCCCTCTCCTCTTCCACACTTTCCATCCAGAAAAGTTCAGTGGTTCAACCTCCCCTTACCTTTTGCTCTCTAAGTTTGTTTAAGCAAATCTAGGAAAAGAAGTTGTGCTTAGAAGTTAAAAAAATGTACTAGCTGGTAGTGGATAGAAAGTTTAAGTTTGAGAAACCATCATAGCATCCTTTCAAAAGCAACTTCTCTTCCTGGTCTACATTTACCCTGAATACCTTACCATTTCTCCATTCTGGTGCCTTTGACTTTTCTTGTGTTTACTAATTGTTTGTAAATGGCTATGCATTTACTACTCAGGAAAAAAAGTTTTTTAATCTGACATGACTAATGCATATCAAGGAAAAAAACAAAGTGAAAAGTGGAAACAAAAAACCATAAGGCAAGCTATGTGAAGTCAAGCATGGCCTGTAGTGCTAACCCTGACAAGTTTATCTTCTGATACAACTCCATTTTGTTGCTAAAGCAAGTGAGGGGAGGAGTACTGGTCATTCTGTTATAAAACTGCTAGAGCTGTTCCAAAATTACTTCAGAAATTTCAAAGCTTCTTGGAAAGGGGAAATTCCTGTGACATTTCATTTTGAAATCATGACAAGCATTTCTTTTCAGATATTTCAAAGCAAACTTCTACCAAGAACAGAAGCAACCACAGTTCTTATGTGCCACTTAGCTGCACTTAGCAAATCTGAAAACCCCTGGACTGCTGAGCTCTAGGGCAGCGCATAGGATAGGCATTTCCAGAGGTGCCAACCTATTAAAACCAAGGCCATGAACCCGAGGCTGCATTATAGGTGGGTGGGCAGGCCTACAGTTGAGCAAATTGGCAAGCTTCTCATAGAAATCTGTCTGGCAGGCAACTTTTACAGCCCTCCTTGTAGGAAAAGTTCCCAGTCTGTCCCCAGATTCCTAAATCAGCATTTCCCTGAGAGCTGATTTCATGCTATTGATTTCACATTTCTGAATAGAATAACATCAATTTGGAAACTTCTGAGCAATTCTAATAAAATTGGTTACATAAAAATAGGCATTATTCCCATTTCTTTTTATCTCAGATACCCTTGCTTTTCTTTTGTGTGACTTCATTGTCATTGCAGACAACCATCTGTGATAGAGGAATGTCCTGGTTTCAGCTGGCAGAGATAATTTTCTTCATAGTAGCTAGTATGGGGCTATGTTTCGGATTTGTGCTGGAAATAGTGGTGATAATGCAGAGATGTTTTAGTTGTTGCTAAGTAGTGCTCACACTGGTCAAGGACTTTTTCAGCTCCCCATGCTCTGCCAGGTGCACAAGAAGCTGGGAGGGGACACAGCCAGGACAGCTGACCCCAACTGACCAAAGGGATATTCCATACCATATGACGTCATGCTCAGTATATAAAGCTGGGGGAAGAAGAAGGAAGGGGGGACGTTTGGAGTGATGGCATTTAGCTTTCCAAGTAACTGTTACACATGATAGAGCCCTGTTTTCCTGGAGACGGCTGAACACCTGCCTGCCCATGGGAAGTAGCGAATGAATTCCTTGTTCTGCTTTGCTTCCATGCGCAGCTTTCGCTTTACCTATTAAATTGTCTTTATCTCAACCCATGAGTTTCCTCACTTTTACTCTTCCAATTCTCTCCCCCATCCCACCAGGGAGGAGTGAACGAGTGGCTGTGTGGTGCTTGGTTGCTGACTGGGGCTAAACCACGACACTGTGGTTTATAATATACTTCCTGTATATTATAATATTCCATGACAATGTCTAGTGCATCAGGACCAACGGGAATCTTTCCAACCAATATATTATTAGAATTCATGAACTAATTTCTCAGCTGCATTTGCAACCCTTGCATGTTCTTGCTCCATGAATAATCAAACTCTTGCCTCTAAGAGCACAGATATTAATTAAAAGTGAAACCATAGTTCATTTGCTGAAAGTATTTGTTGTGGGTGCTCTTTTTAATGCTATCATCTAATAACAGGATTTCAGGTAGAGTATAGGGTCAATGAGTTAACTGTATGTGGCAAAGTCTGTTGCCAGGGCATGACCAGGGTGAAAGGTCTTAGGGCTACAGGCTGAAGAGGCAAAAGTCAATTGGCAAAGGTCACAGTAACCTGGGGCTCGTTAGCCTTCTAGGAAGCAGCTTGCAGCAGCACAAAAGGAGGGAAAGGGGAAGGCAACTCCTAATGAAATTCAAAGGGTAGGGTTTGATTTATGTTGTAATGAAGGGTTTCTATAGATTTTTTTTGTTGTTGCTTCATAATATTTTTAGGTGTAAAGTATGTTTAAAAAGTGTTCTTATCTTGCTGTGGTTTTCTGAGAACTCAATGGGAAGCAATGTAGATAATAGATTTTTCAACATAGACAGGAAAACATATGGGATGTTACAGGTTTTTGGATCATTACTCTGCAATGTTACTTTTTCCAAACTGGATAGAAGATAATAGAAAGATATTTATGATTAAACAGATAGGGTAGGTAGCACATAGCAATTTTGTCTTCAAGACTAGTTTGTTACAGAGGAGATTCTGTGGCTCTCCAAAGCAGCTGACTGTTTATTTTCCCCAAAGACCAAAGGTGCTAGTGGACTGTAACTACACTTGGTGTGTAGGATGTGTTCTGGGGGTGATTTCTTAAGATGAAAATGGATTAAGATGTTTCCCAAGAACAGCAGATAAAGGAACCTGCGTTCAGCCTGAGTCATAGGTAAGACAATGATCAGAGATTGTAATTTCCCTGAAAAAAGTTGATTAATTAACTGCAGCTTGCTTTTAGCTAGTGTGTTGCACTGGTCTGTAGCAGGTCACATCATACTATTGTTGCAATCAGGAGACTGATAAACTCCTTAGCATGATGGCTCTATTTTATCTGGAGGTTCACCACCCTGCTTTAGCTAGCTTTATACCTGGCTAGAGGAAAGGCACGTCACGCTTGTCATTCAACCACATCATGCCACCAAGTAAATTACGAGGGAACATGAACTTTGATAAATGCCACAGGCTGGCATCTACCAGGAGCATAGTATAACTTCTTCCTGAGGTATATTGTAAGAACTGTAAGGGGGAAGGAAAGGAGTTGTGCCCATCAAAGTCTATGTGTTGCCTTGATATGGGACTAAAACAGGGCTGAGAGGCATGAACTGAAAATTATTTTTTACAGCTGCATCTATACTGACACAGCTGGGAACATCTGCAAATATTCCTGTAAAATGTATTATAATATTGTTGACACTATGATTTTATTGCTGTTCTACCTGGAATAATTACAGCAGAACTAGTGTGAAACCTCCTTATGAAAGACAAAATGTCTTACATATACAGCCTGCACCCACTTCCACAAATATAGGTCCTTCTTACTCCTCTCCTTTGGAACCTAGGCTGTCTTTCTGGCTTTAAGTTTACTGTTGCTAAACAAAGATTTCAGCAAAAGCTTCAATGGCCACCTGGAGTCCTCAGTAAGTGCTTCTGCAGACACATGAAACAAGATCAGAGTCTATCCACACAGCAAGCTGGGGATGTAGGTGAAAGATGAAAAGTAAGAACTAAAACTTTTTATTATCTTGCTGGGAGACTAGGAAGGACTGTGAATTGCCTGAGGCCCCGCTGCCAGCCCTTGGCCTATGGCAGAGACAATCTAAATGTCTGCCTGCATACTGTGATCCTGGACAGAAGGGTAGTACAGAAGGACTCATGCAATTCATATGAAACAAAAAATGAAAGACAAATAATTTTACTCAGGTGAGGAAACTGATTTCTGTGTCTGACTTTAAAGACATTAAGGGTTTCTTGTTTAAAGATCGGATTGTTTTGGGAACTAATTACTTCCCCTTATAGGACAGACTGAGAGAAATATATTCAGTCTTACAGGAAGCTTTCAAAGAACAAGGAGAGCTGAGGAAAAGGACTGAGCAATAACTCTTACTGGTGTGGAACAAGAACAAAGGTAAGCAAGGGAAGAGGGATGATCCAGAAGTCAGGTGTGGATGCCTGGGGAAGCAGCAGGAAATGCAGAAAGTGGGATAGAGCTGTATGCAGGGGTTCACAGTGTTTGGGGTGGGGGGGGATCACCTTTGCCCTACAGCTACCAAAGGAAGAAAAAAAGCATCATCATCTGCAGGGTCTGCCAGCCATTAACTGCCATATTTGTAATTATAATACCTGATCAAGGACCTGACTGCAGTTGGATTGGGAAAACAGCTGCTTTTGCTGCCAGATGAGATAAAGAGCAGTATTTGAGTGGCGACATGTGGCTGAGTACTGGTGAGGTGTGTTCTGAGGCCAGTGGACAACTGCTGGCTGTTGATAGGAAACACACAAAATAAGCGTTGCAGCTTGGATATCATCATGGCTAGCACACAGGCGTAAAGTAAGGTGCTGAACTAAACAAGATCACTGACCTGAGCATTGAAGACAGTTGCTATTTCAGGGCAAAAGCACTGGCTATGTAATATCAAATAGTTTTGACACTGCTTTGCAAGGACTGCTGGGTACACTGCCAGCTTGAAAAGCCTCACCCCACAGCAGGCTTCTGCTCAACCACATGGACCTGTCACTTGGGTCACTGAAGTATCTGATAACTGTACTAGGTTAGCATTTGTCTGCACACAGGATGACAAGGGATAATGATGCATGTTCTGCCAGTGTTTATCACAAGCACCTGCTGACAGTAGAGAAATAGCAATATACAATTCCCCTTCAGTGGGTTTTCTTTGGGGGGGGGGAGGAGAAGGAAATGGTAGTTTATGATTCAGTTGAAAGTTCAGGATTAGGGCATGGTTTTTACTTCCTGAATTGTGTACTGATTTGGGTACTAGAATCAACATTATGCAATACAGAATAGATTGGAGAACTTGGGTCATCCTTCAAAGCAAGGAGCTTTAGTGTTCTTTATTGTACTTGCAATTAACTCAATCCCTTACTGTGGACTGCATAAAAGGAAAGCATTGGAAAACATATGTGTCTTCTTACATTAACAGGAGATGACTGAGGGAGAGTGAAATTTTTAGGAATGTTAATAACTTGTTTGACGTGAGCTGAAGAACAACACTTTGTATTCAGTCTGCTTCTGCCTGAACAATTCTCACATTGTCATCCTGTTCCCTGCTAAAAAGAATGCTAAGCATTTCTAATGTCCAATAAACCTTATTGCATTGTTCAGAGCGTTTCCGAAATCCAGCTCTTAATTACATCAAGAAGCAATTTTGTACTTCTTTTCCAGAAAATCCCAATGACTTTCACTGATAGAACACCCCAAATCCTGCTTAACTACTGTTACTACAAAGAAAAAAAAGCTAATGAATGTATGTTGCTGATGAATTGTATTAATAAGTTAACAATAAATTATAATGCTATGACTGGCTGATGTGATGTGATTCATGCTGTTTCTACAATTCTGTGTTAAGAACTACATTGAGCAGACAAGGAATGGTGAGTTCTGGGTTACTAAAGGTTTATTTCCTCAACATAATAAGTGAAATATTTGGAAGTAGGACTAGAAAGAGCTGTGTTGTCTTAGAAGTATGATAAGCAAATTGTATTTTGTTGCTGGCCTTACTTTATAATTGAAGATCAATTTGAAATGTCATAGCATGAAAAACAAAGCATTTGAAAGTTTCAAGTATACTTTTTTTTTTGTAAGTTTCTTGAAGAGAAGTTGGGTAAATGGTATTTTTTTCAAAATATTTTAATAAGAGATGGTGAGAAAAAGCATGTGAAAGCAATATGAATAGGAAACTCTAAATTATGTCTTCTTTTGGTCAATATATCTTTGGGCTTTGAAAACTTAAGACCCTGTTCTTTTTTAGGCAATGAGCAACTTTGAAACTCTTTCAGATCTTCCACTAGAACCAGCAAAGTACTTTGAAGGAGTCACATATTGACTTTGAGTATTTAAAAAAAATATACATACTTCAGCTCAAGCTAATTAAACTTAGAGCACAAAACCCCCAAGAATTTAGAAAGGCTAATGTCTGCACTGGGGTAAAGGCTGTGTTTAAAACAAAACAAGCTAAGGACCTTATACCTGGACCTCAAAGGTGTTTTGGTGCCTAACTACCATTGCCTCTGTCCAGGGACAAAGTTCTTGATGTGCATTTGCCCTGTGTCAACAAAGTAATTTTTAAGTCATGCTGCTGGATGGATTCAGTTATCTTCCTGCAGGTTACAAAGGGTGTCTCTCTTGGTTTCAGTCAGGGGAAAGATGATGTGCAAATGCAAAGGTCAGCTGTACTAAGGATGGAAGCTTAAATAACCTACTTGATAGGCTTTGTGCCTTCATTACCCAGAGCTGTAAGTACTTCATAGAGGTGATGGGCATTTATGCAAGTATCAGCAATCCAGGATTTCTGTACAGCCAGATTCATCCACTTAGCCATGTAGATCCTGTAGATTCAATTCCCGACAAATTATTCATGGCAACTGAATTTGACGTAGGTGTTGAAGACATTTTGTATTAAGCATCCTATTTTATATTTAGGAAAAAATCCAAATTAAAATGAAGCATTTTTGATAACACTGAAATTAAGACAGTGATTGGGGTTTAAGAATTTACTCAACAAGGAATTCTACATGTTTTGTCTCATTTCATTCTACAGTCTGATTCCTGCCCCTCTTGATGACCTGTGCTTCTGGCCATCATATTTTTATTGGGAATGTTTCCAAAATAAATTAGAGAGTCAGCAGATAAAAAGCCATAATTTAGTTGGTTGGTTAGTAGTGGATAAAACTCCATAAACTTAGAGTTGCTTTGTTGCAGAAATTAATAGGCAAGAGAGATACAAGGGCATTGCCAGAGCATGCAGAGATGCAGTTCGAAAAGCAAAAGCCCAGCTCAAATTAGAACTGGCTGTAGATGTCAAAAATAACAAGAAAGGGTTCTTCAGGTATATCAACCACAAGCAGAAAAAGAAGGAAAATGTAGGCCCACTGTTAAACAGAATAGGATAGTCAATCACCATTGATGCTGAAAAGGCAGAGGTCCTCAACGCCTTCTTCACCTCTGTCTTTAACAGCACTGTTGGGTCCCAGGCTTTGGTAATGAAATTGCCACTCGATCCAAACACCGACCCACCGTTGGTGAAGGAAGAGTTAGTACATGAATTACTACAGGAGCTTGACCCCTACAAATCGATGGGCCCTGACGCCATCCACCCGAGGGTGTTGAGAGAGCTGGCTGACATCATCACAAGGTGACTCTCCATAATCTTTGAGAAGTTGTGGAGAACGGGGGATGTCCCAGCGGACTGGAGGAAGGCAAATGTTACCCCTATCTACAAGAAGGGCTTGAGGGAGGATCTGGGTAACTATAGGCGCATCAGCCTTACTTCAATCCCTGGGAAAGTTATGGAACGAATCCTCCTGGGGGTTATCACAAGTCAAATGAAGCACGTGATTGGGAAAAGCCAACATGGCTTCACTAAGGGCAGATCGTGCTTGACAAATCTGGTGGCCTTCTATGACAAAGTGACTTGCCTGGTTGACATGGGGCGGGCGGTGGACATTGTCTAGCTGGACTTCTCCAAGGCTTTTGATACAATCCCCCACAGCCTCCTCCTGGAGAAATTGATGTGTTATGGCCTAGACAAGTGGTCTGTGCAGTGGCTGGGGAATTGGTTGATGGGCCGCACCCAAAGGGTGGTGGTGAATAGCTCTTTTTCCGAGTGCCAACCTGTCACAAGTGGAGTCCCCCAGGGATCAATATTGCGCCCAGTGTTATTCAACATCTTTATAAGTGATCTGGATAATGGGATCAAGCGTAGCCTGATGAAGTTTGCAGATGACACCAAACTGAGTGTGGAAGTAGACACTCCAGAAGGGAGAGCTGCTCTGCAGGAAGATCTGGATAGGCTGGAGGAGTGGGCCAGCAAGAACCTTATGAAGTTCAACAAGGACAAGTGTAAGGTCATGCACCTGGGAAAACATAATCCGGGAGTGCAGTACAGACTGGGATCCACCTGGCTGGAGAGCAGCTCCGTGGAAAGGGACCTGGGGGTCCTGGTGGACAGGAAGCTCAACATGAGTGAACAGTGTGCTGCTGCAGCCAAGAAGGCCAACAGGATGCTGGGTTGCATCAAAAAGGGCATCGCCAGCAGAGAGAAAGAAGTCATCATCCCACTCTACTCAGCGCTTGTCAGGCCACACCTGGAGTACTGTGTACAGTTCTGGTCCCCACTATACAAAAAGGATGTGGACAGGCTGGCAGGGGTCCAGAGAAGGGCCACCAAGATGATCAAAGGACTGGGAAGCCTGCCATACGAGGATAGGCTGGGAGACCTGGGTTTGTTCAGCCTTGAGAAAAGGAGGCTTAGAGGGGATCTCATTACCGTGTACCAGTACTTAAGGGGCAGCTACAAAGATGGAGGTTCCCTTTTTACAAGGAGTCACATGGAGAGGACAAGGGGGAATGGATACAAATTGCTCTTGGGGAGATTCTGATTGGACACCATAGGGAAATTTTTCACAGTGAGAACAGTCAACCATCGGAATAATCTCCCCAGGGAAGTGGTTGACTCAGCCACATTGGACACTTTCAAGAGTCGTCTGGACAGGGTGCTGGGCCATCTTGTCTAGACTGTGCTCTTCCCAGAAAGGTTGGACTAGATGATCCCTGAGGTCCCTTCCAACCTGTGATTCTGTGAATAGTCTGTTGTGCTGGTTTTGGCTGAGAAGGGGTTAATTCTCTTCACTGAAGTGCCTGTGGTGGTCAGGGACCTTTCCAGCTTCTGATGCTCTGCCACGTGGGCAGGAGGCTGGGGGGGCAGGGCCACAGCCAGGGCAGCTGACCCCAACTGGCCAATGGGATGTCCATTCCATACCATGTGACACCATGACCAGTATATTAATGGGGGCAGTTGTAGCTTGGGGACTGGTGGTGTTGGGTTGGTGGGGGGGTGAGTGGCTGTTTCTGGTGGTTCATTCCCTCCCCTCCCCCTCGGGTTTTGCACCTCTCATTGTTTTCCTTTCCATTGCATTTGTGTTGTTATTTTAATTCTTGAAGTGTTCTTATCTCAACCCATGAGCTTTACCCTTCTGATTCTCTCCCCCCGTCCCACCGGTGGGGGAGTGAGCCAGTGGCTGTGTGGGGCTGAGTTGCTGGCTAAACCACAACATCTGCTTTGCTTTGAAATTCTAATTCTATATTTTACTTTTTAGTGTCATAAAGCATAGACATTTTTCAAACAAACTTAAAATAGGAGCAGCCTTTTTTATAAGTTTAAATAGCTCTTATAAATAATACTTATTGAAGCCCCATTCTTCTATTTGACAAGCTTGATGTTCTACATGTGTTCTACATGTCCTGAAAGCTGAATGTGTTTTGTGGCAGCCTTCTGTTATAGACTGAAAATAGAAATGCCTGGTGATGGGATCAAAGCCAGAGAAAGAAAAAATTAAACAGAGAAGCATCTACTTAAAAAACAGTAGCAAATACTGGCAGCAGAAGACTGAGCTGTACAGTGTCCTGCAGCAGGAGCTACGATTCAGTGTTATTCCATTGCTGTGGAAATGTAATGAAGGCCCTACATTCTTTGAAGGTGTAATGAGGTGCATTGAACAATTTGGATTAGAGCAAACATCTCCTTCTAATAAAAATCTATCCCTCTGTGTACAATGCCTGAGTAAACCGGCATGGTATTTATATCTTCCTGTATACCCTGAAACCTGCCTGGCACTGTAACCTATACAGTGGGACATGTGTACAGCTTACCACCCTCCCAGATCCAGAGGTTTCATTCTGTCTTACCTATGCCCTGCAATAGGATCACAAAGACCTGATATAGTAGAATCTATAATCATGTTTAGAAAAGCAAACCAAATTGAGTAGACTGGTTATTTGACATTTCTGGCTTAAAACAAATTGCCTTGGCACAAATTTAGGATGAAAAAGCTGTCATCTGTCAGAAAGAGGGATGCTTTCTCTTTGTCCAAACTATAGTGCATTAAAAAAATCTGCTTATCACTTGGTGATTGTTATATCTGTAGTTGGACCTTTTTTTTTTTCCCCCCTCCATTTCCAAAGCCATAAACTGGCTTATAAGGCTGAAGTAGTTGTGGGATGCCAGTTAGCAAATGAAGAATAGCAGTTCCTAAATGATAGTTCCTGTTCCACCATTGGAAGATCTGCATAGATTTAGGTGATGATGCTTGACAGGAATTGGCTATGTGAATTTCTTTTAGTTCTCCTTAACTAAAATACTTTTAAAACTTGACACAGGGCAGTGAAAGTAACATATGACTCCTTTCCCACCAGAAAGCTTGTAAAACGCTTTGGGAAATGTTGAAGTCTACTGTGGGCATTTTCTCACCCGCATGGCTCCAGCCAGTATCTGCCAATGGGATTCCAAATGGTGTTTGCTAAATTGCAGAGCAATGCATGCTGTGAACGGAGAAAGCTTTACACTAGTGGTTTACACATGTATTCTAGTAGGTGGATCAACTGTTTAAAGAAGTCACAACATCAGAATGAGATGGTAAGTGGTATATATCTGTGCATGCCTACAGTTAGTGTTGGCAAATACCAAGTCGTCCTAACTATTTCAGATGAGAGTATTTTAATTTATTTATAAACCTCACATACTCTGGAATTGTATTAGTCTGCTTTCCACTTCCAGGAACAAGTTCCAAAGAGCTCCAGAAGTACAGAAAAACATAAAGGAGGCTGCTGTTTTGGGACTGATTATAGTGGCTATAAAGCCATGCCACTGAATGAGGGGTGATATCCTCTAAAAGAGGAAACTATCAGGTAGAGGAGAGAGCTGTTCATTTTGCGAGTAGAGGCATAATGCAGCAAGTTGCACATGAGAGAAACGTGAAGGCCTATACAAACATTAAAACTAGGGTCTGATTATGAGAGCTACAAGTCGCAGGAGTCCGGTAGTAAAAATGTACGCTAAAATATAGAAATGGTATTTGCAGTCGCTCTTAGTATGGGATGAGGCTGATCCCAGCAGGAACCTAAATATTCTGGCTGTTGTCTCTCTCACCTCCATGCTGAAATTCACCTAACACTTCAAGGACAAAACATAATGTTTTTCTTGTACCTTAAAGTCAGGCTGGAAATATTAAAAAAAAAGAAAAAAAAGAGAATAATCTACCCTCTCTCCTCTGCCACGTTTCCATGCCTGAGTTTCCCTCAGAGCATACTGTAAAATTTCCAAATTTCCACACCTGTATTTACCTCTCAGTTTACAGTCCAAGGAGTAGAATGCTAGAATTCCTTGCTCAATGAGGAAAAAATAATGCTGCTCATTTTTGCACAGCTCAAAGTTTTAGACTACAGCATTATTTTCTTATTCATATTTGAAGACTGGTGACAAGGATGGTATAACTTTTTTTTGAAAGAAGAGTCTATAGACCCATACCAACCTTTCTTCAGGAGTTGTGTCATACTTATCTCAGAATGTCATTCTTTCATAGCTTACTATAAATGCTTCACTCCGAAACTGTCCTGAAGCCATTAATAGCCACCTGTGAGTCAAAGATCTTGAAATCAAGAAATCTGGATGGTAACTATTTACCTAGGATACCTGCCATTTCAAGAGTTGTCTCTAAGAAACATGGCACTCACCAGTATGTGGAAAGGCTGTGCAGACTGAAATGCCATCAAGACTTCAGTGTTCACATAGCCACCATATGGAGCAACAGCACTGGAAGGAGGAGTAGTAACCTTTGCTCTCCAAGAGCATGTCCATCTGCAGAATACTGCCTGGTTTGCCTCTACCACATGTATTAAATATCCAGTAAATTTGGCAAGATTTACAGTAACTTATCTTGGTAATTTATGACTTGAAGATTAATTCATGTTAGTTTGTTGTCCCTTCTGAACACGTCAGTTCTTGGATACATTTCCATCCTTTCTAGATACTTTGCAAGAGGATGCCTATATTCCATAAGTGAAAATTAGACTAAACAAACTGAAATGAGTTTCTTATCTAGGAAATTATATGCCCAGCTGTTGTAGTTTAGCCCCAGCTGGCAACTAAGCACCACACAGCCTCTTGCTCACTCCCCCACCAGCAGGATGGGGGAGGGAATCAGAAGGATAACAGTGAGTAAATGCATGCATTGAGATAAGAACAGTTTAATAACTAAACTAAAACAATAATAATATAATGAAAAGGAAAATAACAAGAAAGACAAAGAGAGGCAAAACCCGGGGGTGGGGGGAATAAACAACCAAAACAAGTGATGCAACTGCTCACCACCTGCCAACCCATCCCCAAGCCACAATCATTCCTCCTCCAGCCAACTCCCCCAGTTAATATACAGGTCATGATGTCATATGATATGGACTATCCCTTTGGCCAGTTTGGATCAGCTGACTTGGCTGCAGCCCCTCCCCTCCTGAATTCTTGTGCACCTGGCAGAGCATGGGAAGCTGGAAAGGTCCCTAACTAGTATAGGCACTACTTAGGGACACTTAGCAGCTACTTAACAACAACTAAAACATCATGTGCCATCAGCACTATACCAGCTACGGTGAAGAAAATTAACTCTATTCCAGCCAAAACCAGCACATTCTCCACCCATTACTCCATACCACTTACATCAGGCCCAGGTCCCATACTATCCAATACAAGCTCACCAACCACCACCCCCCTTCCCATCCTTTCACATAATACACAGATATCATTCCCTTAGTCTATGGATGACCCCTATAAAATTTCTGTAAAATATCCACAAATGTCCACAAAAATGTCCATTGAGTTCATTCAGTCCATGACTTGGGGCTCCATCTATCATAACAGTCTTTCAAGGCAGGAGAGATGGTGTATGTGGTGTCAGATTATTGCATGCTGAAGTCAGTCCTTGTTCCATCACTGCTGCACTTTGCTTAGATACATCAAAGATAATTTTTCAAGAACTGGAACATTTCTACTGTGATATCATTGATATGGCACATAGCAACCACAGAAGAGATGACATAAAATATTATATAGCAATTAGCATTAAGCCGTTCAGTTCATTGGCCATTCACACCCCTTGGGGTACACATCGGAATCCTCCATCCTCCCACATCACTCACCAATTATACCGAGGTCCTCGAGCAAAAGCAATCCCACAAATGGGTTTGCTTTTGCCTGAGGCAGGAATAACCCAGACTGTTTTCCCCAGCATATATTTTACATGCATTACAGGGACTCTATCCCCTTCCACAGTACGTAAGGGTTCTGATTGGCCAGGGCCAAATTGATTGGCACATCCCCTAGTGTTGACTAACCAGGTGGCTTTTGCTAAATGTGTATCCCAGTGTATGAATGTTCCACCCCCACTGCTCTCATTCTAGTCTTTAACAGTTCATTTTATTGTTCAATTTTCCCAGAGGCTGGTGCATGATAGGGGATGCGATACACCCACTCAATACTATGCTCTTTGGCCCAAGTGTTTATGAGATTGTTTTGGAAATGAGTCCCGTTGACTGGCTCAGTTCCCTCTGGGGTGCCATGTCACCATAAGACTTGTATTTCAAGGCCTAGGATAGTGTTCCGGGCAGTGGCATGGGGCACGGGATATGTTTCAAGCCAGCCGGCCCTTGCCCTGGCAGGTCTGTGGAAATGAGATATTATCAATCTGCCAGGGCTCCCCATATTTATATTTCAGCCATCGTCCCCTATACCACAGAGGCTTTACCCGCTTGGCTTGCTTGATTGCAGCACACGTTTCACATTCATGGATAACCTGCGCAATAGCATCCATGGTCAAGCCCACCCCTCAACCACGAGCCCACCTGTGTGTTGCATCTCTCCCTTGATGGCCTGAGGTGTCATGGGCCCACTGAGCTAGAAACAATTCACCCTTATGTTGCCAGTCCAGGTCCACCTAGGAAATTTCAATCTTAGCAGCCTGACCCACCTGCTGGTTCTTTCGATGTTCTTCACTGGCCTGACTCTTTGGGACGTGAGCATCCACATAACGTACCTTTACAACCAGGTTCTCTACAAGGGCAGCAATATCTTGCCACAATGTGACAGCCCAGATGGGTTTGCCTCTGCGCTGCCAGTTGTTTTGCTTCCACTGCTGTAACCAGCCCCACAGGGCATTTGCCACCATCCAGGAGTCAGTATAAAGATAGAGCACTGGCCACTTTTCCCGTTCAGCGATGTCTAAGGCCAGCTGGATGGCCTTTACCTCTGCAAATTGGCTTGATTCTCCTTCTCCTTCAGCAGTTTCTGCTACTTGTCATGTAGGACTCCATACAGCAGCCTTCCATCTCCGGTGCTTTCCCACAAGGCGACAGGACCCATCAGTGAACAGGGCATATTGCTTCTCCTTTTCTGGCAGTGTGTTATAAAGTGGAGCTTCTTCAGCACGTGTCACCTCCTCCTCTGGTGATAATCCGAAATCTTTGCCTTCTGGCCAGTCCACAATCACTTCCAAGATTCCTGGGCGACTGGGGCTTCCTACTCGAGCCCGCTGGGTGATCAGTGCAACCCATTTACTCCACGTAGCATCAGTTGCATGGTGTGTGGAGGGGACGTTCCCTCTGAACATCCAGCACAGCACTGGCAATTGGGGTGCCAGGAGCAACTGTGCCTCAGTACAACCACTTCTGAAGCAGCTCAAACCCCTTCATATGCTGCCAATATCTCTTTTTCAGTTGGAGTATAGCGGGCTTTGGACCTCTGTATCCCCGACTCCAAAACCCTAGGGCTCGACCTCGGGTCTCCCCTGGTGCCTTCTGCCAGAGGCTCCAGGTAGGGCCATTCTCCCCAGCTGCAGTGTAGAGCACATTTTTTATATCTTGTGCTGCCCGGACTGGCCCAAGAGCTACTGCATCAACTATTTCTCGTTTAATCTGTTCAAAGGCTTGGTGTTGCTCAGGGCCCCATTTGAAATAATTCTTTTTCCAGGTCACTTGATAGAGGGGGCTTATGATCAGACTGTAATTTGGAATATGCATTCTCCAAAAACCCACAACGCCCAAGAAAGCTTGTGTTTCCTTTTTGCTGGTTGGTGGAGACATGACTGCTATCTTGTTGATCACATCCATGGTGATCTGACGACGACCATCTTGCCATGTGATTCCTAAGAACTGGATCTCTTGTGCAGGTCCCTTAACTTTACTTTGTTTTATGGCAAAACCAGCCTTCAGAAGGATTTGAACTATTATCTTCCCTTTCTCAAAAACTTCTGCTGCTGTGTTGCCCCACACAATGATGTCATCAATGTATTGAAGGTGTTCGGGAGCTCCACCTTGTTCCAAAACATTATGGATCAGTCTATGACAAATGGTAGGACTGTGTTTCCACCCCTGGGGCAGTCGATTCCAGGTGTTCTGGACACCCATCCAAGTGAAAGCAAACTGTGGCCTGCATTTGGCTGCCAGAGGGATGGAGAAGAATGCGATAGCAATATCAATTGTGGCATACCACTTGGCTGCCTTGGACTCCAGTTCATATTGAAGTTCTAGCATGTCTGGCACAGCAGCACTCAATGGCGGCGTGACTTCGTTCATGCCACGATAGTCTATTGTTAGTCTCCACTCTCCATTAGACTTCCACACTGGCCATATGGGACTGTTAAAGTGTGAGTGGATCTTACTGATGACTCCTTGGCTCCTCAGTTGGTGAATGAGTTTATGGATGGGGATCAGAGAGTCTCGGTTGGTGCGATATTGCCGCCGGTGCACTGTTGTGGTGATTGGCACCTGTTGTTCTTTGACCTTCAGCAACCCCACCACAGAAGGGTCCTTCAAGAGGCCAGGCAAGGTAGACAGCTGTTTAATTTCCTCTGTCTCCAAGGCAGCTACACCAAAAGCCCACTTGTACCCTTTTGGGTCCTTGAAATACCCTCTCCTGAGGTAGTCTATGCCAAGGATGCACGGAGCCTCGGGGCCAGTCACAATGGGGTGCTTTTGCCACTCATTCCCAGTTAGGCTCACTTCGGCCTCCAATACAGTTAGCTCTTGGGATCCCCCTGTCACTCCAGCAATGCTGATGGGTTCTGCCCCTATACAGATTGATGGCATTAAGGTGCCCTGTGTGCCGGTGTCCACTAAATCTTTATACTCCTGTGGGTCATACGGGCTAGGCCATCGGATCCACACAGTCCAGTAAACCCGGTTATCCCTTTCCTCCACCTGGCTGGAGGCAGGGCCCCTCTATTCCTGATCATAGTATTCATCACTCACTTCCTGTAAATATGAATCATGAGTGTCTCTGTTAAGATCAGTCAGGACATCAGCACTTCTGCTCCTCTGTCTGGACAATTGCTTACAGGAAACTGGAGCAGCAGCTCTCCTGGAGAAACTCCCCTGAGTAATTGTACTCCCTTGCAGCTCACGTACCCGTGCCTCTAGGGCTGAGGTAGGTTTTCCATCCCACTTCTTCATGTCCTCTCCGTGATCACGCAGGTAAAACCATAGGGTGCCCCGTCGCGTGTATCCCTTCTCTTGAGCAAAGGGACGCTTACTCCTAATGGCTGAGGTACTGGTCCATACTGGTGGGGAGTAGGACATATCTTCTTTGAGTTGCTGGAACTCTCGGGACAGTTTCTCAACAGCAGAGACGAGCGAGGAAGAGAGATTTGCTTCACATTCACGGAGTTTATCAATCAACTCAGCCACCATTGGTGTCTCATCATCTTTCCAGGACATCACTGCCAATGAGTTTGCATACGAGGATGGTGTACTCTGTACAAACTTCCGCCACATGGGTCGTGTGCACTCGGCTTCATTTGGATATTTGGAGGACTGTTGATCATCCAGGTCACCATAAACCACCTCAAGCACGGCTAATTCCCTTAGATGCTGAATGCCTTTCTCCATGGTCATCCATTTTCCTAGGCGAAATACAATATATTCTTTGAAGGGATACCTCTCTCTCACCGCGGACAGGAGCCGCCTCCAGAGGCTGAGGGCTTGTGGTTTTTTTCCCAATTGCTTTGTCAACACCCCCTTCCCCAGAAAGGGATCCCAGTTGTTTGGCTTCCTTCCCCTCTAGTTCCAGGCTACTGGCCCCATTATCCCAGCATCGGAGCAGCCAGGTGATAACGTGTTCACCTGAATGACGCCCAAAACCTTTTCACATATTCCGCAACTCACTCAAGGATAAAGATCAGGTAGTTTCCGTTTCTTGTACACATTCTTCCTCTTCCTCCTCCTCTTCTCGTGATGGCCCTGGGTCCTCGTAATCTCTTTCTAAACGAGTTGACCTTCTCTTCCATGATTTCTTCTTGCGTATAGGGGCGACTGATACTGGCACAGGTTGGTCCTCTGGTTTAGCTGCAATGCTTGGCACTGGGGTTTGAGTAGCTGCAGTGCCTGTCATGAGGGTTTGAGTGGCCACAGTGCTTGTCGCTGGGGTTGGAGTAGCTGCAGGGTCTGTCGTGGGGGGTTGGGTGGCCACAGTGCTTGTCACTGGGGTTGGAGTAGCTGCAGGGTCTGTCATGGGGGGTTGGGTGGCCGCAGTGCTTGTCACTGGGGTTGGAGTAGCTGCAGTATTTGTCGTGGGGGGTTGGGTGGCCACAGTGCTTGTCGCTGGGGTTGGAGTAGCTGCAGTGTCTGTCATGGGGGTTTGAGTGGCCACAGTGCTTGTCGCTGGGGTTGGAGTAGCTCCCTTCTCTTCCCCTTTGGGGTACTGAATAGTGTTAAACAGGGCTCGATAGGCATGGGCCAGGTCCCAGCACATTGCAGTGATTTGTATCTCTCTGGAATTGCCAAGGTGACAAAATACTTCCTCCAAATATTCTACTAATTTTTCAGGATTCTGCACTTGTTCAGGGGTGAAGTCCCACAACACTGGGGGTACCCACCGTCTCAGGCATTTGCCCATACTTTCCCACATACCCTGCCACGCATAGCTATCCGGCCTTGGGGCAGATCTCTGGATGATATTCTTAAATTGCTTATTAACCTTAGACAGAACTGACACCGTCTGCCAAAGCAATACCACCAGATGTATCTTAATTACTCAAGGATGTTCAAGATACTGAAAAGTTGTTGTAATGAAGGAGGAGACATTATATGGGATGAAAGCTAAGGTGCCATTCTGTATTTCCTCCATAAAAAACCTCTCAGAGGAGGAGGCATAATTGCTAATTGTCTCCATGAGGTGGTAGCTGAAGTATAGTAATGGCTTCCATGCAAGACCTAAATAATTGTTAACGGTCAAGGCCAGTGTTTTAATAACAATTCTCCTAGGCAAAACATCTCTAATCACTGCAGAGCACAGCAAACTACAAAAACCAACAGCAATTTTTAATGTGTACTTTACAATCATCATGATATAGACTGGACAAACTAATATTAAGAACAGATGAATCAATGCTGTCAGCAGCAACTGTTATTATCTCAAACCCTTCGTGCCCCTCGTTGGGCGCCAAAATGGACTGTTGTGGTTCAGCCTCAGTTGGCATCTAAACACCACGCAGCCGCTCGCTCCCCCCACCCCTGTGGGATGGGGGAGAGAATCAGAAGAGGAAAAGAACTTGTGGGTTGAGATAAGAGCAGTTTAATAATTAGAATAAAATAATAATTATAATAATTATTATTATTATAATGACAATAATCATAATAAAATGGAAAAGGAAAGAAAAAACAGAAACACAAATGATACAGCCACTCACCACCCGCTGACCAATGCTGCCCGTTCCCGAGCCGCAAATGCTCCCTCACTCTCCCGGCCAGCCCCTCCCAGTTGACATACTGGGCATGCCGTTACATGATATGGAATGTCCCTTTGGCCAGTTTGAATCCACTCTCTTAACTGTGCCCCCTCCTCTCCTGGATTCTTGTGCACCCGGCAGAGCATGGGAAGCTGGAAAATTCTTTGACTAGTACAAGCACTACCCAGCAACAGCCCAAACATCTGTGTGTTATCTCAACAGGTTTTTTTCCATGCTAATTTCAAAGCACAGCACTATACCAGCTAGAGTGAAGAAAATTAACTCTATCCCAGCTAAAACCATGACACCCAGTTATCCCTTTCCTCCACCTGGCTGGAGGCAGGGCCCCTCTACTCCTGATCACGGTATTCGTCACTCAATTCCTGTATATATGAATCACAAGTGTCTCTATTAAGATCAGAAATAAAATCAGCGCTTCTGCTCCTCTGTCTGGGGAATTGCTTACAGGAAATTGGAGTAGCAGCTTTCCTGGAGAAACCTCCCTGAGTGATTGGTTTCCCTTGCAGTACACATACCCGTGCCTCTAGGGTCGAGGTAGGCTTGCCATCCCACTTCATCATGTCCTCTCCATGGTCACGCAGGTAAAACCACAGTGTGCCCCATCGGTGTATCCCTTCTCTGGAGCAAAGTGACGCTTACTTCTAATGGCTGAGATACTGGTCCGTACTGGTGGGGAGTAGGACACATCTTCTCTGAGTTGCTGGACCTCTTGGGATAGTTCCTCCACAACAGAGATGAGTGAGGAAGAGATATTTGCTTCGTACTCCTGGAGTTTATCAATCAACTCCACCACTGTTGGTGTCTCGTCATCTTTCGAGGACATTAGTGCCAATGAGTTTGCATGCGAGGATGGTGTGCTCTGTACAAACATCTGCCACATGGGTCGTGTGCGCTTGGCTTCATCTGGATCTTTGTATGACTGTTGATCGTCCAGGTTGCCATAAATCACCTCAAGCATGGCTAGTTCCCTCAGGTACTGGATACCTTTCTCCATGGTCATCCATTTTCCTAGGCGAAATACAATATATTCTTTGAAGGGGTACCTTTCCTTCACTCTGGACGGGAGTCGCCTCCAGAGGCTGAGGGCTTGTGGTTTTTTTCCAATTGCTTTGTCAACACCCCCTTCCCCAGAAAGGGATCCCAGTTGTTTGGCTTCCTTCCCCTCTAATTCCAGGCTACTGGCCCCATTATCCCAGCATCGGAGCAGCCAGATGATAATGTGCTCACCTGAACGACGCCCAAAATCTTTTTGCATATCCTGCAACTCACTCAAGGACAGCGATCGGGTAGTTTTCGTTTCTTGTACAAGTTCTTCCTCTTCCTCCTACTCTTCTTGTGATGGCCCTGGTTCCTAATAATCTCTTTCTAAACAAGTTGACTTTCTCTTCCAAGATTTCTTCTTGTGTATAGGGGCGACTTGTAGGGGAATAGACAGGGATCGGCGACCGGAAGATCACGGGCTGTGACGGAAAGATAGACTCCTCCCCATAGGAGTGGCAGGAACAGGAAGCGCAAGAGCTATATAAGTGTGTGACGCAGCTAAATAAACGGACATTTTGTATCCATCATATTGATGTCTGTGCATCACTGTCCCCAGGGTGGGTAGAGCCCTGTGTCCCGGAGATATGCGGCCCAAGATAAGTTCTCCCGTAGAAGCGTACAGCAACAAGTGGTGACCCTGACGTGATCGGCGGGGCGGCATGGCAAGTTCGCCGGGGGGAAATGATAGCTTGGGGCACGCAGGGGTGGGACGGGGAGCCGCAGGTCGGCGGGCGCGCCATGGAATCAGTCGTAAAGGTACTGAAGGGATTGGGGAAGGAATATGGTACTTCGATTTCGAAGGCGCCTACCTCAAAGGCCATCCAATGGATGGATGCAGGGGCTCATACGGAGTCCTGCAGACATATTTAATAAAGATAATTGGGTGAGAATTAAAGAGGAGTTAGCCGAAAGGGCTATGATGGGAAAAACCCAGTACATACAGCTCTGGGGAAAGATACACCGGTTACTATTGAAAGCTCGGGATGATCAGGAGACGTGGCGGCAGGCGCGGCGGTGCCTGCACGGTGCTACAGGCGACAGTAGCCCGGAAATGGACCCAGGATGGGCAGTGGGGACGCAGACAGGGGCAAGCATCGCGGGGGATGGGGAAGAAGGGGAGAGTTCGGACGGAGTAGCCTGCCCAACTACTCGGTCTGAGGCTCCCAAAGAGGTGGATCGGGAAGCGGCGGTGTTCCCTGTTGAGCCAGCAGGACCTTTGGAATGCCCCCCCCCGCATACCCCTGGGACGATTTGGCACAGGCGCGGGTACCTGCGCGCGGGGAGGGGGACGTGGCAGCGGACGCAGCGGGAGTGACGGAGCGGAAGGAGAAAGATGATCAGCGCCGGAAGCAGCGCCGGCAGCGGCACCGCCCTCTGCCCGACCCTCGAGACTGGCTCCCGGGGCAACCCTTGAGATGGGAGTCGGACGAGGAGGGGGATTGGGGTGCCTGGAGGGGAGGACAGGGTGGGTATAGATCAACCTCGAGTAGCAGCGAATCAGAAGTTGGGGGAGAAACCGATGTCCACATGTGGGAAGAGGGGGCAGCTTGCCTGCAGCGCGCAAAAAAGAGGCATAAGGCAGCAGGGACTCGGAGGACCAATCAGAGTGAGGGAAGAGAGAGACCGCCAAAAGGGGAGGTCCGGAGCGCTGCAGCTCCGGAGGGGTCCGTGGAGGACGTGCTGCGGCAGCTGCAGCAGGTTATGCGCGCACTAGGGGAAGTAACTCGGCGGCAGACAGGACTCTTAATGAAGGGTGCGCCCCAGCGACAGTCAGTCGAGTTACCTAACTGGCGGCTGATAGCCAGAGATTGTAGCCTCGATGGAGTAAGGATAGAGATGCCCTGGATATTCCCTGTCCAGATAGCTCCTGGAGGAGGGGCAGGGAGCTGCAAGCAGTAATGGAGAGTTCCCGCAGAGCGTATAGCGAAGTGGGCAGGTATGGAAAAAAAGCAGAACCTTGGCAAAAGATACAGCAAGGACTAGCAGAGCCATTTACAACGTTTTGTGACAGGTTGCAGAAGGCTATTATAGAATCAGAATTGCCACCAGCAGCCAAGGAGGCAGTCTTTATGGATTGCCTCCGAAATCAAGCAAATCTGCAAACACAAGATATCCTCCGCACCCTGGCAGTGGGGGCATCATTGGGTCAAACCATCAGGCATGTCTTGCGCCAGGAGGCGTTGAATCAGCACGGCGGTGTGGGAGCGCACATCTGCCAGAACCCTGACTGTGGAAGCGAAGAAAGGGTGATGGTGCAAGCGGCCGGGGTGGGGCCGAGATGTCACTTGTGTGGACGGCAAGGGCACTTTAAAGCTGGGTGCCCGCTAGCGGAAAGGGGAGGACGTAATGGAGGAGGAGCGCGCCCAGTAGGGAGGTGCTGGGTGTGTGGGAAGCCAGGACACCTGGCAAGAGATTGTCCAACTACGAAGCCGGGAAACGGCCAAAGGAGGGCGAAGCGAGGGGGATTCACGCCTCCTGTGAGTCAAATGGCCCCCATCATGGTGCCAGTGCCAGGAGCTTGGCCCACCGTAGCGGGCCAAGGGGGAGTGAACCTTCAGGCAGGGGAGCAGAACCAGCAAGATTTGCAGGTTACAGCCCCCGCGTGGCCTTGGTCATAGGCCGTGACGAGAGACCCATGGCAGCGGTGATGATTACCCTACAAGAGCCAAGTTGCCCGGCACGGATATGCCTAGGAATGTTAGTGGATACCGGGGCGGATGTCACAGTGATGCCACTCGAATGGTGGCCACCAACTTGGCCCCTCACCATGGGAAAACGTATAATAGGGGTAGGAGGAGAACAACAGACGAGGACTAGTACTTGCCCTGTGAAACTCGAAGTCATGGACGAGGAGGCAGGGAAGCTCCTCACGGCCATAGTGACCATACTAGTAGCAGATGGGGTAGCAAGCCCCTTGTTGGGGCGAGACGCCCTTGCCCAGATGGGGATCGGGTTGAAAAATTTAGCATAAGGGCCACTGCCTCAGAGGGGCTTCGTCAGCACAAGTTAGTGTGGAAAACCGAACAGCCCGTCTGGGTGGAGCAGTGGCCCCTGACAACAGAGAAAACAGAGGCTGTAAGAGCTATAGTAAAACGAGAGCACGAAGCAGGGCACCTAGAGCCCTCGATGAGCTCGTGGAACACCCCTATATTTGCTGTAAAAAAGAAAGATAAAAAACAGTGGAGGATGCTGCATGACCTTAGAGCAGTAAATCAGCAAATGGAGGACATGGGGCCTCTCCAACCCGGCCTACCAGATCTGAGTGCTGTCCCGAAAGGATGGCGAGTCATTGTTTTAGATATCAAAGACTGCTTCTTCAGCATTCCGCTACATCCAGATGATAGAAAGAGATTTGCCTTTACTCTGCCCGCGGTGAACCGCGCAGAACCAGGTAATAGATGGCAGTGGACAGTACTTCCGCAGGGGATGAAAAATTCTCCAGCGATCTGCCAGAGGTATGTGGCTTCTGCATTGCAGCAAGTAAGGCGACAGTATCAGGAGAGAATCTACATGATCCACTACATGGATGACGTCCTCATAGCTGCGCCCACCGAGGCATTGTGTGAACAAGTCTTTTCAGACACCCAAAGGGGCCTTGCGGGACAGGGCCTCAAGGTAGCTGAGGCAAAGGTACAGCGAGGACCAGTGTGTGGATTTCTGGGTGCTAGAATAGAAGGGGATTCCATACAAGCTCAGCCTATTAAACTTACACCTAAGGTTAAAAATTTACACGATGTACAGAAGCTGGTAGGAGCACTGCAGTGGTTGCGGACGTTCGTGCGTGTCACCGGTGAGGAGATGCAACCTTTCTATGCGTTGCTGAAAGGGACCGACCCATGGGAGCCCAGGAGTTTAGACCCTGAGGCAGTCCAGCAGTTGCAGATGATAGAACGTCGAATGCAAAAGGAAGGAGTATGGCGGTGGGACCCTCAGGAGGAATTAATCGCAGGTTGGATTCTGACCGCCAGTGGAGGATTAGGATTGCTATATCAAATACGGGCGGGGGAAGAAAAACCACTGCGATGGGTATATCAGAAGGTTCCCAAGGATGCATTCTCCACAAAAGTCAAGGTAGCCGGGGGAATGATTTGGCGTCTGCGAAGGGAAAGCAAGGGAATCTTTGGGAAGGAGCCAGATAAGCTGACAGTGCCGTGGAATGGGGAGAAATGGCGGAAGGTGGTAGAGAGTGAAGAGGATATACAATTGGCGGGATACTCGTACCCAGGGAAAATCGTCACAGGCACGGTACAGAGGTGGGCCGAGACAGCCAAAGTGGTGGATTTAAGTGTGGATAGTAGAGTTTTGGATACCCCTCACCCAGGACCAACATATTTTACAGATGCTTCCTCGAAGACGAACAGAGAGGCGGTAGTGTGGAAAGAAGGGAATAGTTGGATGCGCCAGACGTATGAGGAGCAGGGTAAAAGTGTGCAGTGGCTGGAGGCGAAAGCGCTAGAGATGGCCCTGCGAAAGGATATAGATCGGCATATAAATGTGTGCACGGACTCCTTATATGTGTATAAAGTAGTCACATCCATGAAACGAGAGGGTGTACCACACACGGAAATTGCCTTGATGCTAGAGGTTGCTTTATCGCAGCAAGGAGCAACTGTGACAGTAATTCACATTCGCAGTCATCAGACGGGGCCTGGACCACTGATTGAGGGGAATCGCATGGCTGATGAGGCAGCCGCGGGAGTCTGGACATTGGCGGAGGCAAAGAAACTGCATGAACAACTGCACCTGGGTGCTAAAGCCTTGGCAAAGGAGTGTGGCATCTCAATAAGAGCAGCAAGAGAAGTAGTAGCCACCTGTCCTTACTGTCAGCACTCGCCATTGTGGGGGGCAGGAGTCAACCCTCGAGGACTGGAAGCAAATGCTATCTGGCAGACTGACTTTACTGAATGTCCACAGTTGGCCCCCGGACGGCACCTGGCAATTACAATTGATACATATAGTGGAGTCATCATGGCTACTCAACATCGGAAGCAGACCGCAACGCACTTGACTGCGCATTGGACCACGGTAATGGTGTGGCTTGGAAAGCCTACCGAAATAAAAACAGACAATGGACCATGCTTTCGGGCTCGAAGTACCGAAGAATGGTGTAAAGCTTGGAATATTGTATTAAAACACGGCATTGCTTACAATAGCACGGGGCAGGCAATAGTTGAACGCGCTCATCGCACCTTGAAAGCAAAAATAATACAGCTTGGGGAGGGGGAGGGGTATAAGGGAGCTATACCCATAGCAGCTCAGCAAACTATTTTAATGCGTGCATTATATTCGCTTAATCATTTTATACGCGGGCAGGAGCAAGTTACAGCAGTGGAGAAGCACTTTGGCAAAGCTCAAGCAGGCGAGCGCTATCCGCAGGTATGAGTAAGGTTCCCAGGCAGTGAGCAATGGGAGAGAGGATGGAAACTGAGATGCCTGGGGAGGGGCTACGCCACGGTTGAGAATGAAGGGCACATAGAATGGGTGCCTGCAAAGTGTGTGAAAGCAGAACTGTGCAAGGATGTACAATGAATAATCCCTTTCTGAGTTGTCTCTTTGCAGGGTCTGCTGACATGGATCCTCATGCTAGCCGTACCATTGGGAAAAGAAATGAGCTCCTTGACAAGATCGCAAGCAATATTGCAACGAGAGCGACACTGGGAAAGGGCGGCAAAAGAGAGATATGAACTGGGATTGGATAGTAATAATTGGGGGGATCTTGTTGTGTGTAGTAACCATGGCTACTTGTGGGCTGCCATTGTTATGCTGTGTTATAAGACAAATCAGAGCGCGCCTGCGAGAGTTACATGAATATAGACCTGATCGCAATATGTATCCGCTTACGCAAGAGACTTTGTAGAACTTTTAGTAGCATGGGGAGGGGGAGATGTAGGGGAATAGACAGGGATCGGTGACCGGAAGATCACGGGATGTGACGGAAAGATAGACTCCTCCCCATAGGAGTGGCAGGAACAGGAAGCGCAAGAGCTATATAAGTGTGTGACGCAGCTAAATAAACGGACATTTTGTATCCATCATATTGATGTCTGTGCATCACTGTCCCTAGGGTGGGTAGAGCCCTGTGTCCCGGAGATATGCGGCCCAAGATAAGTTCTCCCATAGAAGCGTACAGCAACAGCGACTGATACTGACACGGGTTGGTCCTCTGATTTAGCTGCAATGCTTGTCACTGGGGTTTGAGTAGCTGCAGTGCCTGTCATGGGGGTTTGAGTGGCCGCATTGCTTATTGCTTTCCTTGTCTTTGTCTTTTAAGATCCAGAGGCCTTCTCTTCCCCTTGGGGGTACTAAATATTGTTAAACAGAGCTTGATAGGCATGGGCCAGGCCCCAGCACATTGCAGTGATTTGTATCTCTCTGGAATTGCCAGGGTAACAATATACTTCCTCCAAATATTCTACTAATTTTTCAGGATTCTGCACTAGTTCAGGGGCGAAGTCCCAATACAATGGGGGTGCCCACTGCCCTAGGTATTTGCCCATGCTATCCCACATACCCTGCCACGCATAGCTATCCGGCCTTGGGGCAGATCTCTGGATGATATTCTTAAATTGCTTATTAACCTTAGACAGAACTGACACCGTCTGCCAAAGCAATACCAACAAATATATCTTAACTACCCAAGGTTGTTCAAGATACTGAAAAGTTGTTGTAATGAAGGAGGAGGCATTATAGAAGATGGTAGCTAAGGTGCCATTCTGTATTTCCTCCATAAAAAAACATCTCAGAGGAGGAGGTATAATTGCTAATTGTCTCCAGGAGGTGGTAGCCGAAGTACAGTAATGGCTTCCATGCAAGACCCAAATAACCAATAACGCTCAAGGCCAGTGTTTTAATAACCAATCTCCTAGGCAAAACATCTCTAATCACTGCAGAGCACAGCAAACTACAAAAACCAACAGCAATTTTTAACGTGTACTTTACAATCATCATGATATAGACTGGACAAACTAATATTAAGAACAGATGAATCAATGCTGTCAGCAGCAACTGTTATGATCTCAAACCCTTCGTGCCCCACGTTGGGCGTCAAAAAGGACTGTCGCGGTTCAGCCTCAGTTGGCAACTAAACACCACGCAGCCGCTCGCTCACTCCCCCCACCTCTGTGGGACGGGGAAGAGAATTGGAAGAGCAAAGGCACAGAAAAACCCCAACTTGTGGGTTGAGATAAGAACAGTTTAATAATTACAATAAAATAATAATTATTATAATAATGATGATAATAATGATGATAATAATAACAGTAATTTTAATGATAATAAAAAGGAAAAGGGAAAAAGGGAAAAAACCAAAACCACAAATAATACAACCACTCACCACCTGCTGACCGATGCTGCCCATTCCCGAGCCGCGATTGCTGCTTCCCTCCCCTGGCAAGCTCCTCCCAGTTAGCATACTGGCCATGCCGTTACATGATATGGAATGTCCCTTTGGCCAGTTTGAATCCGCTCTCTTAGCTGTGCCCCCTCCCCTCCCGGCTTCTTATGCACCCGGCAGAGCATGGGAAGCTAGGGGAGTCCTTGACTAGTACAAGCACTACCCAGCAACAACCAAAACATCGTTGTGTTATCAACATTGTTTTCATACTAAAGGCCAAAGCACAGCATTATGCCAGCTAGAGTGAAGAAAATAAACTCTCTCCCAGCTAAAACCATGACAGGGTAGTAGTCCGAGGGCCATACCAGGCTAGGAAGTTTCCTAGCGATCTCTCTAACCTGGGCTCCTGGGAGGCAGCAGACTTCCCTATGAAGAGGGTCAGCCTGGCATAGTGGACCCTCTCTTCCCCTCAGAAGGGAGTCTCCTACAACTATGAACCATCTTTTTTTCCTTGTGGAGGTGGTGGTAATATGGGGGGTAGGTTTTCCTGATCTTGGCGACTCCTCTGGTGTCAATGGATCAATAGCCACATCATCCACTGACTGGCCCTCCACATTTAGAGTCTCATACCTATTGTGCAGAGGCACCTGGGGTGATGTGGTGGGCAAGGGAGTGGTTCTCTTGCTGCCCCGTTTGTGGACTTGTTTCCACTCGTAGCTTCCCTTTAAGATCCTTCTACTCCTTCCCATGGGCATTGCAGGTGTTCAGCCATCTCCAGGAAAGAAGGGCTCCATCACACTTCATGTTTACTTGGGAATACAAATGCCATAACTCTGAACTTTCCCCATTCCTTCTTCTTCCCCCAGTGTCGTGGTTTATCTGGCAACTCAGACCCACACAGTTGCTCACTCACTCCCCCACCGGTAGATGGGGGAGAGAATAAGAAGGGTAACGCTCGTGGGCTGAGATAAGAGCAGCTTAATAATTAAAATTAAATTTAAAAAAAAAGAAAAATGCAATGGAAAAGAGAAAAACGAGAGGCGTGAAACCCGGGGGCGGGAAGGGAGGGGGTAGGAGAATAAACCGCCAAAACAAACCTCATGCGACGCAGCCGCTTGCCGCCCGCCGACCCAACGCTGTGCTGCTCCTGAGATGCAAACTGCCCGCCCTTAATATACTGTTCATGGTGTCACATGGTATGGAATGAACATGCCATTGGCCAGTCGGGGTCAGCCGCCCCCACCATGGCTCTGCCCCTCCCAGCCCCCCACCACGCGGCAGAGCACAGGAAGCTGGAAAGGTAGCCGACCCCCACAGTGAGGAGAATTAACCCCTTCTCAGCCAAAACCAGCACATTCTCCACCCCTTATTCCATACCATTTACACCATGCCCAGGTCCCATATGCAATACAACTGTACCAACCACCACCCCTCCCCTTCCCATCCTTTAACATAATACACAGACATCATTCCTTAGTCTATGGACCTTCCCTGTAAAATGTCCATTAAAATGTCCACTGAGTTCATCCAGTCCATGACTCTGGGCTCCATCTGTCGTATCAGTCTTTCAGGGTGGGAGAGATGGTGTGTGTGGCATTGGGTTGCTGCATACCGAGTCAGTCATCGTTCCATCACTGCTGCACTGCTTGTTTCACAGTTTATCTTCCATGGGTTGGGAGGCTTGTACTCTGATATCATTGATACAACACAGAGGTGACACACAATATTATACAGCAGATCGCATTGTGCCATTCAGTTCAGTGACTGTTTTCACCCAAAATCAAATCCCCTTGAGACACACATCGGACTTATCCATCCTCCCGCATCACCCACCAAGTACACCCAGGTCCTTGAGCAAAAGCAGTACCATGAACAGGTTTACCTTTGCCTGAGGCAGGAAGACCCCAGACTGTTTTGCCCAGCATACTTTTTGTGTGCACTACAGGGACTCTATCCCCTTCCACAGTGTGTAGGATTTCTGACTGGGCAGGGCCAGCTCGGTTGGCAGATCCCCTCGTGTTGACTAACCAGGTGGCTTTTGCTAAATGTGTATCCCAGTGCTTAAATGTTCCACCCCGCCATTGCTCTCTGTGTAGTTTTTAACAGTCCATTGTACTGTTCAATTTTCACAGAGGCTGGTGCATGATAGGGGATGTGATACACCCACTCAATGCCATGCTCTTTGGCCCAGGTGTCTATGAGGCTATTTCGGAAATGAGTCCCATTGTCTGACTCAATTCTCTCTGGGGTGCCATGTCGTCACAGGACTTGTTGTTCAAGACCCAGGATAGTGATCCAGGCAGGGGCACGGGGCACAGGATATGTTTCCAGCCAGCCAGTCATTGTTTCCAACATTGTAAGCATATGGTGCTTGCCTTGGTGGGTTTGTGGGAGTGTGATATAGTCAGTTTGCCAGGCCTCCCCATATTTATATTTCAGCCATCGTCCCCCATACCACAGAGGCTTTACCTGCTTCGCTTGCTTGATTGCAGCGCGCGTTCCACATTTGTGGATAGCCTGTGCAATAACATCCATGGTCAAGTCCACCCCTCGATCACGAGCCCACCTGTATGTTGCATCTCTCCCTTGATGACCTGAGGTGTCATGGGCCCACCGAGCTAGAAATAGTTCACCCTTATGCTGCCAGTCCAGATCCACCTCAGCCACTTCAATCTTGGCAGCCTGACCTACCTGCTGGTCGTTCCGATGTTCTTCAGTGGCCCGACTCTTGGGGACGTGAGCATCCACATGACATACCTTTACAACCAGGTTCTCTACCCGGGCAGCAATATCTTGCCACAATGTGGCAGCCCAGATGGGTTTGCCTCTATGCTGCCAGTTGCTTTGCTTCCACTGCTGTAGCCAGCCCCACAGGGCATTTGCCACCATCAGTCAGTATAGAGATAGAGCACTGGCCACTTTTCCCGTTCAGCAATGTCTAAGGCCAGCTGGATGGCCTTTACCTCTGCAAAGTGGCTCGATTCACCTTCTCCTTCAGCAGTTTCTGCTACTTGTCGTGTAGGACTCCATACAGCAGCCTTCCATCTCCGGTGCTTTCCCACAAGGTGACAGGACCCATCAGTGAACAGGGCATATTGCTTCTCCTTTTCTGGCAGTGTGTTATACAGTGGAGCTTCTTCAGCACGTGTCACCTCCTCCTCTGGTGATAATCCAAAATCTTTGCCTTCTGGCCAGTCCACAATCACTTCCAAGATTCCTGGGCGACTGGGGCTTCCTACTCGAGCCCGCTGGGTGATCAGTGCAACCCATTTACTCCACGTAGCATCAGTTGCATGGTGTGTGGAGGGGACGTTCCCTCTGAACATCCAGCACAGCACTGGCAATCGGGGTGCCAGGAGCAACTGTGCCTCAGTACAACCACTTCTGAAGCAGCTCAAACCCCTTCATATGCTGCCAATATCTCTTTTTCAGTTGGAGTATAGCGGGCTTTGGACCTCTGTATCCCTGACTCCAAAACCCTAGGGGTCGACCTCGGGTCTCCCCTGGTGCCTTCTGCCAGAGGCTCCAAGTAGGGCCATTCTCCCCGGCTGTGGTGTAGAGCACATTTTTTACATCTTGTGCTGCCCGGACTGGCCCAAGAGCTACTGCATGAACTATTTCTCATTTAATCTGTTCAAAGGTTTGTCGTTGCTCAGGGCCCCATTTGAAATCATTCTTTTTCCAGGTCACTTGATAGAGAGGTCTTACGATCATACTGTAATCTGGAATATGCATTCTCCAAAAACCCACAACGCCCAAGAAAGCTTGTGTTTCCTTTTGCTAGTTGGTGGAGACATGGCTGTTATTTTGTTGATCACATCCATTGGAATCTGATGACGACCATCTTGTTATTTGATTCCTAAGAACTGGATCTCTTGTGCGGGTCCCTTCACCTTAATTTGTTTTATGGCAAAACCATCTTTCAGAAGCATTTGGACTATTTTCTCTCCTTGCTCAAAAACTTCTTCCGCTGTGTTGCCCCACACAATGATGTCATCAATGTACTGAAGGTGTTCTGGAGGTTCTCCCTTTTCCAGTACAGTCTGAATCAGT
Organism: Phalacrocorax aristotelis; assembly: GCF_949628215.1. Lineage (NCBI taxonomy): Eukaryota > Metazoa > Chordata > Aves > Suliformes > Phalacrocoracidae > Phalacrocorax > Phalacrocorax aristotelis. The sequence continues at coordinate 25,122,696 of NC_134310.1, forward strand.
CCATGGCAAATGGTAGGACTGTGTTTCCACCCCTGGGGCAGTCCATTTCAGGTGTCCTGGACACCCCTCCAAGTGAAAGCAAACTGTGGCCTGCATTTGGCTGCCAGAGGGATGGAGAAGAATGCGATAGCAATATCAGTTGTGGCATACCACTTGGCTGCCTTTGACTCCAGTTCATATTGAAGTTCTAGCATGTCTGGCACAGCAACACTCAACGGTGGAGTGACGTCATTCATGCCACGATAGTCTATTGTTAGTCTCCACTCTCCATTAGAATTCTGCACTGGCCATATGGGACTGTTAAAGGGTGAGTGGGTCTTACTGATGACTCCTTGGCTCCTCGGTTGGCGAATGAGTTTATGGATGGGGATCAGATAGTCTCTGTTGGTGCGATATTGCTGCCGGTGCACCGTTGTGGTGGCGATCGGCACCTGTTGTTCTTTGACCTTCAGCAACCCCACCACAGAAGGGTCCTTCGAGAGACCAGGCAAGGTAGACAGCTGTTTAGTTTCCTCCGTCTCCAAGGCAGCTATACCAGAAGCCCACCTGTACCCTTTTGGGTCCTTGAAATACCCTCTCCTGAGGTAGTCTATGCCAAGGATGCACGGAGCCTCGGGGCCAGTCACAATGGGGTGCTTTTGCCACTCATTCCCAGTGAGGCTCACTTCGGCCTCCAATACAGTTAGCTCTTGGGATCCCCCTGTCACTCCAGCAATGCTGATGAGTTCTGCCCCTATACAGATTGATGGCATTAAGGTGCCCTGTGTGCCGGTGTCCACTAAATCTTTATACTCCTGTGGGTCATACGGGCTAGGCCATCGGATCCACACAGTCCAGTAAGCCCAGTTATCCATTTCCTCCACCTGGCTGGAGGCAGGGCCCCTCTAGTCTTGATCATGGTAGTCACAACTCACTTCATGTGTATGTGATATCAAGAGTGATTGTTCTTCCTCGCAGTTCACGTACTCCTGCCTCTAGGGTCGAGGTAGGCTTGCCATCCCACCTCATCATATCCTCTCTGTGGTCACGCAGGTAGAACCATAGGGTGGCCTGTGGTATGTATCCTCTCCTTTGAGCCAAAGGACGTTTATTCATAACAGCTGAGACACTACCCTGTAGAAGTGGGGAGCAGGACATATGTCCTCTGAGTTGCTGGACCTCTTGGGAAAGTTTCTCCACAGCAGAGACGAGGGAGGAAGAGATATTTGCTTCGTAATCCCGGAGTCTATCAATCACCTCCGCCACTGTTGGTGTCTCGTCATCTTTCCAGGACATTACTGCCAATGAGTTTGCATGCGAAGATAGTGCGCTCTGTACAAACATCTGCCACATGGGTCGTGTGCGCTTGGCTTCATCTGGATCTTTGAATGACCATTGATCGTCCAGGTCACCATAAATCACCTCAAGTACAGCTAATTCCCTTAGATACTAGATGCCTTTCTCCATGGTTGCCCATTTTCCTGGGCGATATGTAACATCTTCTTTAAAGGGATACCTTTCCTTCACTCTGGACAGGAATCGCCTCCAGAGGCTGAGGGCTTGGGGTTTCTTATCAATTACTTTGTTAATGCCCCCTTCCCCAGAAAGGGATCCCAGTTGTTTGGCTTCCTTCCCCTCTAGTTCCAGGCTACTGGCCCCATTATCCCAGCATCGGAGCAGCCAGGTGACAATGTGCTCACCTGCACGACGGCTAAAATCTTTTTGCGTGTCTCGCAACTCACTCAAGGACAGGGATCGGGAGGTCTCTATTTCATTTATGACTTCTTCCTCCTCTCCTCGTGACGGCCCTGCTTTTTCATCATCCCATTCCAAAAGAGTTGACGTCCCCTTCCAATATTTCGTCTTGTGTATGGGGGCGACTGATAGTGGCACGGGTTGATTCTCTGAGTCAGCTCCAGTACTTGTCTTGGGGGTTTGAATGGTTGCAGTGCCTGTCACTTTGCCTGTCAATCCAGAGACCTTGTCTTCCCCTTGGGAGCAATTAATACTGTTGAGCATGGCTCAGTACACACAGGCCAGGCCCCAGCGCATTGCAGTTACCCTGGGAACTCCAGAGAGACACAGATAACAACATATTTTCTCCAAATATTCTACTAGTTTTTCAGGATTCTGCACTTGTTCGGGGGTGAAACTCCAAAACACTGCGGGTACCCACTGCCTTAGGTATTTGCCCATGATATCCCACATGTCCTGCCGCTCGTAACTATCAAGCCTTGGGGCAGATTTCTGGGTGATATTCTTAAGTTGCTTAGTCAAAACCAAAACAACATGCCCCAAAACTAACAATAAGTGCACCTTAACCACCCAAGGATGTTCAAGATACAAAAAGGTTGTTGTAAGAAAGGTGGAAGCATCATAGAACAAAGTTGCAAAGAGACTATTCTGTATTTTCTCCATATAAAATCTCTCAGAGGAGGAGGTATATTTGCTAATTGCCTCATCAAGGTGGTATCCAAAGTACAGTAACGGTTTCAGCAAAAACCCCAAATACCAGATAAAGCTGAAAACGAGTGTTTGCATAACAAATCTTGTAGGCAAAACGTTACTAATCACAGCAGACTAAACAAACCAACACCAATCTTGAACACCAACTGCAAAAAGGACAACATGGTGCTGTGACCAGCAGCTGTTATTATCTCCAACCCTTGAGCCCCACGTTGGGCTCCAAAAAGACTGTTGTGGTTTGGCCGGCAGCTCAGCCCCACACAGTCGCTCGCTCACTCCCCCACCGGTAGATGGGGAGGGAATCTTAAGGGTAACGCCCGTGGGTTGAGATAAGAACAGTTTAATAATTAAAATTAAAAAATAAACAGCAACAGAAATGCAATGTAAAGGAGAACAATGAGAGGCACGAAACCCGGGGTGGGGTGGGGGGAAGGGGAATGATCTGCCAAAACAAACCACACACAACACAGCCCCACACCCCTCAAGCTGCAACCTGCCCTCCCTTAATATACTGGTCATGGTGTCACATGGTATGTAATGAACATGCCATTGGCCAGTCGGGGTCAGCTGCTCTAGCTGTGGCCCTGCCCCTCCCAGCCTTCCACCACTCGGCAGAGTGTGGGAAGCTGGAAAGGTAGCCGACCCCCCATGGTGAGGAGAATTAACCCCTTCACAGCCAAAACCAGCACACCCAGCTATATATGCTGAGCATGATGTCATATGGTATCATGGGGTCAGCTCTCCCAGCCATGTTCCCTTCCAACTTCTTGTGTGCCTCCAACCTACTTGCTGGTGGGGTGGTGTGGGAAGCAGAAAAGGCCTTGACTCTGCAATAACTAAAACATCCCTGTGTTATCAACACTGTTTCCAGTACAAATTTAAAACATAGCCCCATACTAGCTATTATGATGAAAATTAACTCTATCCGAGCCAAAACCAGCACAGCATATTTAGTATCTAAAGATAAAGAGACCTGTTCAAACACAGTACACATACCTCAGCAGCATGAGACTTTTGCAACCGTGTAGTGTTGTGTCACACCCTCACGTTGTTAAATCCACTAGAGATTGTACACTCCTTGGAGCAGGGAATATGTCATTTTATTCTCTGCTGCATGGAATCTAGCAAACTTTGGCACTGTATGATGGTAATTAATGGTATCAACTGAAGAACTTGGCTACTTCAGACAACTACCACCTCCACCCATTTGACTGTGCCTGCTGCAAAACAGCTCTTACTAAGCCAGGGCTGATGGGCATTTGGAGCAGTGCAGAGCTCCCAACTGTGCAGGGCGGAGGCAGCTGGACAGGGGTGAGAGGAGGACAGTGGCTCCTTGCGTGTTGCCACAGCCAGGCTCCTGCCCGACAGAACAGAGCTGCCCCTTGAGGAGCAGACCTACTGTGGTGGGCTGGCAGGGGACAGCAGGTCGCCATCACCTTGCCACGTGGCATGACCCTGCTCAGGATCCAGTGGGCCACTCATGTCCCAGGTACAGGGGAGTAGAGGCAGCTGTTTTGTTCTGGGCGCTTTCCACCAACACTTTATGTCAAATGGGGGGAGGGAAGAAAAAAAGAGGAGAAAAATCCCCAAAGAGGAACTAGGAAGAAGTTCCTCTCACCATTGCTCCCCAGCCTAACCTTGCCTTCTGTGGCTGAGGAGGTGCTCGGGCCTCACCGGATCCGCCTCGTGGGCGGCGATCACAGCTCTCCTCCGCCGCGGGCGGGAGCTTCAGGCATCCAGCCCCGCGGCCCCTCAGCCGCTGTCAGTCAGCGGGCGGCGCGGGGCGGGGCAGGGGAAGAGGCGGCGCGTGTTGGCGGCCGCGCTGGGGCGAAGGCAGTGTTAGCGACGAACACGCCGCCGCCGAGCACGGGTGGTGGAAGTCGGGCCTGGGCGTGCAGCCGGACGGATGACTGGTGGAGGGTAGGGTGACGCGGCGGCAGCTGTCCGGTGGCGGGAGGGAGGCGTCGCCGCTGAGGTAAAGTTGGTGCTGCCCCGCGGGAGGCCGCGGGGGCAGGAGGACAGGGCAAGGCAAGTTGGGGCCGAGCCGTGTGGCTGCCCGAGACCCGGGCACCGGCCGTTCCTGTGGGGTGATAGGCCGAGCAGGAACGCCGCCGCCTCGGTCTGTGCAACTTTTTCCTCTGTTTGGGGCCGGCTGTGTCGCCGCTGGGCCCACTGGCGCGGCAGGCCCAGGTGGGCCGCGCGCTGCGGCCAGCGCCGAACCCTGGGGGCGGCAGAGCTCCCCCGTGGCTGGGGGCGGGCGGTCTGGCGGCCGCGGGGCTGTCCGGGAGCTCTAGCCCAGTCGTGTGGCGCGGGGTGCTGGGCTGGCGCCCCTGCCCCCCTGGCGTCCCTGGGGGCGGCGGGTGAGGTGTCCGTAGGAAGCACTCAGGCGGCCGTTTCTAGGGGGAATGGGTGGTGGGGCGGCGCGGCGCCGAGCCTGGCTTTCCCCAGGTCTTCGCCGAGGGCGGGGCCGGGGCGCGGGTATTGAACACCGGCACTTGGAGAACGGCCGCTCTGCGGCGAAGACTGCCGCCCGGGTGCCTCTCTGTGTAGGGCTCCCGGAGGGGTTAACTTACTGGCCTCTTGCTAGGATGGAAGCTCAGTTTGTACTGCCTTTCTGGTTTTTTTTTTGATTGTTATTTTAAAATTACTTTTCTGAAGCACTTTGATGTTCCCCTGTCCTCTTGTATAGCTTTGCAGCCTATATAAAGTCTTTGAAATGTTTCAGAATGGGATGTGCTTTATAGTGTCCACAGTGAAGTTAATGTAATTTTTCTATGTGTACATATTTGAACTTGTTCAGTGGTAGATTCTTCACAGGCTTAAAATCACTCTTTCAAAGACTAGAAGTAGTATAAAGGGAGATATGTAAGTATGTATCTCCTAATACTTTGTTATGTATCTTGGACCTCAGTTTCTTGCAGAAAATAGCGTTCCTTTGTGGTACTTACCTTGGTTATCTCGATTTGGAGAGTGACAGCATCACACTTCAGAGAGAACTGCAGTTTGAGTTACAGGTATGTAGACACCTAGTGGGGAGAAGAGACAGTCTCCAAGCAAAATTTCTTGGTTACGCTTCAATTCCCGTTATTTCAGTGCCTCCCGAAGTACATTAGTCTGATCTTCTATTCATGAAGCTCATAATTGCAGTCGAAGGAAAGTTTGTGTTAAGCACTATTACCCTAGGGATTTTTTTTAAAATAAGTATTAGAGGCAATACGAGGAGATATGGTTATTAAATGTGCTAATTTAAAAGTGAAGAAAATCTTTGCTATCTTTTGTATGGGGGTGCTGGATCGGTAACACGTGTGTACCTCTCTAGTTGGGCTAGCAGTAACATGGACTCACAGGGCAGAAGTTGTTTTTGTTTTCAGTCACCAAAGGAATGCTAGTTAGTACAGGAGAAAATGCTTGGGCACCAGTGGAGTGGGCGCCAGACATCTTTTTTAATAGGGGGAGTGGAGGGGAAGATTTCATGTTCCCTTCCTTTTCCACTTAAATTTACAAGAACCTCTTGCAACTTTCTGTTGAATTTTAAATTTTATAACTGTTGAAATGGCCAACGTAAACTGTTCTACTGAGAGACTAGAATTCTGCCTGAACTCAGGAATCTCTCATTGGGATCAAGCTCTTAGTAAATAAAAACCAAATGAGCGTTTGATTCTCTTGCAATACTTCCTCCTTTTTCATTCCACCTGTCAAATGGAAATCCAGTAATACATCATCTCAAATATAACAATGTTTCTTGCCTGAAGTGTTAGGTTTGTGTTTTTCCCTCTACTTAAGATGGTCAGTCTTTGAGATATTTATTTTAAGAGTAATCAGCTAAAATCAGTTTGACTCAAAACGTCTGAGGGTAGAGACCATGTAACTCCAATTGGAATAAAGGGGATCTGTTTATACAGGATCTTAACAGAACAGAAAGTAAAGAACTGTGAAAGAGCTATTTGGAGATGCTGCAGTGTTACCAGACTGGTGTGGAGAGCCTGTGTCTGTCCACTCCAAACTTGACAGATAATGAGACTAGAAAAAAAGGCATAAATCCAAGAAATTCAGTGTGTCTCCAGGTACATGAAGGGTAAATCAGGAGATGGGATGCTGGGGGCCCTGCACTGAAGGCAGTGCTGAGGAGTGAGTGTGAACCAGTACTGCAACTCTGAGCCCCAGGGAAGCTGGATTTAGGGAAACTTTGCTGTCCTAACTGCATTGAGTTGTTCTAACATGCAAGTAAATTGGACCTTTTGTCCTATCTGATTCAGGTTTTGAGTTTTCAAAATATGCTTAAAAACTGTCATAAGCAGTTTTTGTAATTGCAAGATTTCCAGTTTTGTATTATCAGACCAAATGTAAGAGACACAAGTAATCACTTTAAATATCTGGCCGTAAAGTTGCTATGACACATTTGATAATAAAAGATCAGAGGAGTAGGTCAAGTCAGTTAAATTATGCAGTGTTTAGAAGACTTATTTGGTTGACTGCCAAAATCCCTGTAGACAAGTAGGAGTGAAATGAGTAGTTGTAGCAGAGTACTTGTTGAACCTTTCTTAAAAAGAAGTAAATATTTTTGAATATTTAATGTAGTTGAAGTGGTATTTTTCTAGCAGGTTTTGCTGTGCATAGCTGGTTTTGATTGGAAACATTTAGATTAACTCCAGCATTTAGATCTGAGATGTATAAGTGCATTTTGTTCTCTTGCTATGTGAAATGGGAGGAACCCATGCTTTTGAAAAGGCTTCTGTACAATTTAATTGATACTCATGTTTAGATTTTTGTTGTCCCTCCCCGTCCCCCCCTAGTTCTTGTCTCTGTGCTTTCTTCTGGTAGAAAAGGCACAATAAAATATCAGCGAAACTTTCTTCATGTTAATTGCAAAGTCTGTGATGTTTGGTAGTGTGAGCTAATCAGCATAGTTTGGGTTTTCAGAAGTGGCTGCAGAAATTTCTCATTAAAATTTTGGTGGGAGCTGGGTGCCTAATCCATGTGGATAGATTTGAAAGGTATTAAAATAAATACTTGTGTTTAGACTTTTTTAAAATGAGAAGTCTAATTCAGACTCAGATAATTCTTTCCTACAGGAAAAACTGGTTGCAATGGATAAGGAAGTTCTTGAAGAACTTGCAAGATTTTCCGTGTTCTGTTACAAGAGATGTTGTGCAATAAGCTGCAGGGAATTATATTTAGACCTGATGGACTGAAGAGGAGCTATGTACAAATCAGGGATCAGGGCCATCCACTGCAAAAGGAAGTATTCTTATAAATACTTTTTAGCTTTTCAGTTAGTCATGTTCCAAGGACTTGATGACTGAGATATTAGAGTAAATGGTGTGGAAAAGGGCCGTCAGAGGTTTCTTATTCCAGCCCTGTCTACTGGTGTCCCTTTACAGTGTAAAAGGGAGTGTTGCTCAAAAAAATTCAGCTTTTTGTGGCACTAAGTATGCAGTCAATATTTTACCTACTGGTATTACACAGCCCCCTCAGGTCTTTTATTCAGCTGTTGTTTAGGAGTTTCAATGCAACTTTGAGTAGGTAGCACTTTCTGGTTTCCAGTGTAGCATTTCAAATTATGATTGTGCTTGTCTTTTTAATTAGATGAAAATGAGTAACAGTTTAAATAATGTTTAGAAAACTTTCACTGTTCTGTATGTCTTTAAGCTATTGTTTTCTAAATAGATTTAAAAAAAAAATCATTTTTCCTTTTTACTTTATGGTCAGGCAACCTTCAGTCAAATGTTTAGGCCTGCAGTCTCTTGCCTTTAGTGTAACTTAATCATATACCCTGATACTTTTCTCCTGCTAGTGCTGCTTAGGTGGTCTGGATGTGCCTGTTTCAGTAACTGATTGTTTTTCTAATATTATACCATAAACACATTAAAAAGCCAACACCCCCAAAAAAAAGCCAACACCCCAAACAAACCCCACCATTTGGAAGATGGGGGAGTGGGGAAGCACCTCTTTTTAAGAAAACAGAAATATGGTACCTGTCAAGTAAAAGCATTTTGGATGTTTTGGTTCTCCTGCAGATTATGAAAAGACCCCTCCCTCTAATAGGTTTTGGGCTGGAGGTTGTTGCCCATCCTCACCCTCTGCATTGGCAATTAAATATCCCAGTGGTGAGTGTCAATCCTAATTACAGCGAGCTCCTCCTCTATCCTGGCAGACCTCTTGTGGGGAAGGGTTGTGGCTATGTGTCTTCAGGGAGATAACATGTAAAATCTTGCAGCCAGGTTATATACTGCACTACAGGGATGCCTTGAGGGCTTAGCCCTCTCGCTCTCAGAGACTTCAGTAGCCATAAGCCACAGAGAAGGAAGGAGGGAATGTATAGCAGCATGCCTCATACTGCAGGGATGCAAATTCAGTTCAAGTAATTAGACATATATCCTTTAGAAAAATGCAAGCATTAGCTGACAGGGTTTTTTTTCCTTCTGTGAGGCCATGTTTTTTTATATTGTTATTTAGGGCTCTTTTGTGGGACACATGACCTCTGCCAGGGTTGCAGACAGCTTAAGTCATAAGTGGAATTCCAAGTTCACAAGCATCAAGAGAATTTGAAACTACTTTACCAGTTTTCTCTTTCTAGGAAGAGCATGTATGCAGAGTTCTGTGGCAGAATACTTAAGACATGTGGGCAATCTATGGCAAGCACATCTGAAGAAGGTGTGACCAGCTATAAGAATCAGCTGAACTCAAGTATGGAGACCCAGAAGTGCCAGCAAGCTCAGAAAAGGAACTAATTGGAAGAATATTGCTAGGCATAGAAGAAGTAGAACAGATTTTTCTGCAACAATCATCGACTCAGAATAAATACATCAGTAAAAATATCAGCAGTGCAATGCTAGATCCTGGTGCTTTTTGATTCTCTAGTGGATTTTATTACTTAGACATTGCTATTGACATTTTTAGTATCCCATTTAATACATATATTTGTACATAAAAATATAACTGGACAATTGCATTTTGATACTGTTTAACACTTTTGAACGTTAAATTGTTTGCCAAGATGAGTGCTGAAGGATATCAATACAGAGCTTTATATGACTACAAAAAAGAGCGAGAAGATGACATTGACTTACACTTAGGAGATATATTAACTGTGAATAAAGGTACCTTACTAGCACTTGGATTCAGTGAAGGGGAAGAAGCAAAGCCTGAGGAAATTGGTTGGTTAAATGGCTTTAATGAAACCACAGGGAAGAGGGGGTATTTCCCAGGAACTTATGTAAAGTACATTGGAAGAAAAAAAAATATCTCCCCCAACTCCGAAGCCTCGTCCTCTTCGACCCCTTCCTGTAGCACCAAGTCCTGCAAAAGTTGTTGCTCACTCTCTGCTTCAAGGTTAGTACTATTCTCAGAAGACTTGTGTGTGCGTCCTGCATTTTTCAGGTATTTTTGTTTCATACACTTGCATGGCCATACTTTTACATATATAATGCATGCTGGTCAGCTTTTTTTAGTGCATGCCTTAATTGACTGAAATAAGAGTTGTTTCTGCTTCATAGTATTTAGCTTGTACACTTTGTAATTTCATGTGCTTTGTCTCAGTTACTGGTTTCTGTGGTGCCTTACTGTGAGGTACATCTCACAGGTTGGAAAGTATGCTTATAATTCACAGCTGTAAAGACTGAAATGGAGAATGAGCAGGGTAGCGTTTATTTTAGGTTTCTAAGAAGCTGATGAAAGCATTTCCCTCTGTGGTTCATCAAACTCGCTATGGAGAAACTTCTTGGTGAATCTGACAATATGAATTCTAAGTAAACAGTATTTTCCTATCATAAATCTCTTGCTAACAGCAAAACATATATACTTTGCCATGGAGGTTTACATGTGGCATTAAAAGTAAGAGCAAACGTTTAAAAATGAACAATGGAATGATGATAGAGAAATTCAGATTTAATTTTGGTTTGGGGTAGGGCATGCAGTAGGAAAAATAACACTTATGTTTAAACAAAGGAAATATCTTCCTTTGTTTATATAAGTTGCTTTCTAACCTACATTTACGATGGTATGTTGGACAGAACTTGGATTTTGATTAGAACTCTTCCGTTAATAATAGAAGAAAGTCTTAAGAATTGGAAAAGCTTTAGGTTAAAAAAAAAAAGGCAAAAAATAAACAAAAAACCCAAACCTTCCTCAAAGTGATTTCTCTGCTTTACCTACTGACATTCAGATATTTGGGCTTTACATATTAACAAGCCAAGTCTATCTTAGGATAGATTTTTACATTGGTCTTTTACTTCTCAAAAATCTAAAATGGCTTATATTGCTTCAACATCTAATACTTCTTAAATTCTTAGTATTTCTAGCTGTAGGAAATACAAGTTGTAGTATGTGATCCTGAGTCTCAAAGTGACATCAGAGTCCTAGATAGTATCATCACCCTCTGCCTCCATAGAAATGTTTGCAGCATCACTTGTAAAGTTGTGGTATCAGTTATCAGCTTTCATCCCACTTTGCCTAAGAGTTTATATTCTGTTGTGCTGATAATCAAAGTAGATAAGAGTGAAAATGTAGAAAATGGTATGTGACAACTGAGTAGAAACCTGGCAGAAGCATTTCTAGGTTGGTGGGGGCTTAATAAAGAGTAAACCTGAACTAATTTACAAAAAGACAATTATCACTGGTCTTTACCAAGGTGGATGGGCCACCTATACTTAACCCGGAAAAGGAACATGTATAAACATATATGTTTGATAAATAGCGATATCCTTAAGCACTCAAGAATTGCTTGCAAGTATGTAATGTCTAGGTATACATTGTTGCTAGAATGAAGGTGGGGGCAGATGGGGGTGTAGTGGCATTTTAGGTTATACTGTCCTTATTTCTTAAGTTCTGGAACTCTCCAGCCTCTAGCCACTCGAGTCTCATGGTTTCTCATTAGATTAATTCTGAAAATGGGGTATTTGCTTTTGAAAGGAAATACTACTCTGATAATTCCTTGATTTGGATATTAATGTGTGCTGATCAGAAACATTGGCTTTTTTTCTTAATCCACTTGCGGAGATGGTTGTCTACATCAATATGTAACTGCAGAATAAACATGGCTCTTTGGATAGACTCCTCAACACTGGTAGGTCATTTTGAGAGGCAGAGGGTGGAAAGAAAATCTGATTCTTCGTTTATGTATACTGTGGTGAAGTAATTGTCATCTGAGGCTTTGATGCATTTATCACTTTAAACTTATAGTGCTTTTTAGCTTCCTTGGTCTCTGTACTCATGGTTGTTTGATGCCCCTGTTCGCTGGCCACAGCGCTGCGCTGTCCTGGTTTTAATCTTGCAGTTTCCGAGCCTGCCCTGGGACTGTGCTTGTAACAGATGTTTATGGAAGTTTTGGCTGCTGAGAGTTACTCTGAAATTCTGCTGCAGGTTTGGGGAGCTCTGTTTAAATGTAGGCTTTTCTGCTTCTTTGGGATGAGACAGTGCCCCAAGCCTTGGTGACTAGATCACTTCTAAACTGAAGTTTATTGCCTCTAGACAGACTACTATTTACATATAATGTTTTAATGGCTTAGGACTGGGGATTCAAAACAAGAAAGTGTGCTAATTCAACTGGGAATCTTAATCTCAATGTCTGCACACATGATCCTGCCATACTCCAAAATGTTTAAGAATCAGCTTGTGATCCAGCCATGTAATTTTTTGATTAAAAAAAAAAAAAGTTCCTGTAACTCCTTTTGAATTAAAGATTTAGAGCTTCATGTAAAAGGCTAGGCACCTTCAGTAATGCCTTAGGATCAGGGATTAGACCTCCCTCAACAGAATTAGACTTTTCCTTTAAAATTACTTTCTAATAATTTTAAATAATCTTAAATACTTAATTATTTCTTCTGAATGTTTTTTTTTTCCCCTGGCCTTGTTAAGCTTGATCACTTGCTAATTAGTGTCCAGATTCTTTTGTATTGGATCAAATTTGCAATACTTAAGCACAATGGTACCAGTATTCACAGTGCTGCAGGTACTCATACACAAATAATCGTAGGCATCTGAACAGACTTTGTGGTCAAAGAGGCCAGTGTCTTATGCAATCACAGTCTTACTTATAAATTGGGAGCTCTTTAAATATTAAAGCTAATTTGAAAGCAAATAAAACTGCTGGTGGCCTCAAATTCTATTAAAATATAAATTTATTTATTATAACACTTGGGTCAAATCTTTCACCAGATTTTTATTTTATCAATGACCCATTAAAATTTCTAGAACCATGGGTCAAGACCAGAACTCTTTGAATGAAATTAACTGTTGCATTTTGCCTGTCTTCCCCTTACCTTTGTCAATGAGGTAGTAGATTTAGTCTGAGATTGTGGGGCTTTTTTTTAATTGCATCTGAAAATAAAGGTGATACAAGAGCCCCAGGAAGTCTCTAGCACCTCTCAGTTTCAGGCCTGGTGCAGGTCAGAGCTATGGCAAGGCAGATTTCATTCCTATTGCTGGTGTGAGGCTCTCACTGCCCCAACCTGCCTTTCTCCCCAGGTTACTTCTCCCACCAAGCAAGGGTGACTGGCTGCCACTGGAGGGGTTAAGGTACTTGAAACAGTGGAGACCCAGTACAGGGTCATCTTTATGCCCTCCACTAGGTATCTGAAGTTTACGTGAAGCTGTAAAGACTTGATATGAAAAATTCTTTTTCTTGTGTGTGTCTTGAAATGCTCTCTTTTTTAAATTGGAGCTACGTAGGGCTGGTCCTTCTCACTTAGGCCTGTCTCACCAAATTCTTTTTGAAAAACAAGTGTCCTGAGTCCAGCTGAGTTTTGTGAACTTTGATTCAGCTCATACAGCTGCATACTTTTAGAGTTGGTTCATACAGCATTGTTTTTCTACCTGGTTTGTGAAGGCCGATCTTAAGCAGACTTTGGAGCATAAAGCTTTGATTAATTGACAGAAATACTTCCTGATTTAACTTGGAATGCTAAATTCCCACTTTGAAATGAAAGTCAGATTGCAGAAGGCAGACCAGAACTTTATATGAATAATTTGTCTGTTTTGATGTTTTGGAGTTTCCTGCAACTTCCTGTGTAACTTAAAAGGGTTGTGTATATTGACAGTTTGTACCATTTCAGCTGGTTTAGAGTCTAATAAATCCAAAGCTCTTCCTTCTCATAATGAAACTATAACACAGATTTCTTAAAAAAGAAAAAACCCAACCAAACAAAAGCCCCGAAAAAACCTAAACCAAAACTTTCTTTACGCTTCTTTTAGAACAGATACAGATGAGCAAATTAGAGTTAATGACACAGAACATTTGGAAACTCTTTCCTTTCAAAGACCAGGTTATGCAATGTCTGACAAAGATGCAAACTGGCAGAGAGCAGAAAACTGCATGCTTGAACTGAATATGCTGTAGGATTTGTTTCTTTAATGTTGCTATAAGGCCAGTAGAGAGATTGTGTTTCTGAAAATTATTTACATTTGTAAAGTAGGGGACATAAGAGTGAATGGAATGCAGCGAGCCTGGAGCCTCAGTTGGGAAGAAAAGTCATAATCTCTCCTGATTTAGACAGATGGAAAAAGGAAATTACAGAGTGAAGTGATGAGTTGCTATCTCATTTGGTAAATGTATTTGCTGTTCAAGCCAGAGCCCTTGGGTTCATTATAAAAGGCCCAGTTTGAGCATAAGCCTTCATCCTGCTGGAGTTGTCAGAACTGCACTGCAGTCATGAACTTTACAAGTCAGTTGCTTTTGACTTGCAATGAGAAATGAGGCAGTTTCCTGCCATAGAGACTCGCCAGCTACTCATGGTCATATTTCTTAGTGTACCAGGCAAATTTCTAACCACCAGATTAGCGCATGCTCACCACATGCTTTTATTGCTAATGCAGCTTGCAAAATCTTTGTTTTCATTAAAGTAAGGCAGAGCATTTTTTTTCCACAGTGTAAGATCAGGATGATAACTAGAAAAGTGTTTGTAAGCACCACCGAGAGCACAGGGCTATGCTTGCAAATATTAGTTCAAATTGCACAGTAACAGTGGACATAGGCAAGTTCATGGTTGATTTGTAGATCCACCTGCTGGTAGAAGAGGAAGGAGCTTCAAAACCAGTATCTTTCATGTGTGTTAATCATGATGGGATAAGATTAAAGGTGAGAGAGAGAACTTTTGAGAAGAATATTTTAATTGACCAATTGATATTTCTGGGAAAAATATATTACTCGGGGCACACAGAACCTCCTTTTGATTCTCAAGCATGATTTCAGACCCGAAAAGGCTTGTGTGGCTGAAATGTATTTTTTTTTCCTGCAGCTGTATCAATCTTAAAATGAAGTCCTTTCCTCTGAAAGGAGAAAGAAGAAAACACTATCTTGATGCTATAAGAAATATTTGTCTATTTTGTATTGCACCAGTTTTAATATGCCTTGCTATAGTTACAACAGTGGTATTATGTTGAGTGACTTCGCTTACCTTTCTTTAGCCTTCTGTAATAGTGTTTCAGTCTTTTAATGCCTCCTGCTGACACGAATGCTCCTGGGGGAGATTTAAAGCAAGGCAAAGGTGAAGTAGCTTGCTCCTCTCCCTTGGAATCATCTTGATCTGTTCTTGTAGCTGCTATCCAGGAACATCTTGTTGTAAGGGGCCTCAGGCAAGAATGCACTCAAGGAAATTGCAAGCCTGATGGGGAATATCCTGGAGGGATGCAAACAACCTAGTGCCAGTTGAAACCAAGACAAAAGGAATTAAGTGCATCTCTATCTAGATAAGAGTCAGAACACCAGCTGAAACCAACACACCTTGCAATACACGATGACAAGATTACTCGATGAGCCAACTCATGGCCATATGTGGAAGGAGGACTCAAGAGTTCATGGAAAGGACACAAAAAACATGCCTTCAACAAACCACTAGGGACCACTAGAGACCACCTGATATCTCTTCAAGGGCTCCTAAGGGACTTAAAATGCATGGGTAATTAAGATGCACGTATTATAATTAGTTCCAGGAAACCTAATGCGTATGTATATTAACTGAGCAATATAAGCTTTGTCTATCCGACTTGTGGTACGCACGATAGGAGGAATTATGAAGAATGCCTGTTTCTTATTACTACGTTGGTGTTATGGACTTCTGTTCCTGATTTCGGTGACAATCTAAAGAAAAAGAAATCCCACTGGTTAACTGTCATGGCTTTAGCTGGGATAGAGTTAATTTTCTTCACTGTACCTGGCATAGTGCTGTGCTTTGGACTTAGTATGAAAACAATGTTGATAACACACTGATGTTTTGGTTGTTGCTGGGTAGTGCTTGTACTAGTCAAGGAATCCCCTAGCTTCCCATGCTCTGCTGGGTGCACAAGAAGCCGGGAGGGGAGGGGGCACAGCTAAGAGAGTGGATGCAAACTGGCCAAAGGGATATTCCATATCATGTAATGTCATGCCCAGTATGTTAACTGGGAGGAGCTGGCCGGGGGACGCAGGCAGCAATCACAGCTTGGGGAGGAGCAGCGTCGGTCGGTGGGTGGTGAGCGGCTGTATTGTTTGTTTTCTGTTTTTTTTCTCTTTTTCCCTTTTCCTTTTTATTATATTATCATTATTGTTATTACTATAATCATCATTATTATTATTTTATTGTAATTATTAAACTGTTCTTATCTCAACCCACAAGTTTTCTTTTGTGCTTTTGCTCTTCCGATTCTCTCCCCCGTCCCACAGGGTTGGGGGGAGTGAGCGAGCGACTGCGTGGTGTTTAGTTGCCGACCGAGGCTGAACCACGACATCTTCCCAGTAGGATAGCAGGAAAACCACCAGGATATACCTAGCCTCTTGACAGACTAGCAGCCTAGTCCTTGCTGGCCAGTGTGGAAGGAGGCTTACTCATTCCAGCCAGCAGCCTTTCAGCCTCACAAACCTCCACCTGTTTCTTAGTGAGTCACAGATAGTTTGAGAGGGATTTAGTGGGGGTTTGTTTCTCCGCAGCAAAAAGGTATCAAAATATTATTTCAGAGCAAAACAACATACTGTCCTGAAGTTTTATGTATTATGATTATTGAATAAAAAGAGAATGTTTTTAAAAATGCTTTTCAAGCAGTCATTATCACAAACTAGTGATGGCCTTGCATAAGAAACAACTTCATGGTGCTAAAAAAAAGGAAACAGCAGTAAGGAACAAGGATCCTTTACAGGTGGGACAGGTCATTCTGGAGAGAGTTCCAGCATCCCCAGTATCTCACAGTGAACGTCCGCCCAGGAGTCCTATTTTGGTTACAAATAGCAGAGGCTGCTGGAGCACCATTACTAACCATCACCATGGTTACGTGGAAAGGGAATTGATGTTAGTAGTTTTGGTAGGTTAGTGCTAAACCATACAGAAGAAAATATATATCACTGTATTTTTTAGGTAAAAAGGGTCAAATGTCTGAAAACACCAGCACAGGAACTTACTCTATCTGTGAAGTTTTACCTGGTGGAGATCGTTGAAGTCCTCTCACAATGACACTCTCTACAGCCTTGCTCAGAAAAGGTGGAAGATGATACAGGCTGGCCAGAACCAACATTTTCAAGTTCCTCTTGAGATGGACTTCACCATTTCTTCCCTTAAAAGACAGGCAGCTATCTCTCTCTTATGAGTGACAAAGGTTTCCAGGAACAACCGAGTACATATTTCTTTCCCCCCTTGCTAGGAAGAACTTGAGAACAAGTTGTGGAGCAAAGTACTCTTGCATGGGAAGCTGAGTTGAGATGAGATAATAGATATTTCAGGTTTGAAGAGGAAAGTAAACAGGAGAATGAGCCTACTAGAAGACCATATGTTCTTGTACAATCTAGATAATGTTCCAGATAATAAGTACCTCAACTATTGAACTGCATTCTATCCCTTGAGAGCACTAGGCTTTGTGTGCTGAAACAGGCAGAGTAATCTCATGGGAAAAATGCTATGTCATGATGTGGAAAGAGGCAAGAGGAAAAACTGAAATTGCACATGGAACCTTAATTATTTCTTGTCTTAAGTTTTTGAGTGCTTGACCTTGTGATCTTGATGCTCTTAATGTAGCTTTGTTTATGTGTCTGTGTAGTATAGCAGGCATCAGACAGAGGGAGCTTTGCTGCTGATTCCTTGTAGAGTGATTAGCAAAATACTCTTTAAATGTATTAACTTACATATAGTCTCTTTAAAATAAAGTACACTTTTACTAGCAGTTTACTGTTCCTTAAAAAAAAAAAGTCTAGAATGCAGAAGTTATTAGAATATCATGGCTTTAATATCCTTGGGAAAGATGAGGTAGAGTTTGTAGGAAGGCTAATAGAGCAGCTGGCATCAGTTAGTGTTGCTGTACGCTTCTTGTGGGAGAACTTATCTTGGGCCGCATATCTCCGGGACACAGGGCTCTACCCACCCTGGGGACAGTGATGCACAGACATCGATATGATGGATGCAAAATGTCCGTTTATTTAGCTGCGTCACATGCTTATATAGCTCTTGCGCTTCCTGTTCCTGCCACTCCTATGGGGAGGAGTCTATCTTTCCGTGACATCCCGTGATCTTCCGGTCGCCGATCCCTGTCTATTTCCCTACAAGTTAGAAGAGATCACTTAGTTAATCATAAGGCCAGTAACCGAGGTCTTGTTTGTAGAGAACTATCACAAGTTTGCTCAGATTCTGATAAGGGCTTCTAGGTACTGCTACTACAATCTGGATGTTTAATGACAGCAATTAGCCTGAAAGTTGCACTGGTCACAAGATGCAGCTGTCAGTGGAATGTGCTGTTTGTCCTCACACCTATGCTATCCACACTACACTTGAATATTCAGTGTCATATATTTTCCTTCTTGACGTCATGTATGGTTTCATATGAAACCACTACCGGAAACTGGAATGTTAAGTTTTTCGTTGCCAGTTAGTACCCCTGAGGAGACTTGGGCAGAATTACTCAAATTCTTGCGGAGCTCAGCAGTTTTCTAGCCCCAGAGCTGCCATCCTGAAGGAGGAGGGAATATACACAAGCCTCACTTGTCAAAAAGTGAATGTTTTGCACTTTGCTGGGTCCCTGTCCCTCCCCCCCCATACTGTCACCTCTGTCATCATCTCCTTGCTTGTGGGGATACAGTAGCTTGGTACCCACACCACATTTTACCTCTAATCTGCTGATATCTCTCTAACTGAAATCTGATGCAGGGAACCTGCATACATCAACGGGACATGAAGAATAGCTGTTGGATTTTAAAAATGTTTTCTTTCTCTGTCCTCAGAATCACGCTCTGAGGACTGTGCTGGCTCATTCTGTGGCGATTCATGACACGGACTCTGTATTCCTGCACAAGCAAAGCCAAAAAGCCATTTATTAACAAAAGAGCAGCCTTAATATAGTCTGCCTCCTGAGCTAGTATTTTTCCCTTCTCTCTGCCTCTGAATGTGTCCTATCACACTAGCTCCACATATGGTATAAACATAGATAAGCGCGCTCTCCTGCTTTGGTGCTCCAGCTGTGCCCCTGACCTTCTGTCCCGCATATCAAGGCCTCAGTTCTGTGTTTTTCTGTGGGTTGTTTTTCTGTTCCACGGCTTGCGTCCAATAAGGGCGATGAGATCACGGGAGGCCACATTCACTTACTCCACACATTCCATTTAGAGACCTGCTCTTCCATTTAAAGTGATGCTTGCTAGGGGCTGCAAGAATGCTGCTACCTGCAGCATATGAAGGGGTCCGAGCTGCTTCAGAAGTGGTTGGTACTGAGGCACAGCTGCTCCTGGCACCCCGACTGCCAGTGCTGGGCTGGATGTTCAGAGGGAACCTCCCCTCTACACACCATGCAACTGATGCTACGCGGAGTAAATGGGTCACACTGATCACCCAGCGGGCTCGAGTAGGAAACCCCAGTCGCCCAGGAATCTTGGAAGTGATTATGGACTGGCCAGAAGGCAAAGACTTTGGAATATCACCAGAGGAGGAGGTGACACGTGCTGAAGAAGCCCCACTCTCTAACAAACTGCTAGAAGGTGAAAAGCAGTATGCCCTGTTCACCGATGGGTCCTGTTGCCTTGTGGGAAAGCACCGGAGATGGAAGGCTGCTGTATGGAGTCCTACACGACAAGTAGCAGAAACTGCTGAAGGAGAAGGTGAATCGAGCCGGTTTGCAGAGGTAAAGGCCATCCAGCTGGCCTTGGACATTGCTGAACGGGAAAAGTGGCCAGTGCTCTATCTTTATACTGTCTCCTGGATGGTGGCAAATGCCCTGTGGGGCTGGCTGCAGCAGTGGAAGCAAAGCAACTGGCAGCATAGAGGCAAACCCATCTGGGCCGTCACAATGTGGCAAGATATTGCTGCCCGGGTAGAGAACCTGGTTGTAAAGGTACGGCATGTGGATGCTCACGTCCCCAGGAGTCGGGCCACTGAAGAACATCGGAACGACCAGCAGGTAGATCAGGCTGCCAAGATTGAAGTGGCTGAGGTGGATCTGGACTGGCAACATAAGGGTGAACTATTTCTAGCTCGGTGGGCCCATGACACGTCAGGCCATCAAGGGAGAGATGCTACATACAGGTGGGCTCGTGATCGAGGGGTGGACTTGACCATGGATGTTATTGCACAGGTTATCCACGAATGTGACACATGCGCTGCAATCAAGCAAGCGAAGCGGGTAAAGCCTCTGTGGTGTGGGAGACGATGGCTGAAGTATAAATATGGGGAGGCCTGGCAGATTGACTATATCACACTCCCACAGACCCGCCAAGGCAAGCGCCATGTGCTCACCATGGTAGAAGCAACCACGGGCTGGCTGGAAACATCTCCTGTCCCCCACGCCACTGCCCGGAACACTCTCCTGGCTCTCAAACAACAAGTCCTGTGGCGACATGGCACCCCAGAGAGAATTGAGTCAGACAAGGGGACTCATTTCCGAAATAGCCTCATAGACACCTGGGCCAAAGAGCACAGCATTGTGGTGATATATCACATCCCCTGTCACGCACCAGCCTCTGGGAAAATTGAACGGTACAATGGACTCTTAAAAACTACACAGAGAGCAATGCGGGGGTGGGACATTCAAGCACTGGGATACACATTTAGCAAAAGCCACGTGGTTAGTCAACAGGAGGGGATCTGCCAACCGAGCTGGCCCTGCCCAGTCAGAAATCCTACATACTGTGGAAGGGGACAGAGTCCCTGCAGTGCACGCAAAAAGTATGCTGGGCAAAAGAGTCTGGGTTCTTCCTGCCTCAGGCAAAGGCAAACCCACGCGTGGGATTGCTTTTGCTCGAGGACCTGGGTGCACTTGGTGGGTGATGTGGGAGGATGGAGAAATCCGATGTGTGCCTCAAGGGGATTTGATTTTGGGCGAAAACAGGCAATGAACAGAACGGCACAATGTGAACTGCTATATAATATTGTGTGTCACCTCCGTGTTGTATCAACGATATCAGAGTATGAGCCTCCCAACCCATGGAAGATAAACTGTGGAACAAGCCGTGCAGCAGTGATGGAAGGATGACCGACTCGGTATGCAGCAACCCAACGCCACACACACCACCTCTCTCACCCTCAAAGACTGATACGGCGGATGGAGCCCAGAGTCATGGACTGGGTGAACTCAATGGACATTTTAATGGACATCTTACAGGGAAGGTCCATGAAGTAAGGGAATGATGCCGGTGTATTATGTTAAAGGATGGGTAGGGGAAGGGTGGTGGTTGGTACGGTTGTATTGCATCGTATGGGACCTGGGCATGGTGTAAATGGTATGGAATAAGGGGTGGAGAATGTGCTGGTTTTGGCTGAGAAGGGGTTAATTCTCCTCACTGTGGGGGGGCGGCTGCCTTTCCATCTTCCCATGCTCTGCCTCATGGCGGGGGTCTGGGAGGGGCAGGGCCATGGTGGGGGCGGCTGACACCGACTGGCCAATGGCATGTTCATTCCATACCATGTGACACCATGACCAGTATATGAAGGGGGAGCAGTTGGCGGCTCAGGAGTGGCGCGGTGTCGGGTCAGCGGGTGGTGAGTGGCTCCGTCACGTGCGGTTTGTTTCGGTGTTTCATTCCCCCTCTCCCCTCCCTTCCCCCCTCCCCCGGGGTTTTGCGCCTCTTGTTGTTCTCCTTTACATTGCATTTCTGTTGTTGTTTCTTTTAATTTTAATTATTAAACTGCTCTTATCCCAACCCACGAGCGTTACCCTTCTGATTCTCTCCCCCATCTATGGGTGGGGGAGTGAGCGAGCGACTGTGTGGGGCTGAGCTGCCGGCTAAACCACGACACCCCTGCAAACCGGCCGCTCTGCTGTGGTGAATCTGCCTCCCTGCAGACACCGGATCCCTGGCCAAAAGTGCTTTAACTGGACTGCAGTGGGCAGATCCTGCACCTCCCCTGGACACTGTAAGGCTGCAGCATCTGCCTGACACCTCCTTTCAATAACTAAAGAAGAAATGGGACCACAACAATTTTTGTACAGGCCTGAGCATTTGATACGTGTTTATTGCTCTTCCCAGCTAAAGCTGGGATTTCTGTGCATGTCGGGTTTAGGTGGTTATCCAAGCTCCTTGCACGGTGCTGCAGAGCTCCAGAGCATCTCGTTTGCTCGTCCGTGGTAAGCAGAAGGTCACCGGGTTCGGTCGGTAGCGGCTGCAAAGAAGAGCCAATGCGCCAGCTGAAGTTAAGATCACGCTCAGTGGGAGCAGGGGAGTTTAAGGCTTGATTGCTCCGTTGTTTTTTTAGACGACCTAATCTCAACGGCAGGATCTGAAGTGCAGACTCTGACCCAGGGTGTATTCCTAGTCGTTATTTACAGATAAATCCAGCTGTCTCACTTGTCTCCTGCTACTTCGATATGAGACATTTACAGACAAACATCACCCCGACAGACAACAGCACGGGACAGTAAGAGGGAAAGATGTGCCACTACACACACCTTCTTTTCACTTTCCACTAGCAATATTTTTCCAAGTGTCACAGCTACCTTTAGTACCATTTGGAACGAGTAAATAATATATTTGGATAGAATATGCTCTGCTATGCAAATGTACACGAGGCCCCTGGAAAAGCTCACATCAAATACTTCATAATAATAAAAGCTATTTATGACACGGCCTTTATTCACAGAAAGATTTGTCCCAGGGCTTTGTTTTTGCAGTTTGGCTCGGTGACAGATACCCCCCCACCCCTCTGCCCTGTAGTCCGCATCAGCCCAGACCCCCAGGACACAGAAAGGGAGAATAAAGCCCTGCTGGGGCAGAAGCTCCGCCAGCTCAGCCCCGTCGGAGCTGCCACCTCAACGACCCTGCAGGAGAAGGCGATGCAATACAGCAAGGGGAAACGCCACCGTAGTGTTGAGCATACCCGGGGCCCGCGAGAGCCCCTCGCTGCTACATGGGATGGGCTGGTTTATTTCATCAGAGTCTGCGCAACAGGCACGGCTGTGCCGGCTGGCCCCGAGCGGGGGGGAAGCGGGCACGCCGGCCCACCCTAAGGCACTGCAGTCGCACACCCTCACCCACCTCCGGGCGCAGCCCCGCAGGCCGCTGCACCCTACCTTTAGCAGGACATCAAGCAAGAATTTGACAAAACCCAGGACGCAGGACCAGTTCCCCTCTGCCTGGGTATCCTGGTGAGGGTGGGGGTTGCCCGGGCAATTGCCCAAGGGCATCAGAGCGCAGGGGTGCAACGAACACGCTTTGCGACCAGCCGCCGCTTCCTCGGAGTGCTTTGGTACCTTGCGTTGGCCTGACGGTGTCCCAGGAGCATTTGTGGTTCGGCAACGAAAAAACCCAGCGTGGGAGACACGGGAGCAGGTGGGAACACTGGTCCCGTAGTCCCAGAGCACGTACGTGTCAGTCCCGAAGCGTGCGCGTGCACCGCTGCGCTGGGACCAGAGGGATGTGCAGCCCGGAGCCCTCTCCCAGGCGGGTACAAGAGAGACCAACTGTCCCGCGCTCCCTGGCATGAGGGATTTGGCAAAGTCAGAGCCAGGACAGCTTGTCTTGAAAGGCTGGAGGAGAAGGGTCAGGTATTTTTCCTTCTTCTTGGGCACTGATTGGTTCAAGTTTGTATCACAGTGAAGTCTGAGCAGTGGGGAAGAAACCCAAACCACCTTCCCTGAGAGAGAAAGCGTTGATTGCCCGCCTCGCTCAGGCTGGAGAGGACAGCCGCTCACAGCCAGGCACGTCCGATCCGCTGCTGACCACGGAGGTGTCCATCACTCGGTAGCTGACTCTGGACCTTTGCCGTCCAGCCAGCAGTCATGCCACAGGAAAGCAGGCGGACAAACCAGCCCCGTCCCACCGCCCGCCCGCGACACCACCAGAGCCCATCCCCAAACACAAGTAAACAGAAGGAGAAACTAAGAGGCACTAATAACGCAGATATGGGGAGACTCAGGCTTGCGACCATCAAGCCTGGCTCCAGACGACTTCATCCAGCTGGAGAAAAGCCAAGTCCCCATTTCAGACCTCCAGCAGTGAGTAGCTGAGGTCACTGCGTTCCCGTTTCACCAGCAACTCCCCCGTGCTCCGGGAGGCTGTGTCCACCTCGCTGCCCAGGTCACTCATGTCCTCTGTAAAGGACAGGTCTCGGCATGAGAACGGCGACCGGAGGGGAAGAGGTCCTTTCTCCTAACAGAGCAGGGTGGAGGGGCCAGCACGAGGTTCCCCCTCCCACAGTGATTCAACCCTGACCCAGCAGGATTCCCCTTGAGGGAGAGGAGGCACCTTTGTCCAGCGGTGTTGGAGACAGAGGTGTGAGGTCACCAAACTGAAAGACAAAGGCATTACAAGGTGAGTGAGGCTTATGGAGACCAGACCTGAAGTTGGCATCTATTTCCAAGCAATTTTAACAAGCAGCCTAAGTGCTCCAGAGGAAGCACGAGCATCAGCAGTGCCGGCGGTGAAAAGCAGAAAGCAAAACCAACCACATATTTTGGGGAAAAGTCTGCCGCTGGCATTGAAGCCTCTGGGCAAACACCACACGCAACAATCCAAGGCAGGATGGAGCTGTGGAATGAAGGGAGAAATTTTTCTGTCTGCCATGTCAGGGCCAAGTGCTGCCACAGACTGAAGGATGGTGCCTTTTCTCCAGCCCTCTGCATCTCTCGGGCAGCTGCTCAGGCATGCCAGCTATTCCCCTCTCCTGGGGCTCTACCATCGCTCCACCCTGTGCAACTCTGTGCAAAGCCTTCGCATTCGCGTCACAGAAGTGCTTTGCCTTGCAAGGCCGCCGTGTCAAGTGTAACCAGAGAGCTGGGGATATATTGGGTTCTGGAGATGTGTTGTCCCCCTCTATGACGAGGAATGAAACACTAAATTGCTATAACAGTAAGTGTTGAAAAGACATGCAAAGTTGGGCAGCGGAAGGCACTGAGGAGAGCAGGAGTTAAAAAGTGAGCGATGGAAATGGAAGGATACGATTCATCCTCTTTTGCTGGGAAGATCCAGCCTCCTCCTGGAGAACAGAAATATTGCAAGAGTTGAAAGAAGGCAAAACCTGACGGATGAAAGCCTGCCACAGCTAGGTCTTGCTGGAAGCCACTCTCTGCCTTTCATGTTCCTTGAATATCAATAAAGACAGAGGTTTAGCAGGGAATAGCGGGAACTTACAGCGCTGCTGACTTGGGGCAACAGCATGGGCCTAATGGGGGTGGGGGGGAAGTGGCAGGCAGTTGATTTGCCTGGCTCCCCTACATGAGCTCCAGGGAAGGAAGAAAACAGGTATGAGCTTCAAGGAGCGAATGAGATCAGTTTCAAACTAACAGTAGTTTCTATATTGCTATCACAAGTTGATCAGGGCCTTTTAAATCTAGGCATTTTTCAGAGGGAAAGAGTAGAAGTGACCTCAGCTAGGCAGGACAGGACCTGCCTGCAAGCCAGGCACCGGATTTACTGTCTGATTGGTTAAAAGAAAACTCCAATCCCCACACACCCCCCAACACAAACAACCCACCGTTTCTCTTCTTCAAGTCAAAGACAGAGAGAGGGGCTGACTGTGCGTGTAACTGGAGCTTGCAGAGGCCTGAGCAAGTTCCGTGAACAGTACCACCGAAAGCTGCAGGGAAAGGAACTTTTGGACCTTTCTTTGCTTGGTTTAGTTTTTTTGATGGGTCTTTGCCCTGGCAGGAATCCCGCCATCAGGGTTGGTGCCCACAGGTAATGGAGAGAAGTAGGGAGATCCTTTTCCTCCCTCCCCCAGGCCGCCAAAGGCCAGCTGATGCTCAACTGCCCCAAAACCCACCAGCTCAGCTATTAGCAAGCCAGGATGGAAGGTGCTCAAGGAGCTGGATTCTTGTGCCAGGCACTCAAAAAGCTCAGTACCTGCTTTGGCAATGATGGCTACAAAAACACGTTCAGGGCACAGCGCTGTTTGTGAAACACACGTGTTCCAACCTCTTAAAGAGCTGCTTAGTGTGGGTTTGTTTCTAGGGAATTAACAATTCTCACCTCTCCCATTACAGCAGTCGGCCTCTCCCCTGTTGCCTGGGCAACACGATGCTCTACCAGATAAAACACGGATTCATCACAGAGCAGGCAAATCAGGTGGAAGGAACCAAAGCTGGCAGCACTGCGCAAGGTGAGGTCCCGGATCGCCATGGAGCTGGAACACGGCCGGGAAACAAAATATTTGGGTGGGGTTTTACACATGCATCACGGCTGATGTGAATTCTGGACCCTGAAGGCACTGTGGGACACAGTGCTCTGTTCCTACCTCGAACCCAAGAGTATCAAAGCACTTTCAGAAATTAGTCCTACCCCCATCCTGAAAGGATGCAGGAGACACAACGCTCTGTTCAGATACCAGAGCAGAGCAATAATTAACCAGAGTTGCACAGGAGTAAAGAACTTGGCCTTGGCTTTCCAAGGAGCTATTTACGTGCCCTGAGCCCGATGCAGAAATATCTCCAAAATGAGAAAGAAAATGTACCTATAGAAAGACCATTTCAGCAAGACCTGTCTGGCTGCCTTGGGGAAGCTGGGAGTGCCCTCGTGATGCTTCAGGACTTGAGTAACAACATTATCCAGCCAGCTAGCCCACTGGTCCAGAGAACTCTGCTGCTGCAGAGTGAGCTTGCAAGCCTGCTCCAGCTTCTGTACCATGCCTTCCTCGCACTGGCACACCCACGAGGCTTGCTCCTGCTCGGGAAGAAGGGCTGACAGTTACTCACGCCAAGCCTGCACGGTTGGTCCATCCCAACCTAGGAATTCAGCTGCATTTCTAGTAGACAAGGACCCCAGACCAGCTCTGAATCATGTCGCCTCCGAGCTGCCCTGACCACAATATTATTATGAGAACTATATTATTGTTGGTAGCACTGCTTCTTACAGAAGCTCCTTAGTACCTTCTCCACTACTCACAGTGAGATGGCAGACTTACCCGGGAAAGTAACACCCAAACTGTTCAATTGTTCATTTAATTGCCTTTTAGTTCTGGCAATAAGATGCTGGTTACCAGCAGACAACCTCATTAGAGACTCCCAGTTCTAGACAACACGACCGAGGAGCAGATACCGTAAGTTACCTGCACATTGGTGAAGTCGACCCGATTGAGATCGCCGAGCATCTGGTTTATCTGGGAAGTGTTCTGCAGCACCGCACGGGCGGCCTGAGCCAGGCGGTTCAGCGATGCGTAGCTCCGTAACGTCTGCGCAAAGGCACTCACTACCCCCACCTGCAACACAGCAACGCAGGGCTCCGCGAGCAGGAGGCCACGGGGCTGGAAGGCAAACTCTTCTCAATGCTGAGCTCAAGCACACAGTGCGCATCAGCTGGGATCACCTGCACAGTCCCACCCACGCTGCTGCCCAAAGCATACCCGAGTGCTCCAGAGCACCACTTTTGCACCACCTATCGTGTCTCGCAAACCAGCCTCTGCATTTCTTTTCTTTAAACTAAGAGGTTTCCCCACTCTGCCTCTAGCAGTGACCGGCAAGGTGAGAACCGGCTGCAAGAATCCATGGCTTCAGGAGAGAAGCAGTAGGAGCCTTAGGTCCAATCTCTGCAATGCCATTCAGTCCATGGGGTGTCCTGCAATTTTTAGTAGGACAGCTTCATGCCATGCAGAGATTTTCTTCCAGAAATCTTATCTGCAATCCTGGGACATGGGAATGGCTCAACGGACAGAGCACCATCAGCCTCTGGTACAAAGGGATTGCCCTGCCTGTCCTCCCACTCCTTGCCGATTTGCGTTGATAGATATTCATTATATGGTGCTAGTCTGGAGTACATGTGGCCAAACCCCAGCAGTGATTTCCAGTCCCTGCGGAAAACTGCAACGCGCACCCACTCAGTTCCTACCCCTGACCTGCCCCGTGCTCCCTCTGCTTACCTTGGCCCGGACAATCTCGGGGGGAAATTCACTCATTGCGTTCATCAGCCACCCTTCCAAACTCTTGGCAAAATTACCAATTGCTTGTGTAAGCGTGCCTGCAAAGAAGTCTGCAGAGTTAGAAAAGCTGCTCCATGTTGTCTTGGGACACCACTTTCTAGCTGAGAGCTGCTGTGGAAAGCACAGCCGCTGATCTGGGTAGCTGTGAGCTCAACTTAGCGTCAGGGAAACCAGCTGCGTCCTGAGATGCACTCAAACCTTTCTTCTTATTCTCTAACGTTGTTACTCAAACTTTTCTTACCCTTACTCTTCTTCTCATTTTTATTCTTACTCTGACTCTCATTTTCTTAGTCGTCTTCTTTCTTATCCTTTTCTTATCCATAGTCCTTCTGAGTGTTTTCCAAAGGGTGAAATACGCTCTCTAAAGATACCCATGTGCCCCAGCATGGAGACTGACAGCAGCAGCCCAGAGGGACGTGGCTTTCCAGAGCTGTCGTGGAGGCCTCGGGGAGGCTGACGCACACGCTTCGCTGAGGAGGAGCCCAATCAGACAGAAAACCCTCAGTATCCCATCGCTAAACTCCCAAACAAAAGTTGACCCCAGATTTCCAGGAGGTGCAGTAGGGGACAGGATGGTTCTACACAAACAAAGATACGATCTCCAAGGAAACCTCTCACAAGGATTAGCCGCGCTTCACTGTGCATTAAGCTTATGCCTTTACCTTGACTCCGAGCCAACGTCAGAAGTGATACGCAATCAACCAAACTTTAAAAATCATGGAATTTCCAGGGGTCACAAAGTACCATCGACGTAGAGCAACGCAGCAGGAGAACTTCTGCTGTTGCCATCATATTTTAGCCTGCATTCAAACCAAAAACCTCTACTTCAGCTTTTACAATGGAAACCCTTGTGGCAAGCGGTAGCCAGACCAAGTGAGTCACGGATCGCTGCTTCTCACACGCAACATCCCGTGACTCAGCCCAGCGAGGAGCAGGAGCCGAGCAGAGGTTGGGACCACCCGTGTCCTCCCAGCCACGCCGCAGGATACTCACTGGGCACCGGCCTGAGCACGTCTGGGATGAGAATCTCCACCAGGGCCTGGTACCGGATGTGATCACAGTCTCTCATCCGTTTGAGGATATGTTCGTATTTGCACAGAGTGATCAGCTGATCTCTTGGGAGGGTCCCTTCGTGTTCTTCGTCACTGTGGGAGGATGAGGAGGGAGGCAGCGTTAGCAGCAGGTTTGCCTTCAGGGCATTCACCCTTCCTCTTGATTTCTAACCCTGGTTTTCAGCAGAAGAAAATCAGCTCTTCATGTTTCTTTCAAAAGGAAACGTTTGATCGTTTGTACAAGTCTCTGCCGACTCTGCAGCGCCTCTGTCCACGGGGTCAGAGCCCTGACCACAGCTTTCCCTCAAATCCCTAGCAACCAGTGCTTGGCCTTCGCTTCTTCCAGCTTTAGCTTGAGTTGCCTTTCACACACTCACGTTCATGTGCACCTGGGCATTGTACTTCACTACAGTCGTTTCAGCAAGCAAAGGCTTAGCTGGTTCTTCCTCACGGACCCAGCTCTTTCCAAAACCTTCACACTCTCTCCTCTGCCCTCAACCTCCTCACCTGTAGCAGCGGGGACAAAATGTGTGCGGCGAATGGTTTTTGAGCAGATTAGCCGGTGTTGACAGATCCTACAAATGCCTTTGAGGTGTTTAACACCTTCAAATGCTGAATGTTTTCAGAAGGAAAAAGGTTTTGTGTTTTGATGAGAACAACGCATATTGTCTCTTAACCGAATGAGGTCAAACAAGCTGGTGTTATTTTCACTTTATAGGGGTACGGAAACTTTTTCTGCATGATTAAGGCATAAGCTATTTGGTTAAACTGCAAGCAGAGAAAATTTAAGGCTTAAGCACTGCCAGAGCATCAAAGCAGGATTTTCACATCATTTGGGGTGACCCCTTCTTGTAAGAGGATGTTACCTAGATTAGGGGCCGGGAACTCAGGAAGACATGGGTTACATCCAGGGGATAAAAAGGGTGGGGAAAGACGGTGAGAGTTAGGCAGGACTCAGTGATGCCGGACTATTGATGAGGGCAAGGTGCTGCTGTCTTTCATGTTTCAGCTGGGGATGAAACAGGAGAAAAGAAGCCGATAACCTGGTGCTTTCCCCATTCACGCTGCTATGCTGGGCAAAAAGCAAACAATCGCAGCCTGTTTTATTCAGTGTGGAAAGGAAAATGTTTTCTTTCCCTTTGTAATAAAAGGAACAAGAATACGTCGTCCTCATCTACTGCGCCTCCCATTACATTTTCTCTGGAGCCTGAGACATGTCTCTCTGGTAATTTGAGGGTACAATGGAAAATATAATTGGACAAAGA
Organism: Phalacrocorax aristotelis; assembly: GCF_949628215.1. Taxonomy (NCBI): domain Eukaryota; kingdom Metazoa; phylum Chordata; class Aves; order Suliformes; family Phalacrocoracidae; genus Phalacrocorax; species Phalacrocorax aristotelis. The sequence goes on from NC_134310.1 coordinate 25,152,738, forward strand.
CATACCAGCAGCAGCTGTACTTCAGAGGAGGCTTGGAGATGGCCAGGGTTTGTGTCGTGGCTTAGCCGGCAGCTCAACCCCACACAGTTGCTCGCTCACTTCCCCACCGGTAGATGGGGGAGAGAATCAGAAGGGTAATGCTCGTGGGTTGGGATAAGAACAGTTTAATAATGAAAATTCAAAGAAACAACAACAGAAATGCAATGTAAAGGAGAACAACAAGAGGCGCAAAACCCCGGGGGAGGGGGGAAGGGAGGGGAGAGGGGGAATGAAACACCGAAACAAACCGCACGTGACGCAGCCGCTCACCACCCGCCGACTCAATGCCGCGCCGCTCCCGAGCCGCCAACTGCTCCCCCTTCATATACTGGTCATGGTGTCACATGGTATGGCATGTACATTCCGTTGGCCAGTCGGGGTCACCCGCCCCCACCATGGCCCTGCCCCTCCCAGACCCCCGCCATGAGGCAGAGCATGGGAAGATGGAAAGGCAGCCGCCCCCCCACAGTGAGGAGAATTAACCCCTTCTCAGCCAAAACCAGCACATTCTCCACCCCTTATTCCATACCATTTACACCATGCCCAGGTCCCATACGATGCAATACAACCGTACCAACCACCACCCTTCCCCTACCCATCCTTTAACATAATACACCGGCATCATTCCCTTACTTCATGGACCTTCCCTGTAAGATGTCCATTAAAATGTCCATTGAGTTCACCCAGTCCATGACTCTGGGCTCCATCCGCCGTATCAGTCTTTGAGGGTGAGAGAGGTGGTGTGTGTGGCGTTGGGTTGCTGTATACCGAGTCGGTCATCCTTCCATCACTGCTGCACGGCTTGTTTCATAGTTTATCTTCCATGGGTTGGGAGGCTCATACTCTGATATCATTGATACAACACGGAGGTGACACACAATATTATATAGCAGTTCACATTGCGCCATTCAGTTCATTGCCTGTTTTCGCCCAAAATCAAATCCCCTTGAGGCACACATCGGATTTCTCCATCCTCCCACATCACCCACCAAGTGCACCCAGGTCCTCGAGCAAAAGCAATCCCACGCGTGGGTTTGCCTTTGCCTGAGGCAGGAAGAACCCAGACTCTTTTGCCCAGCATACTTTTTGCGTGCACTGCAGGGACTCTGTCCCCTTCCACAGTATGTAGGATTTCTGACTGGGCAGGGCCAGCTCGGTTGGCAGATCCCCTCCTGTTGACTAACCACGTGGCTTTTGCTAAATGTGTATCCCAGTGCTTGAATGTCCCACCCCCGCATTGCTCTCTGTGTAGTTTTTAAGAGTCCATTGTACCGTTCAATTTTCCCAGAGGCTGGTGCGTGACAGGGGATGTGACACACCCACTCAATGCCGTGCTCTTTGGCCCAGGTGTCTATGAGGCTATTTCGGAAATGAGTCCCCTTGTCTGACTCAGTTCTCTCTGGGGTGCCATGTCGCCACAGGACTTGTTGTTTGAGAGCCAGGAGAGTGTTCCGGGCAGTGGCGTGGGGGACAGGAGATGTTTCCAGCCAGCCCGTGGTTGCTTCTACCATGGTGAGCGCATGGCGCTTGCCTTGGCGGGTCTGTGGGAGTGTGATATAGTCAATCTGCCAGGCCTCCCCATATTTATACTTCAGCCATTGTCTCCCACACCACAGAGGCTTTACCCGCTTCGCTTGCTTGATTGCAGCGCACGTGTCACATTCGTGGATAACCTGTGCAATAACATCCATGGCCAAGTCCACCCCTCGATCACGAGCCCACCTGTATGTAGCATCTCTCCCTTGATGGCCTGACGTGTCATGGGCCCACCGAGCTAGAAATAGTTCACCCTTATGTTGCCAGTCCAGATCCACCTCAGCCACTTCAATCTTGGCAGCCTGATCTACCTGCTGGTCGTTCCGATGTTCTTCAGTGGCCCGACTCCTGGGGACGTGAGCATCCACATGCCGTACCTTTACAACCAGGTTCTCTACCCGGGCAGCAATATCTTGCCACATTGTGACGGCCCAGATGGGTTTGCCTCTGCGCTGCCAGTTGCTTTGCTTCCACTGCTGCAGCCAGCCCCACAGGGCATTTGCCACCATCCAGGAGACAGTATAAAGATAGAGCACTGGCCACTTTTCCCGTTCAGCAATGTCCAAGGCCAGCTGGATGGCCTTTACCTCTGCAAACCGGCTCGATTCACCTTTTCCTTCAGCAGTTTCTGCTACTTGTCGTGTAGGACTCCATACAGCAGCCTTCCATCTCCGGTGCTTTCCCACAAGGCAACAGGACCCATCAGTGAACAGGGCATACTGCTTTTCACCTTCTAGCAGTTTGTTAGAGAGTGGGGCTTCTTCAGCATGTGTCACCTCCTCCTCTGGTGATAATCCAAAATCTTTGCCTTCTGGCCAGTCCATAATCACTTCCAAGATTCCTGGGCGACTGGGGCTTCCTACTCGAGCCCGCTGGGTGATCAGTGCAACCCATTTACTCCGCGTAGCATCAGTTGCATGGTGTGTAGAGGGGAGGTTTCCTTTGAACATCCAGCCCAGCACTGGCAGTCGGGGTGCCAGGAGCAGCTGTGCCGCAGTACCAACCACTTCTGAAGCAGCTCGGACCCCTTCATATGCTGCCAATATCTCTTTTTCAGTTGGAGTACATCGGGCTTCGGACCCTCTGTATCCCCGACTCCAAAACCCTAGGGGTCGATCTCGGGTCTCCCCCTAGTGCTTTCTGCCAGAGGCTCCAGGTAGGGCCATTCTCCCCGGCTGCAGTGTAGAGCACATTTTTTACATCTTGTCCTGCCCAGACTGGCCCAAGAGCTACTGCATGAACTATTTCTCGTTTAATCTGTTCAAAGGCTTGTCGTTGCTCAGGGCCCCATTTGAAATCATTCTTCTTCCGGGTCACTTGATAGAGAGGGCTTACGATCAGACTGTAATTTGGAATATGCATTCTCCAAAAACCCACAACGCCCAAGAAAGCTTCCGTCTCCTTTTTGCTAGTTGGTGGAGACATGGCTGCTATTTTGTTGATCACATCCGTTGGAATCTGACGACGACCATCTTGCCATTTGATTCCTAAGAACTGGATTTCTCGTGCGGGTCCCTTCACCTTACTTTGTTTTATGGCAAAACCAGCTTTCAGAAGGATTTGGACTATTTTCTCTCCTTTCTCAAAAACTTCTTCCGCTGTGTTGCCCCACACAATGATGTCATCAATGTATTGAAGGTGTTCTGGAGCGTCTCCCTGTTCCAGTACAGTCTGAATCAGTTCATGGCAAATGGTAGGACTGTGTTTACACCCCTGGGGCAGTCGATTCCAGGTGTACTGGACGCCCGTCCATGTGAAAGCAAACTGTGGCCTGCACTCTGCTGCCAGAGGGATTGAGAAGAATGCGTTAGCAATATCGGTTGTGGCATACCACTTGGCCGCCTTGGACTCCAGTTCGTATTGAAGTTCTAGCATGTCTGGCACAGCAGCACTCAACGGTGGAGTGACTTCATTCAGGCCACGATAGTCTACTGTTAACCTCCACTCTCCATTAGACTTCCGCACTGGCCACATGGGACTGTTAAAGGGTGAGTGGATCTTACTGATGACTCCTTGGCTCCTCAGTTGGTGAATGTGTTCATGGATGGGGATCAGAGAGTCTCTGTTGGTGCGATATTGCCACCGGTACACTGCTGTGGTGGCGATTGGCACCTGTTGTTCTTTAACCTTCAGCAACCCCACAACAGAAGGGTCCTTCGAGAGGCCAGGCAAGGTAGACAGCTGTTTAGTTTCCTCCATCTCCAAGGCAGCTACACCAAAAGCCCACCTGTAACCTTTTGGGTCCTTGACATACCCTCTCCTGAGATGGTCTATGCCAAGGATGCACGGAGCCTCGGGGCCGGTCACAATGGGGTGCTTCTGCCACTCATTCCCAGTTAGGCTCACTTCGGCCTCCAATACAGTTAGCTCTTGGGATCCCCCTGTCACTCCAGCAATGCTGATGGGTTCTGCCCCTTTCTAGTTTGATGGCATTAAGGTGCACTGTGCGCTGGTGTCCACTAAAGCTTTATACTCCTATGGGTCGGACGTGCCAGGCCATCGTATCCACACAGTCCAGTAAGCCCGGTTATCCCTTTCCTCCACCCGGCTGGAGGCAGGGCCCCTCTAGTCCTGATCGTGGCAGTCACAACTCACCTCCTGCAAATGTGAATCAGGAGTCCCTCTATTACGCTTAGAAATAAAACCAGCGCTTCTACTCCTCTGTCTGGGGACTTGCTCGCTGGAAACTGGAGCAGCAGCTTTCCTGGAAGAGCCTCCCTGAGTGCCTGTTCTTCCTTGCAGTTCACGCACTCGTGCCTGTAGGGTCGAGGTAGGCTTGCCATCCCACCTCATCATGTCCTCTCCGTGGTCACGCAGGTAGAACCATAGGGTGGCCCGTGGTGTGTATCCCCTACTTTGAGCCAAAGGACGCTTATTCCTAACAGCTGAGACACTGCTCTGTCGAGGTGGGGAGTAGGACAGATCTTCTTTGAGTTGCTGGACCTCTTGGGATAGTTTCTCCACAGCAGAGACGAGTGAGGAAGAGAGATTTGTTTCACAATCCCGGAGTCTATCAATCATCTCCGCCACGGTTGGTGTCGCGTCACCTTTCCAGGACATCACTGCCAATGACTTTGCATGCGAAGATGGTGCGCTCCGTACAAACTTGCGCCACGTGGGTCGTGTGCATTCGGCTTCATCTGGATCTTTGAAGGACCGTTGATCGTCCAGGTCACCATAAATCACCTCAAACACAGCTAATTCCCTTAGATACTGGATGCCTTTCTCCACAGTTGTCCATTTTCCTGGGCGATATGTAACATCTTCTTTAAAGGGATACCTTTCCTTTACTCCGGGCAGGAATCGCCTCCTGAGGCTGAGGGCTTGTGGTTTTTTTCCAATTGCTTTGTCAACGCCCCCTTCCCCAGAAAGGGATCCCAGTTGTCTGGCTTCTTTTGCCTCTAGTTCCAGGCTACTGGCCCCATTATCCCAGCATCGGAGCAGCCAGGTGACAATGTGCTCACCTCAACGATGGCTATAATCTTTTCGCATATCTCGCAACTGGCTGAAGGACAGGGATCGGGTGGTCTCTATTTCATTTATGACTTCTTCCTCCTCTCCCCGTGACGGCCCTGGTTCTTCATCATCCCGTTTTAAATGAGTTGATGTCCGCTTCCAATGTTTCGTCTTGTGTATGGGGGCAACTGATACTGGTACGGGTTTATTTTCTGAGCTAGCTCTGGTACTTGTTGTGGGGGTTTGAGTGGCTGCAGTGCCTGTCCTCAGGGCTGGAGTGACTACAGTGCCAGTCACTTTGCATTTCAACCCAGAGACATTCTCTTCCCCCTGGGGGCACTGACTACTGTTGGGCAGGGCTCGGTATGCATGGGCCAGGCCCCAGCACCTTGCAGTTATCTGTGTCTCTCTGGAGTTCCCAGCGTAACAACATACTTTCTCCAAATATTCTACTAGTTTTTTAGGATTCTGCACTTGTTCGGGGGTGAAACTCCAAAACACTGGGGGTGCCCACTGCCCTAGGTATTTGCCCATGCTATCCCACATGCCCTGCCACTCGTAACTATCAAGCCTTGGGGCAGATTTCTGGGTGATATTCTTAAGCTGCTTAGTCCAAACCAAAACAACATGCCCAAAAACTAACAATAAGTGCACCTTAACCACCCAAGGATGTTCAAGATACAAAAAGGTTGTTGTAACAAAGGCACAGACATCATAGCACAAAGTTGCAAAGGTGCGGTTCTGTATTTCCTCCATATAAAATCTCTCCGAGGAGGAGGTATAATTGCTAATTGCCTCATCAAGGTGGTATCCCAAGTACAGTAACCGTTTCAGCAAAAAACACCCAAATACCAGATAAAGCTGAAAATGAATGTTTGTATGAAGAAATCTCATAGGAAAAATGTTACTAATCACAGCAGAACACAGCAGACTAAACAAACCAACACCGATCTTTAACACCAACTGCAAAAAGAACAACATGGTGCTGTGACCAGCAGCTGTTATTACCTCCAACCCTTGAGCCCCACGTTGGGCGCCAAAAAGACTGTCGTGGTTTAGCCAGCAGCTCAGCCCCACACAGTCGCTCGCTCACTCCCCCACCGGTAGATGGGGGAGAGAATCAGAAGGGTAATGCTCGTGGGTTGGTATAAGAACAGTTTAATAATGAAAATTACAAGAAACAACAACAGAAATGCAATGTAAAGGAGAACAACGAGAGGCGCAAAGCCCCGGGGGAGGGGGGAAGGGAGGGGAGAGGGGGAACGAACCGCTGAAACGAACCGCACGTGCCGCAGCTGCTCACCGCCCACCGACCCAATGCCGCGCCGCTCCTGAGCCGCCAACTGCTCCCCCTTCATATACTGCTCCTGGTGTCACATGGTATGGCATGAACATGCCGTTGGCCAGTTGGGGTCACCCGCCCCCACCATGGCCCTTCCCCTCCCAGCCCCCCGCCACGAGGCAGAGCTCAGAAAGCTGGAAGGGTAGCCGACCCTCCACAGTGAGAGAATTAACCCCTTCTCAGCCAAAACCAGCACAAGGGGTAATATGCCCGTTACACCAAAGTTCACGGAGGGGAGAAGCGTCTGAAAGGTCAGGCTGCTGCTCTGCACGGGGCCACAAGAAGCATTTTCTAATTATGCTTCCAGACTAGGTGTGGAGGATGGGAGCAGCGAGACAGGGATGTGCTGGCTGACAGGTCATTCCTGCTCTCACCCCTTGGGAAGGGGAAGCTTTACCGTCAGCCTCTCCCTCTGTGTCCTTGCTCGCTTCACTCCCCCTCTGGATTATCCCGTCTTGCGGGGACGGCTGGACCAGCCTGAACCTTCCTTCGGATACCAGCTCTCAGGGCGGGAATGAGGGCCTTATTTCCCCCTGGGGAGCAGAGCAGCCCCTCCTGACCCCGAGCGTACCCGGCTGCAGGTGGAAAGCGAAGCGCAGCTCAGAATGCTGCCGTTAGAACACGCCCACAGCCCCGTTCAGCTCGCTGCTGGCTCCATCGCCCCTCCCCGGGGGGCAAATCCCTGCAGAGACTCCGGCGCGAGCGTTGCTGCGGGGCTGGGCTGGCAGGCCGGGGAGCTGCCGGGCTCGGCAATGGGACCCCAGCGAAGGGCGGGGGAAGTGGGGCTGCCTGCGCGGCCCCTTGCTGCCTGCCAGGGACAGGCCGTGCCCGCGCGTGGGCAAAGGCTGGTTGGCAGCAGCAGGTACTTCCAGTCTAGAGGCAACGTAGATGGGGGGGTGGAGTTCGGCCCTGTAGTGTCCTGCCACCCTTTGCAAGTTCAGGTGAGGTGTGCCCTCGTTGTCCCCTGCCACCAAGTGCCACCACCCTTCAGGGACCGTGGCTGTTGCCAGCTCCCCTGCCAGGCAGGCCACCTCTCACCCCAGGACATTCTCTTCCACCCACCATCTCACCGACACACGCTTCCCAACCAGCAGGGAGAGGCAGGAGGTGGTACGGGAGTGACAGCAAGTGCACCGCCCCCAGGGAAAACGGGGGGGTTGTGACACCCCAGAAGAGGTTCGGCATTGCCGGTCCCCAGGACTCATCCCAGAAGGACGAGCTTTGAGCTGGAGAGTGCGGCACAGCCCGGGGATTCATCGGCAGCAGCCCTGCATGGCTGGGGCAGGGTGTTTGGGCAGGGGAGACTGCAGTGCTGCAGCCGGGGACCAGGCTGCCCGCATGGGAGGTGCTGCCAGTCTGGTGACAGGTTGTTCTGAGAGCTCAGGGTGGACGCGTGGCGAGCCCTTGGCTGGTCCTTGTGGCCACAGGGCACAGAGCAACATCGGCTAAACCCCATGCCTGCACAGATGGGCAGCTCCAGTTCTCGGCCGCCTGGGCAGCCCACCATGCCCTGGCATTGCCCCCGGCCTGGCACGGCCACCCTGCCTGCCCAAGCCCCCGCTGCTCTGACAGCCGTGTCCCCATCTCCACGCTGCCCATGGTGGCGGGTCAAGCATCAAGGATGAGTTTCATCCCAGGCCTCCTTCCCCATCTCATACTGAAGCTATGGGCCATCCTGCCCCACAGTGTCACCCCCTCCCAGGGGGCCTGTGCCCTTCCCTGGGCTTCAGCCCATTCTTGGGGCTCTTCTGCTCCCTCTCCTTGGGATGAGGAATAGTGCTGCAGGAAGAAAGACCTTTGCCTGTCACTCTGGCAGCACCAGGAGCCCAAAGAGTGCCCTGGAATCAACCCTCCTTCCACCTCCATGTCACTGTTACTGTCTCTGCACAAGACACAGAAACTGAGGCACAGATCAAGATGTCTCATGGCAGCAGTTCACCACCCTGCTGGGCACCACCGGGCACCACTGGGTACCGGTACCAGTGCCAGTGGCTCTGCCCCTCCCCTGCCCACCTGGCCTGGCTTAGCAATCATGGCTGCTCCCGGGGCTGAGCTGGGGCTGTTTAACCAGCAGACAGGTTTCACCTGGAGCCTGCTGGGTCTCAGAGGGGGCAGGCCCATAAATGCCTGCTGGAGCTCATTCTGAGTGGCTGCCTTTATAAGCCAGCAGCTTGGGTGCTCTAAGGGTTTTACCTTTCTTCATTTCACTTTGTCTTTTAGGAGCCTTAGTTTGGAGGAGGGGAGGTTTGGGGCCTGCTGCTTGCAGGTCTCTAGGAGGTAAAGACAGCTCTTTCTGCCTTTCTCAGCACTGCTAAGCAGGTAAGGGCACAGCAACGAGCTGCCTCTGCTTCCCCCATCCCTGGGCTGGGGGCTGCAGCCCAGAGCAGGGCTCTGCCCTGGGGCTGGCTGCAGTTGGGAAGCCTCCTACCACTGTGCTTCTCCTTTGTAATGTCCCAGGTGAAGGACAATGTCATCAGGTAGTTCCGGGGTGGCCTCAGGGCTTGGTTCCCAGCCCAGCTGCAGCACCCCTCAGCTGGAACAAAGGAGTTCCCTCCCGGTGCGGCATCTCCTTCCACCGCAGAGCCGCTCGCTCACCCTGCTCAGCCAGGAGGACTTCTTAAGAAGCTTCAACGGGTACGTGGCCGCTGGGATGAGTGGGGGGGCTGAGCCCTGCTCTTGCCTTGTGTTTGTCCCCAGGGGAATGTGTCCCTTGTCTGGGATGGATTGGGGTTCACGGTCTGGCACTGGTGCTCCCAGCATCGGGAGGCACACGGGGTGCAGGCTGGCGTTGCTCCCCTGTAATTGATGGCCCTGGGTCTCTGCGGTGTCTCTGCCATCTGCACTGCTGTAGCTGAGACCAGGCAGTGCTGTGCGTCCCAAAGGCCACCAGCTCACACCCCTGTCTCTGCTGCTCTGCCAGGAGCTTCTCTGATGTAAGTGATGTTTGGGGGGCTGATCTGTTGGACTGCAGCTCCTCCACCCCCGACCCGCAGCTGGTCCGCAGGATTGTGTCCCAGGTGGAGTTCTACCTTTCTGATGAGAACCTGGCCAAGGATGCTTTCCTTCTGAAACATGTCCAAAAGAAGAAGATGGGCTTCGTCAGCATCAAACTGCTGACGTCCTTCAAGAAGGTAGGCAGTCCATGGCACCTGCCAGCTGGGGTGGGAAAGGGCCTTTGGGTGGAGGGTGTCTGGGTGTGCTCTGTCTGTCTCTGGTGGGGTGTGTGGGGAGGTCCAGGCTCCCCTCAGGCTGTCTGTGTCCCAGGGAAGTGCTGGTGGTGCAGAGCTGGGCTCTGCTCCCTGCCCTCGGTGTGCTGCAGCAGTTCTGCAACCAGGGAGGGTGGCTGGGGAAGCAGTGAACAGTCCTCAGTGCTGGATTTGCCTCTTCTGCCGGTTGTCCCCCCGCGCTGCTTTGGGAGAGACCATCCCTTAACCAAAGAAGCGCAGTGAAGTGCTGGTGGTGTGAGGTACTGGGAAGCGGCAGCTTGTTGCTGCAATCCAGGGGCACTGGAGACCACCTGCTGCAGACCCACATCTGCTCATGTGAAAGGGGGATGGTGCCTTGCCGTGACTTCAGCGTGCCTGGATGATGGATTGAGGGTGGTCCCTGCCTGGGGACACTCATGGGGACGCAGTGGCTCCCTTTCTCCCACAGGTGAAATACCTGACGCGTGACTGGCGGCTCACACTCTACGCCCTGCAGTTCTCGGAGCTGCTGGAAGTGAACAAGGAGGGCACCAAAGTGAGGCGGCGGGTCCCCCTGCCCAAGTCCCTGCGGAGCTTCTCCCCCAGCAAACTGCTGCTGGCCTGGGAGCTGCTGCCGATCCAGAATAACTTCATGGAGACCATCGTGAGTATGTTCAGCCCCTTTGGTGCCATTGTATCCATCCGCATCCTGCGGCCGGGCCGCAAGCTGCCCTCGGATGTGCGGAAATACACGTCGCTCTTCCCCGAGCTGCTGAGAAAGCGCTGTGCCCTGGTGGAGTACGATAGGCTGGGGAGCGCCCGCAGGGCCTTTGAGCACCTCGGCCGCCGAAGCCACCGGTGCGGTGAGAGCATCAGGGTGGTCTGGCTCTGCTGGAAGGTCTCCAAGAAGGAACCTCAGAACAAGAGGGAGGTGGCGAAGAAGCTGGTTCACCAGTGGGATTGGAAGGCGCAGGCAGCGGCCACGATCTTCCCCTATGGCATTGGGGGCTCCCTGCTCTACCGCTCTCCGGAGTCAGGCAATGCTCCAGTGTCACCGTCCCTGCTCCTGAACACGGAACCCTCGGCACCCACCTGGCCATGCAGCACCTTCCAGCCCAGGGACTTTAGCAACACCTTTACAAGATCGCTCCTCACCAGGAAAGTCTTCCCCCCACTCGGGATGGGCTTGGGCACCGGTGGCTGCCACGGCTTCCGCTCCAGCAGGGAGTGGCCCCACGGCTGCGGCTGGGGGAGCGGGGTGGATACCTGGGCACCCAGGGGCAGCAGGCCTGCTCTGCATGCCACACCTCCTCCCAGAAATTCCCTGGCAGGAAATCGGGTGCCTGAGCCCCTTGGCCTGTGGGGTGGGGTGCTTCGCCTCCCGATGTTCCTGATGGCACCAAGGGCTCCAGCAGCAGCACGGGGAGAGGAAAGCTCACCCTCCGGCACCGAGGCTCATTTACCTTTGGGTTTGGGGATTTTTCTTTCTCTTCGTTTCCACTTCACTCGATCAGAATAACTCTGTGTGGGCCCTGAGAGCTGCGGGCAGTGGTGGTGCAGCTGGTGCAGGGGACGGTAGTTATCGGTTGATGACAGTGCTCAGAGCAGGTCAGCATGTGAGATGAGATGCTGAGCAGCAGCGACCCCGGGAGCTGCACCATACCATGCTGGTGGCACCGAGAGGGCGCCTGTGCAGTCTCCAGAGGGGCTCCCAGCACCCCAGCGGCATCACTTGGGACTGCTCAAAGGAAGGGGCTTATCCCCTACGACCACCAGTGCTGGGGCTGCTCTGACGGGACCTCACCCCACACCTTCTGCAAGCCCTACCCGCAAAGCTGAGGTGGTTCCCCGAAGTCGTCGTTGGCTGCACTGGCCCACGTTGTGGATCTCGGATGGGAAATAGGCAATAAAGAGGGACGAATCTTCCAGGCACTTTCTGGCTGCTGCAGTGAGTTTTTTTCACTATTCCCAACCCCTCTCACCCCCCCACTCCCACCATTTTTGGTGTTGCAGCTGCCCACGGTGGAGGCAGAGAAGGGGAGGGGGTTCCCTGGCTGGCCTGCAGCTCCCTCCCTCACCATTCTGGGGGTGATTTGGGTTATTTGGGTGGGTGAGGGAGGCAAAGCCGGTCTCTGGAGCTGAGTGAGGTGGGAGTGAGGAAGGGTGTGATTGTCTTGATTGGCTTTGAGGGCCTTTGCAGCAAGCCCTGTCCCTGCTGGAGGGGACGCTGGTCGTGCTCAAGACAGAGGCCTTGCAGGCCTTGTTGGGGTGTGTCTGTGCCCTCCCCAGCCCCCGAGCTGTGTCCCTGTCCCAGGGTCCCCGTGCTGCTTTCTGCGTGGGGCTGTGTCCGCGAGTCCTGCAAGGAGCTGTCTGTCGTGGCTCCCCCACCGAAGGGCTGCTTTGCCCGGGGAAGCCTGTGTCCGTGCTGTCCCCCCTGCCATTGCCTGCCCTGTGGGCAGTGAGTCGGCCCTGGCTGTGTCTTGGTGCCCTTTGGGGCTCAGCAGGGCTTCTGTACCCCTTGGGTGCCCTTTCCCGGTGGCCCCTGTGCTCCCTCCCCCTCCCACACAGGCACACAGCCATTTGCAGGAACAGCTTTTCATGGAAACAGAAACCAACACAACAGATACCAGCAAACCTATGACATCCCCTTCTGCCCCAACCAACCCCCGAAAGCACACCACCCCTACTCAACCACCACCCACTCCCCCCATCTCCTCCACATCCCTGCCATACCCCCACTGCCACCCACCAACACCGTCCTGCCACTCCCCCAATACCTCGTCTCCCCTCCCTCCCACCTGATTGGGTGGAAGGTGTCCCTGCTCATGGCAGGGGGGTTGGACTAGGTGGCCTATAAAAGTCCTTTCCAAGCCAAACTATTCTATGAAACAGCGTTTATCTGCCTGTTCTGTTTGCCAGCGGCTCGATCCAGCCTGCTGCTAGAGAGAATGCCACCGTATGTGCTGCTTTTCACTGCCTCCCTCTGGCCAAACTGTCCTAGGACCTCAGCTATGGACTTGTTCTGCCAAATCAGTGTAAAGAACTTGGGGGCTTGTGTTGTGCTTGGGTGGCTTTGGGGTTTTGTTTGGGGTTTTTGGTTGGGTTTTTTTTTGTGCCATAGTGCAAGTTAAATAGTGCTGTGGTTTGTCTTATGTCTGAGTAATTCTGAATATAAAAACACAACGTGCAAAGGAATTTGGAATTGTCTCCTGGAAGCACAGACACTTCTGGTTCTTGCTGGAGTGAAGAAGGAGCAGAAGAACTTATTTCTTCAGCTCCCAACCAGAGAGTAAATGCAAAAGTCGGCTCCCGAGATGGAGAGCCTGCGCTCCGGCACCCACTCCAGCACTGCTTCTCATTTTGTTCTTTTATTGGTGTCATGTTGGGCAAACTTCCAAACCCCTTTCCTTCTGTCTTGAGGAGTGCTTTTCAAAAGGAGTTTCTCATTTTGCCCCTCCACCTGACTAGATGCTATAAAGAGTCAACCCTCAAAATGCTGCCCTTGAAGGTTAACCTCCTGTATGACATGAGAAACGCAAAAGTCTGCATGACTGTGTTGCAAATAACGTCTACGTGTTTGCTTGTGCCTCTGTAAATCCCAAGCCACGCTCTAAATTGAGGTATAGACCAGTGCAGAAGACGGGTGGCATGGCAGAGAGGGGGTCCAATAGTAACCCGCACACTATGTCGGAGCAATCGGTTGCTGCTCAAAGTCAACATCATCAGCCATTCATAGGTGAGGAGGCTGCTTTCATGTGTTAGATACCTCACATCTAGGCTTATAACTTTAAGAGGAAGGAAGGTCTTGCCCAGCAAGCTCCAGCTGTTCTGCATTTGTTTGCTTGGCTAATAAGTCTACAGTACTGTATATGATATAGATACTATATAGGATATATTGAAATAAGCTCTTGTAACATCACACTTGCTAAGTTTATTTGCTGACTCCCACACCCACAGGAAGGGTTTTCCCTTGTGCCCTCAGGCCTGTTGGTTCCCTCTAAGTATGTTTAAAATTAAAATCCATCAGGTTTTGTCCCAGTTGGATGGAAGGCGTGGAGGTCCTGAAGAGCCTTGCTAAGGCAGGCAGCCGGAGGGAGAAGAGCGAGTCTCTTCATTGCAAAGGCTGCAATATGTATCCGATGCAGATGATCCATAGGGATCTTCTTAGGAGACAGGCTCTCTGGCTTTGCTGGTCGTGGGTCTATGTGTCTCCGTCCTCTCCAGCAGAGGTACCAATCTGTGCTGGTTTTGGCTGAGAAGGGGTTAATTCTCCTCACTGTGGGGGGGCAGCTGCCTTTCCAGCTTCCCATGCTCAGGCCAACAGGATGCTGGGTTGCATCAAAAAGGGCATCGCCAGCAGAGATAAAGAAGTTGTTATCCCACTCAGTGCTTGTCAGGCCACACCTGGAGTACTGTGTACAGTTCTGGTCCCCACTATACAAAAAGGATGTGGACAGGCTGGCAGGGGTCCAGAGAAGGGCCACCAAGATGATCAAAGGACTGAGAAGTCATTCATTACTTCCCATGGGCAGGCAGGTGTTCAGCCATCTCCAGGAAAGCAGGGCTCCATTTATGTGTAACGGTTACTTGGGAAGACAAACGCCATTACTCCAAATGTCCCCCCCTTCCTTCTTCTTTCCCCAGCTTTATATACTGAGCATGATGTCATATGGTATGGAATATCCCTTTGGTCAGTTTGGGTCAGCTGTCCTGGCTGTGTCCCCTCCCAGCTTCTTGTGCACCTGGCAGAGCACAGGGAGCTGAAAAAGTCCTTGACCAGTGTAACTGCTACTTAGCAACAACTAAAACATCTCCACATTATCACCACTGTTTCCAGCAAAACTCCAAAACATAGCCCCATACTAGCTACTATGAAGAAATTTAACTCTATCCCAGCTGAAACCAGGACAGTATCCACCCCTTATTCCATACCATTTACATCATGCTCAGGTTCCACACTTTCCAATACAACCTCACTAACCTCCACCCCCTCTTCCCATCCTTTGATAAAATACATGGATATCATTTAGTCCACGGCTTTGGTCTCCATCTGTTCTTGTGGTCACTCAGGACAGGAGAGGTGGTGTGTTGCATGGAGTTACTGGGCACCAAAGCCAGCTCAGGTCGGGTCACTGCTGCACTTGCACTGCTTCTTGAAAGGCTTGTCCCCCATTGGTTTGGGTGGTTCCTGCTGTAGTAATTCCTATAACATGCAAGTCAAATCACAGGTTACAACAATTCTCTATCCCAGCTGAAACCAGGACACTTGGCTATGCACTTTATCACCCCATTCTCAGCATCTACTGAAGCGGGACTTTTGCTTTGATCTGTGTCACAGCTCTCCTCAATGATATAGTCGTAAAACAAGTGCTTCTCTCTCTCATTTCCCTTCTCTGGCCTTCAACTTCTGTTTTTCCAGGCTTACATATTTAATTGTTATGGCTTAGCAGAAAATTCCAAAAATTCCATTTTCTTTGGGATATCAGTCCTTCTCAAATTATGTCTATTTAAACTAGAAAACAGCCTGTGCCTTTGGTTCAGTCCGAACCTGTGAGCAAAGCAGGACTACAAGTGTGTGGGTGTAAAATGCACCTCGAAGAACTACAATTATTTCCCAGAAGCTTTTCTTCTGAAATAGACCAATACTGCTCACATCCGATCTCCATTTTGGATAACTCCAATCCAAATTTTTATGATTACCTAGTAGCAACCTGAGCACTTCAAGGAGGCATGAAGTTCATGCCGTGAAAGGCCGAAATCAGGACTCAGTAGACTGAATGACTATTAAGCAGGTATTCTTTATTGCAGCACTGGATGCGCAGGGGATCACGCCTCCTAACGTCCGTACCTGCACAGGGTTAGTTGCATAACTTATACAAGCTTTACATACGTATTCATTAGCCTTCCGTGAAAGGATTTAAATATTCATTACTTTCCAAGAACTCATTATCATATGCAAATGTCCTTTGCGCATGCCTGTTGGTGTCTCCGGGTGGTCGTCAGGGGTCTCTGGATGAAGGATATACTCTTCCTCACTGTGTCCGCTAGTTAACTTTTGCTTTTGCACAAACTCAGTTCTGAGATCATGTATATACTGTCCTTGAGGGATAGTCTGTTCTGGTTTAGTGATTGCTCTGCAGTTCCTTATCTTTATGGTTCTGTACGTTTGCTTTTCTAAGGTTAAATGTCATCACTGTAAATTTGTTTAGGCACTTCTTGTCTTGAAGCCTTTCTGATTTCCCCAAAGCAACAAGTTGTAGTCACAACAGCTCTAACTCTATCAATCCCTCCTTTTCTTTTGAGGACTTGTAGCTTACCTGCTACAGTCCTCAATATAAGAACTTACTAAGTCTCAAATGGAGACTATTATAGAAGTGTTTTGCAGGGATGAATGTCACGGACTCCTGACAGATGTTCTGCAGAAGAACTTTATTGTCAGCTTTTCACTGCTTATATATCTTTTTGACACATTCCTCACGCGATCATGTGCACAATTTCTGTTATTCGTCAGCTAGCTCTAAGCACATGCCTTATGCTACATTCTAATAGGCTGTTCTATTTTCTCTAGCTTATTTGTTTTGGCTTACTTAAATCTTTCTTGGCATTCCCACGCTCCTGTCTCTGTTTTTTACTGCCGCATTGCTTCAGTTCAAGGATGTGTCAAACAGTGCTAAGTTACTTGCAAATTCATCCCCCACATCTCCCCCGTTTTTATTTTGTATTAGCCACACATTTTTTACTGTTCTCTCTATTAATCACTGCAAGCACTGACAAGAGAATGGCAAAATTAAAAGCAAAATTAGGAATATTATTAGAAATACTATAGCCGTTTTTACTATTTCCTTGAACCATCCTGTGATTCCCCATCCAGTCAAGCATGAGTCCCCACAAAACATGTTGTAAAGGGATTATCCGCACTGGCTGAGGACAGGCATATTGACTCCTGTCCCGTTAAGTTTGCGAAAGTAACCCAGACATTTTTTCATGGTTGGACAGAGACCCACGAATGGCAGATGCTGATGATGGCGAGGAAGGTGATGAGGCCGCAAGCCATGGTTTCACTCCTTTTGCTGGAATCCATCGGGGACTGCAACCTGTGGAGACACAACCATATCCTCTCCCCCAAGTTATTAGCGGATGAGGGCCTTCCCACAGGCCCATGTTTAGATTTTTTATCATTACTAAGGGCTGTTCTGAATGTTCAATAGACGTTGAACCACGTTGAACCACGTCCACCACGTATTGGGAGTCAGAGGGGCGGTAGGCCAGAATTGAAAGGCCATTATGACTGCGTGCAGCTCCACTATTTCTGGTGAGCCGCGGAGAATCTCACCTTCATGCTTCCAGACTCCGTTCTCTTCCCACGTTACCACTGCTTTGCCTGACTTCCCTGATCCATCAGTAAATACCGTACAGCCATCGACCTGCTGTCTTTGACACAATGGTCGATTTTCTATTTTAACATTATAATAAAAGGTAAACATCTTGTGTGGGGGAAGATGGGTATCTAGCTTTCCACTAAAGCCTGTTAAGGCTAATTGTAACTCTAGGCTATTTTGAATACTCCAGGTAAGATAAGTTTTTACGATAGGTAACACAGTAAGTGTTGGTTCTTCCCCTGCAAGTTCTACTATTCTCTCCCGTCCCTTTTTAATAAGGTCAGCAAACATTTCTATTTGTGTGGCAATGGTCTTGGTAGGTTGGTGGGGTAAAAAGACCCATTCTAGAATAATGAGAGGGTCATTATGTCATGGATCCCACTGTCCCATTATAGCAAGAGGCTGCTCCTCTTGGTTACAGACAAACAGTGTGAGTGGGACGGCATTGTTGATTCGACAGTTTGTCGTTGATTATCTGTAGTGCTTGTTGTGCCTCTGGTGTCCAACTTCATGGTGCGTTTATATCGGTGTCTCCTTTTAACAGGTCAAACGGGAGTAAGAGTGGCATTGTCAATGCTGCATTGGGTTCGAATCCAATAAATATTAGCTAATGGTTTCTGTACATCATTTAAGGTCTGAATATTGGCGGTTATTCCCACGTTTTGAGGCTGGATGGTTTGTTCCAAAATTTTCCATCCTAAATACCTCCACCGAGGTTCTGTCTGTATCTTTTCAGGGGCTATCTGAAGTCCTGCATCCTGCAGTGCTTGCTTTAAGGCCTGAAGGGGCCTCTTCGAGCACAGTACGAATTGGCCCCGCTAACAATAGATCGTCCATGTAATGGTACATGGAAATATTTGGATAACATTGTCTAATTGGCTGAATTGCCTTTGCAACATATGACTGACACATTGTTGGGGAGTTTTTCATTCCCTGAGGGAGTACAGTCCAGTGATATCGATCCATTGGCTCCCCCTTATTAAGTTTTGGCACTGAAAAAGCAAATTTTGGAGCATCGTCAGGGTACAATGGGATGGTAAAAAAGCAGTCTTTCAGAGCGACAATGATTCTTTTCCAATTGGATGGAATCATTGTAGGTGATGGTAGGCCGGATTGTAACGAGCCCATATCCTCTATGACTGTGTTTATTTGCCGTAAACCATGCAACAATCTCCATTTTCCACTTTTCGTTTTGATTACAAATACTGGGGAATTCCATGGACTGTTTGTTGGTACTATGTGTCCTTGCGCAAGCTGGTCCTGGACCAGCTCCTGTAGGGCTGCGACCTTTTCCTGGGTAAGCGGCCATTGATCCACCCATACAAGGGTCTCTCTTGCCCATTTGAGGTGGCGCGGCGGTCGCACCTCAATGGCCGCTACCGAAAATTTTCAGGGGTGGAGATAGTAAATTTGCACTGTCCCATCACATCACATCCCAACAGGCTGATGGAAATCGGTGTGATATAAGGATGAACAGCGCATGTCGTTCCCTCTTGGGTCTTTATCGTGAGGATTGTAGAACTTTGAAATGTACTGGACAGGCCTCCGACTCCTACTAATCTGCTATCTGGGGATGTTGTAGGCCATGTGGAAGGCCAATCTTTGGCCGCGATAACTGTAACATCTGCGCCTGTATCTACTAGTGTCATGGTTTTAGCTGGGATAGAGTTAATTTTCTTCACTCTAGCTGGTATAGTGCTGTGCTTTGAAATTAGCATGGAAAAAAAAACCTGTTGAGGTAACACACAGATGTTTAGGCTGTTGCTGGGTAGCGCTTATACTAGTCAAGGACATGTCTAGCCTCCCATGCTCTGCTGGGTGCACAAGAAGCTGGGAGGGGAGGGGGCACAGCTAAGAGAGCGGATTCAAACTGACCAAAGGGATATTCCATATCATGTAACGTCATGCCCATTATGCTACCTGGGAGGGGCTGGCCGGGGGAGGGGGGAGCAAGCGCGGCTCGGGGTCGGGCAGCGTCGGTCGGCGGGTGGTGAGCGGTTGTATCGTTCGTGTTTCCGTGGTTTTTTTTTCCTGTTTTCCCTTTCCCTTCCTTTTCCCTTTTATTATATTAACATTATTGTCATTATTATCATAATCATTTATCATTATCATTTTATTGTAATCATTAAACTGTGCTTATCTCAACCCACAAGTTGGGGTTCTTTTGCTCGTCCGATTCTCTTCCCCATCCCACAGGGGTGGGGGGGTGAGCGAGCGGCTGCGTGGTGGTCAGTTGCCAGCTGAGGCTGAACCACGACAACTAGCATCGTGCATTGGCTCGTCTGTGGCTGCTCGGTAGGATTCCACAGGGTTACATGTATGGTTGGATGATGTCACGTGATATCTGACGTCCAAAAAACAGCTGGTTGCCCTGTTGATCCACACCCAGCAGAGCCACGGCTTGTTTCACTGGCTATAGGTACTATTGCTCGAAAAAGTATTAATTGCGCAATCTGGGTTCCTTTTGGAGCTGACAGTGGTGGGGCCGGTGTCCAAACCATAGCTTGTATTTGGCCACTATAATCAACATCAATTACTCCGGGGAGGAAAAACAGGCCTGTCATGGTGGTACTGAAACGACCTAGCAACAGTGCACTACACCCTCCCCCAATTGGCCCCTTCACATTCAATGGAATGTGATGTACATGTGTGTCCCAGAGAGGTGAATCTTCTACTGTGGCAACATCCAGTCCAGCACTCCCTCGGGTGCTGGTGGAGAGGGCGCCCACGGTGGTAAGGGGGATGGTTGCATTCCAGGTGGAGTTGGAGATAGTGCAACCATCACATGTGATGCTGTTCCCATCGGGGGACCCTGCTTTGATTCTTGTGATGAGGCTTCTTTTTGTTCTGTTCCTAATTCCCGTTGTCCTCCAGATAATTCATATCCAAGGTAGGTTACTTGTTGCTGCACCATCCGCGCTTTCTGTTGAGAGACTCGATACCCATTTAGTCCCAAAAAGTTTAACAAACTCCATTGTATACAATCAGGTTTTGTTTCAGTTGCTATTAGTAAGTCATCCACATACTGTAAAAGGACTCCCTCCCTGGAGGGAGGATCCCACGTTTCAAGTTCTCGTGCTAATTGATTTGCAAAGATTGTTGGACTATTTTTAAAACCTTGGAGTAACACTGTTCAGGTAAGCTGGGTTTTCCTACCACTGGTAGGGCTTTCCCATTCAAATGCAAATAAATTTTGACTTCCTTTGGCTAAAGGCAAACGGAATGTCATGGTTCAGCCCCAGTCAGCAACTAAACACCATGCAGCCGCTCACTCACTCCCCCCACCCCTCTGAGATGGGGGAGAGAATTGGAAGAGCAAAAGAAAAAAACGAAAACTCGTGGGTTGAGATAAGCACAGTTTACTAATTAGAATAAAATAATGATAATAATTATAATAATTATAATAATATTGATTATGATGATAATAACAATAATGATAATATAATAAAAAGGAAAAGGGAAAAAGAGGAAAAAACCCAGAAACACAAATGATACGACGACTCACCACCCGCCGACTGACGCTGTCTGTCCCTGAGCCGCGATTGCTGCCTCCCTCCCCCAGCCAGCTCCTCCCAGGTAACATACTGGGCATGACGTTACATGATATGGAATATCCCCTTTGGCCAGTTTGAATCCGCTCTCTTAGCTGTTCCCCCTCCCCTCCCGGCTTCTTGTGCACCTGGAAGAGCACGGGAAGCTAGAAGAGTCCTTGTCTAGTATAAGCACTACTCAGCAGCAACCAAAATATCGGTGTGTTATCAACATTGTTTTCATACTAAGTCCACTATGCCAGCTGCAGTGAAGAAAATTAACTCTATCCCAGCTAGGACCATGACACAGAAGAATGTGTCTTTTAAATCTTATACTGTAAACGATGCTTGATTATCCTGTAATTTCATAAGTAAGGTATAATGGTTAGCTACCACAGGGTCGCAGCCTCCTTTGGGCACATCTACCTGCTCTGGCATGGGGTCCTCCACGACCTGCAGAGTGGATATCTGCTCCACCATTAACCTCCATGGGCTGCAGGGGGACAGCCTGCTTCACTGTGGTCTTCACCAGGGGCTGCAGGGGAATCTCTGCTCCAGTGCCTGGAGCACCTCCTCTCCCTCCTTCTTCTTCACTGACCTTGGTGTCTGCAGGTTTGTTTCTCTCACATATTCTCACTCCTCTCCCAGCTGCTGCTGTATAGCAGTTTTTCCCCCTTCTTAAATATGTTATCCCAGAGGCACTACCACCATCACTGATTGGCTCAGCCTTGGCCAGTGGTGGGTCTGTCTTGGAGCCGGCTGACACTGGCTCTATCAGACATGGAGGAAGCTTCTAGCAGCTTCTCACAGAAGCCACCCCTGTACCCCCCCTTCCCTCCCCCCCACCACTACCAAAACCTTGCCATGTAAACCCAATACAGTGCTAATGCAGTACACTCTGAGAGCTCCACCTTGAGATTCATAACATCCCTTTATACATCTTGCTTCACTTGACACAAAGAATGCATAGCACTTCTTTTGCTTTTGGAGGTGTGAGGTCTTGGGGAGAAAAAACAACATAGGTAGCTTAAACTAATGGTCCAAATAAAACTCATCTCAGGTATGGGATGAAACTAAAGGTAACTATGTATGTATTTTGCCTGTTCTCCCAACAAGCAATGAATTAATGTAAAAAGGGAACAGGCTGTTTGTCGGTCCAAGCATGTCCTCGCAAAGGATGAAAATACTGACTTCAGATACCTCTGAGGCACTGAATTCCCAAGCAACGCAAACAATCTTATTAGGGCTATATAAGAAGGGCCTAGGATAACTCTGAATACTATCAAGATGATAATTAACAGAAATTGATCCTGGACAGACTTCGAAGAGTCTGACAATCTTCCATTCAACTTGAACAGTCGATAAGGACCTGCAATAACGACTAAGACGGGACAAACATGAAGTCAAGAACCTAGTCCGCTTAAATAGAATCATAGAATCATTTAGGTTGGAAAAGACCATTAAGATCATCAAGTCCAACCATTAACTTAACACTGCCAAGTCCACCTCTAAACCATGTCCCTAAGTGACACATCTACACATGTTTTAAATACCTCCAGGGATGGTGACTCAACCACTTCCCTGGACAGCCTTGTGACTTTACAAATCTTCATGTTCTTGTCTGGATTCCTGATTGTGATAGCCTGCTGCTCAGAGTGAGAACCACCACCTTTTTTTCTCTAACAATGTTGCCACCACAAGAAAACTGGAGACACCTTACTAAACTCACCATCCTTTTGAACAAAATGCAGCTGAAACTCTGCACCTTCTCTTTCAGCAACTATCTGAGAGCAGTTCTACAAAGTATTCAGTGTCATTGCCTATAAAAGGATGGGTGTGGGGATTTAAGTTTGATGTGTAGCTAGTGCCCCAAAAACATGAGACAATAAATGTTTGAGGAAATGTGTTTTGATATGCTAAAAATGTTCCTTTTCAAAACAAAGACAATCATATCAATAAAGTATCTTATTTACAGACTTTCATTCAGTCTTTAAGTGCTTCAGGAGCTTTAGAAGTGAAACAAATTTATTTTTTGTGGAAACTGAAACACAGAAATTTCCAGCAATGTCCTTAATGTCACAAATCCTAGGGGGCAAAAGCACTAGGAATAGAATGTAATACCCTACTCACTGACTCCACTAGCTTTACCATGTGTTACAAGCTATTTTATATCATTTTCACACTGAACTAGGCCCAGAGAGGGAAGGAGAGGGGGGAGAAAAATGCATCAGAATCTGTCAGAACGCTGGAGAGGGGGAAGCTACATCATATGTGTTAGGTATTTCTGGACTGCTTCTCACCATAACATAGGCTTTATGGATCTAAACGTAACAGAAATTTGGATGGAATGATAAGCAAATTTTTGCTACTACAAACAATGGAAAGAAGAGTAGTAGGATAGAGAATTTTTCTGATTTCCTTTCCTCATATACAGATTTTAACAATAAGAGCAGCAGTAGCATAGCTATAAAATCACCTGTGTGAGCTGAGAAAGGTGAATGAGACCAAGGCAGAGCTGGAGACTGGCCACTGCCCATCAAACTCTTCCTGTTACTTGTTCTATAACTGTGGCAAAAGGAGACGAAAGAAGACATTAGCATCAGAAAAACAGCACGTACCACATACGGACATTTTGAGATTTTGTTACTTTGTTCCTTCACTTCCCAGTCTCCTATTAAAAATCAGAGCTTTTTTTTTTGTAGGACTCGTTCATGTCCAGGATGTCTATGATAACACTGGATAATGGAAAAGACAGTAGTTTACAAAGAAAATGCACCATGGATACTTTTCAGGCTTCCACATTTGCTGTTCTGTGCAAAGACCAACATTCCCCTGTAGAGTCATTTACAAAATGGTCTTCCCTGTCTGCAGCTTGTTTCTCTGCCATACACTTTTACTAATATATAAAAATATACAAGCT
Organism: Phalacrocorax aristotelis; assembly: GCF_949628215.1. NCBI lineage: Eukaryota > Metazoa > Chordata > Aves > Suliformes > Phalacrocoracidae > Phalacrocorax > Phalacrocorax aristotelis. Next base: position 25,176,125 of record NC_134310.1, read on the forward strand.
GTCCTGGTTTTGGCTGGGATAGAGTTAATCTTCTTTCTAGTAGCTGGTATAGTGCTGTGTTTTGGATTTAGGATGTGAATAACGTTGATAACACACTGATGTTTTAGTTACAGTTGAGCAGTGCTTACACAGAGTCAAGGCCTTTTCTTGCTTCTCACCCCACCCCACAAGTGAGTAGGCTGGGAGTGCACAAGAAGTTGGGAGGTGACACAGCTGGGACAGCTGACCCCAACTGACCAAAGGGGTATTCCATACCATATGACATCATGCTCAGCATATAAACTAGGGGAAAAAGTGGCCAGGGGTGCGCTGCTTGGTAACCAGCTGGGTATCAGTCAGCGGGTGGTAAGCAACTGCATTGTGCATCACTTGTTTTGTATATTCTTTTCTCATTATTATTATTTTCCCTTTATTTTCTGTCCTATTAAATTGTCTTTACCTCAACCCACAAGTTTTACCTTTTTTTGTTCAGTTTTCTCCCACATCCCATTGTGGGGGAGCGAGCGAACGGCTGTGTGGTGTTTAGCTGACTGCCGGGTTAAACCACAACACAAGCATAATGTGAAAAACAATCTCAGTTTAGAATCACTGCTTGTTGCTGTACGCTTCTATGGGAGAACTTATCTTGGGCCGCATATCTCCGGGACACAGGGCTCTACCCACCCTGGGGAGAGTGATGCACAGACATCAATATGATGGATACAAAATGTCCGTTTATTTGGCTGCGTCACACGCTTATATAGCTCTTGCGCTTCCTGTTCCTGCCACTCCTATGGGGAGGAGTCTATCTTTCCGTCACATCCCGTGATCTTCCGGTCGCCGATCCCTGTCTATTCCCCTACATCTCCCCCTCCCCATGCTACGAAAAATTCTACAAATCTACTTGCGTAAGCGGATACATATTGCGATCAGGTCTATATTCATGTAACTCTCGCAGGCGCTCTTTGATTTGTCTTATAACACAGCATAACAATGGCAGCCCACAAGTAACCATGGTTACTACACACAACAAGATCCCCCCAATTATTACTATCCAATCCCAGTTCATATCTCTCTTTTGCCGCCCTTCCTCAGTGTTGCTCTCGTTGCAATATTGCTTGCGATCTTGTCAAGGAGCTCATTTCTTTTCCCAATGGCACGGCTAGCATGAGGATCCATGTCAGCAGACCCTGCAAAGAGACAACTCAGAAAGGGATTATTCATTGTACATCCTTGCACAGTTCTGCTTTCACACACTTTGCAGGCACCCATTCTATGCGCCCTTCATTCTCAACCGCAGCGTAGCCCCTCCCCAGGCATCTCAGTTTCCATCCTCTCTCCCATTGCTCACTGCCTGGGAACCTTACTCGTACCTGCGGATAGCGCTCGCCTGCTTGAGCTTTGCCAAAATGCTTCTCCACTGCTGTAACTTGCTCCTGCCCGCGTATAAAATGATTAAGCGAATATAATGCACGCATTAAAATAGTTTGCTGAGCTGCTACGGGTATAGCTCCCTTATACCCCTCCCCCTCCCCAAGCTGTATTATTTTTGCTTTCAAGGTGCGATGAGCGCGTTCTACTATTGCCTGCCCCGTGCTATTGTAAGCAATGCCGTGTTTTAATACAATATTCCAAGCTTTACACCATTCTTCGGTTCTTCGAGCCCGAAAGCACGGTCCATTATCTGTTTTTATCTCGGTAGGCTTTCCAAGCCACGCCATTACCGTGGTCCAATGCGCAGTCAAATGCGTTGCGGTCTGCTTCCGATGTTGAGTAGCCATGATGACTCCACTATATGTATCAACTGTAATTGCCAGGTGCCGTCCGGGGGCCAACTGTGGACATTCAGTAAAGTCAGTCTGCCAGATAGCATTTGCTTCCAGTCCTCGAGGGTTGACTCCTGCCTCCCACAATGGCGAGTGCTGACAGTAAGGACAGGTGGCTACTACTTCTCTTGCTGCTCTTATTGAGATGCCACACTCCTTTGCCAAGGCTTTAGCACCCAGGTGCAGTTGTTCATGCAGTTTCTTTGCCTCCGCCAATGTCCAGACTCCCGCGGCTGCCTCATCAGCCATGCGATTCCCCTCAATCAGTGGTCCAGGCCCCGTCTGATGACTGCGAATGTGAATTACTGTCACAGTTGCTCCTCGCTGCGATAAAGCAACCTCTAGCATCAAGGCAATTTCCGTGTGTGGTACACCCTCTCGTTTCATGGACATGACTAATTTATACACGTATAAGGAGTCCGTGCACACATTTATATGCCGATCTATATCCTTTCGCAGGGCCATCTCTAGCGCTTTCGCCTCCAGCCACTGCACACTTTTACCCTGCTCTTCATACGTCTGGCGCATCCAACTATTCTCTTGTTTCCACACTACCGCCGCTCTGTTCGTCTTCGAGGAAGCGTCTGTGAAATATGTCGGTCCTGGGTGAGGGGCATCCAAAACTCTACTATCCACACTTAAATCCACCACTTTGGCTGTCTCGGCCCACCTCTGTACCGTGCCTGTGACGATTTTCCCTGGGTATGAGTATACTGCCAATTGTACATCCTCTTCACTCTCTACCACCTTCCGCCATTTCTCCCCATTCCACGGCACTGTCAGCTTATCTGGCTCCTTCCCAAAGATTCCCTTGCTTTCCCGTCGCAGACGCCAAATCATTCCCCCGGCTACCTTGACTTTTGTGGAGAATGCATCCTTGGGAACCTTCTGATATACCCATCGCAGTGGTTTTTCTTCCCCCGCCCGTATTTGATATAGCAATCCTAACCCACCACTGGCGGTCAGAATCCAACCTGCAATTAATTCCTCCTGAGGGTCCCACCGCCATACTCCTTCCTTTTGCATTCGACGCTCTATCATCTGCAACTGCTGGACTGCCTCAGGGTCTAAACTCCTGGGCTCCCATGGGTCGGTCCCTTTCAGCAACGCATAGAAAGGTTGCATCCCCTCACCGGTGACGCGCACGAATGTCCGCAACCACTGCAGTGCTCCTACCAGCTTCTGTACATCGTGTAAATTTTTAACCTTAGGTGTAAGTTCAATAGGCTGAGCTTGTATGGAATCCCCTTGTATTCTAGCACCCAGAAAGCCACACACTGGTCCTCGCTGTACCTTTGCCTCAGCTACCTTGAGGCCCTGTCCCGCAAGGCCCCTTTGGGTGTCTGAAAAGACTTGTTCACACAACGCCTGGGTGGGCGCAGCTATGAGGACGTCATCCATGTAGTGGATCACGTAGATTCTCTCCTGATACTGCTGCCTTACTTGCTGCAATGCAGAAGCCACATACCTCTGGCAGATCGCTGGAGAATTTTTCATCCCCTGCGGAAGTACTGTCCACTGCCATCTACTACCTGGTTCTGCGCAGTTCACCGCGGGCAGAGTAAAGGCAAATCTCTTTCTATCATCTGGATGTAGCGGAATGCTGAAGAAGCAGTCTTTGATATCTAAAACAATGACTCGCCATCCTTTCGGGACAGCACTCAGATCTGGTAGGCCAGGTTGGAGAGGCCCCATGTCCTCCATTTGCTGATTTACTGCTCTAAGGTCATGCAGCATCCTCCATTGGTTTTTATCGTTCTTTTTTATAGCAAATATAGGGGTGTTCCACGGGCTCATCGAGGGCTCTAGGTGCCCTGCTTCGTGCTCTCGTTTTACTATAGCTCTTACAGCCTCTGTTTTCTCTGTTGTCAGGGGCCACTGCTCCACCCAGACGGGCTGTTCGGTTTTCCACACTAACTTGTGGTGACGAAACCTCTCTGAGGCAGTGGCCCTTATGCTAAATTTTTCAACCCGATCCCCATCTGGGCAAGGGCGTCTCGCCCTAACAAGGGGCTTGCTACCCCATCTGCTACTAGTATGGTCACTACGGCCGTGAGGAGCTTCCCTGCCTCCTCGTCCATGACTTCGAGTTTCACAGGGCAAGTACTAGTCCTCGTCTGTTGTTCTCCTCCTACCCCTATTATACGTTTTCCCATGGCAAGGGGCCAAGTTGGTGGCCACCGTTCGAGTGGCATCACTGTGACATCTGCCCCGGTATCCACTAACATTCCCAGGCATATCCGTGCCGGGCAACTCGGCTCTTGCGGGGTAATCATCACTGCTGCCATGGGTCTCTCGTTACAGCCTATGACCAAGGCCACGCGGGGGCTGTAACCTGCAAATCTTGCTGGTTCTGCTCCCCTGCCTGAAGTTTCACTCCCCCTTGGCCCGCTACGGTGGGCCAAGCTTCTGGCGCTGGCACCATGATGGGGGCCATTTGACTCACAGGAGGCGCGAATCCCCCTCGCTTCGCCCTCCTTTGGCCGTTTCCCGGCTTTGTGGTTGGACAATCTCTTGCCAGGTGTCCTGGCTTCCCACACACCCAGCACCTCCCTACTGGGCGTGCTCCTCCTCCATTACGTCCTCCCCTTTCCGCTAACGGGCACCCAGCTTTAAAGTGCCCTTGCCGTCCACACAAGTGACATCTCGGCCCCACCCCGGCCGCTTGCACCATCACCCTTTCTTCGCTTCCACAGTCAGGGTTCTGGCAGACGTGCGCTCCCGCACTGCCATGCTGATTCAACGCCTCCTGGCGCAAGACATGCCTGATGGTTTGACCCAACGGCGCCCCTACCGCCAGGGTGCGGAGGATATCTTGTGTTTGCGGATTTGCTTGATTTCGGAGGCAATCCAATAAGGACTGCCTCCTTGGCTGCTGGTGGCAATTCTGATTCTATAATAGCCTTCTGCAACCTGTCACAAAACATTGTAAAAGGCTCAGCTAGTCCTTGCTGTATCTTTTGCCAAGGTTCTGCTTTTTTCTCATACCTGCCCACTTCGCTATACGCTTTGCGGGAACTCTGTTACCGCTTGCAGCTCCCTGCCCCTCCTCCAGGAGCTATCCGGACAGGGAATATCCCGGGCATCTCTATCCTTACTCCATCGAGGCTACAATCTCTGGCTATCAGCCGCCAGTTAGGTAACTCGACTGACTGTCGCTGGGGCGCCCCCTTCGTTAAGAGTCCTGTCTGCCGCCGAGTTACTTCCCCTAGTGCGCGCATAACCTGCTGCAGCTGCCGCAACACGTCCTCCGGGGACCCCTCCGGAGCTGCAGCGCCCCGGACGTCCTTTTTTGATGGTCCCTCTCCTCCCTCCTTCTGACTGGTCCTCCGAGTCTCTGCTGCCTTATGCCTCTTTTTTGCGCGCTGCAGGCAAGCTGCCCCCTCTTCCCACATGTGGGCATCGGTTTCTCCCCCAATTTCTGATTCGCTGCTACTCGAGGTTGTTCTATACCCACCCTGTCCTCCCCTCCAGGCACCCCAATCCCCCTCCTCGTCCGACTCCCATCTCAAGGGTTGCCCCAGGAGCCAGTCTCGAGGGTCGGGCAGAGGGCGGTGCCGCTGCCGGCGCTGCTTCCGGCGCTGATCATCTTTCTCCTTCCGCTCCGTCACTCCCGCTGCGTCTCCCTCCCCGCGCGCAGGTACCCGCGCCTGCGCCAAATCGTCCCGGGGTATGCAGAGGGGCATTCCAAAGGTCCTGCTGGCTCAACAGGGAACACCGCCGCTTCCCGATCCACCTCCTTGGGAGCCTCAGACTGAGTCGCTGGCCAGGCTACTCCGTCCGAACTCTCCCCTTCTTTCCCATCCCCCGCGATGCTTGCCCCTGTCTGCGTCCCCACTGCCCCTCCTGGGTCTATTTCCGGGCTACTGTCGCCTGTAGCACCGTGCAGGCACCGCCGCGCCTGCCGCCACGTCTCCTGATCATCCCGAGCTTTCAATAGTAACCGGTGTATCTTTCCCCAGAGCTGTATGTACTGGGTTTTTCCCATCATAGCCCTTTCGGCTAACTCCTCTTTAATTCTCACCCACTTATCCTTATTAAATATGTCTGCGGGACTTCGTATGAGCCCCTGCGTAATCATCCATTGGATGGCCTTTGAGGTAGGCGCCTTCGATATCGAAGTACCATATTCCTTCCCCAATCCCTTCAGTACCTTTACGACTGAATCCATGGCGCGCCCGCCGACCTGCGGCTCCCCGTCCCGCCCCTGCGTGCCCCAAGCTATCTTTTCCCCCCGGCGAACTTGCCATGCCGCCCCGCCGATCACGTCAGGGTCACCACTTGTAGCTGTACGCTTCTACGGGAGAACTTATCTTGGGCCGCATATCTCCGGGACACAGGGCTCTACCCACCCTGGGGACAGTGATGCACAGACATCAATATGATGGATACAAAATGTCCGTTTATTTGGCTGCGTCACACGCTTATATTGCTCTTGCGCTTCCTGTTCCTGCCACTCCTATGGGGAGGAGTCTGTCTTTCCGTCACAGCCCGTGATCTTCCGGTCGCCGATCCCTGTCTATTCCCCTACAACTGCTCAATGATTAAACCTATTTCTGTTGCATGAACTGTAGCTGCAAAACACATGCCATGAAGAGCAATGATTTATCAATCTGAGAATGATACAATGATTACAAATCATCTGTGCCTTTTGTCAATGGAACAGATGATGAATGCATTTTTTTATTCATACATTTTTCATCTGCAAAGCCAGTAATTTCCCATATCACAAGATAATTAGGCAAGATAAATAGTAAATTAACACATTTATTAAACTTGGTAAAGGAGACATTTTTCTTAAACACACCATACCATTTTAAAATATTTGTTGGCATAGGTGTTTTTCTTTTTTTCTCTTTCCACTATAATTAATATTCTCACAAATATAAATCCCCAACACTGCAAACATTCATGCACAATGAAAATAGTATCTTGAAGCCAAACAGACTATAACTGTGTATAAACTTAAGTGCATATGTAAGTAAATGACTGCCTTGTAATTCCCTTTTACATTAAAATTCAAACTTTCTATTCTTCAGGTGAAGATAATGCAATCCTTTTTACAAATCATTATCAAAGAAAGATCTCTAATTCAAGTTATCTCTTTTTTTTTGTTATTTAAAATAATTATTTCTGGGGACTAGGATGACATTACCTTCAATACCAAGATCTTACATAATGAGAAAACTTCCCCCAACTGCCATTTTAAAAAATTTTTGCTATTTACTCAGATGTGGCTGCAGCTGTATGAAGAATTTATCATTTAATCACACTCAAGTGAAATGTTCTACTGAGAAACAGAAAATAAAAAATATGAAGTCTCCTCTATTTGTCTTACTAGTAAGGTAAGATGTAAATCACTGCATGAAAGGATAGATCCATCCTAGAGCTCTAGCTCTAGATTAGTTTTTTCAGTTCTGTTTCACAAAGATTTTGAAACGTTTTCCATCCTGTATAACACATGAAACATAACTCCTCCCCCAGAATAGCGCTATTATAGATGAGGCTCTTTGTGGGTGAAAAAAATTTCCAGGGAATACTGAAAGATGTTCTAAGCTGCTAGAACTCTGCAAATGTGAAGCAGGGTTCCACTAAGGAGGTAGCAAAGCATTACTAGCCAAATTGTATTTAGCCTTGAAACAGCAATCTTCTATATACAAAAGAATCTCAGAAGTTAAAGCAAGCCATTCTACAAACAAAATCATTTTCCCTAGATCTCAGAATCATAGAATCATAGAATCATAGAATCATTAAGGTTGGAAAAGATCTGTAGGATCATCAAGTCCAACCGTCAACCCAACACTACCATGTCTCATAAACTATGCCCTGAAGTGCCACATCTACACGGTGTTTGAACACCTCCAAGGATGGTGACTCTACCACCTCTCTGGGCAGCCTGTTCCAATGCCTGACCACTCTTTCAGTAAAGAAATTTTTCCTAATATCCAATCTAAACCTCCCCGACACAGCTTGAAGCCATTTCCTCTCATTCTATTGCTAGTGACCTGGGAGAGGAGACCAGCACCCACCTTGCTACAACCTCCTTTGAGGTAGTTGTAGAGATCAATAAGGTCTCCCCTCAGCCTCCTCTTCTCCAGACTAAACAACCCCAGTTCCCTCAACCTCTCCTCATAAGACTGCTCTCCAGACCCTTCACCAGCTTTGTTGCCCTTCTCTGGACACGCTCCAGCAACTCAGTGTCCCTCTTGTAGTAAGTGGCTCAAAACTGAACACAATATTCAAGGTGTGGCCTCACCAGTGCTGAGTAGAGGGGCACGATTCTCTATACATGTGTCGTGGTTGAGCCCCAGTCAGCAACTAAACACCACGCAGCCGCTCACTCAGTCCCCCCACCCCTTTGAGATGGGGAGAGAATCGGAAGGGCCAAAGTAAAAAAACTCATAGGTTGAGATAAGAACAGTTTAATAATTAAAACAGTAATAATAATAATAATATAATGACAAGGGAAATAATGAGAGAGAGGTGAAACCTCTGGAGGAGGAAAAAACCCCAAACAACAAGTGATGCAACCGCTCACTATCTGCCAACCAAAGCTGCTAGTCCCTGAGCCACAATCGCTGGCTCCCCATGCCAACTCACCACAGTTAATATAGTGGGCATGACATCATATGATATGGAATACCCCTTTGGCCAGTTTGGATCAGCTGTCTTGTCTGTGCCCCATCCCCTCCCGGCTCCTTGTGCACCTGGCAGAGCATGGGAAGCTAGAAAAATCTTTGACTAGTACAAGCGCTACCCAGGAATAACTAAAACATCTGTGTGTTATCAATATTATTTTCATACTAAGCCCAAAACACAGCACTATACCAGCTACAGTGAAGAAAATTAACTCTATCGCTAAAACCATGAGAACATATCAAGTAACTTTCCCCTTCTATTGTCTTCATAAATATATTCTCCCATTCAAATCCGACAAGATAAACCAAGCCTTGAAAGAAATCCTCTTTGTCTGCAGGAAAGTTATAGCAGCACAGGAACAGTCTACAGGGATTGTACCTTAGGAAAACATAAACCTTAGTAAACCACAGAGCGCTACACCCACAAAATGCAATTCTCTAAGCCTTGGATTTCATGTTATGATCAGGTTGCATGGCACAGAGAAGAGACCAGCAAGCCAGACAGCAGATATAACACAGGATTTAGAGCACTGAAAAAAAGGACAAAGAAAAAAATTATTTCCAAGGATAAGAAGAGAGTAGGAGAGAAAGAAAAAACCCAACATTTTTCAGTTACGTTCAACAATAATAAACAAACTTTGAGGTGCACACAGAACTTAAGCAGAATAGAAAGTTTACATTTTTTTGCCCTTTGTCGTCTTCTCTGTCCCAGGAAGATTCTACCTGGACTTTGTTGCCCACAACTTGGATCTTGGCTCACTACCTATCTGGAAGCAGTTTACATTACACCAGTATCAGCAGTGCCCTGGACCACTGGCACTGTTCCTTATCTTGGAATCCAATTAATAATTTCCTACTTGGTTACCAAATCCCTAAAAGACAGGTTCCGCCTTACCTCCTGCCCTCTGCCACTGACACTTCTGCACACTCACACCTGACTTCTCACTACGTCTCACTGCTGGGGAATTCCTCCTTCATCCCGGCTCTGGTATCAGGCCCAACATGCTAACCTCTGAGTCACTTCTCCAGCTGCTACATATGATCAACACTCCCCATGAGAAGTACTCATGATAAAACAGAGACACTACCTAAAAAGTGTTTTGCGCTGAACTGTGATAATCTCAAAGCAAGGGTTAACTACAGCTGCTGAAAGACACGATCCAGTTTCATGAAGCTTGATGAACTTGCTCCTTAAATAGCCGCAATTCTTCCTGTATCAGGCAAAAGCCATTTGGGCAGAGATGATGGAACTGCTAGATCGAAACCAGCAAAGCACAAGACAAAAGTACTAGTATGGCCATTAAAATAGAGCTACGCTCCACAAGCTCTTTGAAACACTAAGCAGAATAAAAACTTGAAGCAGAAATCCAGTTCTTCTAGTCATATACTCAGGACAGGCAGTACTTCATCCAGAGCTGAAATATTAAATACAGGTTTCCTGATAGAGTAATCAAGATATTGCAAAAGTAGCAAGAGGTATGCACTTAAATGGAAGCTTCTTCCTCAGAATGAGGGCTAATATGTGAGCAAATTACTGACAGTAAAGGTTAATTGCTTTTTTCCCCAAAAGAAAGTAGGGCAAGAAGGCTATCTTGACAGAGATTACCACTTGCCATGGTTTTCATGGGAAATTTGGCATCTGCTTTAATAATTTATAATGATCTCATTTCAACATCCTAAATTTTTAATATTTACACTTGTAATGAAGATGGATTTGGACTGCAAGCTATTATGACAGTTCATCACCTTTCACGGGCTATGCTGAGCACAGCACTACTCCACAACACAGCTTCTTAATTTTGGTATCAGTGTAATACAGTGGTTTAGCTGAAGGTAAAGATTAAAAGGGAACTCCCTATTTTAAGAGAGACTTCAAACAAAATGTCGTATTTGCTAATACAAGTACAGAGAAATTAAACTATTGCCATACCCAGAATGCAAAGCCTGATCATGTGGACACAAGAGAGATTAATAATGCAAGACGAGTGCTACTGTAAAGGCTCCAGGGATAGTAAAAAGTGGTTACAATTTCTCTGGTGTTAAATTTGCATAGCTGAAAACTACCTCAGGAGGAACATGCTGTCTGTAGCAAGACCTGAGATGTGGCCACTTTGTTTATACAGGAAAGTTTAGTTTAAGTTATATTTCAGTTATATTTAACTTGTTATGAAGCTAGCTAAACTATGACTTCATAGTTAGTTATTATCTTAATGAACAGCAACACTGTCTGCCAGACTATAACACACTGTCACAGATGGTGCTTGCCACTGGCTCTGTCCCCAGTTTGGGAGCTAGGCTGGTGCCCCACGGCATCTGCTGCTGATCTCAACACCAAGAAGCCAGACTCGGGCAAGGAGGTAGCTGGGGGATCTCCTGCTCACTCTTCCACCCAGAGCTGCAGTTAAGGTATAGAGCAAGAACCTTTTCCATGCTTACACTGAACATAACAGCCCATCTACTGGCAGCTTTTACCCAGTTTGGCCCTTAAAAAACTCAAACAAACAAGCAAACAAAACCAACAAACAAACAGGTCTTGTTCCAGCCATATTTCATTGGAAAAGCATTCATCCAGACTCAGGGACTACCCACAGCCAATTCCCCAGGCTGTTTCAGTACTGCAAGGGAGCCAAGCTGTGGAATGATTACTGGGGGTGAGATTACTGAGGTTGAAATTATTGAGGCTAAAGTTATATCCACATTTCATAAAAGTTAACTTCCAGGATGGAATGCGGTTGGCATGCTGGAAATTGGTTCAGTGATTGTCCCCTAAGCAACACCACCTGCACTCTTAGATGTTAGGAACACTGAGGGAGCTCAGTGTCCTAATCTAAGGGAGATAACTGGAGGAGGGAGTCAAGCGAAGGCTTCATGGCCAAACTCGTCCATAAATCACTGCAGATCTGGGGGCTGGACAGAACCATGGAACCATGCCTGGACATCATGCCCTGTGGGTGAACTTTGCTCATTATAACACTAAAACAACACCTCCATCCCAAAGTTACCTTCCTCCAAGGTACAACCACCCCTCACTGAGCGTGCGCACTTGTGGAATAATTGCTGGAGGTGACTTAGAAATTAAACTTACGTTTTTAGAAAAGGCACAGCATTGAAGAAGCTGTCAGGGTGAACTGCAGCTGATATGTGAGGAATCCATTCCACCCAAGTTCCCTAGTAACCTTAGATGTTGGCAATGCCAGGAGAACTTGGCGTACTGACTCTAAGAGGAGTTGTCTGGGGGGGTGGAGCGGTGTGGAGGCAACGCGGCCAGGTTCTGTGATAAATGGGAACTCAAAGTACCATGGAGATGGTAGGCTGCATATTTGCTACCCTGGGCTAACAGTCCATCATACTTTTGACAAAATGCTGTCCTTTTGGTGAACTTGGCTCATTATAATATCATTATAATACCAAAACACACCTCCATCCCAAAAGTTGCCCACCTCTAAGGTGTAACCACCCCTCACTGGGCATGTGCTTTGAATTTCTTCTATGCTTTTAAAAGTAAAGCGAGGAAATTTTACACCAATCATAATAAAGGTATGTATGATTAGAGTCACTCAAGCTCCACCTGAAAGATAAAAAACTAGTATAAAATGTGTGAAGAGAAAGAGGGTGTTGGGGAAGATACCATCATGTACCACACTGACTTCTGGGATCAGTTGATGGGCTGAGCAGCTCTTTCACCCCCTTCTGGGATGCCTTTGGGTAAGATCAAAACATCTGGTTATACCAACTGTTTCCCTGGGAAAACTTAGAAACCTCTCTATAGCTTCACTTTAAATCTCCAATGCTTCATATTTGCTTAATGCATTTGTAGCCTAGCAGTGTTATCCATCTTTTTAGTATTTGTGCGTCTTGTAACCAGCAATCTTATCACCGGTAATCCAAAGAACCTGTGTATCTGTTGCTTTAATAAATTGTACTATTCATTAATCTAGCCGTGATCGTTCTTGTTGAATGCTACCGGCCAGGGAATCTTCCAAATTAGTTACTAACAACAAATACTCTGATGAGCGGTTACTTCTACAGCCCTTAGAAAATAAACCGCTGACCAAGTCTGAGACTAAGACTGGACTTAGCCGCACCTAGACTCATCTCTGAGAAGGAGTTTAGAAAGCAAGGGGGTCCTGTCTGAACCTTGTGACTCAATGGTAGGGTCTCTCCCTAGCCACTCCTCAGACTCTTACCGTTAATGCAACAGTTCTGAATTTCTCTTAGTCTATACCTTTAAATCGAAGCAAGGAATTTCTACACTAATCAATAACAAAAGTATGTATGAGTAGAGTCACTCAAGCTCCACCTAAAACATAAAGTAGTATAAACATGACCCCGAGAGAGAGGGATGTTGGGGAACATACCATCGCCGACTACTGGGATCAGTCGACAGGCTGAACCTCTCTTCTCCCCCATAGGGACACCTTTTGGGTAAGACGCGAACACTTGGTTATACCAAGTGATCCCTCAGGAAATTTAGAGAACAAGCTTTTTATTTTGTGTTTTGCGTTTTAGCACTTTATACTTGCACATGCTTTGCAGACAGTGCATTTATCACTGGCAATCCAGTAAGAACCTGTATTTCTGTTGCTTCAATAAACCGCACTATTAGTGACTCTGGCCAAGAAGCACTATTGGGCATGACTAGACTAATAGTGATTGTACTGTTAGCGAATCCTTCGCGGACTAACAGTGCTGAATTGGGTATAACTCAGAATCTAAGCCCAGCCACCCCCTGCCCCTCTGACATCTGAGGACCAGCTGGATTGCAAGGGGGGTTATTTTCTGCCAAATGTGTTCACCTATTAACGCAACACAAGCTCATACCCTGAGTTTTCTGTAAATCCAGTTGAAACTGAAGCCAGCACAGTCCATAATTAAGATAAAAGATGGGAGCGTCTCCAAACTACAGACAGAAGGCCTGTTTATCCAGATACCTACCACAGTGAAACCCTGTCCACCTTCTCCCCAGCTTGCTTATTCTGTTTTCCACTTGGACCTACCAAAACTATGGGGGAGCATATGATGATTAAATGTGTCATCTTTAAATCTTTAGCAAATACTACCAATGGGAAAAGACTCAATGAGAGAATGGGTGAGACAATGCCAGGACAATGCACCTGACTGAAGAAAACCTACATTCCTAGACCAAACCTACTAGGAATAGAAGAGCCTGAATTTTCTTATTCCTACTTGGGCAGGATACTAAAGAAGCTAGAATACACTTTTTCACTGTACTAATGTTTATTTTCTGACTGAAAATTAAAATACAGACTAACTGCTAAATAACTTACACTCCCATGCTAGAAAGAATTGAAAACATTAAAAAAAGTTACTAAAAACTTCTACAAGCCATCTATGTCTTAGTTTTCCTATTTTAAAATTAGAATTGTGCAAATTATACCTTGTATTGGATCTTACAATATTTTTATTATTATTAGCTCATTGTTGATGCTTATTCCTGGGAGACTTCTGCCATTTCTGGAGTCATGATTCTTCTGAAACTGGTAGACTTAACTTTTTAGTTAATTCACACCAAAATGATGAAGATTGCAGCTCATCTGTAAATAAACACACCCAAAAAGCAAGCCACGTACATGTGCATGCATGCATATATGTAATTTTAACCTTCTGGTAGATGATCAACAACAAGAGAATGCAAGAGCAGAAAAAGTAAAAGGACACTTGCTGACGTGGCAGTCACGGACACTGCACACGACCAATATGATCGAGCAAATGCCAGTTTATTACAGACACAGCACGGTTACTATAGCTCTGTAATCACCTTACTACACACAAGCCTATTGTTCAGCATGGCCTTGGGATTTATCCCAAAGATAGCCACTAGCAGCATCAGCAACTCCCGCGTCCTGGTTTTGCTACGCTGTAACGAGACACTCCCGCCGGTGGTATGGGATGCGGCCCCTGTTGACAGAGTAGCGCCTGTGGCCGACCTTGGAATTTGCAACTTATCAGGAAGACGTAATGCCATCCTACACATTCCCACAGTAAGTTTGTACAATGCCCCTTTGTAAGTCTTGGAAAATACAAAATCACATTTGTTGGTAATAGCTACATACATTGGTTTTCACTCGCGACATCCTTGAGGCCTTCTTGTTCCCAGGCAGATTAAGTCCACACAGTCTGAGCCTGGATTGTTCACTACGTGTCCTTTGCTTTCCAGCTATCCCACCGACACTGAATTAAATTTGGGGAAAAAAAAACCCAAAACATTTTATGAGCCTCATTTCATTATTCAGTACTTCAAAGCAACCTTTTCACAGCACTGTACAACCAGGATTAAACAGAATAAGAGCAAAATACAGTTTAATAGGACAAAAAACTGAAGGAAATGACATGACATTTAAAAAAGTCTGTAAACTCACTCATAGGAAAAAATTGAAAAGCCCTTTCCTTTGTCTTCCCTCATAAATATCGTGACCTCACCTTCTTGTCTTAAAAACAAGCTTACATGAATTACTAAAATATTGTTTGTTTCAAATTGCATTACTCAGAGGAAGATCCTTGCCTTAGACATAAAAGATGTGTATACAATTTTTAACACAAACATTTTTGGGATGTAAGACACTAGCCCAGATCTCAAATGCCATTTTCCTGTTTGGAGGCACTTAGTTGTTGACACCCCCACCATGACTGGCAGAGATCGCAGCCAGCATGTTGGAAAAAGCCTTTCGTCCCTCCTGTAAAAGGTGCTGTAAGCATATTGGGGGCACCATATTTCCAGTTTCTTGGAGAAAGCAGATGCACTCATCCACAATTCTAGCCAAGTTACCCCAGACCTTGCAGGACTCTTCATGAGACAGCACTGACCAGGAGCTCTGTGCAGGAGAACTGTCTGCCAGGGAATTGCCACTGCTGCTCTTCAGTGTGGGGGAACTGACTGGCTCCACTTCAGTCAGGCCCAGAATGCCCCAGAGCTGCAATGCAAGGACTCAGCCTCCATCACCTGAAAAATTGCTTGTGGAATAAGGTTCATGAATACCAACCCAGCAAGCCTTGATGCCTCTTACACTGAAGCTCCCTTTTCTAGAAACTTCACATTTTCAAGAGAAGCACATAGTTATCAGGGAGATGATGGACTACGCACACACAGGCATTGGCAGAGTTCACCTGTATTCACCAAAATCACTGGTAATCCCACTTCAATATATAAGGCCTATCATCACTTAAGCAGCAAATGCTTCACACAGTTTTGAAACAGAAGCAGGCATGCTGAGTGCTTTCCAGTGAAGGGGCATCTTGAAGCCCCACCCCCCACCCGCAATGCACTTCCCTCCCAACTGCTGGGACCCCACGATCCTTAAAAAACAGCTGGAACCATGGTAAAATAGTACAGCTACGTGAGCTACCATCTCAAGCAACTTAATTCAGCAGAATGTTTCTGAAAGTAGCTTCCAAAACAACAACAACAAAAAAACAGACCTCCTTTTGCTGCAGCCCAGGGGGAAGGAGGGAGAGGAAAGAAGAAAAAGAAAAAGAAAAAGAAAAAGAAAAAGAAAAAGAAAAAGAAAAAGAAAAAGAAAAAGAAAAAGAAAAAGAAAAAGAAAGGGAAAAGTATTCTAGGATGTTAGTCTCCAGCAGACACACACTCTCCCAGTAAGAGTGGAAGTTCCTGAGCACTGCTTTTAGTTAACCTCTTGAGAACCAGAAGGGAGGCTAGACAGATTGGAAAGCACTGCAACAATGAAGCACAGTTGCCTACTCAGCGTCTGCAACATGAGGGAAATAAGCGTCATCCCTTCTATGGCACATTGGCATTAACTGTAGTGGTTTAACCTTCTCTTCTTTTCTCTTACACATCTGAGAATCACCAAAAATTTGCAATAAATGCTTAATTTTAAACTAAGCAATGAGTTAAGTTTGCACCCTTTCCTTTAAAGGAATTAATGCAAACAACAGGAAAATGGTCCTATTCCTTTTATAACCGAACTTTTAAAAAAAGCAAGAGGCAACATTATATAACTAAAGTATCACACTTTCCATACAATAAACATTTTGCAATTAATATTCTGTACTGTCTTTTCTTGGACATAATAAGTATTCAGTACTCCTTAAGCAGTTAATACACTGGAACTAAGGAAATAAAGAAAACATTTTTAAAAATAATAATTTTTGGATAAAATATGTGTGTCTGAAAACCATGCCTTTTACTGGTTTGGAACCTGAATATGAATATTTAACTGTGAGGCATTCAACCTGAATGCTACGGCTGTTCCCATGAGACCTCTGGTGGCACCATCAGTTCCCGACATTTGAGCGTGTACATGTTGACTGCAGTTCAGAAATTTAGTTTGCAAACAAAAGACCCTCTTTCTTTACTGAGACCCACATTCTCATTCCCTCACACTGTGAGCTGAACAGAAGGTTTTTAATTAAATAATAATTAAGCATCTAGAAGCATTATTTTCCCAGGGTGGGGGGAATCCTTTCACTGTCTCCATTCAGCTGCTGGTGTCTGCTGAGCCTGCCAAAAAGGGCATCAGTTAATGCCAGCTATGACAGCATTCATGAACAGGCTGTTTGTACAGTAGGAACTTGCCATCTGCAAACTCATGCTGAAATGTAAGCAACCAGACAATCCATGGCCACAACTATAAGACATCACTGGTGTGGTGGGTTGACCTTGGCTGGATGCCAGGTGCCAACCAAGCTGCTCTAAGACTCCCCCTCCTCAGCTGGACAGGGGAGAGAAAATATAATGAAAGGTTCATAGGTCAAGATAAGGACAGGGAGACTGCTCGCCAATTGCCATCACAGGCAAAAGAGACTCAAGTCAGGGAAATTAATTTATTGCCAATCAAGTCAGAGTAGGGTAACGAGAAATAAAACCAAATCTTAAAACACTCTCCCCCCACCCCTCCCTTCTTCCTGGGCTCAACTTCACTCTCGATTTCTCTACCTCCTCCTCACCCCAAGTGGCACAGGGGGACGGGGGAATGGATTTGCGGTCAGTTCATCACACATTGTCTCTCCCGCTCCTTCCTCCTCACACTCTTCACCTGCTCCAGCATGGGGTCCCTCCCACAGGAGACAGTCCTCCATGAACTTCTCCAGTGTGGGTCCTTCCCATGGGCTGCAGTTCTTCACGAACTGCTACAATGTGGGTCCCTTCCATAGGGTGCAGTCCTTCAGGAACAGACTGCTCCAGCGTGGGTCCCCCATGGGGTCACAAGTCTTGCCAGAAAACCTACTCCAGTGTGGGCTTCCCACAGGGTCTCAGCCTCCTTCAGGCACATCTACCTGCTCTGGCATGGGGTCCTCCACGACCTGCAGAGTGGATATCTGCTCCACCATTAACCTCCATGGGCTGCAGGGGGAACAGACTACCACACCATGGTCTTCACCAGGGGCTGCAGGGGAATCTCTGCTCCAGTGCCTGGAGCACTTCCTCCCCCTCCTTCTTCTTCACTGACCTTGGTGCCTGCACGGTTGTTTCTCTCACATATTATCGCTGCTTCTCTCTTCCAGCTGCTGTTGTATAGCATTTTTTTCTCATTCTCAAATATGTTATCCCAGAGGCACTACTGCTGTCACTGATTGGCTCAGCCTTGGCCAGCAGTGGGTCTGTCTTGGAGCCAGCTGGCACTGGCTCTATCAGACGTGGGGGAAGCTTCTGGCATCTTCTCACAGAAGCCACCCCTGTAGCCCCGCCTGCTACAAAAACCTTGCCACACAAATCCAGTACAACTGGACACATATGTGCAGCCAGCAAGGTGGCATTCCCCATCAGTCATAAGGAGCTATAATAACTCTTTTTGCCCCTGGAGTTCCCAAACATAGTTACGCCCCTTTAATAGCTGTCATGGTTTTAGCTGGGATAGAGTTAATTTTCTTCACTGTAGCTGATACAGCGCTGTGTTTTGGACTTAATATGAGAATAATATTGATAACACACTGATGTTTTAGTTGTTGCTAAGTATTGCTTGTACTAGTCACGGACTTTTCCAGCCTCCCATGCTCTGCCAGGTGCACAAGAAGCCAGGAGGGGAGGGGGTGCAGCCAAGGCAGGTGATCCAAACTGGCCAAAGGGATATTCCAAATCATTTGCCATCATGCCCATTGTATTAACTGGGGGGAGTTGGCTGGGGGAAGCAGTGATCACGGCTCAGGGACTGGCGATGTTGGTCGGCAGTGGTGAATGGTTGCATCACATGTTGTTTGGGGTTCTTCCCCCCTCCCAAGGTTTCACCCCTCTCTCTTGTTATTTTCCTTTTCATTATATTATTATCATCATTACTACTATTACTGTTTTATTTTAATTATTAAACTGTTCTTATCTCAACCCATGAGTTTTCTTGGTTTTGCTCTTCTGATTCTCTCCCCCATGGCACTGGGGTGGGGGAGTGAGCGAGCAGCTGTGTGGTGCTTAGTTGCTGACTGGGGCTAAACCGTGACAATAGCAAAACAACAAATAACCAATAGATAAAGCCATACACCTGTTTTTTCTTTTTTCCAGATGAAGACTGTGATTATGTAACTGACATATTGTTTTTTGTTTAAAAAAGCTTCATGAGAAATTTGACAGGAAAAAAATGAAATATGTACTTGCACTGGCACATATTTGACACTATTTACAAAACTGCAGAAACTAAATCAATCACTTCTTTCAACAACAAATTTTTATTATACATACAGTATCTTCATTTAAGAGTTAGCTATGTATCTATACCATTATAGTTACATGAGCATATTCTCCCTTCTACAGCTTTAGTTTTACCAGGATAAAAGTCTTTTACTGGTTCAGATTTTCCCAGCTGGAAATCAGAATGAACCATGAGACTATAAACTCTTTTTTTCAACTGTACTTTTGTACTAACATAGCTACATAGAATCATAGAATCATAAAATCGTTAAGGTTGGAAAAGACCCTTAAGATCATCGAGGCCAACCGCTAACCTATCACTGCCAAGTCCACCACTAAACCATATTATCAATCACCACATCTTTTAAATACTTCTAGGGATGGAGACTCCACCACCTCCCTGGGCAGCCTGTTCCAATGCCTGACAACCCTTTCGGTGAAGTAGTTTTTCCTAATATCTAACCTAAACTTCCCCTGGAGCAGCTTGAGGCCATTTCCTCTCGTCCTATCGCTTGTTACTAGGGAGAAGAGACCAACCCCGCCTCACTACAACCTCCTTTCAGGTAGTTGTAGAGAGCGATAAGGTCTCCAACAGTATCCTGGCTTGTATCAGGAATAGTGTGGCAAGCAGGAGCAGGGAGGTGATAGTGCCCCTGTACTCGGCACCAGTGAGGCCGCACCTCGAGTACTGTGTTCAGTTTTGGGCCCCTCGCTACAAGAAGGACATTGAGGTGCTGGAGGGTGTCCAGAGAAGGGCAACAAAGTTGGTGAAGGGTCTAGAGAACAAGTCTCATGAGGAGTGGCTGAGGGAACTGGGGTTGTTTAGTCTGGAGAAGAGGAGGCTGAGGGGAGACCAGCAAATTTAACTGGCTAGCTATAGCTCAAATAATTACCCCTGTATAAAACCCAGTTTGTAGACTAGGTCTGGGAGCAAACTTCAGTTCCATGTGGTAGTACACCTACTTGAGGAAGGCAATCTATAGTTCTCTATACACCTCACTGACCTCTCATCTAACCCACAGTTTCTTAGCTTGTACATTTCCTTTTGATGGAATTAAGCTACTGAAAATTGCCCAGGCTAACAAAAATAGGTCTGTTACCTACTCTATATAAACAATTCTGTCTTATTCTAACTAAGTGCAATGAGGATGTTTTGAGATTAAATGTAGCAATATGTAATTATCCAGTTTAACAAGTCTAATTCTTAATAAATCACAGGCCAAGTCTAAAAATTAGGTAAATTATACTGATATAACCTCTTCAGAAGTATGCTGGTTTTGGTTGAGAAGGGGTTAATTCTCCTCACCATGGGGGGTCGGCTACCTTTCCAGCTTCCGTGTAGCAGGGGGATGGGAGGGGCAGGGCCACGGTGGGGGTGGCTGACCCCAACTCGGCAATGGCATGTTCATTCCATACCATGTGACACCATGACCAGTATATTAAGGGGGCAGTTGGTGGCTCGGGAGCGGTGCAGCGTCAGGTCGGCGGGCGGCGAGCGGCTGCGGCACGTGCGGTTTGTTTCGGCGGTTCGTTCCCCCTCTCCCCTCTCTTCCCCACTCCCCCGGGGCTTTGCGCCTCTCATTGTTCTCCTTTACATTGCATTTCTGTTGTTGTTTCTTCTAATTTTAATTATTAAACTGTTCTTATCCCAACCCACGAGCGTTACCCTTCTGATTCTCTCCCCCATCTACCAGTGGGGGAGTGAGCGAGCGACTGTGTGGGGTTGAGCTGCCGGCTAAACCACGACAGTCATATAGGGGCAGAACCCATCAGCATTGCTGGAGTGACAGGGGGATCCCAAGAGCTAACTGTATTGGAGGCCGAAGTGAGCCTCACTGGGAATGAGTGGCAAAAGCACCCCATTGTGACTGGCCCAGAGGCTCCGTGCATCCTTGGCACAGACTACCTCAGGAGAGGGTATTTCAAGGACCCAAAAGGGTACAAGTGGGCTTTTGGTGTAGCTGCCTTGGAGACGGAGAGAATTAAACAGCTGTCTACCTTGCCTGGCCTCTCGAAGGACCCTTCTGTTGTGGGGTTGCTGAGGGTCAAAGAAAAACAGGTGCCGATCACCACCACAACAGTGCACCAACGGCAATATCGCACCAACCAAGACTCTCTGATCCCCATCCATAAGCTTATTCATCAACTGGAGAGCCAAGGAGTCACCAGTTTAGACCCACTCACCCTTTAACAGTCCCAGATGGCCAGTGCAGAACTCTAATGGAGATATGTTTTGACAGAATTCTATTTTAAAACCCCAAAACACTTTATGAGACACCAAGATCAGTTCTTCCACGGTCTGCCGCTATTAGAATGTCATCTACATACTGTAACAATATGCCTCTCCCTTAGTTATGTTTTTTTCCATATTTCTAATTCTTTTGCCAGCTGATTCTTAAATATCATAGGACTATTTTTAAATTTTTGTGGAAGTACAGTCCATGTTAGCTGTGTTATTTGTCTTGTGGTGGGGCTTTCCTATTCAAAAAGCAAATATGCTTTGACTTTTTATGTCCGGAGGTATGCAAAAGAAGGCATCTTTCAAATCTAGTACAGTAAACCATTTATGCTCCTCTTTTAAAGAGGTCAGTAAAGTGTATGGATTAGCTACTACTGGGTGTATATCTTGGACTATCTGATTTATAGCCTTTAAAACCTGAACTAGTCGATATTCCTTGCCTCTAGATTTCTTTACTGGCAATATAGGAGTATTATATTCTAATTCACATTCTACCAAAAGCTCATATTCTAAAAATGTTGTAATTAGCCTCTCTAATCTTTTTTGAGCCTCCCACTTAATATGATATTGTTTTTGTCTTACCGGCTTGGCTCCAGGTTTTAACGTTATTTTTACCGGCTCTGCCAATTTAGATTGCCCCGGAACTTCACTCGCCCAAACCCAAGGAATTACTGCATTTTCCACTTCTTCGGGAATCTGTTCCTCCCTGGAGGAATCCTGTAACATAAACACTCGCCTCTATGGCTTTTGATTCTGGAATTAGTAATTCAATCTCTCCATCTTTAAAAGTTATTTGTGCATCTAATTTACTTAATAGATTTCATCATAACAGAGGTAGTGGACATCCAGGCATATACAGAAACTGGTGAGTTACTCATTGTTTTCCTAATTTAAACTTTAATGGCTCTAAGAAAGGCCAATTTTTCTTTGCCCTGTCGCACCAACAACATCTACTGATTTATGACTAAATTTCCCTTTACATGTATTCAATACCAAATAAGTGGCCCCCGTATTTACCAAAAATTCTATTTCTTCATTCCCTAGCTTCAGTGTAAGCAGGTGTTCATCTAGGGTTTATTTCTCCGGTCTCCTTCATGTCAAGCTACTTCAAACATTTTACCCAAATCTCTAGATTCAGGTCCTTCTAGTTTCTGAAGTTTCTTTCCAATATCTGGGGCTGATTGTCCCATGAATAGAGAGGCCGATTGAATTGCTTCTTCTGGTTTTTCTGGGTCCAAATTAGTATATTTTCTGACAGTCACCTTCAGTCTTTCCATAAAGGCTGAAGGGGACTCATTTAATTCTTGTCTCACTTCATAAATTTTTGACCAATTTATTGCTTTTGGCATTGCATGTCTTACTCCAAATAAAATCCACCTCTGATATCTAGTCAACATTCCCCTGGGTCCCGGTTGATTAGGGTCCCACTCGGGATTTGTAGATGGAAAATTCTGATCCACTGTTCCCTGTAAATTCCCATTAGCATGTGCTCCCTCCACCTGCCTTCTGGCTGTATTACATACTATTTTCTTGTCAGTTTCATCAAGCAAAGTAGCCAGTATCACAAGTAGAACAACACTTTTTCAAGTTCTCACCACATTTTCCTCCTTTCAAAACCATTGCCATAGAATCTTGTGGACATATATCTACACTGTTTCTGCCACTCTGGATGATTCCGCAGTGTGAAGAACAAATCAACATATGCCACTTCTTCCTATTTGCCTTTCTTTTTTACAAAACAACATCAATTGCAAGATGGTATTATATTGCAATGTCTCATTTTCAGGCTATTTCTCTTCGTCCTCTAGTTTATACGTTGGCCACCAATGAGTGCACTATTCAATTAATTGTTTCCGAGTTAGTGGGTCACCACTATAACAACATCCCTGGTTGATTAATTTCATCACTTTGGTTACACCCTGACTCCCTGAAACCCATTGGGATCCAATTGCAGGGGAAAATTCAAAATACTTCCGAAGGAGAAAGAACTACGGCCACTCTGGAAGGGATAATAACCCCTGACCATTGGCGGTCAGGAAGGGAAGTGTGGACGTGGGGGGAGGTAGCGCAGGAATTAATTAATTTTGGGAGAAAATATGGCCCTGTTGGTGGATCGTTCCAAAAAACCAAAACAAGGGTTGTACGGTCTGCAGAGCAAGTTAACAATCGGCCGCTGTCAATTGGGAAGGGCCAGGATTTGAGGCCGCTCCGCAACAATCATCCCGGGAGAGAGAGACCCCTAAGTTGACAGGGGTTATGGCATCTAGGGCTTCAGAAGGGCGTTCCTCGAGACCTGATGGATGGACTTCCGACCCCAAAATTGGAAAAACTTGTACATAAATGGTCCGGGAAGAAGGCCACTCTTGGATTAGTTCCCGATGCTCCACCCCTGATAGATCTTGAGGGGGAGCTGACTAGGGAAAAGGTGGAAAGCTAGACCCTTCGTTCCCCAAAGGTGAGGAGGGGAGCGGAGGATGAATGTTTGTAAGACAACTCACCTTGAATGTAAGAGGGGATTTATTAATCACAGTAGCTGTAGGACCAAGGAAAAGACCGGTAATTTTTCTAATTGATACTGGGGCACAAATCACCGCACTGATGCAAACCGAAGCAGAACAGTGTGGGATCTCTATCCCATCTAGAAATCTAATTATCTTAAATGCTCTGGGAAAAACACAGTCAATGCCTATGACTTCAGTGACACTATGGTTACCAGGAGAGGAAGCCCCCATCAATACCATGGTAGCCATAGGACCTTTTCAGACAAACCTTTTAGGCATAGATGTGTTGAAGGGAAGGCAGTGGCATGACACCCAGGAGAACTCGTGGTCTTTTGGCATCCCCCAGATCAGGCAATTAACTGAAACATCTTGGGCGGAGGTGTGCCTATTGCAAACGGCAAACCTTCCCCCTCCAAGATTACCAACATAAAACCCTATCCATTGCTGCTAGGAGCCAGGGAAGGGATAGCCCCAGTAATTGAGGATCTCAAACAGCGGGGAATTTTAGTGTTTACCCACTCCCCGTACAATTCACCAGTGTGGCCAGTACGCAAACCTAATGGAAAATGGCGATTGACCATTGACTATCGGCGACTGAATGCAAACACTGGCCCCCTGACTGTGGCTGTACCCAACATAGCCAAATTAATTGCAACCATTCAAGAACAGGCCCACCCTATCTTAGCAACCATTGATGTGAAGGACATGGTTTTTTATGGTTCCACTCCAGGAGTGTGATCAAGATCAATTTGCTTTCACCTGGGAAGGACAACAGTATACATTTACCCATTTGCCTCAGGGATGTAAACACTCGCTTACCTTGGCCCACCATGCCCTAGCACAGGAATTGGCAATAATCCCATCAGAAAGAGAGGTCAAAGCCTATCAGTATATTGATGACACACTAATAGGGGGACATACCATAGCTTCGGTGCAGACTATGCAGGACAGAATTATTAATCATCTGGAAGGAATAGGCCTTCAAATACCCAAAGAAAAAATACAAGCCCCTGCCAGTGAAGTTAAGTTTTTGGGCATCTGGTGGAAAGGAGGGTCAGTCTGTATTCCTCGGGACACCCTCTCAGCGTTAGATCAGGTAAAAATTCTGGAAAGTAAAAAGGAGCTGCAACACACCTTGGGATTATTGGTCTTTTGGAGAAAGCATACCCTAACTTTGCAATAATTGCACGTCCCTTATATGACCTGTTGCGAAAGAGGGCGATTTGGAAATGGACTCCAGCTCACGATGAGGCATTGCAGCTTTTGGTGTTTGAAGCAAGCGCCCATCAAACTTTGGGCCCTATCCACCCCACCGACCCAGTTCAAATTGAATGGGGGTTCGCACGCTCGGGATTGTCAATTCATTTTTGGCAGAAAGGACCAGAAGGTCCCATTCGACTGACTGGGTTTTATTCTAGGAGTTTTAAGGGCGCTGAAAAGCGGTACTCCAGTTGGGAAAAGGGTTTGTTTGCAGTGAGCTTAGCTCTTAGAGAAGCGGAGCGAACCATATGGCAACAACCTATAGTTTTAATGGGACCCTTTAAGGTAATTAAGCCTGTGTTAGCAGGGACCCCTCCCCCTGACAGGGTGGCCCAAAGGGATACTGTGAGGAAATGGTATGCTAAAATCAAACATTATCGTAGTGTTTTTACAGTCACTGAAGGTACCCCAAAGGTGTTAAACATGCAGGAAGAAGTGACAAACCTTCTGGAGGAGGATACCCCTCCTCCTTCTGTAGTTAAGATTGCCCCGCCATTTTTGGAGGAGCTGCGAAACGTATGGTTCACAGACGCTTCCGCCAAATGAGAGGGCAAACAGTGGAAGTATCGGGCTGTAGCTATTAATGTGGATACCAAGAGGGAAATAATTACTGAAGGCGAGGGCAGTGCCCAAGTGGGAGAGTTAGTGGCAGTATGGAGTGTGTTTAATAGCGAGGGAAAAGCAGGGACTCCGGTGTGTATCTACACCGACTCATTTGCAGTATTCAAAGGCTGCACAGAATGGCTCCCTTTTTGGGAACAGAACAACTGGGAGGTCAATCGGGTGCCAGTGTGGAAAAAGGAGAGGCGGCAAGAAATCTCAGATATTGCCAAACGCAGGGATTTCACAGTAGCATGGGTGCCCTCCCACCAGGAAGGGAGTACTCTGGCAAGTGACTGGAATAATAGGGTGGACGAATTGGCCAGAATTGCCCCTCTGCAGGAGGAGGACCAAACAGGAGAAAATTGGGATAGGGTCCTAGAATGGCTCCATGTTAAACGTGGCCACACAGGGTCCAATGATTTATACAAGGAGGCACATGCCAGAGGCTGGCCTGTCACTTGGGAAGCTTGCAGGACCTGTATTTCAGCTTGTGAACAATGCCAACTTCGGCTAGAGCGACATCCCATGGAGGAATTCCCACTCCATTTGAGAGACAAAAAGACCCTCTGGGAAGTCTGGCAAATCGATTATATTGGGCCTTTCTGAAAGTCAGAAGGAAAACAATATGTATTAGTAGGCGTGGAAGTAATTTCTGGCCTAGTCCAGGCCGAAGCATTTCCACGAGCAACTGGGGAAAATACAGTGCGGGCCCTGAAAATTTGGTTTAGCTCCCTCCCAAAGCCTAGTTCTATTCAGTCAGACAATGGCAGTCATTTTACTGCTACCAGAGTACAGGAGTGGGCAAGGGAAGAAGGAATCAAGTGGGTATTCCACACCCCGTATTACCCCCAGGCCAATGGGATAGTGGAACGAACTAATGGGCTCTTAAAATGATTTCTGAAACCTCATAAGCCACATTGGGCAGAGCGTCATTCAAATCTTGTCTTACTTCATAAATTTTAGACCAATTTATAGCTTTTGGCATAGCATGCCTTACCCCAAACAAAATCCACTTTTGATACCTAGTTAGCATTGCTCTTCCTCCTGGTTGGTTCGGATCCCACCCAGGATTTGTGGATGGAAAATTCTGGTCTACTGTTCCTTGCAAAGCTCCATTTGCATGTGCTCCTTCCACTTGTTTCCTAGCAGTATGCACTACCATCTTTTTCTCAGTGTCATCCAATAGAGTATCCAATATTACTTGTAAATCATTTCAATCCGGATCTTGTGTTCTAATTATTGTTTCAACTACCTTTGCTACCCTTTCAGGGTCTTCTCGATAGATACCCGCAGTTTCTTTCCACGATCTTAAGTCAGTTATTGAGAAGGGGACTTTTACCACTACTGGACCATCGTTTCCCACAGCCTCTCAGAGAGGGGCTTGTAGAAACGTGGGTTCGGTTCCTCCCCTTCTCCCTTGGGTACGCCCCGAGATTGGACTAAATCCTCCAACATCTTCCTCTGGGAGGGGAGGAGCGGAAGCACCCTCTCCCTTATCTCCCCATTTTCTCCAGGGTGCAACCAATAAGTCAGTATCTTCTTCTTCTGGCTCTTTTCTTAAACACTTTTTCCCCAAATTACAATTAGAGCAGCACTTTTCATTATCTCTTTTTAGAGCCATCATTGTTATACTTTTTGTGCTGTCACGTGGATGTAGTCCACACTGTTTCTGCCATTCTGGATGGTTTCGCAGTGTAAAGAACAAATCCACATAGGCCATTTCATTCCACTTTCCTTCCCTTTTACAAAACAGCATTAATTGCAAGACGGTATTATATTTTAATGTTCTGTTTTCAGGCCATTTCTCCTCATCCTCCAGCTTATACATTGGCCACCAATGATTACAATATTCAATTAATTGTTTTCGAGTTAACGGGTCACCACCCTCAATGTCTTTCCAATGCTTCAAAATACATCGCAAAGGTGTTTTCTGTGGGATAAGTTTCTTACTTGAAAACATTCCCATCTCCCAATCGACTAGTGGTTGTGATTGTGCACTATCACAAGCACTAATCAGAGGGACCCCAACCCCTGTTAGGGCTCCCTCTGGGATTTCAGCTTTGGGTCTCAGCTCCTTACCGCGAATCTCTCTTGGATTCCGATCTCAGAGTCTCAGCCCCTTGCCACAAATCCCTGGAGACCTCAACCCCCGTTGAAGACTCCCCTCCTTTGGGCCCTGCTCCACAGGCTTTTGCCTAGCAGAGACTTACCAATCGAGGTACCTCTTTGCCCCAACCCTGCGTAGCTTTCGCTGCGCCTTACAGGCAGGCCTGTGGGACTCTAACCCACTATCCTATCCTATCCTATGTGGGAAGCTAACCCCACATATTATTCTACCTAAGTTTCTTTGTAAAAGAATGCCTTGTTTACCTTATTCCAGGGCAACTTGCTCAGAATTCTCCGGTCCAGGGATTGGAAGTTCTCCCCGAGAATCCCTCGGTGCTGGCTGGAGGTCCCATGATCCCATGGATCTGTCGAGATTCAAAGCAGAGTCCCATCTGGGTCACCAAAACTGACATTATCAGGTTTCGCCTTGTTCAAATTTGTTGTCAAAATTCCCCATGGGATTGATTCACCTACGGCTCTCGGAATTGGAAGGCATGCAGTAATTTGGGTCACATTTTGCAAATTAGCAAACTCTTCTATCAATCCAATCATCAAATTTTCCTCTGGGATTTTCTGTGGGACCTCAACGATTTGTTCTACAGTTTGAGTTTCTGAGTCCCTTGTATCCACAATTCTAACCATCCACAATTCTAATCATCCACATAACCATTACCCATTTCCTTGTCATCTGGGTCACCAAAACTGTCATCGAAATTGGGAATAAACCTCATAACACCAATGTAGTGTTAAAAGGCAGGCATTCTTTATTCACGGCGCCGGATGCACGGGGAATCACTCCTCCTAACGTGCATACCTTACACACCTTTCTCATGTGATTTATATAGACCAAAAATATACATAGTCATCTCATCTATACATATTCGATATTATTCTCTTTGGTGATTGGAACAGACTTGCTCACTTCCTATGCAAATCATTGCGCAGGCTCAGGTGTCCTTTCTCATTATTCTCTTTTGAGTAGGTGGTATTACTTGGGTCGGTGGTCTGTGAGTCAGTGGTCACGATCTCCCCCTGCCGGAATTACCTTTTACCTACTTGGCTTCTAATCTTGGCTGTCCTGGCCAGTTTTCTCAGTCCACTGCATGAAACCACATTTTGTTATCCTTTTCTGACAGAAGCATATTGTCTATTGTTTTGTTTACATGAATGATTACCTAGATATTAAAATACAGATCAACAGATACACTGATTCATACATTCCATGTTCCCATAATATAACAACATCCTTGGTTGACTGATTTAATCACTTTGGTTACAGGTTGACGGTTGGACTTGATGATCCTAGAGGTCTTTTCCAACCTTAATGATTCTATGATTCTATGAACTGGGGTTGTTTAGTCTGGAGAAGAGGAGGCTGAGGGGAGACCTTTTCACTCTCTACAACTAATCTGAGGGGAGACCTTATCACTCTCTACAAGTACCTCAAAGGAGGTTGTAGTGAAGTGGGTGTTGGTCTCTTCTCCCAAGTCACTAGTGATAGGACGAGAGGAAATGGCCTCAATCTGTGTCAGGGGAGGTTTAGATTGGATATTAGCAAAAAATTCTTTACTGAAACAATGGTCAGGTATTGGAACAGGCTGCCGAGGGAGGTGGTAGAGTCACCATCTGTCACGATCCACTGTTGGGTTACCAATTTGGCAGAGGTTAAACCCCCTTTCTTTCCCACCAACTTCAGATAATTCTGGGAGGTTGGGGGTGGCTGGGCTTAATTTCTGATTAACTCCAATGTTTTATCGTGACTAGGTTCCTTTTGCATTCTCAGAAACAGAATTAAGACTCAAAACATCAAGTGCCAAGTCACATTATTTGCCCAACAATAAATGCGTGAGAGAAAAGCAGAGGAAGAGAGAAAAAGTGAGAAAGGGAAAAAGAGAGAGGGAGACTGAGAGTCTTGCGATAGCTACCATCACAGATCTGCAGCGGTCGGTCCGTCTGTTCATGCGGTCGGTTGGTCTGTCCGTGTGGTCAGTCTGCGCAATCGGTCAGCCCATCTGTCTGTGCAGTCAGTCCATGTGGTTGGTTGGTTGGTCCATGCGGTCTGTGCATCCGATGTATCTTTGAATCCGGTGGAGGGGGAATGTTCCAGAACGCTCCTCGTGGTCTCTGCTGGTTTTCCCTTTTTATAGGGTTGTACTCTTGCATAGTCAATAACTGTTTTGCATACCCACGCCTCCCACTTGGCGGTGGGGCACATGCCCAGTACCATCACTAGAAGGTGCTTAAAAGTTCTAGAGTGTCTGAGCCTGACCATATGTTGTCAGTCGACCCTGGACCTGGGCGCATATGCAGAGGACATGTACTCCGCCGAGACAACAGGACACACATTCCTGTCGGGTAGAACTCAATGGGTTGCCTTGGTGATTAAACTGTCCTGCTCAGTTGCCATGGCGATCAGGCTTTGGTAGTTAAACTTGCCTGCCAACAATGTTGAGAGTCCCTTACACCATTCCTAGAGGTGTTCAAAAAACGTGTAGACATGGCACTTCAGGGCAAGGTTTATGAGACATGGTATTGTTGGGTTGACGGTTGGACTTGATGATCCTAGAGGTCTTTTCCAACCTTAACGATTCTATGATTCTATGCTAAGATGTCCCTGCTCACTGCAGGAGAGTTGGACTAGATGACCTCTAAAGGTCCTTTCCAACCTAAACCATTGTATGATTCCTCTGTTGCCATCCAACCCAAGAAAATTGTAGATTTTAGCCACCTTGTCCTGAGAAGAATTCTGAACTGTAGCTTACAAACAAGAGCAACTATTCAGGGCAAAAGTGATAAAATAAGAAAATGCTTTTCAGCTGCATACCTGGATGTCAAAATCTGCTATTTATCATTGTCAAACAGTCAGAGATACAGTCTAATAACACAAGATACTTGATTGCTACTGTGCTTACACCAAATAAACAACTATAATGTTTAAACACAAACACACACTACTATGCCTTTAAGAACTGAAAAGGGAAACAGCGCATTGTAACCAGGGTGATGAAGTTAACCAAACATGGATGCTGCTATACCATCCAACTGAACATTAAGTCTGGGGACAATCAGTGTATTCTTTGATCTGTATTTTAGCCATTAGTTAATCATTAATGCAATAGATAATGTGTTTCTGTCAGAACCCCTCTCCTTTCAGACTCAAAGCCTAATTTTTAGATCCCAAACCCTCACTCCTAGTGCTTAGGGTCCAAACCTCTGTTTTAAGGATTAAATTAAAGCCTCACTTTTAGGTAGCAATGATTCAGGGTATAAATGGTTGGGAGTTACTAATACAATCTACTGTAGCTCAACTAATGCTGGGACCCGGAGCCGAAACTTAGCCAAGATAATGAAGTAGCCGAAACAAGAACAGCCTGCACGATAGAATAATGAGGTAGCCGAAACAAGAACAGCCTACACGATGACTAAACCTTGTTGCTTTAGGGGAGTCAGACAGGCCTCAAGATTCGAAGTACCTAAACAAAGTAACGATGACATTTGGCCTTAAGAAAAGCAGATGTACAGAGCCATAAAGATAAGGAAATGCAGAGAGCAAACACTAAACCAAGAACAGACCATCCCTCAAGGACAGCACATAAGTAATCTCACAACTGAGTTGGCGCGAACACAAGGGATAACTAGCGGTCACAGGGAGGAAGAGTATGTCCTTCATCGAAAGATTCCTGACGACCACCTGGAGACACCAATAGGCATGTGCAAAATGACATCTGCATATACAGAATATGTATATCTTTTATCAAAAGGCTGACGAATATGTATATGAAGCGTGTACTTAACTGGCACAATGAGCTCTGACGGTATGCACGTTAGGAGGAGTGATTCCCCCGTGCATCCGGCCTGCCTTTTAACACTACACAGGTGTTACAAGGTTTATTCCCAATTTCGGTGACAACATGAATTAATAAGAATCACAGTACCATAAAATATAGCTTTTATCTTGATCATAAATGTTTGCTCTTCCTAATCTTTCATTTATAATACTCCTCCCTTTAAAGATGATGTTACATATCGCCCAGGAAAATGGACAACTATGGAGAATGGCATCCAGTATCTAAGGGAATTAACTGTGCTTGAGGTGATTTATGGTGACCTGGACGATCAACGGTCATCCAAAGATCCAGATGAAGCCGAGTGCAAACGACCCATGTGGCGGAAGTTTGTACGGAGCGCACCATCCTTGCATGCAAACTCATTGGCAGTGATGTCCTGGAAAGATGACGAGACACCAACGGTGGCGGAGGTGATTGATAGACTCCAGGATTACGAAACAAATATCTCTTCCTCGCTCGTCTCTGCTGTGAAGAAACTATCCCAAGAGGTCAAGCAACTCAAAGAAGATCTGTCCTGCTCCCCACCTCTACAGAGCAGTGTCTCAGCTGTTAGGAATAAGCGTCCTTTGGCTCAAAGTAGGGGATACACACCATGGACCACCCTATGGTTCTACCTGCGTGACCACGGAGAGGACATGATGAGGTGGGATGGCAAGCCTACCTCGACCCTACAGGCACGAGTGCGTGAACTGCAAGGAAGAACAGTCACTCAGGGAGGCTCTTCCAGGAAAGCTGCTGCTCCAATTTCCAGTGAGCAAGTCCCCAGACAGAGGAGTAGAAGTGCTGAATATTTTTCTAAGCATAATAGAGGGGACTCCTGATTCACATTTACAGGGAGTTGTGAATGCCATGATCAAGACTAGAGGGGCCCTGCCTCCAGCCAGGTGGAGGAAAGGGATAACCGAGTTTACTGGACTGTGTGGATCCGATGGCCTGGCACATCCGACCCACAGGAGTATAAAGCTACAGTGGACACCGGTGCACAGGGCACCTTAATGCCATCAAACTAGATAGGGGCAGAACCCATTAGCATTGCTGGAGTGACAGGGGGATCCCAAGAGCTAACTGTATTGGAGGCCGAAGTGAGCACTAAATTAACACTCGCTGGATTGTTCCCTCATTTTAACCATGTAGATGAAGCCCAAACTGGGCAAGTCGATGTTTTGTTTCATTTCACAGGAGACCTCTGCGGGAACGCAACCGAATGTGAGAAGATTAACATTTGATTTTGACTATTTGTATTTTTGTGATTGTTTTTACAACATTTGTAAGCTTAGGCTGGATTTGTAGAGCAAAATTTCAATTTTGTTGTTTTGGTGTATTGTATGGGTCGCGATCCCTGGAACAATCAGTTATCCCCTCATAGACTTTAGGGATGAAGGAAATTATATAAAAAATTCTTTTATGCAATTGGCTGAACAAATAGCAAGTGTTTATAACCTCACAGAATGCTGTATATGTGGAGGACCGTTTGGTCTATCAAGTTGGCCCTGGGTAGCTGTACCTTTGCTACCAAAATTGTTGGTGAGTAAATATAGCAAAATGAAAGGGAATAAAACATGGCAGAGCTTGCAGGATTCACAATGGCACACAAAATTTCCAGAGAAAGGTAAATACTGTTTGGCTAGAACACAAAAGGATGGCATCTTTGTGGGTAACAGCACATGTGAATGGACATACCAGAACATAAGCATAACCATTCAGGTGGGAGAGGGGCCACATGAAAAGGATGAACTCGTATATATCTATGCCT
This sequence comes from Phalacrocorax aristotelis, assembly GCF_949628215.1. Classification (NCBI taxonomy): domain Eukaryota; kingdom Metazoa; phylum Chordata; class Aves; order Suliformes; family Phalacrocoracidae; genus Phalacrocorax; species Phalacrocorax aristotelis. The sequence goes on from NC_134310.1 coordinate 25,209,475, forward strand.
GGGTGAATGAAGAGGGATACCAGAATGCATTTCCCAGGTTTTGGTCTCTCACCCCTAATACCAGCCGAGGCAACACTGTAGGCCATGATTGTATTTGGGACCAGGAAGCAGGAGCTTACAACTGTAAATATTGTAATAGAATAGATTGGTCCTGTTGGAGGACAACGTGGGAAGAACTTTGTTCAGACATACCATGTTGTGAAAACTCCACAAAGGAATCGCTATATTGTTGTGTTGAAAGTGACCGATTGGGTTTAGAACCTACCCCTTATTTTGACCCTTCACCCCGTGTGGAACATTGGAAAGGACCCTTTGCTAACGGATCAGTGGCCCTCGAGGGACATTATTGGATATGTGGAAACCATGCATATAAAGCACCACCAGCAAACTGGTCAGGAATATGTTATGTTGGGGTGATCCGTCCCTTGTTTTTCTTACTCTCAGAAACAGACAGAGACCATTTAGGCATTCAAATATATGATGATTTGAAGCGGGAAAAACGATCCAAAGTTATTGATACCTCCCTCATCGATGGGAGTGGCCAGTACTGGGGTAAAGACATGTGGACCCCCAACGTATCATACAACATTATGGACCTGCAACTTGGAACCCCAATGAATGGATTAGTGGTGCTTGAGAACCCATTTATAAACTAAATCGCATTATCCGGCTGCAAGCCGTATTAGAAATTATCACCAATCAAACAGCTGAGGCCCTTGACCTATTGGCAGATCAGGCAACCCAAATAGTTGGCCTACTGGGGCTGAACATTGACAACTTCAAATACCAAATAAAACTCAAGGCCAGTGTTTTAAAAACCACTCTCCCAGGCAAAACATCAGTAATCACTGCAGAGCACAGCAGACCTCAAAAACCAGCACCAATCTTTAACAGACATAGCAATTACAAGAGCATGGTCCAGATCGGATAAACTAATACTGAGAGCAGATGAATCAATGCTGTGACCAGCAACTGTTATTATCTCAACCCTTCGTGCCCCACGTTGGGTGCCAAAAAGGACTGTCGTGGTTCAGCCCCAGTTGGAAACTAAACACCACACAGCTGCTTGCTCACTCCCCCACCCCTGTGGGATGGGGGGAGAATCAGAAGAGCAAAAGAAAAAAACTTGTGGGTTGAGATAAGAGCAGTTTAATACTTCATATAAAACAATAATGATAATAATGATTATGATAATAATAATTATGACAATAGAATAAAAAGGAAAAGGGAAAAAGAAAAAAACAAAACAAGCAGCAATACAACCACTCTCCACCCACCGACTGATGCTGCTGGTCCCCGAGCTGCGATTGCTGCCTGCTTCCCCTGGCCAGCTCCTCCTAGTTAACATACTGGGCATGACGTTACATGATATGGAATATCCCTTTGGACAGTTTGAATCCCATCTCTTAGCTGTTCCCCCTCCCCTCCCAGCTTCTTGCGCACCTGGCAGAGCATGGGAAGCTAGAAAAGGCCTTCACTAGTATAAGCACTACCCAGCAACAACTAAAACATCGGTGTGTTATCAACATTGTTTTCATGCTAAGTCCAAAGCACAGCACTATGCCAGTTGCAGTGAAGAAAATAAACTCGATCCCAGCTAAAACCATGACAGGGGTCACAGCCTCCTTCGGGCACATCCACCTGGTGGATATCTGCTCCACCTTGGGCCTCCATGGGCTGCACGGGGACAGCCTGTCTCACCATGGTCTTCACCAGGGGCTACAGGGGAATCTGTGCTCTGGCACCTGGAGCACCTCCTCCCCCTCTTTCTTCTTCACTGACCTTGGTGTCTGCAGAGTTGTTTCTCTCACATATTCTCACTCCTCTCTTCCGGCTGCTGTTTTGCAGCAGTTTTTTCCCCCCTTCTTAAATATGTTATCCCAGAGGCACTACCACTGTCACTGATTGGCTCAGCCTTGTCCAGCAGTGGTGTCCATGAGCAGTTTTCAGCTCAGGGATTTCCTTAAGCACAGGTGGTATCTTTGCATTAAGACAATCTACATTCCCTATACAGTCAGTGGAGTTCCAATACCATCATCGGCTGCAGATGCACATTAGTTCTGTGGTGCTAAGGCATGGGCAGTCACATGGTCCGTCCAGCTATGCTCCTTATGACATCAGTCACATGGATCCATTTATATACTGCAGGCATTTGAGAATAAGGGTTTTGGATTTTGGTTTTTTTTTAGTATTTCATTTGACCTTGACATTTTGTTCTTCAGAATACCAGCAAAGTTCAGAGTTGATTATTTTTCAGTATATATAATGTCTAATTGATTTTAAAAAGCAATATTTAGACCTAAACTGCTGCTTACATGTCCTGAGCAAGCAGAATGTGTTTATGAATAAAAGAGGTTATTGCCTTGAAAGAATGAAGAGAAACTGGCTAAAATATGCAGTAATTCCTGTTCGATGATAGGAACCCCATCTTTCAGCTGCAGTCAGAAGACTGGTTCTTGACTGAGAAAAGAGTTAATATAAGATTACGTTTTATTGCTACCACATAAATTAAACATCATTTGTTTTTAGGTGCCTGTAGAAAGCAATGCTGTCAACATCACTATTTAAAATTTCACAGAATCACAGAATCCCAGGTTGGAAGGGACCTCAGGAATCATCTAGTCCAACCTTTCTAGGAAGAGCACAGTCTAGACAAGATGGCCCAGCACCCTGTCCAGCTGAATCTTAAAAGTGTCCAATGTGGCCAAGTCAACCCCTTCCCTGGGGAGATTATTCCAATCGTTGACTGTCCTCACTGTGAAAAATTTTCCTCTGGTGTCCAGTCGGAATCTCCCCAAGAGCAACTTGTATCCATTCCCCCTTGTCCTCTCCATGTGACTCCTTGCAAAAAGGGAGTCTCCATCTTCTTTGTAGCTACCCCTTAAGTACTGGTACATTGTAATGAGATCCCCTCTAAGCCTCCTTTTCTCAAGGCTGAACAAACCCAGTTCTCCCAGCCTATCCTCGTATGGCAGGCTTCCCAGTCCTCTGATCATCTTGGTGGCCCTTCTCTGGACCCCTGCCAGCCTGTCCACATCCTTTTTGTATAGCGGGGACCAGAACTGTACACAGTACTCCAGGTGTGGCCTGACAAGCGCTGAGTAGAGTGGGATGATGACTTCTTTCTCTCTGCTGGCAATGTCCTTTTTGATGCAACCCAGCATCCTGTTGGCCTTCTTGGCCGCAGCAGCACACTGTTTGCTCATGTTGAGCTTCCTGTCCACCAGGACCCCCAGGTCCCTTTCCACAGAGCTGCTCTCCAGCCAGGTGGATCCCAGTCTGTGCTGCACTCCTGGATTATGTTTTCCCAGGTGCATGACCTTACACTTGTCATTACTGAACTTCATAAGGTTCTTGCTGGCCCACTCTTCCAGCCTATCCAGATCTTCCTGCAGAGCAGCTCTCCTTTCTGGAGTGTCTACTTCCCCACTCAATTTGGTGTCATCTGCAAACTTCATCAGGCTACGCTTGATCCCATTATCCAGATCACTTATAAAGATGTTGAATAACACTGGGCCCAATATCAATCCCTGGGGGACTCCACTAGTGACAGGTTGCCACTTGGAAAAGGAGCTATTTACCACCACCCTTTGGGTGTGGCCTGTCAGCCAGTTCCCCACCCACTGCACAGACCACTTGTCTAGGCCATAACGCATTAATTTCTCCAGGAGGAAGCTGTGGGGGACTGTATCAAAGGCCTTGGAGAAGTCCAGCTAGACAATGTCCACTGCCCGCCCCATGTCAACCAGGCAAGTCACATTGTCATAGAAGGCCACCAGGTTTGTCAAAAACATCCACCAGCACTCATGGGTGCATCCCATTGGGGCCTATGGATTTGCAAGGATCTCGTTTGCCTAGGTGATCTCTAACCCAATCCACCTCAACCAAGGGGAAGTCTTCCTTTCTCCAGATTTGTCCTCTCTTCTCTGGGGGCTGAGATGCCTGAGAGCCAGCCTTAGCAGTAAAGGCCAAGGCAAAGAAGGCATTCAGTAACTCCAGCTCCTGCATCACCAGAGCCCATTCCTTGTTCAGCAGTGGGCCCGCTGTATCCCCAGTCTTCCTTTTACTGCTGATGTATTTGAAGAATCCCTTCTTGTTATCCTTGACATCCCTAGCCAGACTGAGTTCCAAGTGGGTCTTGGCCTTCCTCGTTGCACCTCTGCATACCCTGACAACATTACTGTATTCCTTCCAAGTGGCCAGTCCCTTTTTCCACATACTGTGAACCTCCCTCTTCCATTTGAGTTTCTCTAGAAGCTATTTGGTCATCCATGCAGGTCTCCTGGCTCCTCTGCTTGACTAGGGATGCACCAGATCTCAAGCTCGGAGGAAGCGGTCCTTGAATACTGTCCAGCTCTCTTGGAACCCCCTGCCTTCTAGGGCTCTAGCCCATGGGATTCCTCCAAGCAGGTCTTTGAAGAGGCCAAAGTTGGCTCTCTAAGTCCAGGGTTGTAATCATAAAATCATAGAATGCTTTGGGTTGGAAGGGACCGTTAGAGGTCATCTAGACCAACCCTCCCGGCAGTGAGCAGGGACATCTTCAATGAGATCAGGTTGCTCAGAGCCCCATCCAACATCACCTTGAATGTTTCTAGGGATGGAGCCTCCACTACCTCTCTGGGCAACCTGTTCCAGTGTTTCACCACCCTCATTTAAAAAAATTTCTTCCTTATATCCAGTCTAAATCTGCCCTCTTTTAGTTTAAAACCATTAGCCATTGTCCTGTCACAACAGGCCCTGCTAAAGACATTGCCCCATCTTTCCTATAGTCCCCCTTTAAGTACTGAAAGGCCGCAATAAGGTCTCCCCGCAGCCTTCTCTTATCCAGGATGAAAAACCCCAACTCTCTCAGCCTGTCTTCATATGAGAAGTGCTCCAGCCTTCAGATAATTTTTGTGGCCCTCCTCTGGACCCGCTCCAACAGGTTCATGTCCTTCATGTCCTTCTTGTGCTGAGGCCTCCAGAGCTGGATGCAGTACTCCAGGTGGGGTCTCACCAGAGCAAAGGGGCAGAAGCACCTCTCTTGACCTGCTGGTCATGCTTCTTTTGATGTGGCCCAGGGTATGGTTGGTCTAATCCTACTTGTCACTTTGCTTGTACCACGCAGGATCCTAAACTCCACCATCCTGTGGTCACTGCAGCCAAGGCTACCCCCAACTCTCACATCCTCAACCAGCCCTTCCTTGTTCATTAGTACAAGGACGAGTAACACTGTTGTCCAAAAAGCTAATTCATTGCTCGGTGTGCAATGAGTCAATAATCACACACTCAGGAGAGACATTGCTAATTTACTTCAGGGTTGCGCAAGTCTGGGTGCTCACTGGTTTCCCACAAAACAAGCACACTGAAGCCAGCTACCTCATTATATTTATACAATAAGTCCATACATATTCTGCCTATCTAATACATTTTATTCTAATCTACATAGGTTGCGTAATGGCATTAAGTCATTCCTCTTGGCTCTGCTTCAGATTCTTATGCACATGCCTTCCTCTCTTCGAGGGTCTTCAGAGATAAAGTACCCTAACCCTTTTTACCCATACATGGCCGTGTGTTATGCAACGACAATTTAAGGCTATTTCCTCTTGCTAACTTTCCATAATTTTTTTCTAAAAGGAACGCTTGCCCTTGATTAAACTTTCAAACACTGATGGCCAAGATATTCCATCCCTAAGTGTGGGGGATGAATTTGCAAGTAACTTAGCACTGTTTGACACATCCTTGAACTGAAGCAATGCGGCAGTAAAAAACAGAGACAGGAACATGGGAAATGCCAAGAAGAATTTAAGTAAGCAAAAACAAATGAAGTAGCGCAAATAGAACAGCCTATTAGAATGTAGCATAAGGCGTGTGCTTAGAGCTAGCTGACGAATAACAGACATTGTTTGTGCGCGTAATCGCGTGAGGAATGTGTCGAAAAGATAGCTAAGCAGTGAAAAGCTGACAATAAAGGTCTTCTGCAGAACATCTGTCAGGAGTCTGTGACATTCATCCCTGCAAATGGTGACCCCGACGTGGGAGTGCAATGCTGAGGAGCAGCATCCGCAGGGACCCCAGCCGGACGAATCAAGCTGATGGCGGGACCGCAGCTTTAATCCCGGGACATCACCTTAATATTACAGGTGAGTGGCTGGGGCAGTAAGCATGGGAGCTAATCTGTCTGCCAAAGAAGAGGCGATTGTTAAGTTACTGATTCAGTTATTGAGCAAGCGAGGCATTAAATATGATGCTTTTAAAGTAAAGTTATTACAGAAATTCCTGCAAAAGCATGGGGCTCCATCAACAGTCTCAGCAGTGTTCGATGTTAAAACATGGGAAGGAGCGGGGCAAATGGCGGAGAGATGGTCCCGAGCCCTGTCCCGAGAGCGGCAATAATCCCAGCGCGGACGAAGCGGCGCCGTGACTCTAACGCCTGCGCCACCCCGCGAGGGACCGGGGCCGGTGCCGGCACCAGGGAGGGGCGGAGCGGAGGCCGCCGTTGGCCACGCACCATTCACAGGCAGCAGATCGGCAGCCAGAAACTGACACCAGAGCTGCACATCCATGGCGGTGCTGCCAACCTGGGACCCACATCCACGCCCGCTTGACCCCGCCGCCAGCACCGATGACGAAAGAATATGAAACAGGAGCCAAAATGACATCCCGATTTGGAAAGACCTACAGCCGGAAAGGGGGAAACGGCAGTTCCAAGTTTGATTAAGTGTTTTCCAACAAACGAACACACTGCACAGTCAAAAAACTACTCCAAAAACAAAAATGGGGAGATAGCCAAGAAACCCTGCACAACCAATTAGCAAAAATATTATACATGATGAACCACTTGTCACTACCATTCCAAAATGATGATATCCCACCTATAGTAAAACACTAAAGCCATGGGCAAAGCTGTGTTGGAACAGGTTTACTTCTGGAGGGACTGCAGCAAGCCATGGGCAAGGGGAAGAGTTCATCGCAATGTTAAAACCTATAACCTGGCCCAAAGGGGCCAGGGGTGGAGATTGTAATGGTTCTACCTTTAAATTGTTGTAACCTGTGATTTGACTTGCATGTTATAGGAATTACTACAGCAGGAACCACCCGAACCAATGGGGGACAAGCCTTTCAAGAAGCAGCGCAAGTGCAGCAGTGACCCGACCTGAGCTGGCTTTGGGGCCCAGTAACTCCACGCAACACACCACCTCTCCTGTCCTGAGTGACCACAAGAACAGATGGAGACCAAAGCCATGGACTAAATGATATCTGTATTTTATCAAAGGATGGGAAGGCAGGGGGGAAGTTAATGAGGTTGTATTGGACAGTGTGGAACCTGAGCATGATGTAACTGGTATGGAATAAGGGGTGGATACTGTCCTGGTTTCAGCTGGGATAGAGTGAAATTTCTTCATAGTAGCTAGTATGAGATTATGTATTTAACAATATTGGTGGCGAATATTTGATAAATAGTTTAACATCTGCTAGACTGTCTTTTTGTATGTGAACAGCAATACATAACTCATCTTCCTAGAACTGCAGGACATTCATTAAATGGAAAAATTAAAATTATTTGGGTGCTTAAAGCTACTGGAAGTTCAAATAGGTGTAAAATTAGGGCTTTTCCTTAAAGCTGATATTTCTGGCTGTGATCTAATACTAGACCAGAATACTAGAATAACTCTATTTACATGTCTTTGGCAAAATAATAAAACACCCCAGAAGTGAGGCATACTTTTGTTTTTGATAGAAACTAAATCCCACTTCTTTCTTAATCTTCTGTTGGTGGTGAGTTAGCAGGCTTTTACTCCTAGACTACTCTGAGGTTTTGAGCAGAGAATTACTTTAAATATACACAGCTGACTATGCAGCAAAGGGTAAATCTAAAACACAAAGATAACTGGGTTTTATATTGATACCCATCTGGAAGGGAGGAGGAGAGGAGATAGAGCTCTTCCACGTAGCACTAGTGATGTCTATACTATGTGTGCCATAAGGCAGCTTTTGTTTCAGGTATTGAAATCACGTGAGACCTTGATTTGGGGAAAAAAACCAAAACACTTGTCTATGTAGATGGTTGAGAACTGCTGATGGACAGAGTCAAATTTTATCATTGTGATTTCATGTTAATATTTCACAAGTTCTAATGAATATCTTGCGTGCCCCTTTGAAGTGCATCTTGAGTTTACTTCTGAAATAGAATTGTTACAGAATAAACTTCTGACAGTCTTCAAAATATTTACGTGGCCATAACTAGTAAGTTTAGGGAAGAATGTGAAGCAGTTTATAAAGCTGCACAAGCTGCTGCAGGAGGATCACTTCAGACTGAAAGAGCATGATTGCTACGGAACTATTCGTTGATTAGGTATAAACGATGAAAGAAAGACACAGCCAGGACAGCTGACCCAAACTGACCAACAGGATATTCCATACCATATGATGTCATGCCCAGTATATAAAGCTGGGGGACATTGGGAGTGATGGCGTTTGTCTTCCCAAGTAACTGTTACACATGATGGAGCCCTGCTTTCCTGGAGATGGCTGAACACCTGCCTGCCAATGGGAAGTAGTGAATTAATTCCTTGTTTTGCTTTTAATTTTGCCATTCTTTGGTCAGTGCTTGCAGCGATTAATAGAGAGAACAGTAAGAAACGTGTGGCTAATACAAAATAAAAATGGGGGAGATGTGGGGGATGAATTTGCAAGTAACTTAGCACTGTTTGACACATCCTTGAACTGAAGCAATGCGGCAGTAAAAAACAGAGACAGGAACATGGGAAATGCCAAGAAGAATTTAAGTAAGCAAAAACAAATGAAGTAGCGCAAATAGAACAGCCTATTAGAATGTAGCATAAGGCGTGTGCTTAGAGCTAGCTGACGAATAACAGACATTGTTTGTGCGCGTAATCGCGTGAGGAATGTGTCGAAAAGATAGCTAAGCAGTGAAAAGCTGACAATAAAGGTCTTCTGCAGAACATCTGTCAGGAGACCGTGACATTCATCCCTGCACCTAAGCTTAGGTTAAATATTAAAACATGAAACAGTGCTTGATCAAAAAGGAAGGAATCTAGATTCATGCTAATTAAACATATACAACACCTGTTTTTTTTTTCCAAGGAGGGGCTGTTCTCTTACAGCACATCTTGCCTCCTCAGCTCCTCTACCAACTGCATCGAAAAGTTATCCTCAATCCTCTGCAGGAACCTCCTGGATTGGGCATTCCTTGCCATGTTGCTTTTCCAGCAAATATCAGGGTGGTTGAATTCCCCACGAGGACCAGGGCCTGCAATTGCGAGGCTACTTCCAGCTGTCTGTAGAAGGCTTCATCAACTTCCTCTTCTTGGTCAGGTGGCCTATAGCAAACACCCACAACAGTGTCGCCCATATTTGCCTACCCCTTAATTTTTACCCCCAAGCTCTTGACTTGATCTTCCTCCACTCCAAGGCATCGCTCAATGCATTCCAGTTGCTCACTCACATAAAGAGCAACTCCCCTACCTTGCCTTGCTGGCCTGTCTTTCCTGAAAAGCCTGTAGCCATCCATGGCCATATTCCACTCATGCGAGCTATCCCACCATGTCTCTGTGATTGCAATCAGATCATGGCCCTGCGACCACATGCAGACCTCTAGTTCCTCCTGTTTATTTCCCATGCTGCGTGCATTGGTGTACAGGCATTTCAGAAAGGTACTTGAGCATGCAGGTTTCGCTGGAGGGGTGCACAAGGACCCACTATAGCTGTGCACACCGTTGAGATGGTTGGTCTCCTGGTTGTGTTCTCATGAGGCAGCTAAGGCACCTCTGTCACTGCTCTGGCTGTCCTGGCTTATTCCTGCATTGTGTGTGATGGCATTAGCTTTGCCACTTTGGCCCCCACCCCGCCCAGTCCCTCAGTTTAAAGCCCTCCTCACCACGCTGGCCAGCCTGCTGCCAAAGATTCCCTTGCCCCTTCCAGACAGGTTGAGTCTAGCCCTCCCTAGCAGCCTATGGTTGCTGAAGAACATCCCATTGTCATAAAAGCCAAAACCCTCACATTGACACCAGCCACGTAACCAGGAGTTGATTTCCATTATTTGCCTATTTCTAGTCACCCATTTTTCTCCAACAGGTAAGATGGAGGAGAAGATGACATGGCCACCAGTATTTTTCACTTGCTCCCTGTGCTGGTTTTGGCTGAGAAGGGGTTAATTCTCCTCACTGTGGGGGTCGGCTACCTTTCTAGCTTCCAGCGCTCTGCCGCGTGGCGGGGGGGGGGGGGGGGGCTGGGAGGGGCAGGGCCATGGTGGGGGCGGCTGACACCGACTGGCCAATGGCAGGTTCATTCCATACCATGTGACACCACGACCAGTATATTGAGGGGGGGCAGAGGCAGTGCAGGAGCGGCGCGGTGTCGGGTGGCGAGCGGCTGTGGCGCGTGCGGTTCGTTTCGGTGGTTCGTTCCCCCTCTCCCCTCCCTTCCCCCCTCCCCCGGGGCTTTACGCCTCTCATTGTTCTCCTTTACTTTTCTATTTTCTATTGTTGTTTCTTTTAATTTTAATTATTAAACTGTTCTTATCCCAACCCACGAGCGTTACCCTTCTGATTCTCTCCCCCATCTACCGGTGGGGGAGTGAGCGAGCGACTGTGCGGGGCTGAGCTGCCGGCTAAACCACGACAGTCACTATAAATCACTTCAAGCATGGCTAGTTCCCTCAGGTACTGGGTACCTTTCTCCATGGTCATCCATTTTCCTAGGCAAAATACAGTATCTTACTTGAAGGGGTACCTTTCTCTCGCACCTCACAGGAGTCACCTCCAGAGGCTGAGGGCTTGTGTACCTTCTCAAATTTCTTTGTCAATGCCCCTTCCCTAGAGAGGATCCCAGTTGTTTGGCTTCCTTCCCCTCTAATTCCAGGCTACTGGCCCCATTATCCCAGCATTGCAGCAGCCAGGTGACAATGTACTCACCTGAACGACAGCCAAAATCTCTTCGCAAATCTCGCAGCTCACTCAAGGATTGGGTAGATTCCGTTTCTTGTACGAGTTCTTCCTCTTCTTCCTCCTCTCCTCGTGACGGCCCTGCTCTTTCATCATCTCTTTCTAAAGGGGTTGACTTTCTCTTCCAGGATTTCTTATTGTGTATAGGGGCAACTTCTACTGGCACGTGTTGGTCCTCTGATTCAGCTGCAATGCTTGTTGTGGGGGTTTGAATGGCTGCAGGGCTTGTCGCTTTCCTTGTCTTTGTCTTTAGATCCAGAGGCCTTCTCTTCCCCTTAAGGGAACTGAATAGTGTTAAACAGGGCTCGATAGGCATGGGCCAGGCCCCAGCACATTGCAGTGATTTGTCTCTCTCTGGAATTGCAAGGGTGACAACATACTTCCTCCAAATATTCTGCTAGTTTTTCAGGAATCTGTACTTTTTCAGGGGTGAAGTCCCAATACAATGGGGGTGCCCACCATCTTAGGCATTTGCCCATACTATCCCATGTACCCTGCCACGCATAGCTATTGAGCTTTCGGGCAGATCTCTGGATGATATTCTTAAATTGCTTATTAATCTTAGACAGAATGGAAACCGTCTGCCAAAGCAATACCAACAGATGTCTCTCAATTACCCAAGGATGTTCAAGATACTGAAAAGTTGTTGTAATGAAGGAGGAGGCATTATACAAGATGGTAGCTAGGGTGCCATTCTCTATTTCCTCCATAAAAAAACATCTCAGAGGAGGAGGTATAATTGCTAATTGTCTCCAGGAGGTGGTAGCCGAAGTACAGTAACAGCTTCCATGGAAGACCCAAATAACCGATAACGCTCAAGGCTGGTGTTTTAATAATAAATCTCCTAGGCAAAACATCTCTAATCACTGCAGAGCACAGCAAACTACAAAAACCAACAGCAATTTTTAACATGTACTCCACAATCAGCATGGTATAGACTGGACAAACTAATACTGAGAACAGGTGAATCAGTGCTGTGACAGACAACTGTTATTCTCTCAAACCCTTCATGCCCCACATTGGGCACCAAAAAGGACTGTTGTGGTTCAGCATCAGTTTGCTTCTAAACACCATATGGCTGCTCACTCACTCCCCCCACCCCTGTGGGATGGGGGAGAGAATCGGAAGAGCCAAAGTAAGAGAACTCATGGGTTGAGATAAGAACAGTTTAATAATTAAAATAAAACAGTAATAATAATAATCATGAAATGAACAAGAAAATAACATATGAGAGAGAGAGATGGACCCTTGGGAGGAGGAGGGGAATTAAAAAAAATATATATATAAACCACAAACCAAAATCACCACCCACCAACCAACACTGCCAGTCCTTGAGCTGCAACTGCTCCCCCCCAGCCAGCTCCTCCCAGTTAACATACTGGGTGTGACATTACATGATATCAAATATCCCTTTGGCCTGTTTGAATCCATTCTCTTAGCTGTGCCCCCTTCCCTCCCGGCTTCTTGTGCACCCATGTCGTGGTTCAGCCTCAGCTGGCAACTGAACACCGCGCAGCCGCTCGCTCACTCCCCCCCCACCCCTGTGGGATGGGGAAGAGAATCGGACGAGCAAAAGAACTTGTGGGTTGAGATAAGCACAGTTTAATGATTACAATAGTATGATAATAATAGTACCAATGATTATGATAATAATGACAATAATGTTAATATAATAAAATGGAAAAGGAAGGGAAAGGGAAAAAAGGAAAAAAAACACAGAAACACAAACGATACAACCGCTCACCATCCACCGACCGACGCTGCCCGTCCCCGAGCCGCGATTGCCTCCTCCTCCCCCGGCCAGCCCCTCCCAGATAACGTACTGGGCATGACGTTACATGATATGGAAGAGCCCTTTGGTCAGTTTGAATCCGCTCTCTTAGCTGTGCCCCCTCCCCTCCCGGCTTCTTGTGCACCCAGCAGAGCATGGGAGGCTAGAAATGTCCTTGACTAGTATAAGCGCTACCCAGCAACAGCCCAAACATCTGTGTGTTATCTCAACAGGTTTTTTTTCCCATGCTAATTTCAAAGCGCAGCACTATACCAGCTAGAGTGAAGAAAATTAACTCTATCCCAGCTAAAACCATGACAACCCAGCAGAGCATGGGAAGCTAGAAGAGTCCTTGACTAATACAAGCACTACCCAGCAACAGCCAAAACATCTGTGTGTTATCAACATTGTTTTCATACTAAGTCCAAAGCACAGCACTATGCCAGCTACAGTGAAGAAAATTAACTCTATACCAGCTAAAACCATGACAGAATGTCCTTAGTTTCTTTTATCTTGGTTTCAACTGGCACCTGCTGCTAGGTTGTCTGCATCCCTCCAGGATGTCTTGATCATGCTTGCGCAGATTATGTCCTTGAGTGCATTCTTGCCTGAGCCCCCTTACAACAATATAATTACATATAACATTACCAAAATAACAGGAAAAGGGTCCCAGAGTTACTCGACCCTGTAGCTCAAATTTAACTGCAGCCAAATTCATTCAGATTTTCCATTTCCAATTTAGTAGCGTCTTGTATTGCAAACTGAAATGAGTACAGCTGTGAATATTGGAGTAAAAATGTTCATAATTAGTAGTCACAATTTCTACCTACTTTGGTATTGCTAAAGATGAGGTTGTTTTACTCTATAGGATTTCTCCTTTCTCTTCCATCCTTTATGCTGTATTTATGACAACTAGAATCAGGCAAGGAGCTCTCTAGGAAGCAGCTAGGTTTCAGTCTTGTATGTCTTCTGTGTAAGTATTTATGCAGAACTTAATTATCTGAATTTTAAGTTCCTAGGACAGGTCCCGCTAACATGACAATTCTGAATATCACAAAGCATTCTGCACTTGTGAAGTGGACCAAAATAGCTACTGAAGACTAGGCTTTCTCCAGGGATACAGGATCAGCTACATAGATTCATTGAGGAAAAAGTCTCTAAGTCATCGTTGCTCAGAGCCATGACAGAAAACCTTCAGACCATTAAGCACTTTCACAGCATACTACTGAATTAATTAGATTTCCATAGAAATTGAGTGCTCTCAAAGGTCAGCTCCTGATTAGAGTTTTAATGCTCTAGATGGTCTTATGAATATCTAGAATTTTCTAGATAGCATCTCAAATTTAATACTGTTAAGAAAAATTTTCCTTAAAGCTTACCATTCTAAGACTACTGCAGAGTTCTCTAGTAACACTGAAAGGAAGAGGATACTTAAGAAATACTGAGAGGGTACAAGATTTCAGTCACAATACTTTTATATTTCATTGCAACTCAGCCAAGCCTGACTGAGCATTACTGTAGGACTTAATTCTTTTTTGAAGTAAATTAGCAGGGAATACAGTTTGTTTTTCTTACCCATTTTCATTTTTAGAAACTTTTTTTTTAATTGGTAGCTTTTATGTTTAACTGCAAGGGATTAAACTTCTACACATTGGAATAAATGAATAGTTTATGTAAACTGAAGTGGTTTGAGCTCAATAAAACCATCCCCATCTCTCTATCAAAAGATTTTCCTTCTGGTCTGAAGTGGAAAGTCTTCCTACCATAAACAACAATGCATTAACTTCACACATGCTGACATTCCATAACATGTATTTAATTTTATTTGAAGACAAATAGCACCTACAACCCAACAAAGGAGAATAACAAGAGTTCTGTAATTCATGTTGACGTATGCCTTTACAAGACCATAAAAAGTAACAAAAGCTTCAAGCATGCAGCATTAGCAGGAGGTTTGGAACCATCTTCAGGGGGCTCTAATCCACCCCAAGTACCTATCATAGAGCACAAGAGGAGACCAGAAGGGGAGTGTCCAGGACTGAACTCCTCCACCCCCACCCCATCAATCAATACAACAGTGACATAACACCAAACTACCATATTTTCCAGGCAGGAAGAATAATTTTATTGGAGAATTTGGGGAAGAGAAGCCTATAGGCTATAGCACCATTTCCCCTTCTATGAAAAACTTAAATTATTAGTGGCAAACTTGAAAAGTAATTTCTGCAATGTTAAAAAGCATTCTACAGCATTGATGGTTAGGTTATTCTATCCAGGGGAAAACTCACTGCACCATCAAAAAAGCTTGATCTGAAAGCCCTAGGAGTAGATGAAGCAGAACACACACCCCTTTTTCTGTGCTGAATGCTAAGTAATAGTACTGATATCAAGGCAAATAACTAACAATTACCATTATGACAAACACAGGACTTAACATGGACATTTGTTCTACTACTGCTGTGAAAACCAGTCCTTATTTCAACTGTTACAGCCAAGTGTATTCATTGTTCAGGATGTTAGGTATATTTCCCTGTCATGCATTATACACAGCCTACTGCACTTACCACCTAAACACCCTTGATGTGTTAGGAGATCATGTTTTTAGCTCTGGATTCAAAGTGTACACAAACATTTTAGAGACATTTTGTACCCATGAAAAAAAATCTGTACAGTGCAGCTACCGCCAGGTGTGAATTAGGACACAGAAATTTGGCCTTTTGCCCAGTCAGCTACACTGATAAAGACTCATCCATCAGAGTTAATCTAATAATCTCATTCCTCAACTTCTCTTGTGTTTCAGCTGCTACTCTCAATTCTTCTACCACAAGTTATCATCTTACTGGACTGAAGGAAAAGACCATATACTATGTAGATTTCAGGATTCACCAATACTGGCGAAGGACCTCCAACTCTTTCACAACCTTTCAACACTCCAAAATATGGTACCATGGAAGTGCTATGCATCTGTGTTACCCAGTATGAATCTTTGCTTTATGCACTACATATGGCATTATTCTCTACCTTTTCCTGCTTTTCAAGGAGTAACAAAGTGCTAATACACAAGATCTGTCATTCAATCCTTATTTACTGTCATGGTTTAGCTGGCAGCTCAGCCCCACACAGTCACTCGCTCACTCCCCCACCGGTAGATGGGGAGAGAATCAGAAGGGTAAAGCTCGTGGGTTGGGATAAGAACAGTTTAATAATTAAAATTAAAAGAAACAACAATAGAAAATAGAAAAGTAAAGGAGAACAACGAGAGGCGTAAAGCCCCGGGGGAGGGGGGAAGGGAGGGGAGAGGGGAACGAGCCACCAAAACAAACCGCACGCAACACAGCCGCCCACCGACCTGCCGCCGCGCCACTCCCAAGCCACAACCTTCCCCTCCCTTTATATACTGATCATGGTGTCACATGGTATGGAATGAACCTGCCATTGGCCAGTCGGGGTCAGCCGCCCCCACCATGGCCCTGCCCCTCCCAGCCCCCCCCCACCACCACGCGGCAGAGCGCTGGAAGCTAGAAAGGTAGCCGACCCCCACAGTGAGGAGAATTAACCCCTTCTCAGCCAAAACCAGCACAGTTACTGATAACAAAGGAATGCTTTCATGTGTATATGATTTCGTGTATCACAGCACAACGCTACCTATATTTCATTACCTAACATGCAGGGAAGTCTTTTCTGACCTTTTTATGCTAGCTGTATTCACATATCTTTACTGGCAATTCCTATCATAGATTTCAGCAGCTTAAATATTCTGTCTACGACTAGTTACGTTCAGCAGTCTTTGTTCTTGGCAAAATGCCAAGCAATCATGTAGAACTGTTTTCCAGTTAGCCCCCGAGCCATTAAGTATTTAAAAAAGCCTCTCTTCCAATTGCTCCTGTTGTCGATGACAGCTAATCAAATTATCTTTTGTTTTCTAATAATTTAAGTACATTTTATGTAACAGGTCCTATAGGTCACTGGCAAGAGTGCTTATTTCAAAGGTGACTGGATAGGCCAATAAGATCAATGCAGTTATGTTTATGAAGTCTCACATATATGAATATAATATATATTCATATAGAGTTGGCTAAACATGTACTCATTTTTAACATGTTATCACTTAGTCTAAATCTAACACTGCAGTATACCTTTTTCTGGTTAGAGCACAGCTTCACTCATTTAAAGCTTTCTAAAAAAATAAAATAGGCTAATACAGTATCATTAAACGAGCTAGAGCTCACATAATAGCATGGGGACTGGAAATACTACTTTTATTATAAACTGTTTGCCTTTGGATGGTGGATTCAGAAACTCAGCAACATATATCTAGATATCTTAAAAATACAAACCTGAAAGCCTCAGACCCTACCTCCAAAATGCCAAGTCTTGTTTGAACTAGATTTCACTTACAGGAACCCCCAAAAATGTATAAAGTTTGACTTGAGTTCCATTTGAAATATTTGTCTCACAGAGTGTGCGGGTTTTGGCTGAGAAGGGGTTAATTCTCCTCACTGTGGGGGGCGGCTACCTTTCCAGCTTCCCACGCTCTGACACATGGCAGGAGACTGGGAGGGGCAGGGCCATGGTTGGGGCGGCTGACCCCAACTGGCCAAAGGCATGTTCATTCCATACCATATGACCAGTATATTAAAGGGGGGCAGGTTGCAGCTCGGGACCGGCATGTCGTTGGGTCGGCGGGCAGTTAGCAGCTGCGTCGCATGCCGTTTATTTCGACAGTTCGTTCCCCTCCCCCCATCCCTTCACCTGCCCCCCAGGGTTTTGAGTCTCCCGTTGTTCGCCATTGCACTTTAGTTGTTTCTTTTAATTTTAATTATTAAACTGTTCTTATCCCAACCCACGAGCGTTACCCTTCTGATTCTCTTCCCCATCGGCTGGTGGGGGAGTGAGCGAGCGACTGTGTGGGGCTGAGCTGCCAGCTAAACCACAACAGTCTTTTTGGCGCCCAACGTTGGGCTCAAGGTTTGGAGATAATAACAGCTGCTGGTCACAGCACCATGTTGTCCTTTTTGCAGTTGGTGTTCAAGATCGGTGATGGATTGTTCAGTCTGCTGTGTTCTGCTGTGATTAGTAATGTTTTGCCTACAAGATTTGTTATACAAACACTCGTTTTCAGCTTTACCTGGTATTTGGGGTTTTTGCTGAAACCGTTACTGTACTTTGGATACCACCTTGTTGAGGCAATTAGCAATTATACCTCCTCCTCTGAGAGATTTTATATGGAGGAAATACAGAATAGTACCTTTGCAACTTTGTTCTATGATGCTTCCACCTTTCTTACAACAACGTTTTTGTATCTTGAACATCCTTGGGTGGTTAAGGTGCACTTATTGTTAGTTTTTGGGCATGTTGTTTTGGTTTTAACTAAGCACCTTAAGAATATTACCCAGAAATCTGCCCCGAGGCTTGACAGTTACGAGTGGCAGGGCATGTGGGATAGCATGGGCAAATACCTAGGGCAGTGGGCACCCCCAGTGTTTTGGAGTTTCACCCCCGAACAAGTGCAGAATCCTGAAAAACTAGTAGAATATTTGGAGAAAGTATGTTGTTACGCTGGGAACTCCAGAGAGACACAGATAACTGCAATGTGCTGGGGCCTGGCCCATGCATACCGAGCTCTGCTCAACAGTATTCAGGGCTCCCAAGGGGAAAAGAATGTCTCTGGATTGAAATGCAAAGTGACTGGCACTGTAGTCACTCCAGCCCTGAGGACAGGTAGTGCAGCCACTCAAACCCCCACGACAACTACTGGAGCTGGCTCAGAGAATCAACCCGTACCAGTATCAGTTGCCCCCATACACAAGACGAAATATTGGAAGCGGACATCAACTCGTTTAGAACGGGATGATGAAAAAGCAAGGCCGTCACGAGGAGAAGTCATAAATGAAATAGAGACCACCCGATCCCTGTCCTTGAGAGAGTTGTGAGATATGCGAAAACATTTCAGCCGCCATTCAGGTGAGCACATTGCCACCTGGCTGCTCCAATGCTGGGATAATGGGGCCAGTAGCCTGGAACTAGAGGGAAAAGAGGCCAAACAACTGGGAACCCTTTCTGGGGAAGGGGGTGTTGACAAAGCAATTGGGAAAAAAACACAAGCCCTCAGCTTCTGGAGGTGACTCCTGTCCGGAGTGAAGGAAAGGTATCCCTTCAAAGAAGATGTTACATATCGCCAAGGAAAATGGACAACTATGGAGAAAGGCATTCAGTATCTAAGGGAATTAACTGTGCTTGAGGTGATTTATGGTGACCTGGACGATCAACGGTCATCCAAAGATCCAGATGAAGCCGAGTGCAAACGACCCGTGTGGCGGAAGTTTGTACGGAGCGCACCATCTTCGCATGCAAACTCATTGGCAGCGATGTCCTGGAACGATGACAAGACACCAACGGTGGCGGAGGTGATTGATAGACTCCGGGATTACGAAACAAATATCTCTTCCTCGCTCGTCTCTGCTGTGGAGGAAATATCCCAAGAGGTCCAGCGACTCAAAGAAGATATGTCTTGCTCCACACCTCTACAGAGTAGTGTCTCAGCTGCTAGGAATAAGCTTCCTCTGGCTCAAAGGAGAGGATACACACCACGGGCCACCCTATGGTTCTACCTGCATGACCACGGAGAGGACATGGTGAGGTAGGATGGCAAGGCTACCTCGACACTACAGGCATGGGTACGTGAGCTGCTATAAACTATAAAGGGGCAGAACCCATCAGCATTGCTGGAGTGACAGGGGGATCCCAAGAGCTAACTGTATTGGAGGCCGAAGTGAGCCTCACTGGGAATGAGTGGCAGAAGCACCCCATTGTGACTGGCCCAGAGGCTCTGTGCATCCTTGGCATAGACTACCTCAGGAGAGGGTATGTCAAGGACCCAAAAGGGTACAAGTGGGCTTTTGGTGTAGCTGCCTTGGAGACGGAGGAAACTAAACAGCTGTCTACCTTGCCTGGCCTCTCGAAGGACCCTTCTGTTGTGGGGTTGCTGAAGGTCAAAGAACAACAGGTGCCGATCGCCACCACAACAGTGCACCAGCGGCAATATCGCACCAACCGAGACTCTCTGATCCCCATCCATGGGCTCATTCTTCAACTGGAGAGCCAAGGAGTCACCAGTTTAGACCCACTCACCCTTTAACAGTCCCACATGGCCAGTGCAGAAATCTAATGGAGAGTGGAGGCTAACAGTAGACTATCGGGGCCTGAATGAAGTCACTCCACCGTTGAGTGCTGCTGTGCCAGACATGCTAGAACTTCAATACGAACTGGAGTCAAAGGCAGCCAAGTGGTATGCCACAATTGATATTGCTAATGCATTCTTTTCAATCCCTCTGGCAGCAGAGTGCAGGCCACAGTTTGCTTTCACTTGGAGGGGCGTCCAGTACACCTGGAATCGACTGCCCCAGGGGTGGAAACACAGTCCTACCATTTGCCATGGACTGATTCAGACTGTGCTGGAACAGGGAGAAGCTCCAGAACACCTTCAATACATCGATGACATCATCGTGTGGGGCAACACAGCGGAAGAAGTTTTTGAGAAAGGAGAGAAAATAATCCAAATCCTTCTGAAAGCTGGTTTTGCCATAAAACAAAGTAAGGTTAAGGGACCAGCAGAAGAGATCCAGTTCTTAGGAATCAAATGGCAAGATGGACGTCGTCAGATCCCAATGGATGTGGTCAACAAAATAGCAGCCATGTCTCCACCAACTAGCAAAAAGGCAACACAAGCTTTCATGGGTGTTGTGGGTTCTTGGAGAATGCATATTCCAAATTACAGTCTGATCATAAGCCCTCTCTATCAAGTGACCCGGAAGAAGAACGATTTCAAATGGGGCCCTGAGCAACAACAAGCCTTTGAACAGATTAAACGAGAAATAGTTGATGCAGTAGCTCTTGGGCCAGTCCGGGCAGGACAAGATGTAAAAAATGTGCTCTACACTGCAGCCGGGGAGAATGGCCCTACCTGGAGCCTCTGGCAGAAAGCACATGGGGACACCCGAGGTCAACCCCGACGGTATTGGAGTCGGGGATACAGAGGGTCTGAAGCCCGCTATACTCCAACTGAAAAAGAGATATTGGCAGCATATGAAGGGGTCCGAGCTGCTTCAGAAGTGGTTGGTACTGAAGCACAGCTGCTCCTGGCACCCTGACTGCCAGTGCTGGGCCGGATGTTCAAGGGAAACGTCCCCTCTACACACCGTGCAACTGATGCTATGTGGAGTAAATGGGTTGCACTGACCACCCAGCAGGCTCGAGTAGGAAACCCCAGTCGCCCAGGAATCTTGGAAGTGATCATGGACTGGCCAGAAGGCAAAGATTTTGGATTATCACCAGAGGAGGAGGTGACACGTGCTGAAGAAGCCCCACTGTATAACAAACTGTCAGAAGATGGAAAGCAATATACCCTGTTCACCGATGGGTCCTCTTGTCTTGTGGGAAAGCACCGGAGATGGAAGGCTGCTGTATAGAGTCCTATACGACAAGTAGCAGAAACTGCTGAAGGAGAAGTTGAATCGAGCCAGTTTGCAGAGGTAAAGGCCATCCAGCTGGCCTTAGACATTGCTGAACGGGAAAAGTGGCCAGTGCTCTATCTTCATACTGACTCCTGGATGGTGGCAAATGCCCTGTGGGGCTGGCTGCAGCAGTGGAAGCAAAGCAACTAGCAGTGCAGAGGCAAACCCATCTGGGCCATCACATAATGGCAAGATATTGCTGCCCGGGTAGAGAACCTGGTTGTAAAGGTACGTCATGTGGATGCTCACGTCCCCAAGAGTCGGGCCACTGAAGAACGTTGGAACAACCAGCAGGTAGATCAGGCTGCCAAGATTGAAGTGGCTGAGGTGGATCTGGACTGGCAGCATAAGGGTGAACTATTTCTAGCTCGGTGGCCCCATGACAACTCAGGCCATCAAGGGAGAGATGCAACATTCAGGTGGGCTCATGATCGAGGGGTGTACTTGACCATGGATGTTATTGCACAGGCTATCCACGGATGTGACACATGAGCTGCAATCAAGCAAGCGAAGCGGGTAAAGCCTCTGTGGTATGGGGGATGACGGCTGAAATATAAATATGGGGCGGCCTGGCAAATTGACTATATCACACTCCCACAAACCTGTTGAAGCAAGCGCCATGTCCTTACAATGGTAGAAACAACAGTTGGCTGGCTGGAAACATATCCTGTCCCCCACGCCACTGCCCGGAACACTATCCTGGCTCTTGAAAAACAAGTCCTGTGGCGACATGGCACCCCAGAGAGAATTGAGTCAGACAATGGGACTCATTTCCAAAATAACCTCATAGACACCTGGGGCAAAGTGCACGGTATTGAGTGGGTGTATCACATCCCCTATCACGCACCAGCCTCTGGGAAAATTGAACGGAACAATGGACTGTTAAAAACTGCACTGAGAGCAATGTGGGGTGGAACATTCAAGCACTGGGATACAATTGTATCCTAAGGTATGCTTGGAACACAACACGGAATTAAGGTGAATAACAAGCTGCTTGCAAAGGCTGATATCAAAAGCCAGTTTGGCTGCTGTTCAATTCAAGTTGCTGCCTTTTTATAGCAACACATTATTTAAAATTTTTGAAAGCTGTGGGACTCAGAACATAGTGAAGCCTACATTTTATCACCATTACGTTTTGTCCTGTCCACATATGAAAGCAAGGAAATCTTTGCTTAAATACTAAGGGAGATGAGAAGATGATCCTCTGAATTAGGGAAAGAAATATTTTAAAATGGATGTTAGCCATATTATATAGGCAGGACCAGGCTTTTGGGGGATGAATTTGCAAGTAACTTAGCACTGTTTGGCACATCCTTGAACTGAAGCAATGAGGCAGTGAAAAACAGAGACAGGAACTCGGGAAATGCCAAGAAGAATTTAAGTAAGCGAAAACAAATGAAGTAGCACAAATAGAACAGCCTATTAGAATGTAGCATAAGGTGTGTGCTTAGAGCTAGCTGACGAATAACAGAAATTGTTTGTGGTCGTGATTGCGTGAGGAATGTGTCAAAAAATATATAAGCAATGAAAAGCTGAGAATAAAGGTCTTCTGCAGAGCATCTGTCAGGTGTCTGTGACATTCACCCCTGCACAGGCTGCCTGTCTCCAAGCTTTATTCTTCTGCCATTTTTTTCAGTAAATTGCCAATTACACTTTGCATAAGTATGATACTGAAATTATTCTTTTTCTTTGTTTTGTCTTGCTGACTAATTGGACACCCATTTAAAGGTCACTGCTTCAGGCCCTGCCAGACAATACCACCAGCCTTTATGTCAGAGAGCATGAGTCAAAGTCTCCTATGAAGCTAGACCTCTTTACAGGTGGTGAAGACAGCAAGTATGACACTTGTCAATCAGAAGAACCTAGCAATAACATAGACATGAGCCTAAGACACAAAGAAATCCCTGAAAAAGCAGTTACAACTGAAAAAGAGGGAATAATTTCCATTACAGTACTACTCTTCAGTGACTACACCAGCATAGAGTTCAGCCCGAAAGCCCTGATGAGCCTGACAGTGAAGCTGCCTGCAAGAGCTGCTCAGCCTCATCTGGAAAAGGAACTGAGCATCAGGGTTTGTTTGCTCCCCAAGACTACCTCAAACAAAGCCAGGTAATATTTTTGCTATCTGGACCAACTTTGATGGGACAAGTCAATTTGAACTGAAGCATCTCTATAATTTCCCATACTATAAAATCAAGTTCCAAAACCTCTGATGCTTGAATGGAGCCATTAGGCCCATATATGACAGCGAGCTTGTGACAATAGCTATTCTCTATTTCAATAAGCTTCCTTTGGTGAAACAGATTAATTATATAATTAGATTAGCTATTTCACCACAGTCATTCTGTGGAAATTCCTACAGTCTTCATACAGGCAAAACTTTCAGGGAACTCTATGAAAAACCTTCCAGTAAGGTACATCTTGCTAGTTGCTTAATCCCAGGGCACTCGTAGGAAGCCATTTCAAGGCTTCTACTTTAAACACAATGTTGTTCTAGTCAACAGGAGAGTTATCTGATAAGTGCAACCGTTTTAAGATCTGATAAGCTCTTCAGTAAAAATTCCACCAAAAGCATCTACCACTTCAAAGAAGCTCTCCAGCTGGTCAAAGCTGGCCAAACAAAAGAGTGAGAGGCCTTGAATTTAGGAATGGAGAATGATGCTTATCCATCTATGTAAAACAATCTTAGATTAATAGTGCTGCGTAAGTGAAAATGATAAGTATCATTATTATGCGAGTTTTTACTTGCATTAAAATAAGGCTATTTCTTCCTACATGTATCTATACAGACATAGAAATCCATTCACATTCTGTTATGAGATGTAGTTGCAGATATGGTTTCACACTGTATGCAATGACAATATCTGTCAAACAGACTTCAAGAGCTGAATAGATAGTTTAGTTAGTCATCCCCCCAAAACTTGTGTAAAGGAGGTGTCATTGGAATATAGGGGCAAAAAGGGTCTTCCTTAGTATGCTCTCTATGTGACTCCATCATGTGTCTCCAGGATGCAAGGAGTCTGAACTGGTTTTCCAGCTTACAACAGGTTCTCACCCATGAACTCCGTAGGCATTAATGGTTTGCAGTTATTTTAGAAGACCCAGTTTATTACTGTCATCTCTAGTTTATGGAGCATTTTATTAACATTGTTTTGTGGAGAAAGACATTGACCAACTGTACCCTAAGCACCAGAGGATCCTTAGCTAGTGTCCTGGTTTCAGCTGGGGCAGAGTTAAATTTCTTTGTAGTAGCTAGTATGGGGTATGTTTTGGAGTTTTGCTGGAAACAGTGGTGATAATGTGGAGATGTTTTAGTTGTTGCTAAGTAGCACTTACACTGGTCAAGGACTTGTTTTAGCTCCCCGTGCTCTGCCGGGTGCACAAGAAGCTGGGAGGGGACACAGCCAGGACAGCTGACCCAAACTGACCAGAGGGGTATTCCATACCATATGACATCATGCTCAGTATATAAAGCTGGGGGACATTGGGAGTGATGGTGTTTGTCTTCCCAAGTAACCACTATGCGTGATGGAGCCCTGCTTTCCTGGAGATGGCTGAACACCTGCCTGCCCATGGGAAGTAGTGAATGAATTATGAATTCCTTCTTTTGCTTTGCTTCCGCATGCAGCTTTTGCTTTACCTATTAAACTGTCTTTATCTCCAACCATGAGTTGCCTCACTTTTACTCTTCTGATTCTCTCCCCCGTCCCACCAGGGGGGAGTGAGTGAGCGAGCAGCTGCATGGTGCTTGGTTGCTGACTGGGGCTAAACCACGACAGATGGAAATATTTTAAAATTCTCTCATTAAAAGTTAAGGATGAGTCACATTCACACAAATATTTCAATGCATATTAGAGAGTATGAGTTATAGAATATCCATGCTTGCAAAAAGCTCAAAGAAATTACAAATCCCCCCCACTTGATTGATTCAGTGAAGCCCCATAACAAAACCTGTTTTATTCACTTTCCTTATTTATATTCACTCTTTATTTGTATCTCTCTATGTCTGTTAGGATTGGCAGGGACCAACCTGTATGTCACTGTGGGTTTTGCATTGTTCTTTCTTAGCACTTAAAATGCATTGTTTTGCTACAAAGCAATGTACCCATTACCACCCACCCTTATTACTTCTGCTCTTTGAAAGGAGTAACAGGAGCACTCCCCAGACCACTTCAAAAGTTTGAGCAATCTTTTAAATCTCTTTCTTCATTTGATTAACTTCAGTCAGGTGACTTTGCCTGATCACATACGATCCTGCTATTAGCAGAGCTGTTGGTACTTGCAGTATCTAGTAGAGGGGCTGAAATGAACAGCTGTTCTAGACAATAAAGTCCTCAAATCATATGCAATCATTATCAAGTAGTCATCTGAACACAGCCTAATGCGTTGATTTCCCAAATCTAAGAACTAGCCATGTTCCTTACCTATACCATTTCTTTCATTTCTGCTCAGAATGACTTATCTTCCTGGTGTAGTTGATATCTTCAGTAATTTAGGCATCCCTGTAAACAATGAATTCATTTTTTCTTACTCTGCATCTACCAAAACAGTACATATTATTGCATTATGTAGAAAGTATAAAGTAAATAAGTAGAATCAAACCAATGGCTTATGAGCAGTTTCAGTATATGAAGTGGCCTTCATACATGAAACTCACAGTTTGGGTTTTTGACCCGATGAGTACTGCCTCCATAATATTAGCCACTGGCTGATCTCTTGCTGAGGAAAATCCATTCATCAGGCTAGGAGAAAGTCACTAGAAGTACCTATTTGCCTCAAATAGAAGGTATGGACGTATTCCACTTTCAGTTATAAAGCTCACAGTATATGTTTTTACTGTAATGTTGTATGGACACAGAAATATCATAGAATCATTAAGGTTGGAAAAGACCGCTAGGATAATCGAGTCCAACTGTCAACCCAACACTACCGTGTCTCATAAACCATGTCCCAAAGTGCCATGTCTACACGTTTTAAATACCTCCAGGGATGGTGACTCTACCACCTCTCTGGGCAGCCTGTTCCAATGTCTGACCACTCTTTCAGTAAAGAAATTTTTCCTAATATCCAATCTAAACCTCCCCTGGTGCAACCTGAAGCCATTTCCTCTCGTCCTATTGCTAGTGACCTGGGAGAAGAGACCAACACCCACCTTACTACAACCTCCTTTCAGGTAGTTGTAGAGAGCGATAAGGTCTCCCCTCAGCTTCCTCTTCTCCGGACTAAACAACCCCAGTTCTCTCAACCTCTACTCATAAGACTTGCTCTCTAGACCCTTCATCAGCTTCATTGCCCTTCTTTGGACACACTCCAGCACCTCGATGTCCTTCTTGTAGTGAGGGGCCCAACACTGAACGCAGTATTTGAGGTGCAGACTCACCAGTGCCAAGTACAAATGGACAATCACTTCCCTACTCCTGCTGGCCACACTATTCCTGATACAAGCCAGGATGCTATTGGCCTTCTTGGCCACCAGGGCACACTGCTGGCTCATGTTCTGCTGGCTATCAACCAGCACCCCCAGGTCCTACTCTACTGGGCAGCTTTCCAGGCAGTCTTCCCCAAGCCTGTAGTGTTGCATGGGTTTGTTGACCCAAGTGCAGGACCCGGTACTTGGCCTTGTTAAACCTCATACCATGGGCCTCGGCCCATGGATCCAGCCTGTCCAGGTCCCTCTGTAGAGCCTTCCTACCTTCGAGCAGATCGACACTCCCACTCAACTTGATGTCATCTGCAAATTTACTAAGGGTGCACTCGATCCCCCTCATCCCCTGCCTTCCAGCTCCAGGGGCTGAATGCCCTGGGGATAACTTGTCTGACTGTTAAAGACTGAGGCAAAGGCAGCATTTAGTACCTCAGCCTTTTCCTCATCCTCAGTTGCAATGTTCCCCTCCGCATCCAATAGAGGATGGAGATTCTCTTTTTGTTACTAATATATTTGTAAAAACATTTTTTGTTATCCCTTACAGCAGTGGCCAGGTTGAGTTCTAGCTGGGCTTTTGCTTGCCTAATTTTCTCCCTGCAAGACCTAACGAGGTCTCTGTGCTCTTCTTGTGTTACCTGCCCCTTCTTCCAAAAGCGGTAGATTCTCCTTTTTTTTCCTGAGTGTCAGCAGAAGCTCCCTGTTCAGCCAGGCCGGTTGTTTTCCCTGCTGGTTTGTCTTGCAGTACTTGGGCACAGCCTGCTCCTGCGCCTTCAAGACTTCCTTCTTGAAGAAAGCCCACCCTTCCTGGACTCCTTTGCCCTTCAGGACTTCCTCCCAAGGGACTCTCCCAACCAGTGCCCTGAACAGGCCGAAGTCTGCCCTCTGGAAGTCCATGGTAGTGGTTCTGCTGACCCCTCTTCTTACTTCACCAAGGATTGAGAACTCAATCATATCATGGTCGCTAAGCCCAAGACAGCCTCCAGCCACCACATCTCCCACCAGTCCTTCTCTGTTTGTGAACAGCAGGTCGAGGCACCTCCCCGGTAGGTTCACTTACCAGCTATGTGAGGAAGTTATCTTCCACAGACTCCAGGAACCTCCTAGACTGTTTCTTATCTGCTGTGTTTTATTTCCAGCAGACATCTGGTAAATTGAAGTCCCCCATGAGAACAAGGGCAACCAATTGTGATACTTCCTCCAGCTGCTTGTAGAACACTTCATCTACCGCTTCATCCTGCTTGGGTGGTCTATAACAGACCCCACAGCAGGATATCTGCCTTGTTGGCCTTCCCCCTAATCCCTACCCATAAACACTCAACCTTATCATCGAAGTCGCTAAGCTCTATGCAACCGAAGCACTCTCTAACATAAAGAGTCACCCCACTGCCTCTCCTTCCTTGCCTATCCCTTCTGAAGAGCTTATAGACATCCACTGCAGCACTCCAGTCATAAGAGTCATCTCACCATGTCTCTGTGATGGCAACTAAGTCATAGCTATCCCGCTGCACAATGGCTTCCAGCTCCTCCTGTTTGTTGCCCATGCTGCGTGCATTGGCGTAGATGCACTTGAGCTGGGCTATCGGTTTCACCCCCAACCCTGGCATGCCACCTCTAGGCTCCTCTCTAGTGGGCCTGGTTACATCCCCTTCCCCTTCAAACCTAGTTTAAAGCCCTCTCGATGAGCCCTGCCTACTCATTTGCAAGAATCCTTTTCCCCCTTTGAGTTAGGTGAACTCCATCTGCTGCCAGCAGGCCTGGTGCCATGTAAACCTCCCCATGATCAAAAACCCCAAAATTCCACTGATGGCACCAGCCTCTGAGCCACGTGTTAATCAGATGAGTCTTCCTGTTCCTTTCAGTATTGTTCTTCCCTGCCACTGACTGGACTGAGGAAAGCACTACCTGCACTCCCGATCCTTCAACCAGTCCCCCAGTGCCCTAAAAACCCTTTTGATTGCTCTTGGGCTTCTCTCCACAACCTCATCACTGCCCACCTGGGTAGTAATCAGAGGGCTGTACCAGACCAGGGAGTTTCCTATATTTTTCTACACTTTTTATACTTAAGGTCTGACTACAGTGCAGTAGCTAAACAGCATTGAAAATTATTACAGTGTTTCAGATACAAGATATACAGCCACTCAGCCTGGAACAGGAAATTGCAGTGACCACAATATTGCAGAGTCTTTTCACTTTGTATTAACTACCAAATAGAATAATAACCACCACAGACTATCTATAAATCCCCTAAAAACCTAAGCCTTTGGGTTATTTTGGAAACTTTAAAAGCCACCTTTATGGCACAATGGCATCTGCGCTTGAACAGTGTCCTCTTGAAAGCAGAGAGCACAGGGGAATCTTGTCAGTCTAAGTCAACCCCAGTTACTGCTACAAAAATTGTAAAATAATGAAGCACTTCATTAAAGCCATCTACTTACAAAAGACAGTTGTCTCAGAGCTTTTGACTGTATCACAGGCTCTTGGTTTGCCTTTTTCTCTCTCTCAATGGCACTGTTTCCTCAAAGAACTGTATGTCTACTGCCTGAATGATGTTAACTGTGTTCTAGTACTGTGTTGATGGACTCTGTAGGTAATAAAACTTGGGACAGCTTACATCAGTCACTTCTGAGCACTGTTTACAGAAGAGTGCCACTAAGATAAATCATGACTATGTGGGGAAAGACTTATCCCTGTATCTATTTTATTTCTACAGTGGACACACCAGTTTGATTAATAAAACTGAAACCAATCTGCAGCGCTAGAAACTGTCGTTCACATCACCCATCCTCAGAAACCCCTTCAGCATTTCCTAGCACAAAGCCTTCCCTGGGCCAGGGCAGAAACTTTACAGAAATAAACTAACCAAGGAAGTAATTTGGATGTGTTGAAGTGGTAGACACAGACAGAACAAAGAAAAATCCTAAGGAATGCAGTTATAACCTGTGCACAGGCACAGGCTAGGGAACTTGTGATGAAACAGGCTCAGGTCCTTACTGGAGACAATGGAGTCTAGGCAGGCTGGAGAAGAGTAGACATGCCACTTTACCTGAAAAATTGCAGGCTGCAGCCAGTTTTTGATGGATGGCTAGTATGGAAAGAGATAGCAGAATCATAAAGCTCTCATGAGTAGCCTCTGACCTTTCTCAAACAGTAACTGCTACTATTGAACTTCGCTGGTAGTGGGTCACGCCAAGATACCCAGCTATCAGCAACCCTCATCTTTCTTGTGAGTGGCTATGGTGGGTTGACCTTGGCTGGATGCCAGGTGCCTACCAAGCCACTCTATCACTCCCCTCCTCAGCTGGACAGGGGGAGAAAAATATAATGAAGGGCTCGTGGGTCAAGGTAAGGACAGGGAGATCACTCAGCAATTACCATCACAGGAAAAACAGACTTGACTTGGGAAAATTAGCTTAATTTATTACCAATCAAATCACAGCAATGAGAAATAAAACCAAATCTTAAAACACCTTCCCCTCCCCATCCCTCCCTTCTTCCCAGGCTCCACTTCACTCCCAGTTTTCTCTACCTCCTCCCCCTGAGTGGCACAGGGGTACAGGGAATGGGGTTTGTGGTCAGTTCATCACACATTGTCTCTGCTGCTCCTTCCACCTCAGGGGGGATGAATCCTCAACACTTTTCCCCTGCTCCAGCGTGGGGTCCCCCATGGGGTCACAAGTCCTGCCAGCAAACCTGCTCCACTGTGAGCTCCTCTCTCCACAGGGCCACAGGTTCTGCCAGGATCCTACTCAAGCATGGGCTCTTCACAAGGTCAGAGCTTCCTTCAGGCACATCCACCTGCTCCTTTGTGGGGTCCTCCACAGGCTGCAGGTGGATATCTGCTCCGCCATGGACCTCCATGGGCTGCAGGGGAACAGCCTGCCTCACCACGGTCTTCAGCATGGGCTGTAGGGGAATCTCTGCTCTGGTGCCTGGAGCACCTCCTCCCCCTCCTTCTTCACTGACCTTGGTGTCTGCAGAGTTGTTTCTCTCACATAGTCTCACTCCTCTCCTCTGTTTGCTGTTGCACAGGGGGTTTTTGGTCCCCCTTCTTAAATATGTTATCCCAGAGGCACTACCACCGTTGCTGATTGGCTCAGCCTTTGCCAGTGGTGGGTCCATCTTGGAGCTGGCTGGCACTGGCTCTATCGGACATGGGGGAAGCTTCTGGCAGCTTCTCACAGAAGCCACCCCTGTAGCCTCCCCGCTACCAAAACCTTGCCATGCAAACTCAATACAGTGGCAATTAAATAAGCATTCTGGCATGCATTTTAAGTGAATGGCTACTGAGATTCACCAGAATTAGGCTCCATATGGCTCAATAATTCCCTTTTGGTATGATACTGTGGCTGTGTGTTCATTATCTGAACAGCTTTGGTGGGTTACATTCTATCTTGAAATGAACATGGCCACTGTGACTTTTGTGTGTTATAGCCAAGTGCTACATGCTCATTTTTAGAAGAGAGGCTACCTGTGTTTCTGCAATTTTTAATTATCATAGCTGTGTCAACTGGTTGTAACTGCCAATACCCATAAAACATATAGATGAGCTATCTATATAGGCACAGAGCATATTGTAGCTTCTCAACACTGCATGGCTTAGTATCTCATAGAGAAAAAAGCAATAACAAATTAGAACTTCAGTGTGAGTATGTGCTGCCAGCTCCAGTTATGCTGAGTCATACAAATGTCCTTCCAATCCTACAGAGCATTTATGGAAAAATTAAGATACAATTTACATGGAATACACTGACTCAATGAAAATTAACATTGCCAGTAAAGATCCTACTAGGAAAAAATAAAAATATTTCCACTACTAACATAGAGATTTTGTAGACACTGAGAAAAGTCCTGGCTCCAAAAACAGTTAAAATGCAAGACAGTGGAACATGATTCTATTCACCCTATTTCAATGTTCATTCAACCTTGGTCAGAAGACCCTCAGGATTTTGCAAAATGTAAATAAGAAAAGCCAAGCTACAGCAGTATACTTAAATTCACCATATATGGGCCATATCTTCATTGGAATGGTTGAATTGTCTGCAATTCCAAAAAGGGTTGTGTGTGTACTCAGAAACCCACTATACAATTGCTTTGATGCCATTTGCTCTAAGACTCTTTCTTACTCTTACATTTCATCAAGCATCAAGGTTTCTCCTCTCTGTTTCCATATTTGTGTATTTGAAGTTGCAGGATTGCAGTGAACTTTACTTTAAATTCAGCCTTCTGTGTCCATCAAATATTTTATTGGCAAATAGTCAATTTATTTGGTTTGTAATACTGCAAGTGATTCAGTTTCTGCTCTCCAGATCTGATGAAAATGTATGATCCTAGTGCATGGAAAAGTAACACTGGAGAACCAGTTACAGGTATAACTGAGAATGCTACTTTTTCATCTTTAAGGACAGCATCTTTTATAAGGTCGTGGGCTTTTTTTGTTTTTTTAAAATACTGATTGGTAATTGGAAAGTTTCAAGAAACAAAAGGGAAGGTTTGGATGCCGAGGACGTGTTGACTGAAAGAGCTCTAAGCACTAGGAAGAGAATGGAAGATACACTGTTTATTTTTCCTTATACTCCTACACTTGCACAGTCTGGCCTTCCAGCAGTCCCAATATGTCTTGGACCTGGAGCCAGCTGTGCTGCCTGGGAGGCCCAGTGTTGCATACTGACACCATGGAACTCTGACTATTGCCCTGTCAGCAGAATCTAACCTTACAGTTTCCATCTCTTTTGGAGTCCCCACATCTTTTGGAGTCAAAAACTGAGTAAGGACTATTTAGGTCATATTTACTTAATTGTCTCTTGATTTAGATTAAGTAAAAGCACCTTCCTGCTCCCAAGCATTTTAAATTACTCTTGCCCCCAAAAAGAAACAGTTTAAACAAATACATTTCATCAGCTACAATGCTGCATGTTACCAAATGCAAACCTCCAACACATATCAGCCTCAGTCCCCTAGTGTTGGTCCAAAGCACCAGGTAACGAATGTGGCATGTCCTCAAAGTCAAAAGGAAGCTATTCCAGCCACGACTAAAAAAAAAGTCCTGTAACCGATACACAGAATATCTCCTATTAACATATAAATAGGTACATCACTTTCCAATGCATTTTAGCAGATTATGACTGCATCAGGGTACTAAAAATAGCAATGCTTTTTAGTAAGCTTGTCACAAAGTCTGTAGCACACTATATGTCTAAATATGCAGTATTTCAAATGATATCTGAAAAGTTACTGTGGTAGCTCAAAAGGGGATGCTATAGCACTGAATTTTATACTGCAGTGAAGCATAGTTTAACTTCTTGAAAAAGATGCTGCTATTAACACCAGCTATCACACTTTTACTTCTTGAAATTTCAGTACAGATTCTGGCTTAAACATTTCTGTTTCCCCACTGTAATTCCCTCATCATGCCTTAAGGAGCCTGACCTTTTCTTGGAGATTTCTCTCTCAGGACTTAAAACCAGCATACGTTCACAGCAACAAAGGGCAACATTTTCAAAACAATGTATTGCTACAGCAAATCCCAGACTGTAATTTGCAAAGCCTTAGTAAGTGATACACAGAACCATATTATAAAAGGAAGGTTCCCATTTCTTGATTCAAAGCATTGTGATAGAAAGGGTATATTGTCAACAGTAGCCCAGTGATCCAAAAAGTAAGACCATGTCATGGTTTTAGCTGGAACAGGGTTAATTTTCTTCACTGTAGATGGCATAGTGCTGTGCTTTGGACTTAAGTATGACAACAATAGTGATAACACACTGATGTTTTAGTTGTTGCTAGGTAGTGCTTGTACTAGTCAAGGACATTTCCAGCCTCTCATGCTCTGCCGAGTACACAAGAAGCCAGGAGGGGAGGTGGCACAGCTAAGAGAGCAGATTCAAACTGGCCAAAGGGATATTCGATATCATATAATGTCATGCCCAGTATGTTAACTGGGAGGAGCTGGCCAGGGGAGGGAAGCAGCAATTGCAGCTCAGGGACTGGTAGCGTTGGTTAGCTGGTGGTGAGCGGTTGTATTGTTGTGGGTTTGGTTTTTTCCCTCCTCCTGAGGTTTCATATCTCTCTCTCTATTTTCCTTTTCATTATATTATATTATTATTGTTTTATTTTAATTATTAAAGTGTTCTTATCTCAACCCATGAGTTTTCTTACTTTGGCCCTTCCGATTCTCTCTCCCATCCCACTGGAGTGGGGGGAGTGAGTGAGCAGCTCTGTGGTGTTTAATTGCTGACTGGGGCTAAACCACGACAGACCACCCACCACCTTTCTGCAATATCGTGTTCAAGGTTATCAAATCACAGTGGTAAAGCCAAGTTTCTGTATAACCCCCAAATCAGCATCCTGCCTAAGCAGCGCTATAACAGCAGGGCCTCATTGCAAACTACTTTCATTCCTCTGTCTCACACTGCAACTATTCCACTTCTACACGTGCAGTCCTCTTCAACCAGTATAGCCATTAATCCTTCACGAAGTACATACTTTCATAATCCAAAAGGAACGGGGAGACTGAATCATACACAGTTCTCACAGCCGCTCGCTCACTTGCGCCACCCCACTGGGATGGGGGAGAGAATCGGAAGAATCCAAAGCACAGCACTATGCCAGCTGCAGCGAAGAAAATTATCTCTAGCCCAGCTAAAACCATGACAGTATCCACCCCTTATTCCATAGCATTTACGTCATGCTCAGGTCCAATACTATCCCATACAATTTCAATAACCGCTACCAGCCTTCTCATCCATTAATAGAATATACAGATTTCATTTAACATTTCCCTAGTCTATGGACCACCCCTGTAAAACGTCCGTGAAATGCCCATTGAGTTCATTTAGTCCATGACTTTGGGTTCCATCTATTGCACGACTCTTTCAGAGAGGTGCTGTGTGTGGTGTTGGATTGTTGTATACTGAAGTCAGTCCTCGTTCTACCACCACTGCACTTTGCTTGGTTCAATGAAAGTTCATTTTTTTATTAATTTGGGAGATTCCCACCATGATATGGCCTATAGCAACCATAGTAGTGATGACATACAGCATTATATAGCAATTAACAGCATATTATTCAGTTCATTGGCTGTTTTCACCCAAAATCAAATCCCCTTGAGGCACACACCGGACTTCTCCATCCTCCCGCATCACCCACCAAGTGCACCCAGGTCCTCGCGCAAAAGCAGTCTCATGAATGGGTTTGCCTCTGCCTGAGGCAGGAAGAACCCAGACTCTTTTGCCCAGCATACTTTTTGCGTGCACTACAGGGACTCTATCCCCTTCCACAGTGTGTAGGATTTCTGACTGGGCAGGGCCAGCTCGGTTGGCAGATCCCCTCGTGTTACCTAAACAGGTGGCTTTTGCTAAATGTGTATCCCAGTGTTTGAATGTTCCAACCCCACATTGCTCTCAGTGTAGTCTTTAATAGTCCATTGTATCTTTTGATTTTCCCAGAGGCTGGTGCGTGATAGGGGATGTGATACACCCACTGAATGCCATGCTATTTGGCCCAAGTGTCTACGAGGTTGTTTTGGAAATGAGTATCGTTGTATGACTCAGTTCTCTCTGGGGTGCCATGTCGCCACAGGACTTGTTGTTTGAGAGCCAGGAGAGTGTTCTGGGCAGTGGCATGGGGGACAGAATATGTTTCCAGCCAGCCGGTGGTTGCTTCCACCATTATAAGCACATGGCGCTTGCCTTGGCGGGTCTGTGGGAGTGTGATATAGTCAATTTGCCAGGCCTCCCCATATTTATATTTCAGCCATCGTCCCCCATACCACAGAGGCTTTACCCGCTTCGCTTGCTTGATTGCAGCTCATGTTTCACATCCATGGATAGCCTGTGCAATAACATCCATGGTCAAGTCCACCCCTCAAAGAGCCCGTCCGTATGTTGCATCTCTCCCTTGATGGCCTGAGGTGTCATGGGCCCACCGAGCTAGAAATAGTTCACCCTTATGCTGCCAGTCCAGATCCACCTCAGCCACTTCAATCTTGGCAGCCTGATCTACCTGCTGGTTGTTCCGATGTTCTTCAGTGGCCCGGCTCCTGGGGACGTGAGCATCCACATGCCGTACTTTTACAACCAGGGTCTCTACCCGGGCAGCAATATCTTGCCACAATGTGGCAGCCCAGATGGGTTTGACTCTGCGCTGCCAGTTGCTTTGCTTTTTTTATCTCTTCCTTAGACCAAAAGAAAAAAAAATCACAGAAATCCCTAAATCTAAAAACTATTACAAAATACCAGTTCAAGCTAAGGGCAACACAAATAAGCTACCATGTAACAAACAGATTTGCAGAGTTTCAAATTAATTTCAGGTATTGACTTAGATATAGCTGGGCTGGAGAACACTAACAAGCAAGGACAAGCATGCTTCAGACTGCAGAATTTACCCTCTTAGCATTAGAGTAAATGCACTCAAATGGTCAGCTCATTTCAGAATCCAAGCTGTATGTAGGTTGCCACTGTTAGCCAGCTAATTTAAAGCTAGTTCATATGTATCTATCTGAAATTGCAATCAAATAAATTAGCAGGTGACTAGTGAGTAGGCAGAACACACATCTCACTGATTTCTCGGGCATTGTTCAGATGTTTCTAGTTTCCAACTTCAGTACTTTTTTCCCCTCTTAGTTCTAATTATGAAATCGGAAACCCAAGATTTTTTACACACTATACTACTAACAGTGTTTGCAAACAAAATGTCATCCCTCACATCTGGGTTTATGATTTACTTAAATGACTTTATCTAAGTCACAGCCACCTCTATTTTGAGCTTGGAATCCTGCTTCATCCACCAGCAGTTGTCTTCTGCTACCTTCCTCTTTTAAAATCCAAAGAATCATCCTATCTGTTTTCCAGAAACACTGTTGTGAAATAACTGGTCACTAATGGAAGCTTCCACATAAGTGCTTTACATGGTCTTAGCAAAATGGCACCATATCATCATTTTTCTGAGCAATTACAAGTCACAATGTTTTCAAATAAAGGCTGATTCAAATGAAATTACACTTAAAACAATACAGCTATCATGAACTAAGCTGTTCTCAAACCCTCCACTCAATTCCATCTCGTTTACAAATTGCAAAACCAAACCTGACATGGCGGCACAGTATGCACACTTATTAATGATTAAGACAATGAACTTGCTAGTGGAAGATATACACATTTAATGGATGATGCACACAATCCTGGTGGAGCAAGCAGGAACTTCACTATTGTGCTATGCTACTGGTTTAAAAATGGGCTAACCTCTGGAGAGATTTTACAGAATAATAGTTGTCTAGCGGTGGCTTTTTAGGAAGAGGGGAAATGTAAAACATATAATACGAATAGATTTAACTACTTCACAGATCTGCACAGTATTTACAAAGCAAAAACAGAAAATACAGCATTTGTAAGAAAATATGACTTGGGCTGGGGAGGAAATTTATGTGTTTGGTGGATTTTCTAATTTTTGTTTGTTTGTCTTTTTAAAAAAAAACAACACCTTTTTGTAAGGGAACCATTAATTCACATACAATATAACAATGTGCTGCATATCACATGTATAAATCCATAAGTTAGCTAGTAAGGCTGCTATCCTTCATTGTTAATTTTCAAAGGCATGTTTCAGTTAGCTAAGGCTAACTGTACATAATCTTTACATATTCTGTAACTGCTATATAATAGAGCTATGCAATTTCAGGATAACAAAAGACGGGAAATCAAAATAATCTCAGCTGAAACATGATACACTGCAAGAATTGTAATTTCTCCCAAAGGAGAAACTTAGATTGTGCTAGTTTTGGCTGAGAAGGGGTTAATTCTCCTCACTGTGAGGGGGCGGCTACCTTTGGAGCTTCCTGCGCTCTGCCGCGTGGTGGGGGGCTGGGAGGGGCAGGGCCGTGGTGGGGGAACTGGCCAATGGCATGTTCATTCCATACCATGTGACACCATGACCAGTATATTGAGGGGGGGGCAGTGTATGGCTCAGGAGCAGTGCGGTGCCGGGTCGGTGGGCGGCTGTGTCGCATGCAGTTTGTTTCGGCGGTTCGTTCCGCCTCGCCTCGCTTCGCCTCGCCTCGCTTCGCCTCGCCTCGCTTCGCCTCGCCTCGCCTCGCCCCTCCCCCCTCCCCCCTCCCCCTCCCCCTCCCCCCTCAGAAAATAAACCTGTACCAGTTGCCCCCATACACAAGATGAAATATTGGAAGCGGACGTCAACTTGTTTAGAACGGGATGCTGAGAAAGCAGGGCTGTCACGGAGAGAGGAGGAAGAAGTCATAAATGAAATAGAGACCTCCCGATCCCTGTCCTTGAGAGAGTTGTGAGATATGTGAAAACATTTTAGCCGTCGTTCAGGTGAGCACATTGCCACCTGGCTGCTCCGATGCTGGGATAATGGGGCCAGTAGCCTGGAACTAGAGGCAAAAGAAGCCAAACAACTGGGAACCCTTTCTGGGGAAGGGGGCGTTGACAAACAATTGGAAAAAAAACACAAGCCCTCAGCCTCTGGAGGTGACTCCTGTCTGGAGTGAAGGAAAGGTGTCCCTTTAAAGACGATGTTACATATCGCCCAGGAAAATGGACAACTATGGACAATGGCATTCAGTATCTAAGGGAATTAACTGTGCTTGAGGTGATTTATGGTGACCTGGACGATCAACAGTGATCCAAAGATCCAGATGAAGCCAAGTGCACACGACCCATGTGGCAGAAGTTTGTACGGAGCGCACCATCTTCGCATGCAAACTCATTGGCAGTAATGTCCTGGAAAGATGATGAGACCCCAACGGTGGCGGAGGTGATTGATAGACTCCGGGATTACGAAACAAATATCTCTTCCTCGCTCGTCTCTGCTGTGGAGGAAATATCCCAAGAGGTCCAGCGACTCAAAGAAGATATGTCCTATTCCCCACCGCTTCAGAGTAGTGTCTCAGCTGTTAGGAATAAGCGTCCTTTGGCTCAAAGTAGGGGATACACACCACGGGCCAACCTATGGTTCTACCTGCGTGACCACGGAGAGGACATGATGAGGTGGGATGGCAAGCCTACCTCGACCCTACAGGCACGAGTGCATGAACTGCAAGGAAGAACAGTCTCAGACAGACTCGGGGGGCTCTTCCAGGAAAGCTGCTGCTCCAATTTCCAGTGAGCAATTCCCCAGACAGAGGAGTAGAAGTGCTGATTTTATTTCTAAGTGTAATAGAGGGACTCTTGATTCACATTTACAGGAAGTGAGTTGTGACTGCCATGATCAGGACTAGAGGGGCCCTGCCTCCAGCCGGGTGGAGGAAAGGGATAACCGGGTTTACTGGACTGTGTGGATCCGATGGCCTGGCACGTCCAACCCATAGGAGTATAAAGCTTTAGTGGACACCGGTGCACAGTGCACCTTAATGCCATCAAACTATATAGGGGCAGAACCCATCAGCATTGCTGGAGTGACAGGGGGATCCCAAGAGCTAACTGTATTGGAGGCTGAAGTGAGCCTCACTGGGAATGAGTGGCAAAAGCACCCCATTGTGACTGGCCCAGAGGCTCTGTGCATCCTTGGCATAGACTACCTCAGGAGAGGGTATGTCAAGGACCCAAAAGGGTACAAGTGGACTTTTGGTGTAGCTGCCTTGGAGACGGAGGAAACTAAACAGCTGTCTACCTTGCCTGGCCTCTCGAAGGACCCTTCTGTTGTGGGGCTGCCGATCGCCACCACAACAGTGCACCGGCAGCAATATCGCACCAACCGAGACTCTCTGATCCCCATCCATAAACTCATTCACCAACTGAGGAGCCAAGGACTCATCAGTAAGACCCACTCACCCTTTAACAGTCCCATATGGCCAGTCCGGAAGTCTAATGGAGAGTGGAGGTTAACAGTAGACTATTGTGGCCTGAATGAAGTCACTCCACCGTTGAGTGCTGCTGTGCCAGACATGCTAGAACTTCAATACGAACTGGAGTCAAAGGCAGCCAAGTGGTATGCTACAACTGATATTGTTAATGCATTCTTCTCAATCCCTCTGGCAGCAGAGTGCAGGCCACAGTTTGCTTTCACTTGGAGGGGCGTCCAGTACACCTGGAATCGACTGCCCCAGGGGTGGAAACACAGTCCTACCATTTGCCATGGACTGATTCAGACTGTACTGGAACAGGGAGAAGCTCCAGAACACCTTCAATACATTGATGACATCATTGTGTGGGGCAACACAGCAGCAGAAGTTTTTGAGAAAGGAGGGAAAATAGTCCAAATCCTTCTGAAAGCTGGTTTTGCCATAAAACAAAGTAAGGTTAAGGGACCAGCAGAAGAGATCCAGTTCTTAGGAATCAAATGGCAAGATGGACGTCATCAGATCCCAATGGATGTGATCAACAAAATAGCAGCCATGTCTCCACCAACTAGCAAAAAGGCAACACAAGCTTTCTTGGGCGTTGTGGGTTCTTGGAGAATGCATATTCCAAATTACAGTCTGATCATAAGCCCTCTCTATCAAGTGACCCGGAAAAAGAATTATTTCAAATGGGGCCCTGAGCAATGACAAGCCTTCGAGCAGATTAAATGAGAAATAATTCATGCAGTAGCTCTTGGGCCAGTCCGGGCAGGACAAGATGTAAAAAATGTGCTCTACACTGCAGCCGGGGAGAATGGCCCTACCTGGAGCCTCTGGCAGAAAGCACATGGGGAGACCCGGGGTCGACCCCTAGGGTTTTGGAGTCGGGGATACAGAGGGTCCGAAGCCCGATGTACTCCAACTGAAAAAGAGATATTGGCAGCATATGAAGGGGTTCGAGCTGCTTCAGAAGTGGTTGGTACTGAAGCACAGCTGCTCCTGGCACCCTGACTGCAGGTGCTGGATGTTCAAGGGAAACATCCCCTCTGCACACCATGCAACTGATGCTACGTGGAGTAAATGGGTTGCACTGATCACCCAGCAGGCTCGAGTAGGAAACCCCAGTCGCCCAGGAATCTTGGAAGTGATCATGGACTGGCCAGAAGGCAAAGACTTTGGAATATCACCAGAGGAGGAGGTGACACATGCTGAAGAAGCCCCACTCTATAACAAACTGCCTGAAGATGAAAAGCAGTATGCCCTGTTCACCGATGGGTCCTGTTGCCTTGTGGGAAAGCACCGGAGATGGAAGGCTGCTGTATGGAGTCCTACACGACAAGTAGCAGAAACTGCTGAAGGAGAAGGTGAATCGAGCCACTTTGCAGAGGTAAAGGCCATCCAGCTGGCCTTGGACATTGCTGAACGGGAAAAGTGGCCAGTGCTCTATCTTTATACTGACTCCTGGATGGTGGCAAATGCCCTGTGGGGCTGGCTGCAGCAGTGGAAGCAAAGCAACTGGCAGCGCAGAGGCAAACCCATCTGGGCCGTCACAATGTGGCAAGATATTGCTGCCCGGGTAGAGAAACTGGTTGTAAAGGTACGGCATGTGGATGCTCACGTCCCCAGGAGTCGGGCCACTGAAGAACATCGGAACGACCAGCAGGTAGATCAGGCTGCCAAGATTGAAGTGGCTGAGGTGGATCTGGACTGGCAACATAAGGGTGAACTATTTCTAGCTCGGTGGGCCCATGACACGTCAGGCCATCAAGGGAGAGATGCTACATACAGGTGGGCTCGTGATCGAGGGGTGGACTTGGCCATGGATGTTATTGCACAGGTTATCCACGAATGTGACACGTGCGCTGCAATCAAGCAAGCGAAGCGGGTAAAGCCTCTGTGGTGTGGGAGACAATGGCTGAAGTATAAATATGGGGAGGCCTGGCAGATTGACTATATCACACTCCCACAGACCCGCCAAGGCAAGCGCCATGTGCTCACCATGGTAGAAGCAACCACGGGCTGGCTGGAAACATCTCCTGTCCCCCACGCCACTGCCCGGAACACTCTCCTGGCTCTCAAACAACAAGTCCTGTGGCGACATGGCACCCCAGAGAGAACTGAGTCAGACAACGGGACTCATTTCCGAAATAGCCTCATAGACACCTGGGCCAAAGAGCACGGCATTGAGTGGGTGTGTCACATCCCCTGTCACGCACCAGCCTCTGGGAAAATTGAACGGTACAATGGACTCTTAGAAACTACACAGAGAGCAATGCGGGGGTGGGACATTCAAGCACTGGGATACACATTTAGCAAAAGCCACGTGGTTAGTCAACAGGAGGGGATCTGCCAACCGAGCTGGCCCTGCCCAGTCAGAAATCCTACACACTGTGGAAGGGGACAGAGTCCCTGCAGTGCACGCAAAAAGTATGCTGGGCAAAAGAGTCTGGGTTCTTCCTGCCTCAGGCAAAGGCAAACCCACGCGTGGGATTGCTTTTGCTCGAGGACCTGGGTGCACTTGGTGGGTGATGTGGGAGGATGGAGAAATCCGATGTGTGCCTCAAGGGGATTTGATTTTGGGCGAAAACAGGCAATGAACAGAACGGCACAATGTGAACTGCTATATAATATTGTGTGTCACCTCCGTGTTGTATCAATGATATCAGAGTATGAGCCTCCCAACCCATGGAAGATAAACTGTGGAA
Source organism: Phalacrocorax aristotelis (assembly GCF_949628215.1). NCBI lineage: Eukaryota > Metazoa > Chordata > Aves > Suliformes > Phalacrocoracidae > Phalacrocorax > Phalacrocorax aristotelis. Next base: position 25,251,628 of record NC_134310.1, read on the forward strand.
CAAGCCGTGCAGCAGTGATGGAAGGATGACCGACTCGGTATGCAGCAACCCAACGCCACACACACCACCTCTCCCACCCTGAAAGACTGATACGGCGGATGGAGCCCAGAGTCATGGACTGGGTGAACTCAATGGACATTTTAATGGACATCTTACAGGGAAGGTCCATGAAGTAAGGGAATGATGCCGGTGTATTATGTTAAAGGATGGGTAGGGGAAGGGTGGTGGTTGGTACGGTTGTATTGCATCGTATGGGACCTGGGCATGGTGTAAATGGTATGGAATAAGGGGTGGAGAATGTGCTGGTTTTGGCTGAGAAGGGGTTAATTCTCCTCACTGTGGGGGGGCGGCTGCCTTTCCATCTTCCCATGCTCTGCCTCGTGGCGGGGGTCTGGGAGGGGCAGGGCCATGGTGGGGGCGGCTGACACCGACTGGCCAATGGCATGTTCATTCCATACCATGTGACACCATGACCAGTATATGAAGGGGGAGCAGTTGGCGGCTCAGGAGTGGCGCGGTGTCGGGTCAGCGGGTGGTGAGTGGCTCCGTCACGTGCGGTTTGTTTCGGTGTTTCATTCCCCCTCTCCCCTCCCTTCCCCCCTCCCCCGGGGTTTTGCGCCTCTTGTTGTTCTCCTTTACATTGCATTTCTGTTGTTGTTTCTTTTAATTTTAATTATTAAACTGCTCTTATCCCAACCCACGAGCGTTACCCTTCTGATTCTCTCCCCCATCTATGGGTGGGGGAGTGAGCGAGCGACTGTGTGGGGCTGAGCTGCCGGCTAAACCACGACACCCCTGCAAACCGGCCGCTCTGCTGTGGTGAATCTGCCTCCCTGCAGACACCGGATCCCTGGCCAAAAGTGCTTTAACTGGACTGCAGTGGGCAGATCCTGCACCTCCCCTGGACACTGTAAGGCTGCAGCATCTGCCTGACACCTCCTTTCAATAACTAAAGAAGAAATGGGACCACAACAATTTTTGTACAGGCCTGAGCATTTGATACGTGTTTATTGCTCTTCCCAGCTAAAGCTGGGATTTCTGTGCATGTCGGGTTTAGGTGGTTATCCAAGCTCCTTGCACGGTGCTGCAGAGCTCCAGAGCATCTCGTTTGCTCGTCCGTGGTAAGCAGAAGGTCACCGGGTTCGGTCGGTAGCGGCTGCAAAGAAGAGCCAATGCGCCAGCTGAAGTTAAGATCACGCTCAGTGGGAGCAGGGGAGTTTAAGGCTTGATTGCTCCGTTGTTTTTTTAGACGACCTAATCTCAACGGCAGGATCTGAAGTGCAGACTCTGACCCAGGGTGTATTCCTAGTCGTTATTTACAGATAAATCCAGCTGTCTCACTTGTCTCCTGCTACTTCGATATGAGACATTTACAGACAAACATCACCCCGACAGACAACAGCACGGGACAGTAAGAGGGAAAGATGTGCCACTACACACACCTTCTTTTCACTTTCCACTAGCAATATTTTTCCAAGTGTCACAGCTACCTTTAGTACCATTTGGAACGAGTAAATAATATATTTGGATAGAATATGCTCTGCTATGCAAATGTACACGAGGCCCCTGGAAAAGCTCACATCAAATACTTCATCATTAGAAACAATAATCATAATAATAAAAGCTATTTATGACACGGCCTTTATTCACAGAAAGATTTGTCCCAGGGCTTTGTTTTTGCAGTTTGGCTCGGTGACAGATACCCCCCCACCCCTCTGCCCTGTAGTCCGCATCAGCCCAGACCCCCAGGACACAGAAAGGGAGAATAAAGCCCTGCTGGGGCAGAAGCTCCGCCAGCTCAGCCCCGTCGGAGCTGCCACCTCAACGACCCTGCAGGAGAAGGCGATGCAATACAGCAAGGGGAAACGCCACCGTAGTGTTGAGCATACCCGGGGCCCGCGAGAGCCCCTCGCTGCTACATGGGATGGGCTGGTTTATTTCATCAGAGTCTGCGCAACAGGCACGGCTGTGCCGGCTGGCCCCGAGCGGGGGGGAAGCGGGCACGCCGGCCCACCCTAAGGCACTGCAGTCGCACACCCTCACCCACCTCCGGGCGCAGCCCCGCAGGCCGCTGCACCCTACCTTTAGCAGGACATCAAGCAAGAATTTGACAAAACCCAGGACGCAGGACCAGTTCCCCTCTGCCTGGGTATCCTGGTGAGGGTGGGGGTTGCCCGGGCAATTGCCCAAGGGCATCAGAGCGCAGGGGTGCAACGAACACGCTTTGCGACCAGCCGCCGCTTCCTCGGAGTGCTTTGGTACCTTGCGTTGGCCTGACGGTGTCCCAGGAGCATTTGTGGTTCGGCAACGAAAAAACCCAGCGTGGGAGACACGGGAGCAGGTGGGAACACTGGTCCCGTAGTCCCAGAGCACGTACGTGTCAGTCCCGAAGCGTGCGCGTGCACCGCTGCGCTGGGACCAGAGGGATGTGCAGCCCGGAGCCCTCTCCCAGGCGGGTACAAGAGAGACCAACTGTCCCGCGCTCCCTGGCATGAGGGATTTGGCAAAGTCAGAGCCAGGACAGCTTGTCTTGAAAGGCTGGAGGAGAAGGGTCAGGTATTTTTCCTTCTTCTTGGGCACTGATTGGTTCAAGTTTGTATCACAGTGAAGTCTGAGCAGTGGGGAAGAAACCCAAACCACCTTCCCTGAGAGAGAAAGCGTTGATTGCCCGCCTCGCTCAGGCTGGAGAGGACAGCCGCTCACAGCCAGGCACGTCCGATCCGCTGCTGACCACGGAGGTGTCCATCACTCGGTAGCTGACTCTGGACCTTTGCCGTCCAGCCAGCAGTCATGCCACAGGAAAGCAGGCGGACAAACCAGCCCCGTCCCACCGCCCGCCCGCGACACCACCAGAGCCCATCCCCAAACACAAGTAAACAGAAGGAGAAACTAAGAGGCACTAATAACGCAGATATGGGGAGACTCAGGCTTGCGACCATCAAGCCTGGCTCCAGACGACTTCATCCAGCTGGAGAAAAGCCAAGTCCCCATTTCAGACCTCCAGCAGTGAGTAGCTGAGGTCACTGCGTTCCCGTTTCACCAGCAACTCCCCCGTGCTCCGGGAGGCTGTGTCCACCTCGCTGCCCAGGTCACTCATGTCCTCTGTAAAGGACAGGTCTCGGCATGAGAACAGCGACCGGAGGGGAAGAGGTCCTTTCTCCTAACAGAGCAGGGTGGAGGGGCCAGCACGAGGTTCCCCCTCCCACAGTGATTCAACCCTGACCCAGCAGGATTCCCCTTGAGGGAGAGGAGGCACCTTTGTCCAGCGGTGTTGGAGACAGAGGTGTGAGGTCACCAAACTGAAAGACAAAGGCATTACAAGGTGAGTGAGGCTTATGGAGACCAGACCTGAAGTTGGCATCTATTTCCAAGCAATTTTAACAAGCAGCCTAAGTGCTCCAGAGGAAGCACGAGCATCAGCAGTGCCGGCGGTGAAAAGCAGAAAGCAAAACCAACCACATATTTTGGGGAAAAGTCTGCCGCTGGCATTGAAGCCTCTGGGCAAACACCACACGCAACAATCCAAGGCAGGATGGAGCTGTGGAATGAAGGGAGAAATTTTTCTGTCTGCCATGTCAGGGCCAAGTGCTGCCACAGACTGAAGGATGGTGCCTTTTCTCCAGCCCTCTGCATCTCTCGGGCAGCTGCTCAGGCATGCCAGCTATTCCCCTCTCCTGGGGCTCTACCATCGCTCCACCCTGTGCAACTCTGTGCAAAGCCTTCGCATTCGCGTCACAGAAGTGCTTTGCCTTGCAAGGCCGCCGTGTCAAGTGTAACCAGAGAGCTGGGGATATATTGGGTTCTGGAGATGTGTTGTCCCCCTCTATGACGAGGAATGAAACACTAAATTGCTATAACAGTAAGTGTTGAAAAGACATGCAAAGTTGGGCAGCGGAAGGCACTGAGGAGAGCAGGAGTTAAAAAGTGAGCGATGGAAATGGAAGGACACGATTCATCCTCTTTTGCTGGGAAGATCCAGCCTCCTCCTGGAGAACAGAAATATTGCAAGAGTTGAAAGAAGGCAAAACCTGACGGATGAAAGCCTGCCACAGCTAGGTCTTGCTGGAAGCCACTCTCTGCCTTTCATGTTCCTTGAATATCAATAAAGACAGAGGTTTAGCAGGGAATAGCGGGAACTTACAGCGCTGCTGACTTGGGGCAACAGCATGGGCCTAATGGGGGTGGGGGGGAAGTGGCAGGCAGTTGATTTGCCTGGCTCCCCTACATGAGCTCCAGGGAAGGAAGAAAACAGGTATGAGCTTCAAGGAGCGAATGAGATCAGTTTCAAACTAACAGTAGTTTCTATATTGCTATCACAAGTTGATCAGGGCCTTTTAAATCTAGGCATTTTTCAGAGGGAAAGAGTAGAAGTGACCTCAGCTAGGCAGGACAGGACCTGCCTGCAAGCCAGGCACCGGATTTACTGTCTGATTGGTTAAAAGAAAACTCCAATCCCCACACACCCCCCAACACAAACAACCCACCGTTTCTCTTCTTCAAGTCAAAGACAGAGAGAGGGGCTGACTGTGCGTGTAACTGGAGCTTGCAGAGGCCTGAGCAAGTTCCGTGAACAGTACCACCGAAAGCTGCAGGGAAAGGAACTTTTGGACCTTTCTTTGCTTGGTTTAGTTTTTTTGATGGGTCTTTGCCCTGGCAGGAATCCCGCCATCAGGGTTGGTGCCCACAGGTAATGGAGAGAAGTAGGGAGATCCTTTTCCTCCCTCCCCCAGGCCGCCAAAGGCCAGCTGATGCTCAACTGCCCCAAAACCCACCAGCTCAGCTATTAGCAAGCCAGGATGGAAGGTGCTCAAGGAGCTGGATTCTTGTGCCAGGCACTCAAAAAGCTCAGTACCTGCTTTGGCAATGATGGCTACAAAAACACGTTCAGGGCACAGCGCTGTTTGTGAAACACACGTGTTCCAACCTCTTAAAGAGCTGCTTAGTGTGGGTTTGTTTCTAGGGAATTAACAATTCTCACCTCTCCCATTACAGCAGTCGGCCTCTCCCCTGTTGCCTGGGCAACACGATGCTCTACCAGATAAAACACGGATTCATCACAGAGCAGGCAAATCAGGTGGAAGGAACCAAAGCTGGCAGCACTGCGCAAGGTGAGGTCCCGGATCGCCATGGAGCTGGAACACGGCCGGGAAACAAAATATTTGGGTGGGGTTTTACACATGCATCACGGCTGATGTGAATTCTGGACCCTGAAGGCACTGTGGGACACAGTGCTCTGTTCCTACCTCGAACCCAAGAGTATCAAAGCACTTTCAGAAATTAGTCCTACCCCCATCCTGAAAGGATGCAGGAGACACAACGCTCTGTTCAGATACCAGAGCAGAGCAATAATTAACCAGAGTTGCACAGGAGTAAAGAACTTGGCCTTGGCTTTCCAAGGAGCTATTTACGTGCCCTGAGCCCGATGCAGAAATATCTCCAAAATGAGAAAGAAAATGTACCTATAGAAAGACCATTTCAGCAAGACCTGTCTGGCTGCCTTGGGGAAGCTGGGAGTGCCCTCGTGATGCTTCAGGACTTGAGTAACAACATTATCCAGCCAGCTAGCCCACTGGTCCAGAGAACTCTGCTGCTGCAGAGTGAGCTTGCAAGCCTGCTCCAGCTTCTGTACCATGCCTTCCTCGCACTGGCACACCCACGAGGCTTGCTCCTGCTCGGGAAGAAGGGCTGACAGTTACTCACGCCAAGCCTGCACGGTTGGTCCATCCCAACCTAGGAATTCAGCTGCATTTCTAGTAGACAAGGACCCCAGACCAGCTCTGAATCATGTCGCCTCCGAGCTGCCCTGACCACAATATTATTATGAGAACTATATTATTGTTGGTAGCACTGCTTCTTACAGAAGCTCCTTAGTACCTTCTCCACTACTCACAGTGAGATGGCAGACTTACCCGGGAAAGTAACACCCAAACTGTTCAATTGTTCATTTAATTGCCTTTTAGTTCTGGCAATAAGATGCTGGTTACCAGCAGACAACCTCATTAGAGACTCCCAGTTCTAGACAACACGACCGAGGAGCAGATACCGTAAGTTACCTGCACATTGGTGAAGTCGACCCGATTGAGATCGCCGAGCATCTGGTTTATCTGGGAAGTGTTCTGCAGCACCGCACGGGCGGCCTGAGCCAGGCGGTTCAGCGATGCGTAGCTCCGTAACGTCTGCGCAAAGGCACTCACTACCCCCACCTGCAACACAGCAACGCAGGGCTCCGCGAGCAGGAGGCCACGGGGCTGGAAGGCAAACTCTTCTCAATGCTGAGCTCAAGCACACAGTGCGCATCAGCTGGGATCACCTGCACAGTCCCACCCACGCTGCTGCCCAAAGCATACCCGAGTGCTCCAGAGCACCACTTTTGCACCACCTATCGTGTCTCGCAAACCAGCCTCTGCATTTCTTTTCTTTAAACTAAGAGGTTTCCCCACTCTGCCTCTAGCAGTGACCGGCAAGGTGAGAACCGGCTGCAAGAATCCATGGCTTCAGGAGAGAAGCAGTAGGAGCCTTAGGTCCAATCTCTGCAATGCCATTCAGTCCATGGGGTGTCCTGCAATTTTTAGTAGGACAGCTTCATGCCATGCAGAGATTTTCTTCCAGAAATCTTATCTGCAATCCTGGGACATGGGAATGGCTCAACGGACAGAGCACCATCAGCCTCTGGTACAAAGGGATTGCCCTGCCTGTCCTCCCACTCCTTGCCGATTTGCGTTGATAGATATTCATTATATGGTGCTAGTCTGGAGTACATGTGGCCAAACCCCAGCAGTGATTTCCAGTCCCTGCGGAAAACTGCAACGCGCACCCACTCAGTTCCTACCCCTGACCTGCCCCGTGCTCCCTCTGCTTACCTTGGCCCGGACAATCTCGGGGGGAAATTCACTCATTGCGTTCATCAGCCACCCTTCCAAACTCTTGGCAAAATTACCAATTGCTTGTGTAAGCGTGCCTGCAAAGAAGTCTGCAGAGTTAGAAAAGCTGCTCCATGTCGTCTTGGGACACCACTTTCTAGCTGAGAGCTGCTGTGGAAAGCACAGCCGCTGATCTGGGTAGCTGTGAGCTCAACTTAGCGTCAGGGAAACCAGCTGCGTCCTGAGATGCACTCAAACCTTTCTTCTTATTCTCTAACGTTGTTACTCAAACTTTTCTTACCCTTACTCTTCTTCTCATTTTTATTCTTACTCTGACTCTCATTTTCTTAGTCGTCTTCTTTCTTATCCTTTTCTTATCCATAGTCCTTCTGAGTGTTTTCCAAAGGGTGAAATACGCTCTCTAAAGATACCCATGTGCCCCAGCATGGAGACTGACAGCAGCAGCCCAGAGGGACGTGGCTTTCCAGAGCTGTCGTGGAGGCCTCGGGGAGGCTGACGCACACGCTTCGCTGAGGAGGAGCCCAATCAGACAGAAAACCCTCAGTATCCCATCGCTAAACTCCCAAACAAAAGTTGACCCCAGATTTCCAGGAGGTGCAGTAGGGGACAGGATGGTTCTACACAAACAAAGATACGATCTCCAAGGAAACCTCTCACAAGGATTAGCCGCGCTTCACTGTGCATTAAGCTTATGCCTTTACCTTGACTCCGAGCCAACGTCAGAAGTGATACGCAATCAACCAAACTTTAAAAATCATGGAATTTCCAGGGGTCACAAAGTACCATCGACGTAGAGCAACGCAGCAGGAGAACTTCTGCTGTTGCCATCATATTTTAGCCTGCATTCAAACCAAAAACCTCTACTTCAGCTTTTACAATGGAAACCCTTGTGGCAAGCGGTAGCCAGACCAAGTGAGTCACGGATCGCTGCTTCTCACACGCAACATCCCGTGACTCAGCCCAGCGAGGAGCAGGAGCCGAGCAGAGGTTGGGACCACCCGTGTCCTCCCAGCCACGCCGCAGGATACTCACTGGGCACCGGCCTGAGCACGTCTGGGATGAGAATCTCCACCAGGGCCTGGTACCGGATGTGATCACAGTCTCTCATCCGTTTGAGGATATGTTCGTATTTGCACAGAGTGATCAGCTGATCTCTTGGGAGGGTCCCTTCGTGTTCTTTGTCGCTGTGGGAGGATGAGGAGGGAGGCAGCGTTAGCAGCAGGTTTGCCTTCAGGGCATTCACCCTTCCTCTTGATTTCTAACCCTGGTTTTCAGCAGAAGAAAATCAGCTCTTCATGTTTCTTTCAAAAGGAAACGTTTGATCGTTTGTACAAGTCTCTGCCGACTCTGCAGCGCCTCTGTCCACGGGGTCAGAGCCCTGACCACAGCTTTCCCTCAAATCCCTAGCAACCAGTGCTTGGCCTTCGCTTCTTCCAGCTTTAGCTTGAGTTGCCTTTCACACACTCACGTTCATGTGCACCTGGGCATTGTACTTCACTACAGTCGTTTCAGCAAGCAAAGGCTTAGCTGGTTCTTCCTCACGGACCCAGCTCTTTCCAAAACCTTCACACTCTCTCCTCTGCCCTCAACCTCCTCACCTGTAGCAGCGGGGACAAAATGTGTGCGGCGAATGGTTTTTGAGCAGATTAGCCGGTGTTGACAGATCCTACAAATGCCTTTGAGGTGTTTAACACCTTCAAATGCTGAATGTTTTCAGAAGGAAAAAGGTTTTGTGTTTTGATGAGAACAACGCATATTGTCTCTTAACCGAATGAGGTCAAACAAGCTGGTGTTATTTTCACTTTATAGGGGTACGGAAACTTTTTCTGCATGATTAAGGCATAAGCTATTTGGTTAAACTGCAAGCAGAGAAAATTTAAGGCTTAAGCACTGCCAGAGCATCAAAGCAGGATTTTCACATCATTTGGGGTGACCCCTTCTTGTAAGAGGATGTTACCTAGATTAGGGGCCGGGAACTCAGGAAGACATGGGTTACATCCAGGGGATAAAAAGGGTGGGGAAAGACGGTGAGAGTTAGGCAGGACTCAGTGACGCCGGACTATTGATGAGGGCAAGGTGCTGCTGTCTTTCATGTTTCAGCTGGGGATGAAACAGGAGAAAAGAAGCCGATAACCTGGTGCTTTCCCCATTCACGCTGCTATGCTGGGCAAAAAGCAAACAATCGCAGCCTGTTTTATTCAGTGTGGAAAGGAAAATGTTTTCTTTCCCTTTGTAATAAAAGGAACAAGAATACGTCGTCCTCATCTACTGCGCCTCCCATTACATTTTCTCTGGAGCCTGAGACATGTCTCTCTGGTAATTTGAGGGTACAATGGAAAATATAATTGGACAAAGACATACCAGCAGCAGCTGTACTTCAGAGGAGGCTTGGAGATGGCCAGGGTTTGTGTCGTGGCTTAGCCGGCAGCTCAACCCCACACAGTTGCTCGCTCACTTCCCCACCGGTAGATGGGGGAGAGAATCAGAAGGGTAATGCTCGTGGGTTGGGATAAGAACAGTTTAATAATGAAAATTCAAAGAAACAACAACAGAAATGCAATGTAAAGGAGAACAACAAGAGGCGCAAAACCCCGGGGGAGGGGGGAAGGGAGGGGAGAGGGGGAATGAAACACCGAAACAAACCGCACGTGACGCAGCCGCTCACCACCCGCCGACTCAATGCCGCGCCGCTCCCGAGCCGCCAACTGCTCCCCCTTCATATACTGGTCATGGTGTCACATGGTATGGCATGTACATTCCGTTGGCCAGTCGGGGTCACCCGCCCCCACCATGGCCCTGCCCCTCCCAGACCCCCGCCATGAGGCAGAGCATGGGAAGATGGAAAGGCAGCCGCCCCCCCACAGTGAGGAGAATTAACCCCTTCTCAGCCAAAACCAGCACATTCTCCACCCCTTATTCCATACCATTTACACCATGCCCAGGTCCCATACGATGCAATACAACCGTACCAACCACCACCCTTCCCCTACCCATCCTTTAACATAATACACCGGCATCATTCCCTTACTTCATGGACCTTCCCTGTAAGATGTCCATTAAAATGTCCATTGAGTTCACCCAGTCCATGACTCTGGGCTCCATCCGCCGTATCAGTCTTTGAGGGTGAGAGAGGTGGTGTGTGTGGCGTTGGGTTGCTGTATACCGAGTCGGTCATCCTTCCATCACTGCTGCACGGCTTGTTTCATAGTTTATCTTCCATGGGTTGGGAGGCTCATACTCTGATATCATTGATACAACACGGAGGTGACACACAATATTATATAGCAGTTCACATTGCGCCATTCAGTTCATTGCCTGTTTTCGCCCAAAATCAAATCCCCTTGAGGCACACATCGGATTTCTCCATCCTCCCACATCACCCACCAAGTGCACCCAGGTCCTCGAGCAAAAGCAATCCCACGCGTGGGTTTGCCTTTGCCTGAGGCAGGAAGAACCCAGACTCTTTTGCCCAGCATACTTTTTGCGTGCACTGCAGGGACTCTGTCCCCTTCCACAGTATGTAGGATTTCTGACTGGGCAGGGCCAGCTCGGTTGGCAGATCCCCTCCTGTTGACTAACCACGTGGCTTTTGCTAAATGTGTATCCCAGTGCTTGAATGTCCCACCCCCGCATTGCTCTCTGTGTAGTTTTTAAGAGTCCATTGTACCGTTCAATTTTCCCAGAGGCTGGTGCGTGACAGGGGATGTGACACACCCACTCAATGCCGTGCTCTTTGGCCCAGGTGTCTATGAGGCTATTTCGGAAATGAGTCCCCTTGTCTGACTCAGTTCTCTCTGGGGTGCCATGTCGCCACAGGACTTGTTGTTTGAGAGCCAGGAGAGTGTTCCGGGCAGTGGCGTGGGGGACAGGAGATGTTTCCAGCCAGCCCGTGGTTGCTTCTACCATGGTGAGCGCATGGCGCTTGCCTTGGCGGGTCTGTGGGAGTGTGATATAGTCAATCTGCCAGGCCTCCCCATATTTATACTTCAGCCATTGTCTCCCACACCACAGAGGCTTTACCCGCTTCGCTTGCTTGATTGCAGCGCACGTGTCACATTCGTGGATAACCTGTGCAATAACATCCATGGCCAAGTCCACCCCTCGATCACGAGCCCACCTGTATGTAGCATCTCTCCCTTGATGGCCTGACGTGTCATGGGCCCACCGAGCTAGAAATAGTTCACCCTTATGTTGCCAGTCCAGATCCACCTCAGCCACTTCAATCTTGGCAGCCTGATCTACCTGCTGGTCGTTCCGATGTTCTTCAGTGGCCCGACTCCTGGGGACGTGAGCATCCACATGCCGTACCTTTACAACCAGGTTCTCTACCCGGGCAGCAATATCTTGCCACATTGTGACGGCCCAGATGGGTTTGCCTCTGCGCTGCCAGTTGCTTTGCTTCCACTGCTGCAGCCAGCCCCACAGGGCATTTGCCACCATCCAGGAGACAGTATAAAGATAGAGCACTGGCCACTTTTCCCGTTCAGCAATGTCCAAGGCCAGCTGGATGGCCTTTACCTCTGCAAACCGGCTCGATTCACCTTTTCCTTCAGCAGTTTCTGCTACTTGTCGTGTAGGACTCCATACAGCAGCCTTCCATCTCCGGTGCTTTCCCACAAGGCAACAGGACCCATCAGTGAACAGGGCATACTGCTTTTCACCTTCTAGCAGTTTGTTAGAGAGTGGGGCTTCTTCAGCATGTGTCACCTCCTCCTCTGGTGATAATCCAAAATCTTTGCCTTCTGGCCAGTCCATAATCACTTCCAAGATTCCTGGGCGACTGGGGCTTCCTACTCGAGCCCGCTGGGTGATCAGTGCAACCCATTTACTCCGCGTAGCATCAGTTGCATGGTGTGTAGAGGGGAGGTTTCCTTTGAACATCCAGCCCAGCACTGGCAGTCGGGGTGCCAGGAGCAGCTGTGCCGCAGTACCAACCACTTCTGAAGCAGCTCGGACCCCTTCATATGCTGCCAATATCTCTTTTTCAGTTGGAGTACATCGGGCTTCGGACCCTCTGTATCCCCGACTCCAAAACCCTAGGGGTCGATCTCGGGTCTCCCCCTAGTGCTTTCTGCCAGAGGCTCCAGGTAGGGCCATTCTCCCCGGCTGCAGTGTAGAGCACATTTTTTACATCTTGTCCTGCCCAGACTGGCCCAAGAGCTACTGCATGAACTATTTCTCGTTTAATCTGTTCAAAGGCTTGTCGTTGCTCAGGGCCCCATTTGAAATCATTCTTCTTCCGGGTCACTTGATAGAGAGGGCTTACGATCAGACTGTAATTTGGAATATGCATTCTCCAAAAACCCACAACGCCCAAGAAAGCTTCCGTCTCCTTTTTGCTAGTTGGTGGAGACATGGCTGCTATTTTGTTGATCACATCCGTTGGAATCTGACGACGACCATCTTGCCATTTGATTCCTAAGAACTGGATTTCTCGTGCGGGTCCCTTCACCTTACTTTGTTTTATGGCAAAACCAGCTTTCAGAAGGATTTGGACTATTTTCTCTCCTTTCTCAAAAACTTCTTCCGCTGTGTTGCCCCACACAATGATGTCATCAATGTATTGAAGGTGTTCTGGAGCGTCTCCCTGTTCCAGTACAGTCTGAATCAGTTCATGGCAAATGGTAGGACTGTGTTTACACCCCTGGGGCAGTCGATTCCAGGTGTACTGGACGCCCGTCCATGTGAAAGCAAACTGTGGCCTGCACTCTGCTGCCAGAGGGATTGAGAAGAATGCGTTAGCAATATCGGTTGTGGCATACCACTTGGCCGCCTTGGACTCCAGTTCGTATTGAAGTTCTAGCATGTCTGGCACAGCAGCACTCAACGGTGGAGTGACTTCATTCAGGCCACAATAGTCTACTGTTAACCTCCACTCTCCATTAGACTTCCGCACTGGCCACATGGGACTGTTAAAGGGTGAGTGGATCTTACTGATGACTCCTTGGCTCCTCAGTTGGTGAATGTGTTCATGGATGGGGATCAGAGAGTCTCTGTTGGTGCGATATTGCCACCGGTACACTGCTGTGGTGGCGATTGGCACCTGTTGTTCTTTAACCTTCAGCAACCCCACAACAGAAGGGTCCTTCGAGAGGCCAGGCAAGGTAGACAGCTGTTTAGTTTCCTCCGTCTCCAAGGCAGCTACACCAAAAGCCCACCTGTAACCTTTTGGGTCCTTGACATACCCTCTCCTGAGATGGTCTATGCCAAGGATGCACGGAGCCTCGGGGCCGGTCACAATGGGGTGCTTCTGCCACTCATTCCCAGTTAGGCTCACTTCGGCCTCCAATACAGTTAGCTCTTGGGATCCCCCTGTCACTCCAGCAATGCTGATGGGTTCTGCCCCTTTCTAGTTTGATGGCATTAAGGTGCACTGTGCGCTGGTGTCCACTAAAGCTTTATACTCCTATGGGTTGGACGTGCCAGGCCATCGGATCCACACAGTCCAGTAAACCCGGTTATCCCTTTCCTCCACCCGGCTGGAGGCAGGGCCCCTCTAGTCCTGATCGTGGCAGTCACAACTCACCTCCTGCAAATGTGAATCAGGAGTCCCTCTATTACGCTTAGAAATAAAACCAGCGCTTCTACTCCTCTGTCTGGGGACTTGCTCGCTGGAAACTGGAGCAGCAGCTTTCCTGGAAGAGCCTCCCTGAGTGCCTGTTCTTCCTTGCAGTTCACGCACTCGTGCCTGTAGGGTCGAGGTAGGCTTGCCATCCCACCTCATCATGTCCTCTCCGTGGTCACGCAGGTAGAACCATAGGGTGGCCCGTGGTGTGTATCCCCTACTTTGAGCCAAAGGACGCTTATTCCTAACAGCTGAGACACTGCTCTGTCGAGGTGGGGAGTAGGACAGATCTTCTTTGAGTTGCTGGACCTCTTGGGATAGTTTCTCCACAGCAGAGACGAGTGAGGAAGAGAGATTTGTTTCACAATCCCGGAGTCTATCAATCACCTCCGCCACGGTTGGTGTCGCGTCACCTTTCCAGGACATCACTGCCAATGACTTTGCATGCGAAGATGGTGCGCTCCGTACAAACTTGCGCCACGTGGGTCGTGTGCATTCGGCTTCATCTGGATCTTTGAAGGACCGTTGATCGTCCAGGTCACCATAAATCACCTCAAACACAGCTAATTCCCTTAGATACTGGATGCCTTTCTCCACAGTTGTCCATTTTCCTGGGCGATATGTAACATCTTCTTTAAAGGGATACCTTTCCTTTACTCCGGGCAGGAATCGCCTCCTGAGGCTGAGGGCTTGTGGTTTTTTTCCAATTGCTTTGTCAACGCCCCCTTCCCCAGAAAGGGATCCCAGTTGTCTGGCTTCTTTTGCCTCTAGTTCCAGGCTACTGGCCCCATTATCCCAGCATCGGAGCAGCCAGGTGACAATGTGCTCACCTCAACGATGGCTATAATCTTTTCGCATATCTCGCAACTGGCTGAAGGACAGGGATCGGGTGGTCTCTATTTCATTTATGACTTCTTCCTCCTCTCCCCGTGACGGCCCTGGTTCTTCATCATCCCGTTTTAAATGAGTTGATGTCCGCTTCCAATGTTTCGTCTTGTGTATGGGGGCAACTGATACTGGTACGGGTTTATTTTCTGAGCTAGCTCTGGTACTTGTTGTGGGGGTTTGAGTGGCTGCAGTGCCTGTCCTCAGGGCTGGAGTGACTACAGTGCCAGTCACTTTGCATTTCAACCCAGAGACATTCTCTTCCCCCTGGGGGCACTGACTACTGTTGGGCAGGGCTCGGTATGCATGGGCCAGGCCCCAGCACCTTGCAGTTATCTGTGTCTCTCTGGAGTTCCCAGCGTAACAACATACTTTCTCCAAATATTCTACTAGTTTTTTAGGATTCTGCACTTGTTCGGGGGTGAAACTCCAAAACACTGGGGGTGCCCACTGCCCTAGGTATTTGCCCATGCTATCCCACATGCCCTGCCACTCGTAACTATCAAGCCTTGGGGCAGATTTCTGGGTGATATTCTTCAGTTGCTTAGTCCAAACCAAAACAACATGCCCAAAAACTAACAATAAGTGCACCTTAACCACCCAAGGATGTTCAAGATACAAAAAGGTTGTTGTAACAAAGGCACAGACATCATAGCACAAAGTTGCAAAGGTGCGGTTCTGTATTTCCTCCATATAAAATCTCTCCGAGGAGGAGGTATAATTGCTAATTGCCTCATCAAGGTGGTATCCCAAGTACAGTAACCGTTTCAGCAAAAAACACCCAAATACCAGATAAAGCTGAAAATGAATGTTTGTATGAAGAAATCTCATAGGAAAAATGTTACTAATCACAGCAGAACACAGCAGACTAAACAAACCAACACCGATCTTTAACACCAACTGCAAAAAGAACAACATGGTGCTGTGACCAGCAGCTGTTATTACCTCCAACCCTTGAGCCCCACGTTGGGCGCCAAAAAGACTGTCGTGGTTTAGCCGGCAGCTCAGCCCCACACAGTCGCTCGCTCACTCCCCCACCGGTAGATGGGGGAGAGAATCAGAAGGGTAATGCTCGTGGGTTGGTATAAGAACAGTTTAATAATGAAAATTACAAGAAACAACAACAGAAATGCAATGTAAAGGAGAACAACGAGAGGCGCAAAGCCCCGGGGGAGGGGGGAAGGGAGGGGAGAGGGGGAACGAACCGCTGAAACGAACCGCACGTGCCGCAGCCGCTCACCGCCCACCGACCCAATGCCGTGCCGCTCCTGAGCCGCCAACTGCTCCCCCTTCATATACTGCTCCTGGTGTCACATGGTATGGCATGAACATGCCGTTGGCCAGTTGGGGTCACCCGCCCCCACCATGGCCCTTCCCCTCCCAGCCCCCCGCCACGAGGCAGAGCTCAGAAAGCTGGAAGGGTAGCCGACCCTCCACAGTGAGAGAATTAACCCCTTCTCAGCCAAAACCAGCACAAGGGGTAATATGCCCGTTACACCAAAGTTCACGGAGGGGAGAAGCGTCTGAAAGGTCAGGCTGCTGCTCTGCACAGGGCCACAAGAAGCATTTTCTAATTATGCTTCCAGACTAGGTGTGGAGGATGGGAGCAGCGAGACAGGGATGTGCTGGCTGACAGGTCATTCCTGCTCTCACCCCTTGGGAAGGGGAAGCTTTACCGTCAGCCTCTCCCTCTGTGTCCTTGCTCGCTTCACTCCCCCTCTGGATTATCCCGTCTTGCGGGGACGGCTGGACCAGCCTGAACCTTCCTTCGGATACCAGCTCTCAGGGCGGGAATGAGGGCCTTATTTCCCCCTGGGGAGCAGAGCAGCACCTCCTGACCCCGAGCGTACCCGGCTGCAGGTGGAAAGCGAAGCGCAGCTCAGAATGCTGCCGTTAGAACACGCCCACAGCCCCGTTCAGCTCGCTGCTGGCTCCATCGCCCCTCCCCGGGGGGCAAATCCCTGCAGAGACTCCGGCGCGAGCGTTGCTGCGGGGCTGGGCTGGCAGGCCGGGGAGCTGCCGGGCTCGGCAATGGGACCCCAGCGAAGGGCGGGGGAAGTGGGGCTGCCTGCGCGGCCCCTTGCTGCCTGCCAGGGACAGGCCGTGCCCGCGCGTGGGCAAAGGCTGGTTGGCAGCAGCAGGTACTTCCAGTCTAGAGGCAACGTAGATGGGGGGGTGGAGTTCGGCCCTGTAGTGTCCTGCCACCCTTTGCAAGTTCAGGTGAGGTGTGCCCTCGTTGTCCCCTGCCACCAAGTGCCACCACCCTTCAGGGACCGTGGCTGTTGCCAGCTCCCCTGCCAGGCAGGCCACCTCTCACCCCAGGACATTCTCTTCCACCCACCATCTCACCGACACACGCTTCCCAACCAGCAGGGAGAGGCAGGAGGTGGTACGGGAGTGACAGCAAGTGCACCGCCCCCAGGGAAAACGGGGGGGTTGTGACACCCCAGAAGAGGTTCGGCATTGCCGGTCCCCAGGACTCATCCCAGAAGGACGAGCTTTGAGCTGGAGAGTGCGGCACAGCCCGGGGATTCATCGGCAGCAGCCCTGCATGGCTGGGGCAGGGTGTTTGGGCAGGGGAGACTGCAGTGCTGCAGCCGGGGACCAGGCTGCCCGCATGGGAGGTGCTGCCAGTCTGGTGACAGGTTGTTCTGAGAGCTCAGGGTGGACGCGTGGCGAGCCCTTGGCTGGTCCTTGTGGCCACAGGGCACAGAGCAACATCGGCTAAACCCCATGCCTGCACAGATGGGCAGCTCCAGTTCTCGGCCGCCTGGGCAGCCCACCATGCCCTGGCATTGCCCCCGGCCTGGCACGGCCACCCTGCCTGCCCAAGCCCCCGCTGCTCTGACAGCCGTGTCCCCATCTCCACGCTGCCCATGGTGGCGGGTCAAGCATCAAGGATGAGTTTCATCCCAGGCCTCCTTCCCCATCTCATACTGAAGCTATGGGCCATCCTGCCCCACAGTGTCACCCCCTCCCAGGGGGCCTGTGCCCTTCCCTGGGCTTCAGCCCATTCTTGGGGCTCTTCTGCTCCCTCTCCTTGGGATGAGGAATAGTGCTGCAGGAAGAAAGACCTTTGCCTGTCACTCTGGCAGCACCAGGAGCCCAAAGAGTGCCCTGGAATCAACCCTCCTTCCACCTCCATGTCACTGTTACTGTCTCTGCACAAGACACAGAAACTGAGGCACAGATCAAGATGCCTCATGGCAGCAGTTCACCACCCTGCTGGGCACCACCGGGCACCACTGGGTACCGGTACCAGTGCCAGTGGCTCTGCCCCTCCCCTGCCCACCTGGCCTGGCTTAGCAATCATGGCTGCTCCCGGGGCTGAGCTGGGGCTGTTTAACCAGCAGACAGGTTTCACCTGGAGCCTGGTGGGTCTCAGAGGGGGCAGGCCCATAAATGCCTGCTGGAGCTCATTCTGAGTGGCTGCCTTTATAAGCCAGCAGCTTGGGTGCTCTAAGGGTTTTACCTTTCTTCATTTCACTTTGTCTTTTAGGAGCCTTAGTTTGGAGGAGGGGAGGTTTGGGGCCTGCTGCTTGCAGGTCTCTAGGAGGTAAAGACAGCTCTTTCTGCCTTTCTCAGCACTGCTAAGCAGGTAAGGGCACAGCAACGAGCTGCCTCTGCTTCCCCCATCCCTGGGCTGGGGGCTGCAGCCCAGAGCAGGGCTCTGCCCTGGGGCTGGCTGCAGTTGGGAAGCCTCCTACCACTGTGCTTCTCCTTTGTAATGTCCCAGGTGAAGGACAATGTCATCAGGTAGTTCCGGGGTGGCCTCAGGGCTCGGTTCCCAGCCCAGCTGCAGCACCCCTCAGCTGGAACAAAGGAGTTCCCTCCCGGTGCGGCATCTCCTTCCACCGCAGAGCCGCTCGCTCGCCCTGCTCAGCCAGGAGGACTTCTTAAGAAGCTTCAACGGGTACGTGGCCGCTGGGATGAGTGGGGGGGCTGAGCCCTGCTCTTGCCTTGTGTTTGTCCCCAGGGGAATGTGTCCCTTGTCTGGGATGGATTGGGGTTCACGGTCTGGCACTGGTGCTCCCAGCATCGGGAGGCACACGGGGTGCAGGCTGGCGTTGCTCCCCTGTAGTTGATGGCCCTGGGTCTCTGCGGTGTCTCTGCCATCTGCACTGCTGTAGCTGAGACCAGGCAGTGCTGTGCATCCCAAAGGCCACCAGCTCACACCCCTGTCTCTGCTGCTCTGCCAGGAGCTTCTCTGATGTGAGTGATGTTTGGGGGGCTGATCTGTTGGACTGCAGCTCCTCCACCCCCGACCCGCAGCTGGTCCGCAGGATTGTGTCCCAGGTGGAGTTCTACCTTTCTGATGAGAACCTGGCCAAGGATGCTTTCCTTCTGAAACATGTCCAAAAGAAGAAGATGGGCTTCGTCAGCATCAAACTGCTGACGTCCTTCAAGAAGGTAGGCAGTCCATGGCACCTGCCAGCTGGGGTGGGAAAGGGCCTTTGGGTGGAGGGTGTCTGGGTGTGCTCTGTCTGTCTCTGGTGGGGTGTGTGGGGAGGTCCAGGCTCCCCTCAGGCTGTCTGTGTCCCAGGGAAGTGCTGGTGGTGCAGAGCTGGGCTCTGCTCCCTGCCCTCGGTGTGCTGCAGCAGTTCTGCAACCAGGGAGGGTGGCTGGGGAAGCAGTGAACAGTCCTCAGTGCTGGATTTGCCTCTTCTGCCGGTTGTCCCCCCGCGCTGCTTTGGGAGAGACCATCCCTTAACCAAAGAAGCGCAGTGAAGTGCTGGTGGTGTGAGGTACTGGGAAGCGGCAGCTTGTTGCTGCAATCCAGGGGCACTGGAGACCACCTGCTGCAGACCCACATCTGCTCATGTGAAAGGGGGATGGTGCCTTGCCGTGACTTCAGCGTGCCTGGATGATGGATTGAGGGTGGTCCCTGCCTGGGGACACTCATGGGGACGCAGTGGCTCCCTTTCTCCCACAGGTGAAATACCTGACGCGTGACTGGCGGCTCACACTCTACGCCCTGCAGTTCTCGGAGCTGCTGGAAGTGAACAAGGAGGGCACCAAAGTGAGGCGGCGGGTCCCCCTGCCCAAGTCCCTGCGGAGCTTCTCCCCCAGCAAACTGCTGCTGGCCTGGGAGCTGCTGCCGATCCAGAATAACTTCATGGAGACCATCGTGAGTATGTTCAGCCCCTTTGGTGCCATTGTATCCATCCGCATCCTGCGGCCGGGCCGCAAGCTGCCCTCGGATGTGCGGAAATACACGTCGCTCTTCCCCGAGCTGCTGAGAAAGCGCTGTGCCCTGGTGGAGTACGATAGGCTGGGGAGCGCCCGCAGGGCCTTTGAGCACCTCGGCCGCCGAAGCCACCGGTGCGGTGAGAGCATCAGGGTGGTCTGGCTCTGCTGGAAGGTCTCCAAGAAGGAACCTCAGAACAAGAGGGAGGTGGCGAAGAAGCTGGTTCACCAGTGGGATTGGAAGGTGCAGGCGGCGGCCACGATCTTCCCCTATGGCATTGGGGGCTCCCTGCTCTACCGCTCTCCGGAGTCAGGCAATGCTCCAGTGTCACCGTCCCTGCTCCTGAACACGGAACCCTCGGCACCCACCTGGCCATGCAGCATCTTCCAGCCCAGGGACTTTAGCAACACCTTTACAAGATCGCTCCTCACCAGGAAAGTCTTCCCCCCACTCGGGATGGGCTTGGGCACCGGTGGCTGCCACGGCTTCCGCTCCAGCAGGGAGTGGCCCCACGGCTGCGGCTGGGGGAGCGGGGTGGATACCTGGGCACCCAGGGGCAGCAGGCCTGCTCTGCATGCCACACCTCCTCCCAGAAATTCCCTGGCAGGAAATCGGGTGCCTGAGCCCCTTGGCCTGTGGGGTGGGGTGCTTCGCCTCCCGATGTTCCTGATGGCACCAAGGGCTCCAGCAGCAGCACGGGGAGAGGAAAGCTCACCCTCCGGCACCGAGGCTCATTTACCTTTGGGTTTGGGGATTTTTCTTTCTCTTCGTTTCCACTTCACTCGATCAGAATAACTCTGTGTGGGCCCTGAGAGCTGCGGGCAGTGGTGGTGCAGCTGGTGCAGGGGACGGTAGTTATCGGTTGATGACAGTGCTCAGAGCAGGTCAGCATGTGAGATGAGATGCTGAGCAGCAGCGACCCCGGGAGCTGCACCATACCATGCTGGTGGCACCGAGAGGGCGCCTGTGCAGTCTCCAGAGGGGCTCCCAGCACCCCAGCGGCATCACTTGGGACTGCTCAAAGGAAGGGGCTTATCCCCTACGACCACCAGTGCTGGGGCTGCTCTGACGGGACCTCACCCCACACCTTCTGCAAGCCCTACCCGCAAAGCTGAGGTGGTTCCCCGAAGTCGTCGTTGGCTGCACTGGCCCACGTTGTGGATCTCGGATGGGAAATAGGCAATAAAGAGGGACGAATCTTCCAGGCACTTTCTGGCTGCTGCAGTGAGTTTTTTTCACTATTCCCAACCCCTCTCACCCCCCCACTCCCACCATTTTTGGTGTTGCAGCTGCCCACGGTGGAGGCAGAGAAGGGGAGGGGGTTCCCTGGCTGGCCTGCAGCTCCCTCCCTCACCATTCTGGGGGTGATTTGGGTTATTTGGGTGGGTGAGGGAGGCAAAGCCGGTCTCTGGAGCTGAGTGAGGTGGGAGTGAGGAAGGGTGTGATTGTCTTGATTGGCTTTGAGGGCCTTTGCAGCAAGCCCTGTCCCTGCTGGAGGGGACGCTGGTCGTGCTCAAGACGGAGGCCTTGCAGGCCTTGTTGGGGTGTGTCTGTGCCCTCCCCAGCCCCCGAGCTGTGTCCCTGTCCCAGGGTCCCCGTGCTGCTTTCTGCGTGGGACTGTGTCTGCGAGTCCTGCAAGGAGCTGTCTGTCGTGGCTCCCCCACCAAAGGGCTGCTTTGCCCGGGGAAGCCTGTGTCCGTGCTGTCCCCCCTGCCATTGCCTGCCCTGTGGGCAGTGAGTCGGCCCTGGCTGTGTCTTGGTGCCCTTTGGGGCTCAGCAGGGCTTCTGTACCCCTTGGGTGCCCTTTCCCGGTGGCCCCTGTGCTCCCTCCCCCTCCCACACAGGCACACAGCCATTTGCAGGAACAGCTTTTCATGGAAACAGAAACCAACACAACAGATACCAGCAAACCTATGACATCCCCTTCTGCCCCAACCAACCCCCGAAAGCACACCACCCCTACTCAACCACCACCCACTCCCCCCATCTCCTCCACATCCCTGCCATACCCCCACTGCCACCCACCAACACCGTCCTGCCACTCCCCCAATACCTCGTCTCCCCTCCCTCCCACCTGATTGGGTGGAAGGTGTCCCTGCTCATGGCAGGGGGGTTGGACTAGGTGGCCTATAAAAGTCCTTTCCAAGCCAAACTATTCTATGAAACAGCATTTATCTGCCTGTTCTGTTTGCCAGCGGCTCGATCCAGCCTGCTGCTAGAGAGAATGCCACCGTATGTGCTGCTTTTCACTGCCTCCCTCTGGCCAAACTGTCCTAGGACCTCAGCTATGGACTTGTTCTGCCAAATCAGTGTAAAGAACTTGGGGGCTTGTGTTGTGCTTGGGTGGCTTTGGGGTTTTGTTTGGGGTTTTTGGTTGGGTTTTTTTTTGTGCCATAGTGCAAGTTAAATAGTGCTGTGGTTTGTCTTATGTCTGAGTAATTCTGAATATAAAAACACAACGTGCAAAGGAATTTGGAATTGTCTCCTGGAAGCACAGACACTTCTGGTTCTTGCTGGAGTGAAGAAGGAGCAGAAGAACTTATTTCTTCAGCTCCCAACCAGAGAGTAAATGCAAAAGTCGGCTCCCGAGATGGAGAGCCTGCGCTCCGGCACCCACTCCAGCGCTGCTTCTCATTTTGTTCTTTTATTGGTGTCACGTTGGGCAAACTTCCAAACCCCTTTCCTTCTGTCTTGAGGAGTGCTTTTCAAAAGGAGTTTCTCATTTTGCCCCTCCACCTGACTAGATGCTATAAAGAGTCAACCCTCAAAATGCTGCCCTTGAAGGTTAACCTCCTGTATGACATGAGAAACGCAAAAGTCTGCATGACTGTGTTGCAAATAACGTCTACGTGTTTGCTTGTGCCTCTGTAAATCCCAAGCCACGCTCTAAATTGAGGTATAGACCAGTGCAGAAGACGGGTGGCACGGCAGAGAGGGGGGTCCAATAGTAACCCGCACACTATGTCGGAGCAATCGGTTGCTGCTCAAAGTCAACATCATCAGCCATTCATAGGTGAGGAGGCTGCTTTCATGTGTTAGATACCTCACATCTAGGCTTATAACTTTAAGAGGAAGGAAGGTCTTGCCCAGCAAGCTCCAGCTGTTCTGCATTTGTTTGCTTGGCTAATAAGTCTACAGTACTGTATATGATATAGATACTATATAGGATATATTGAAATAAGCTCTTGTAACATCACACTTGCTAAGTTTATTTGCTGACTCCCACACCCACAGGAAGGGTTTTCCCTTGTGCCCTCAGGCCTGTTGGTTCCCTCTAAGTATGTTTAAAATTAAAATCCATCAGGTTTTGTCCCAGTTGGATGGAAGGCGTGGAGGTCCTGAAGAGCCTTGCTAAGGCAGGCAGCCGGAGGGAGAAGAGCGAGTCTCTTCATTGCAAAGGCTGCAATATGTATCCGATGCAGATGATCCATAGGGATCTTCTTAGGAGACAGGCTCTCTGGCTTTGCTGGTCGTGGGTCTATGTGTCTCCGTCCTCTCCAGCAGAGGTACCAATCTGTGCTGGTTTTGGCTGAGAAGGGGTTAATTCTCCTCACTGTGGGGGGGCAGCTGCCTTTCCAGCTTCCCATGCTCAGGCCAACAGGATGCTGGGTTGCATCAAAAAGGGCATCGCCAGCAGAGATAAAGAAGTTGTTATCCCACTCAGTGCTTGTCAGGCCACACCTGGAGTACTGTGTACAGTTCTGGTCCCCACTATACAAAAAGGATGTGGACAGGCTGGCAGGGGTCCAGAGAAGGGCCACCAAGATGATCAAAGGACTGAGAAGTCATTCATTACTTCCCATGGGCAGGCAGGTGTTCAGCCATCTCCAGGAAAGCAGGGCTCCATTTATGTGTAACGGTTACTTGGGAAGACAAACGCCATTACTCCAAATGTCCCCCCCTTCCTTCTTCTTTCCCCAGCTTTATATACTGAGCATGATGTCATATGGTATGGAATATCCCTTTGGTCAGTTTGGGTCAGCTGTCCTGGCTGTGTCCCCTCCCAGCTTCTTGTGCACCTGGCAGAGCACAGGGAGCTGAAAAAGTCCTTGACCAGTGTAACTGCTACTTAGCAACAACTAAAACATCTCCACATTATCACCACTGTTTCCAGCAAAACTCCAAAACATAGCCCCATACTAGCTACTATGAAGAAATTTAACTCTATCCCAGCTGAAACCAGGACAGTATCCACCCCTTATTCCATACCATTTACATCATGCTCAGGTTCCACACTTTCCAATACAACCTCACTAACCTCCACCCCCTCTTCCCATCCTTTGATAAAATACATGGATATCATTTAGTCCACGGCTTTGGTCTCCATCTGTTCTTGTGGTCACTCAGGACAGGAGAGGTGGTGTGTTGCATGGAGTTACTGGGCACCAAAGCCAGCTCAGGTCGGGTCACTGCTGCACTTGCACTGCTTCTTGAAAGGCTTGTCCCCCATTGGTTTGGGTGGTTCCTGCTGTAGTAATTCCTATAACATGCAAGTCAAATCACAGGTTACAACAATTCTCTATCCCAGCTGAAACCAGGACACTTGGCTATGCACTTTATCACCCCATTCTCAGCATCTACTGAAGCGGGACTTTTGCTTTGATCTGTGTCACAGCTCTCCTCAATGATATAGTCGTAAAACAAGTGCTTCTCTCTCTCATTTCCCTTCTCTGGCCTTCAACTTCTGTTTTTCCAGGCTTACATATTTAATTGTTATGGCTTAGCAGAAAATTCCAAAAATTCCATTTTCTTTGGGATATCAGTCCTTCTCAAATTATGTCTATTTAAACTAGAAAACAGCCTGTGCCTTTGGTTCAGTCCGAACCTGTGAGCAAAGCAGGACTACAAGTGTGTGGGTGTAAAATGCACCTCGAAGAACTACAATTATTTCCCAGAAGCTTTTCTTCTGAAATAGACCAATACTGCTCACATCCGATCTCCATTTTGGATAACTCCAAATTTTTATGATTACCTAGTAGCAACCTGAGCACTTCAAGGAGGCATGAAGTTCATGCCGTGAAAGGCCGAAATCAGGACTCAGTAGACTGAATGACTATTAAGCAGGTATTCTTTATTGCAGCACTGGATGCGCAGGGGATCACGCCTCCTAACGTCCGTACCTGCACAGGGTTAGTTGCATAACTTATACAAGCTTTACATACGTATTCATTAGCCTTCCGTGAAAGGATTTAAATATTCATTACTTTCCAAGAACTCATTATCATATGCAAATGTCCTTTGCGCATGCCTGTTGGTGTCTCCGGGTGGTCGTCAGGGGTCTCTGGATGAAGGATATACTCTTCCTCACTGTGTCCGCTAGTTAACTTTTGCTTTTGCACAAACTCAGTTCTGAGATCATGTATATACTGTCCTTGAGGGATAGTCTGTTCTGGTTTAGTGATTGCTCTGCAGTTCCTTATCTTTATGGTTCTGTACGTTTGCTTTTCTAAGGTTAAATGTCATCACTGTAAATTTGTTTAGGCACTTCTTGTCTTGAAGCCTTTCTGATTTCCCCAAAGCAACAAGTTGTAGTCACAACAGCTCTAACTCTATCAATCCCTCCTTTTCTTTTGAGGACTTGTAGCTTACCTGCTACAGTCCTCAATATAAGAACTTACTAAGTCTCAAATGGAGACTATTATAGAAGTGTTTTGCAGGGATGAATGTCACGGACTCCTGACAGATGTTCTGCAGAAGAACTTTATTGTCAGCTTTTCACTGCTTATATATCTTTTTGACACATTCCTCACGCGATCATGTGCACAAACAATTTCTGTTATTCGTCAGCTAGCTCTAAGCACATGCCTTATGCTACATTCTAATAGGCTGTTCTATTTTCTCTAGCTTATTTGTTTTGGCTTACTTAAATCTTTCTTGGCATTCCCACGCTCCTGTCTCTGTTTTTTACTGCCGCATTGCTTCAGTTCAAGGATGTGTCAAACAGTGCTAAGTTACTTGCAAATTCATCCCCCACATCTCCCCCGTTTTTATTTTGTATTAGCCACACATTTTTTACTGTTCTCTCTATTAATCACTGCAAGCACTGACAAGAGAATGGCAAAATTAAAAGCAAAATTAGGAATATTATTAGAAATACTATAGCCGTTTTTACTATTTCCTTGAACCATCCTGTGATTCCCCATCCAGTCAAGCATGAGTCCCCACAAAACATGTTGTAAAGGGATTATCCGCACTGGCTGAGGACAGGCATATTGACTCCTGTCCCGTTAAGTTTGCGAAAGTAACCCAGACATTTTTTCATGGTTGGACAGAGACCCACGAATGGCAGATGCTGATGATGGTGAGGAAGGTGATGAGGCCGCAAGCCATGGTTTCACTCCTTTTGCCGGAATCCATCGGGGACTGCAACCTGTGGAGACACAACCATATCCTCTCCCCCAAGTTATTAGCGGATGAGGGCCTTCCCACAGGCCCATGTTTAGATTTTTTATCATTACTAAGGGCTGTTCTGAATGTTCAATAGACGTTGAACCACGTTGAACCACGTCCACCACGTATTGGGAGTCAGAGGGGCGGTAGGCCAGAATTGAAAGGCCATTATGACTGCGTGCAGCTCCACTATTTCTGGTGAGCCGCGGAGAATCTCACCTTCATGCTTCCAGACTCCGTTCTCTTCCCACGTTACCACTGCTTTGCCTGACTTCCCTGATCCATCAGTAAATACCGTACAGCCATCGACCTGCTGTCTTTGACACAATGGTCGATTTTCTATTTTAACATTATAATAAAAGGTAAACATCTTGTGTGGGGGAAGATGGGTATCTAGCTTTCCACTAAAGCCTGTTAAGGCTAATTGTAACTCTAGGCTATTTTGAATACTCCAGGTAAGATAAGTTTTTACGATAGGTAACACAGTAAGTGTTGGTTCTTCCCCTGCAAGTTCTACTATTCTCTCCCGTCCCTTTTTAATAAGGTCAGCAAACATTTCTATTTGTGTGGCAATGGTCTTGGTAGGTTGGTGGGGTAAAAAGACCCATTCTAGAATAATGAGAGGGTCATTATGTCATGGATCCCACTGTCCCATTATAGCAAGAGGCTGCTCCTCTTGGTTACAAACAGTGTGAGTGGGACGGCATTGTTGATTCGACAGTTTGTCGTTGATTATCTGTAGTGCTTGTTGTGCCTCTGGTGTCCAACTTCATGGTGCGTTTATATCGGTGTCTCCTTTTAACAGGTCAAACGGGAGTAAGAGTGGCATTGTCAATGCTGCATTGGGTTCGAATCCAATAAACATTAGCTAATGGTTTCTGTACATCATTTAAGGTCTGAATATTGGCGGTTATTCCCACGTTTTGAGGCTGGATGGTTTGTTCCAAAATTTTCCATCCTAAATACCTCCACCGAGGTTCTGTCTGTATCTTTTCAGGGGCTATCTGAAGTCCTGCATCCTGCAGTGCTTGCTTTAAGGCCTGAAGGGGCCTCTTCGAGCACAGTACGAATTGGCCCCGCTAACAATAGATCGTCCATGTAATGGTACATGGAAATATTTGGATAACATTGTCTAATTGGCTGAATTGCCTTTGCAACATATGACTGACACATTGTTGGGGAGTTTTTCATTCCCTGAGGGAGTACAGTCCAGTGATATCGATCCATTGGCTCCCCCTTATTAAGTTTTGGCACTGAAAAAGCAAATTTTGGAGCATCGTCAGGGTACAATGGGATGGTAAAAAAGCAGTCTTTCAGAGCGACAATGATTCTTTTCCAATTGGATGGAATCATTGTAGGTGATGGTAGGCCGGATTGTAACAAGCCCATATCCTCTATGACTGTGTTTATTTGCCGTAAATCATGCAACAATCTCCATTTTCCACTTTTCGTTTTGATTACAAATACTGGGGAATTCCATGGACTGTTTGTTGGTACTATGTGTCCTTGCGCAAGCTGGTCCTGGACCAGCTCCTGTAGGGCTGCGACCTTTTCCTGGGTAAGCGGCCATTGATCCACCCATACAGGGGTCTCTCTTGCCCATTTGAGGCGGAGCGGCGGTCGCACCTCAATGGCCGCTACCGAAAATTTTCAGGGGTGGAGATAGTAAATTTGCACTGTCCCATCACATCACATCCCAACAGGCTGATGGGAATCGGTGTGATATAAGGATGAACAGCGCATGTCGTTCCCTCTTGGGTCTTTATCGTGAGGATTGTAGAACTTTGAAATGTACTGGACAGGCCTCCGACTCCTACTAATCTGCTATCTGGGGATGTTGTAGGCCATGTGGAAGGCCAATCTTTGGCCGCGATAACTGTAACATCTGCGCCTGTATCTACTAGTGTCATGGTTTTAGCTGGGATAGAGTTAATTTTCTTCACTCTAGCTGGTATAGTGCTGTGCTTTGAAATTAGCATGGAAAAAAAAACCTGTTGAGGTAACACACAGATGTTTAGGCTGTTGCTGGGTAGCGCTTATACTAGTCAAGGACATGTCTAGCCTCCCATGCTCTGCTGGGTGCACAAGAAGCTGGGAGGGGAGGGGGCACAGCTAAGAGAGCGGATTCAAACTGACCAAAGGGATATTCCATATCATGTAACGTCATGCCCATTATGCTACCTGGGAGGGGCTGGCCGGGGGAGGGGGGAGCAAGCGCGGCTCGGGGTCGGGCAGCGTCGGTCGGCGGGTGGTGAGCGGTTGTATCGTTCGTGTTTCCGTGGTTTTTTTTTCCTGTTTTCCCTTTCCCTTCCTTTTCCCTTTTATTATATTAACATTATTGTCATTATTATCATAATCATTTATCATTATCATTTTATTGTAATCATTAAACTGTGCTTATCTCAACCCACAAGTTGGGGTTCTTTTGCTCGTCCGATTCTCTTCCCCATCCCACAGGGGTGGGGGGGTGAGCGAGCGGCTGCGTGGTGGTCAGTTGCCAGCTGAGGCTGAACCACGACAACTAGCATCGTGCATTGGCTCGTCTGTGGCTGCTCGGTAGGATTCCACAGGGTTACATGTATGGTTGGATGATGTCACGTGATATCTGACGTCCAAAAAACAGCTGGTTGCCCTGTTGATCCACACCCAGCAGAGCCACGGCTTGTTTCACTGGCTATAGGTACTATTGCTCGAAAAAGTATTAATTGCGCAATCTGGGTTCCTTTTGGAGCTGACAGTGGTGGGGCCGGTGTCCAAACCATAGCTTGTATTTGGCCACTATAATCAACATCAATTACTCCGGGGAGGAAAAACAGGCCTGTCATGGTGGTACTGAAACGACCTAGCAACAGTGCACTACACCCTCCCCCAATTGGCCCCTTCACATTCAATGGAATGTGATGTACATGTGTGTCCCAGAGAGGTGAATCTTCTACTGTGGCAACATCCAGTCCAGCACTCCCTCGGGTGCTGGTGGAGAGGGCGCCCACGGTGGTAAGGGGGATGGTTGCATTCCAGGTGGAGTTGGAGATAGTGCAACCATCACATGTGATGCTGTTCCCATCGGGGGACCCTGCTTTGATTCTTGTGATGAGGCTTCTTTTTGTTCTGTTCCTAATTCCCGTTGTCCTCCAGATAATTCATATCCAAGGTAGGTTACTTGTTGCTGCACCATCCGCGCTTTCTGTTGAGAGACTCGATACCCATTTAGTCCCAAAAAGTTTAACAAACTCCATTGTATACAATCAGGTTTTGTTTCAGTTGCTATTAGTAAGTCATCCACATACTGTAAAAGGACTCCCTCCCTGGAGGGAGGATCCCACGTTTCAAGTTCTCGTGCTAATTGATTTGCAAAGATTGTTGGACTATTTTTAAAACCTTGGAGTAACACTGTTCAGGTAAGCTGGGTTTTCCTACCACTGGTAGGGCTTTCCCATTCAAATGCAAATAAATTTTGACTTCCTTTGGCTAAAGGCAAATGGAATGTCATGGTTCAGCCCCAGTCAGCAACTAAACACCATGCAGCCGCTCACTCACTCCCCCCACCCCTCTGAGATGGGGGAGAGAATTGGAAGAGCAAAAGAAAAAAACGAAAACTCGTGGGTTGAGATAAGCACAGTTTACTAATTAGAATAAAATAATGATAATAATTATAATAATTATAATAATATTGATTATGATGATAATAACAATAATGATAATATAATAAAAAGGAAAAGGGAAAAAGAGGAAAAAACCCAGAAACACAAATGATACGACGACTCACCACCCGCCGACTGACGCTGTCTGTCCCTGAGCCGCGATTGCTGCCTCCCTCCCCCAGCCAGCTCCTCCCAGGTAACATACTGGGCATGACGTTACATGATATGGAATATCCCCTTTGGCCAGTTTGAATCCGCTCTCTTAGCTGTTCCCCCTCCCCTCCCGGCTTCTTGTGCACCTGGAAGAGCACGGGAAGCTAGAAGAGTCCTTGTCTAGTATAAGCACTACTCAGCAGCAACCAAAATATCGGTGTGTTATCAACATTGTTTTCATACTAAGTCCACTATGCCAGCTGCAGTGAAGAAAATTAACTCTATCCCAGCTAGGACCATGACACAGAAGAATGTGTCTTTTAAATCTTATACTGTAAACGATGCTTGATTATCCTGTAATTTCATAAGTAAGGTATAATGGTTAGCTACCACAGGGTCGCAGCCTCCTTTGGGCACATCTACCTGCTCTGGCATGGGGTCCTCCACGACCTGCAGAGTGGATATCTGCTCCACCATTAACCTCCATGGGCTGCAGGGGGACAGCCTGCTTCACTGTGGTCTTCACCAGGGGCTGCAGGGGAATCTCTGCTCCAGTGCCTGGAGCACCTCCTCTCCCTCCTTCTTCTTCACTGACCTTGGTGTCTGCAGGTTTGTTTCTCTCACATATTCTCACTCCTCTCCCAGCTGCTGCTGTATAGCAGTTTTTCCCCCTTCTTAAATATGTTATCCCAGAGGCACTACCACCATCACTGATTGGCTCAGCCTTGGCCAGTGGTGGGTCTGTCTTGGAGCCGGCTGACACTGGCTCTATCAGACATGGAGGAAGCTTCTAGCAGCTTCTCACAGAAGCCACCCCTGTACCCCCCCTTCCCTCCCCCCCACCACTACCAAAACCTTGCCATGTAAACCCAATACAGTGCTAATGCAGTACACTCTGAGAGCTCCACCTTGAGATTCATAACATCCCTTTATACATCTTGCTTCACTTGACACAAAGAATGCATAGCACTTCTTTTGCTTTTGGAGGTGTGAGGTCTTGGGGAGAAAAAACAACATAGGTAGCTTAAACTAATGGTCCAAATAAAACTCATCTCAGGTATGGGATGAAACTAAAGGTAACTATGTATGTATTTTGCCTGTTCTCCCAACAAGCAATGAATTAATGTAAAAAGGGAACAGGCTGTTTGTCGGTCCAAGCATGTCCTCGCAAAGGATGAAAATACTGACTTCAGATACCTCTGAGGCACTGAATTCCCAAGCAACGCAAACAATCTTATTAGGGCTATATAAGAAGGGCCTAGGATAACTCTGAATACTATCAAGATGATAATTAACAGAAATTGATCCTGGACAGACTTCGAAGAGTCTGACAATCTTCCATTCAACTTGAACAGTCGATAAGGACCTGCAATAACGACTAAGACGGGACAAACATGAAGTCAAGAACCTAGTCCGCTTAAATAGAATCATAGAATCATTTAGGTTGGAAAAGACCATTAAGATCATCAAGTCCAACCATTAACTTAACACTGCCAAGTCCACCTCTAAACCATGTCCCTAAGTGACACATCTACACATGTTTTAAATACCTCCAGGGATGGTGACTCAACCACTTCCCTGGACAGCCTTGTGACTTTACAAATCTTCATGTTCTTGTCTGGATTCCTGATTGTGATAGCCTGCTGCTCAGAGTGAGAACCACCACCTTTTTTTCTCTAACAATGTTGCCACCACAAGAAAACTGGAGACACCTTACTAAACTCACCATCCTTTTGAACAAAATGCAGCTGAAACTCTGCACCTTCTCTTTCAGCAACTATCTGAGAGCAGTTCTACAAAGTATTCAGTGTCATTGCCTATAAAAGGATGGGTGTGGGGATTTAAGTTTGATGTGTAGCTAGTGCCCCAAAAACATGAGACAATAAATGTTTGAGGAAATGTGTTTTGATATGCTAAAAATGTTCCTTTTCAAAACAAAGACAATCATATCAATAAAGTATCTTATTTACAGACTTTCATTCAGTCTTTAAGTGCTTCAGGAGCTTTAGAAGTGAAACAAATTTATTTTTTGTGGAAACTGAAACACAGAAATTTCCAGCAATGTCCTTAATGTCACAAATCCTAGGGGGCAAAAGCACTAGGAATAGAATGTAATACCCTACTCACTGACTCCACTAGCTTTACCATGTGTTACAAGCTATTTTATATCATTTTCACACTGAACTAGGCCCAGAGAGGGAAGGAGAGGGGGGAGAAAAATGCATCAGAATCTGTCAGAACGCTGGAGAGGGGGAAGCTACATCATATGTGTTAGGTATTTCTGGACTGCTTCTCACCATAACATAGGCTTTATGGATCTAAACGTAACAGAAATTTGGATGGAATGATAAGCAAATTTTTGCTACTACAAACAATGGAAAGAAGAGTAGTAGGATAGAGAATTTTTCTGATTTCCTTTCCTCATATACAGATTTTAACAATAAGAGCAGCAGTAGCATAGCTATAAAATCACCTGTGTGAGCTGAGAAAGGTGAATGAGACCAAGGCAGAGCTGGAGACTGGCCACTGCCCATCAAACTCTTCCTGTTACTTGTTCTATAACTGTGGCAAAAGGAGACGAAAGAAGACATTAGCATCAGAAAAACAGCACGTACCACATACGGACATTTTGAGATTTTGTTACTTTGTTCCTTCACTTCCCAGTCTCCTATTAAAAATCAGAGCTTTTTTTTTTGTAGGACTCGTTCATGTCCAGGATGTCTATGATAACACTGGATAATGGAAAAGACAGTAGTTTACAAAGAAAATGCACCATGGATACTTTTCAGGCTTCCACATTTGCTGTTCTGTGCAAAGACCAACATTCCCCTGTAGAGTCATTTACAAAATGGTCTTCCCTGTCTGCAGCTTGTTTCTCTGCCATACACTTTTACTAATATATAAAAATATACAAGCTGTCCTGGTTTTGGCTGGGATAGAGTTAATCTTCTTTCTAGTAGCTGGTATAGTGCTGTGTTTTGGATTTAGGATGTGAATAACGTTGATAACACACTGATGTTTTAGTTACAGTTGAGCAGTGCTTACACAGAGTCAAGGCCTTTTCTTGCTTCTCACCCCACCCCACAAGTGAGTAGGCTGGGAGTGCACAAGAAGTTGGGAGGTGACACAGCTGGGACAGCTGACCCCAACTGACCAAAGGGGTATTCCATACCATATGACATCATGCTCAGCATATAAACTAGGGGAAAAAGTGGCCAGGGGTGCGCTGCTTGGTAACCAGCTGGGTATCAGTCAGCGGGTGGTAAGCAACTGCATTGTGCATCACTTGTTTTGTATATTCTTTTCTCATTATTATTATTTTCCCTTTATTTTCTGTCCTATTAAATTGTCTTTACCTCAACCCACAAGTTTTACCTTTTTTTGTTCAGTTTTCTCCCACATCCCATTGTGGGGGAGCGAGCGAACGGCTGTGTGGTGTTTAGCTGACTGCCGGGTTAAACCACAACACAAGCATAATGTGAAAAACAATCTCAGTTTAGAATCACTGCTTGTTGCTGTACGCTTCTATGGGAGAACTTATCTTGGGCCGCATATCTCCGGGACACAGGGCTCTACCCACCCTGGGGAGAGTGATGCACAGACATCAATATGATGGATACAAAATGTCCGTTTATTTGGCTGCGTCACACGCTTATATAGCTCTTGCGCTTCCTGTTCCTGCCACTCCTATGGGGAGGAGTCTATCTTTCCGTCACATCCCGTGATCTTCCGGTCGCCGATCCCTGTCTATTCCCCTACATCTCCCCCTCCCCATGCTACGAAAAATTCTACAAATCTACTTGCGTAAGCGGATACATATTGCGATCAGGTCTATATTCATGTAACTCTCGCAGGCGCTCTTTGATTTGTCTTATAACACAGCATAACAATGGCAGCCCACAAGTAACCATGGTTACTACACACAACAAGATCCCCCCAATTATTACTATCCAATCCCAGTTCATATCTCTCTTTTGCCGCCCTTCCTCAGTGTTGCTCTCGTTGCAATATTGCTTGCGATCTTGTCAAGGAGCTCATTTCTTTTCCCAATGGCACGGCTAGCATGAGGATCCATGTCAGCAGACCCTGCAAAGAGACAACTCAGAAAGGGATTATTCATTGTACATCCTTGCACAGTTCTGCTTTCACACACTTTGCAGGCACCCATTCTATGCGCCCTTCATTCTCAACCGCAGCGTAGCCCCTCCCCAGGCATCTCAGTTTCCATCCTCTCTCCCATTGCTCACTGCCTGGGAACCTTACTCGTACCTGCGGATAGCGCTCGCCTGCTTGAGCTTTGCCAAAATGCTTCTCCACTGCTGTAACTTGCTCCTGCCCGCGTATAAAATGATTAAGCGAATATAATGCACGCATTAAAATAGTTTGCTGAGCTGCTACGGGTATAGCTCCCTTATACCCCTCCCCCTCCCCAAGCTGTATTATTTTTGCTTTCAAGGTGCGATGAGCGCGTTCTACTATTGCCTGCCCCGTGCTATTGTAAGCAATGCCGTGTTTTAATACAATATTCCAAGCTTTACACCATTCTTCGGTTCTTCGAGCCCGAAAGCACGGTCCATTATCTGTTTTTATCTCGGTAGGCTTTCCAAGCCACGCCATTACCGTGGTCCAATGCGCAGTCAAATGCGTTGCGGTCTGCTTCCGATGTTGAGTAGCCATGATGACTCCACTATATGTATCAACTGTAATTGCCAGGTGCCGTCCGGGGGCCAACTGTGGACATTCAGTAAAGTCAGTCTGCCAGATAGCATTTGCTTCCAGTCCTCGAGGGTTGACTCCTGCCTCCCACAATGGCGAGTGCTGACAGTAAGGACAGGTGGCTACTACTTCTCTTGCTGCTCTTATTGAGATGCCACACTCCTTTGCCAAGGCTTTAGCACCCAGGTGCAGTTGTTCATGCAGTTTCTTTGCCTCCGCCAATGTCCAGACTCCCGCGGCTGCCTCATCAGCCATGCGATTCCCCTCAATCAGTGGTCCAGGCCCCGTCTGATGACTGCGAATGTGAATTACTGTCACAGTTGCTCCTCGCTGCGATAAAGCAACCTCTAGCATCAAGGCAATTTCCGTGTGTGGTACACCCTCTCGTTTCATGGACATGACTAATTTATACACGTATAAGGAGTCCGTGCACACATTTATATGCCGATCTATATCCTTTCGCAGGGCCATCTCTAGCGCTTTCGCCTCCAGCCACTGCACACTTTTACCCTGCTCTTCATACGTCTGGCGCATCCAACTATTCTCTTGTTTCCACACTACCGCCGCTCTGTTCGTCTTCGAGGAAGCGTCTGTGAAATATGTCGGTCCTGGGTGAGGGGCATCCAAAACTCTACTATCCACACTTAAATCCACCACTTTGGCTGTCTCGGCCCACCTCTGTACCGTGCCTGTGACGATT
Source organism: Phalacrocorax aristotelis (assembly GCF_949628215.1). Lineage (NCBI taxonomy): Eukaryota > Metazoa > Chordata > Aves > Suliformes > Phalacrocoracidae > Phalacrocorax > Phalacrocorax aristotelis. The sequence continues at coordinate 25,286,747 of NC_134310.1, forward strand.
TTCCCTGGGTATGAGTATACTGCCAATTGTACATCCTCTTCACTCTCTACCACCTTCCGCCATTTCTCCCCATTCCACGGCACTGTCAGCTTATCTGGCTCCTTCCCAAAGATTCCCTTGCTTTCCCGTCGCAGACGCCAAATCATTCCCCCGGCTACCTTGACTTTTGTGGAGAATGCATCCTTGGGAACCTTCTGATATACCCATCGCAGTGGTTTTTCTTCCCCCGCCCGTATTTGATATAGCAATCCTAACCCACCACTGGCGGTCAGAATCCAACCTGCAATTAATTCCTCCTGAGGGTCCCACCGCCATACTCCTTCCTTTTGCATTCGACGCTCTATCATCTGCAACTGCTGGACTGCCTCAGGGTCTAAACTCCTGGGCTCCCATGGGTCGGTCCCTTTCAGCAACGCATAGAAAGGTTGCATCTCCTCACCGGTGACGCGCACGAATGTCCGCAACCACTGCAGTGCTCCTACCAGCTTCTGTACATCGTGTAAATTTTTAACCTTAGGTGTAAGTTCAATAGGCTGAGCTTGTATGGAATCCCCTTGTATTCTAGCACCCAGAAAGCCACACACTGGTCCTCGCTGTACCTTTGCCTCAGCTACCTTGAGGCCCTGTCCCGCAAGGCCCCTTTGGGTGTCTGAAAAGACTTGTTCACACAACGCCTGGGTGGGCGCAGCTATGAGGACGTCATCCATGTAGTGGATCACGTAGATTCTCTCCTGATACTGCTGCCTTACTTGCTGCAATGCAGAAGCCACATACCTCTGGCAGATCGCTGGAGAATTTTTCATCCCCTGCGGAAGTACTGTCCACTGCCATCTACTACCTGGTTCTGCGCAGTTCACCGCGGGCAGAGTAAAGGCAAATCTCTTTCTATCATCTGGATGTAGCGGAATGCTGAAGAAGCAGTCTTTGATATCTAAAACAATGACTCGCCATCCTTTCGGGACAGCACTCAGATCTGGTAGGCCAGGTTGGAGAGGCCCCATGTCCTCCATTTGCTGATTTACTGCTCTAAGGTCATGCAGCATCCTCCATTGGTTTTTATCGTTCTTTTTTATAGCAAATATAGGGGTGTTCCACGGGCTCATCGAGGGCTCTAGGTGCCCTGCTTCGTGCTCTCGTTTTACTATAGCTCTTACAGCCTCTGTTTTCTCTGTTGTCAGGGGCCACTGCTCCACCCAGACGGGCTGTTCGGTTTTCCACACTAACTTGTGGTGACGAAACCTCTCTGAGGCAGTGGCCCTTATGCTAAATTTTTCAACCCGATCCCCATCTGGGCAAGGGCGTCTCGCCCTAACAAGGGGCTTGCTACCCCATCTGCTACTAGTATGGTCACTACGGCCGTGAGGAGCTTCCCTGCCTCCTCGTCCATGACTTCGAGTTTCACAGGGCAAGTACTAGTCCTCGTCTGTTGTTCTCCTCCTACCCCTATTATACGTTTTCCCATGGCAAGGGGCCAAGTTGGTGGCCACCGTTCGAGTGGCATCACTGTGACATCTGCCCCGGTATCCACTAACATTCCCAGGCATATCCGTGCCGGGCAACTCGGCTCTTGCGGGGTAATCATCACTGCTGCCATGGGTCTCTCGTTACAGCCTATGACCAAGGCCACGCGGGGGCTGTAACCTGCAAATCTTGCTGGTTCTGCTCCCCTGCCTGAAGTTTCACTCCCCCTTGGCCCGCTACGGTGGGCCAAGCTTCTGGCGCTGGCACCATGATGGGGGCCATTTGACTCACAGGAGGCGCGAATCCCCCTCGCTTCGCCCTCCTTTGGCCGTTTCCCGGCTTTGTGGTTGGACAATCTCTTGCCAGGTGTCCTGGCTTCCCACACACCCAGCACCTCCCTACTGGGCGTGCTCCTCCTCCATTACGTCCTCCCCTTTCCGCTAACGGGCACCCAGCTTTAAAGTGCCCTTGCCGTCCACACAAGTGACATCTCGGCCCCACCCCGGCCGCTTGCACCATCACCCTTTCTTCGCTTCCACAGTCAGGGTTCTGGCAGACGTGCGCTCCCGCACTGCCATGCTGATTCAACGCCTCCTGGC